>NC_057866.1:176207385-176886135 GCF_019393635.1 Dromiciops gliroides | reverse complement strand
CACCTCTGAGCAAATGTCTAAGATTACAAATTGCAGAGAAAATGCTAACCTGTATTAGTGGTAGAAATTTCTTCATTTGAGCTTTCCCTACATGACTATGTGAGGGCAAAATTTAATATATGAATAGTTAATTAAGTGGCTCACTATAATATTGGGGTCCTAGAAATAATGAGGGACCTCTCTAGTTCCAAAGCTCCCTCCTCTCCAAACTGCCTTTTTAGATATTTCTCCCAGGCCAATAAGAAAGGAGCCTTATAGCCTCTTTTCCACAAACGGATCAGATTTTATTAATTGGGAATAAAATAAACAGCAAAGGTGAAATTAATAAAAATCAGAGATAAGGGAATAGGGAAAAAAGAAATACAGATAATCCTCCTAGCTCTAACCTAAGTCTATACAATCCCCAACTTGCTTCCAGTTCAGCTGATTCAAAAGAAAATAGGGTTTTTATGTTAACTCACCACCTGGGGAGTCTGCTCCTGCTGCTTGCACCACCAGAAAGGAAGAGACTCCAGCAGAAGAGACTGAGACTCCCCTCAGTGAGTGTTTAATCTTCTTCCCCCAAAAGGGGAGGTCCTTCAAAACTGCCTGTGGAGAGTGGTTTCTCCTTCTGACATCAGCAGCATAATTCACTTCAGGGCAGGCCAGGTGTGGTCCCTCCCAATGAGTCAGACAAATTCCAATAATCTTACCACAACTGAAAAGCACAGTTCCAATACCTATCCCTTTAAAAAAAATTCTCTATGCAAGTCATATTTAGAAAAATGGAAATTAAGACAATTCTAAAGATTCACTTCCTGCCCTACAGTTTGGCAAAGGTGACAATAGAAGCAAATGGCAACTTTGGCAGGATTGTGGGAAGATGGATCCCACAATTCACTGCTGGTAGATCTGTAAATTGGTTCAACCATTCTGGGAAACTGTTTGGAACTACACCCCCAAATCATTAGAATGTACATATCCTCAAAATAAGCTATTCTATATTGTATGCAGCTTCCGAAGGCTTGAAATAAGCATAGAAATTACCCCCCCCTCTTGTTTGTTTGTTTTTTTTTCCTGACAGGGAAAGAACTTGAAAGAAAAGAGGATATGAATATCAGTATACTCTATGCTCATTTTAATAATCCCGGTCTAGATCATTTTTTAACCTGCAAATTTAAATTTTGTAATAATTATCTTATTTCAAAGGATTCAAAACAGATGGACATTTAGGAAGGTGTCCAAAGCAAACTAGGAAATATTCCATGCATCAGATAATAATGACCATGTGTGATCAGCTAGAAGCCTGGGGAAGCTTTTATCATCTAAGCTATTATGACTTCCAGATGAACAGAAAAGTTCTTTTTCCACATTATACTTTTGAATACAGAACAATTATAACCCTTTGTTACCCTCCTAAACATTCAACAGTCCTTTTTGCTCATGATTCAAAGATTGAACTCCAGCTCATGATCATATCATTAGATTATAGTATACCTTGGCTGGTGATGCTCTGATCTCTATTCATGAGACACGATTTGCTGAAAACTGTTTCTCTTACATTTTTCTTTGTTTTACTTTTTTACTTACTACAATAAAACACTATATGAAGTGTTTTAGTATAATTTAATTAGAATTAATTTAATTATTACAACAGCCTTGGGAAGCAGATTATTTCCATTTTACAGGTTACAACTGGAGGCAAGCAGAGATTAAGTGACTTAACCAGGTAACACAGCTAGTATATGTCTATGGCTAGATTTTACCTTGACTTTAAGGTGAGAGTTCTATCCACTGTACTACCTAACTGCTTCTGGGGAAGTGTAGGGATATATAGTGGACAAATGTAAATTGTAACTGACTTTCATTGATGATCTATGTACAAGAAGTGCCATAAAGAGTATTCTTTAAGAGATGTATGATTGGAAAAGAAGTCATTCAGTGAGAGTGTAGGATTACAGATGAGGAGCCTGAGCTATACACAGGTACCTATGGAATATAAAAACAAAACCCTAAGAGAAGACCTCAAGAATATTGCTTAGATCCCGTGGGAATGAAGATTTTTGGGAAAACATGAACAAGAGTTACATAAGATGAAGAGCTAAGGGAGTGAGCTATCATCAACACTGATGACAAGAATATCCCTATCATTGAGATTACAGATCTATCAAAGTACTGAAATGTTTCTGAAATAAGCAGTCAGTTAGCATGCAATTGTCTACGAATGCATTTTAAAGTTGGATTTTTTTCAGTGATACCGAGGTATAGCAGATCCCAGTTAAATTTGGGAGGAATTTTTCTAGAATTATGAATACAAATCCTGTTCATATTTTTTATCAGTAAGAATCATATAGTTTTATATCAAAGCTCTTTCACAGGTAGGTTAAAATGAAAAGGAAAAAAAGGAGGGAAAGTCCACTATTAAAAAAAAATCAATAACCTTACTTAGGGGTCATGAGAAGTACATGGTAGCTAAAATGACAAGGCTGTTAAAAAAAAAGTCACAAGGAATTAAGGCTTTCAGTTTCAGTCAATGTGAAGGAAACACTCCACAAAATTGAAAAGATTGAGCTGTATGTGTGCTACTTTCAGTTATATAAGTAATAACCATGTTTCTATTACACGTAGGTCGCTATTCATGATAGAGGAAAGTTAAAGGACCAGAGAAATGTCTCCTTCCTCTTTAATCAAAGATAAAAACATGTCCCTTTAATAAATAGCAACAATTCTTCAAGAAGAAAACAAAGCAAAGTAATGATTACAGTGACCCAGTATGGGACTATCAAGAATAACTTTTGGCCTACTAATTGAATTTCTTTTCCTTAAAACTCATTACTAATATATCTAGAGCTGGAAGATGCCTGAGATAGTGTGATTCTAATAAGACATTTTTTGAAAGTTTTCACCTAGCTATTTTCATGTATCTTGGTAGATATATTATTTGTTTTATCTTTCCCTTTTCCTCTTCAGTTTAAATCATTTTAAATTAGATATACAAGTCTCCAGGAAAATGCATGTTTCATCCTATCCATATTTAGGAGGCTGGCATTACAGTATGTTAAGCTCTGGTTCTGAAATACAAATCCCAATCTCTGACACCAATTTGTTAAACAGGTGTTAAAGAATCTTCTTTTCTGAATCCCTTGCCCTCAAAGGACAGTAATGAAAAAGACCATTATTCCCTTTTCCTCTATATCATTTTATTTTGGTTTTTTTTGTTATTTGTTTGCTTTTGTCCAAAACTGTAATTTTTAGCAATGAAGTTTAGGTTCCTACTTTGGAGTATAATTTATACCTACAATTATCAATGTGCCGTTTGGAAACTCCCTATCCTGCAAGGCAGAAATTGTCTTGCTTTTCTATTTTCCATCCCATCACTTTGCAAATTACCTAGCACATTAGTTGACTTAAAATGCTTGATCATTGGTTAATGCATTGATACCATTTTGCCTCTTCAAGTACCACTCTTCCTTCTTCTTCCTCCCATACTCTACATAGGAGTATTCCCAAGGTCAATGCAAATAATGGCTCGCTGCTTTTCTTTTTTAACACATTCTCTTAGAAATTTTATAAAACTACATGATTTTTGACTCTTACATGTACCTGTATGACCTCCAAATGTCAATATCCATCCCAAACTCTCTAGAAATCCACTGAATAGGTATGGCCATTTGAATGTACTATCATCTAAAATTAAATTCAAAGTTTTCACTATAAGATTGATCATCCCTCCTTTCTGGGCACCCACTAGCTGCACACTAGGGTGCCTCCTTCTCATGAGAAGAAAATAAAGCCTTTGTCACCTCGATGCTGAGTTCCTGAGAATTATTGAGAAGAGGATGAATCTTTCCCTCACAATTGGAGGTCCCACCAAGATGTAAGGAGCAGCGGGGGCTCTATGGGTTCCAGTACTCCCAGCGCCCTTCAACAGCGATGATGGTCAGAGCCTGAGCCCAGAGGGGGCCACCCCCAACTCCTGAGTTCAAGGAACTCAGCAGAGACTCAGGGTGGAGCATGCTCACCAATGGGGTAAGAATTTATCAAAACAGGGATTGCCTGTTTTGGGAAGGAAGGAAAAGCCAGCGCTCTGGTTTGTTTGGCTCATGTGAATGAAAGTTTACCTCCCAAGATTGTGAGGATAGAGCAAAATGTTATTGGGCTTTAGTATAATGTTTTCTTTGGGCGGGAAAGCCAGGAGAGAGGTCCCTGAATTTCATCTCATGAGAAGAGAGCATGGTGCGGAGGCCTGGCTTGGTATGATGGGGTCATCATCTGACTGTAGGGGTATCTTGTTGGGGGAGGGCCATCCCCCACTGGTGGTGGCAGAGGGAATTTGGGTGAGGAGCAGCTCCAGATCCCTCAGGTCATCTCACTCTCCCCCTCACACCACAGGGATGGCAGCCACACCTAATCTTGTCTTCCCTGGGGGTGGAGGAGACTTGGAGTGAAGGGTGGTGGTCCTGGAGTTACTCAGTATCTCTTTGGGAATGTTTGTCCTTTGGTTTGGTTTTGTGGGGAGGGGCTTCTTTTTAATTTGCTTCGAGGAAACTTCTCCGGAAAACTAGGCCCATTAGAAAAACAAAAGGGTTTGCTTGGGAAAGGTGAGGGAGGCCTAAGGGTCCTTCAAGAGTCTGGGATTAACAAAGATCTGTTAGCCCCAGGCAATTCATTTGCTAGGGAAAGGGGAGTGTGAATTCAGTGCCTTTTCTTAGAAAAGAAAAAGTTTTAAAAAAAAAATGTTTGAGAACTCTACTTTAAAATCCTGAGAAAACTGATTCCATGTTTTAATTGGTAAACTGTTGACAGATGGAAATTATGGTAATATTTAGCAGTTGTTGCATGCTATTGTAAATTGGTTTTGTGATTTTGCTAAGGTTTAAACACTGAGTTTATTGATTAACTGAAAGCCTTCACTGCAGCTTTTAGATATTCATTCTTTTACATTAATTGCCTTTCTTCTGAGTTATCAGATCTGAGCAAACAAGGACTAGCTTTCCCCTGCACTGTATTCCATGAGGCTTGGCAACTTTTGTTCTTTTATGGTAACCCCCATGATCCTCCCAGGTGGCATGTTGAATTTGGCCATGGCATCTGGTATCAATGGTATTAGATTCTTTATGAAACAAAGATGAAAATTCTATTCTTAATTGTTTTATATTAAATTAAAAGGGTATAGGAGTATAATTTTATGGACTCTTTGAAGGTGGCTTGGGGGAAGTTTTAACATCTCAAGTTTGTTTCAAGAGAAGTAGAGGAGGGTAAATTATAGAATGTTTTGTTATGTTTAACAGCATGGGGCATTCTTGGCATCTCTCACTGGAACAGCTTTTCACTCCTGATGCAGTATCCTAGGGTCCCTGGATTCTCTTGGTTTTGGGTGTGCCATGGTGCCAGGTGGTTAAAGTCCGTGTGTGCCAAGGTGCCAGGTGTGCCAACCAGGATGCCAGGTGGTTAAAGTCAGTAGGTACCTGGGGTGTCGAGGTGCCAGACATGCCAACCAGGGTGCCAAACGGTTAAAGTCCGTAGTTACCTGGGGTGCCAAGGTGCCAGGAGTGCCAACCAGGATGCCAGGTGGTTAAAGTTCATAGGTACCTGGGGTGCCGAGGTGCCGGGCATGCCAAACAGAGTGCCAGGCAGTTAAAGTCTGTAGGTACCTGGGGTGCCAAGGTGCCGGGCATGCCAACCAGGGTGTCAGGCGGTTCCATAGGTACCAGGGGTGCCAACCAGGCCAAGCAGTGTGCCAGGCGAGTGGAGTCCGTAAGCACCAGGTGTGCCAAGCAATGTGCCAGGAGATGCCAAGTAGTGTGCCAGGCAGGGGTGGTCCCCAAGAATTCAAAGGGTTCATTCAAGATGAGGAATGCCATGTCTAGTGACACAGAAAAGGAAGAAAGTACACCTCCCTAAAATTCCCAAAGACAGCCCTTTGGGAGACAAATTAGAAATCTGGAATAAGTTTGAAAAGTATAGAGGAAAATGCAAGAAGAGAATGATAAAATATTGTTGCCTAATATGGGCTGGAGTTCCCCTCAAGGGAGGTTCAGTCCTTTTGCCTAAATTTGGGTCTAATGAAAATCAATTATGCCAAGCCTTAAATGTATATGTGATCCTTACTTGGGAAGGGAAACAGTTCCCAATAATAGAAATGAAAAGCATGTTTCTCAGATATTTCTGGCCTCTCTGCCTCTGTTCTTTACTCTGACAGAAGGGACTTCTGTCCCAGACTTACCAATTTAGACTGGGTTTTGATAAGAGCCTGGAAGAGCAACAAGTTGGAGCCTGATTGGGAAGGGCCATTCCTGGTGTTACTTTTCACTGACATTGCAGTGAGGATTGAGGAGCAAAACTGGACTCACTACTCTCAAGTAAAAGGGACACCTTTTCCAGAAGAGAAACCAGAGCCAAAACATGAGCAGTGGACTGTTAATAGGGAATCTGATCGACCAAGGGTGAAGTTTAAAAAGACTTTAATGTACAATATACCAAGCCTGGTACAAAAAGGGGGAAGGGAGGTAATATTTTGGGGTAGTGGGAACTGCTCAGGCAAACAAGTAGTGGAGGAGCAAAAAGGATTGTTTATATGGGCATCTGAAGGAGGAACTGATCCTGTAGGAAAATCTCATAGATCCTACATCCCCCTATCCTTTTAAGACTCCAGAAATAACTTCTCTAAGTCCAGAAGGGAAATTAGGAAACCCAACAGACCAGTGAAGTTAAGGATGAGAGACAGACAGACAGTGGAGACAGACTGGTTTTGGAGATTCAAATGCTCGAATGGAATGGGTCAGTGCTTTGGGAAGACCAGCTGCCCATACTCTAAGTCCAGATTAGCCTGGAGGGGTTCTGGTGTCTCCTTCAATTATACCAGAACGGGTTGGCAAAGGGTGAGAGTTGCAGGGATTTGGAGCTACTCTTCCCTGTGATAAAAAGGACAGCAGAAAAGATCATACCCACTTTTGTTGGAGTCCCAGGAAACCAATCCTGCCTGTCTCTCCAGATAGGTGAGAGGTTTTCTGGTCTTGGGTAATATGAGTTGTGTCCAAACATGGGAAGTAACCGAGAACAACTCGGTAGATTTTTCATCCCTGATCCTCCCCTGAGCTGACCTATGGTGGTATTGTGGTAGAAGACCAACCTTACTCCCTAACTGGGCTGGGACTAATGGGTTGGTGTGGCTGGTCACCCCCCTTTACCATGGCATCTGAGCATTTCTCCAAATCTGAGTCTAAATGAAGAAAGAAAGGGTCATCTGATGCTCTAATCTGCCTAGATAGCATAGGATTCACAGATTTAGACCAAAAGGCAGAGGAAATATTCAATAAATGGAGCCAAATAGTCAAAAATAAAGAGGAGGGATTGTGAGAAATGGGTAGTTGTCTCCTTGCAATGTGAATATAACAGTCAGTCATACTTCCCTGACCTGTTTGTAGGACAAAGGTCTCAGATCCCCTCCTCCCCCTCAGGTTAGCAAGGTCACATGGTTCAAGGAGCCCTGGTCTCAATTAGGTTCTCTCCAGAGTTCTGTCCATATAAGGAAGTATAAGGTCCACTCCTGAGTTATGCCCATAGAAGGAAGAGGGGTGGGAATACTGCTTTCCAATTAGCTAGTTTTTGCGCGTAGATTGTAACCCCAACCAGTGATAAAAAAGGGGAAGGTCCATTCGCGTTAGGGACTAGGGTATAAAACAGGGCCTGTGAACCCCCTTTCTGGGCACCCACTAGCTGCACACTAGGGTGCCTCCTCATGAGAAGAAAATAAAGCCTTTGTTACCTCAAAAAAAAAAAAAAGATTGATCATCCCTTTAATTGCCCCATTTCTGTTCATATATATCACTGTTCTTTGAGTAACAAAAGATTAAATCCTTGAACCTATATTCATCTAATATGCTTCAGATTATTGATGACTATATCAGGTATTTTACTAATAGACACAAAGTTTCCATTATTTATGGTGACAAAAATCCCTACCTCATTATAAATTATTTGACATTCTTATGAACAATCAAGTTCCAAGTTAGTTTGGAGAGAGTGAGTCATTTAACTAGAATATATATCACCTTATATGAACTAGGTATTCTAGACATTCAGGAATTAATGGCCCAACCATAGAAGCTGGGCCTTCAGAGTGAAATGGTTCATACATGTCAATCAAAAACAGAGTAACCTGCTCCATTTCAATATATTGAAGTTGATCAATTTTGAAATTGACTTTAATTATCTTTCATTATCTGCAAACTATTGGTCATCAACTTCTTTGTAATAACTCATCATATGCTCAATGACTTTTAATTTTTATGTTTATTTTTTCAATCTTTGACTTTATTCACCATTTCATACTTAATTCTTTAATGTCTACAGGAATTCTGTGTACCCAAGCACTTTGGAATCTCATTTGTCATTGTCTCACTACGAGGTTCTTCTTTCAATGAAATTGGGGAAAGTTTATGTGGTGAGAAAGGATTGTCAATTTTGCATTATAAGGACTGTGTAATCTACAGAGAAGACAGAGGGAAAGGAGGTGAATGGAAATTTCTTTCTTTTTAGAATTGTCTTGGGGCAGCTAGATGATGCAGTGGATGGAGCACTGGTCCTGGATTCAGGAGGACCTGACTTCAAATCTGGCCTCAGATACTTGACACTTACTAGCTGTGTGACCCTGGGCAAGTCACTTAAACCTCATTGCCCTGCCGAAAAAAAAAATTATCTTAACAGTAATTTTTATCAATAAACAGACAATTCTATGGAAACACTATGAAGAATGGGCAGTAAATTGTTCAATTACAAATACACTGTTGACTGTAATGGCTAAAGAGAAGAGAAAGGAACAAACAAGAACAAATTTTCCCCTAAAGAAGCTGACAACATTCTTTAGGAGGAAGAAAAATTTGTCAGATGCATTTTTGCTGAAACAAAGAGAATGAGGAGGGTGCCGAACACAGAGAAAGTGGTTCCTACTCAGAAAATGAACTTTATTTTTTTCTCTCTTAAAATTCCCTTGATTTCCTCTAAAAAGTGACAGGGTAGTGATGTTAGAAAAAGAAGCTAATTATTTGTTATAAAAGACACAACTTTCTAACACTTAAAGTTGTAAAAAAAAAAAAAGTAGAATGGGCTACCTCGAGAGGAAATCCTTTCCCTCAAAATCTTTAGGCAAAGACAAAATGACAAATTATAAGGGATGATGGGTAGAACGTTCTTGGTTCTATCATAGGAAGAAAAAAATACCTTTTTATTGTCATTAGAAGGTATTGCTAGATTCACCACATTCTGAGATTTTACACTTTATAAAAATCTAAGTTGATTTAGTAAGTTTTCCGTTCATCCACACTGGTCTCCTCAAATAACCCCCCAATTTGTCATTCTTGATAGCTCTTGAGTTGACTTGCCCTTATAGAATTGTAGGGCATAGGATTATATTGATCCTTTCTCTGCTCTCTTTGAAATCTTCTCTCCCCCCAAAATTCATGTATCTCACATTAGAACATGTGTCATAAATCCTCTGCAACCTATGCTTAGCTATAAATAAAATAAATCTCTTCTCAAATCATTGGAAAGAAGAAATTTCCGAGGGGTTTCTTTTTTCTATATCATGCTAAATAATTTGTTTCTACTTATGTGCTACAAACAAAAAAGGCCTTTACTATAGGCTGTGTTTCCCAGCAGCAAAAGCTAAACTTCACCCTCACCTTTTTTTTTCTTCCTAAGTGTAGAATCTGGAAGTTTTTTTTTTTCTTTAAGTGTTAAAAAATCCCTTTATTATCAAATAACCCTTAGGTATGCAGATAGCCTGCCAAGTTCAGGATAATTGTTCCTGCATAAAACTAATACTAGGTTGGTTTGAATTACTGTAAAAAGATGGATAACTTTCTCCTACAATCATTGATTGATTCTTCAATACCTTTTCCAGGACATGCACATCATTTGATTAGGCCGCAATACCTTCTTGTGAGCTGCTGATCTGCTCTGTGCCCATCACTACTAATAGCATTTTTATATTTCCAAGAATAAAGCACATCCACTTCCTGTCACTGACTACATTCTATTGGAGAGAAATATCTTGTCAAGTGCACTTTGCTGAAATTTTAAAAAGAGAATGAGAAAGAAGGGGCTGAGAACAGAGCAAGTGCTTTCTAGTCAGAGGGGATTCTATTTTTGCTCTTCCAAAATGCACTTTCTTTCCACAAAAAAGTGACATGTTAGTGGCATTTAGAAGACAGGGGTATCATGAAAGAGAAAAAAAAAATTTCCCACATAGAATCAAATTTACTGAGGCCTCATGTTAGAGAATTTCAATTATAATAAATCAACTTTTCTATTAGCACTGGCTGCCTATTTACTTATGGGTTTGAGTCAATATATTGAGAATAATCTATGAAGCCCCCCTTCCCTTTTGATTTCTGCCCATGTTTTCCAGAGATCCACTCTGTTTCAGTATCCAAATTCTTAAAACATACTAGGGTGATCTCTAAGTTCCCTCTCCCAATTTTGAAATTATGATCTCAGATAACTAAAGACTGCACAAACCTGTTTTTAAATTCTGAGGAAAGATTTCATTTGGGAAAAATCTTCCAGTGCCTAATACTTAAATGAACCAGCAGGATCATTGTGTTTCAGAGGTATGACAATGGGGCAGCTTCTAAAAAAGGAGAAGTAGAACAAGAAATTATACTTTTGGTTGACATGAGAAAAGAGGCTTTATTACTTCACCATTTTTGTTATTTTGTTTGTGTATATTAACATTCTATATTGGTAAGACTCAGACTGTAGAATCCTACCAATGGAGAATTGCACCCAAGAAGGGGTGAAAGAAATACCATCAAGGAGATGTAAGACTGGAAAAGGACATAGGAAAGTCATGTAGTAATAGTTCTGAATTTAGAGGAAGGCCCTAAGTCCATTGGGTGGACTTATCCAACTCCTAAACCTTTCCCTAGAGAATTAACAAAAAATTAGATAAACTTTGCACTGGATAAAATGTGATATAGGGGAAGAATATGAGAAATACCTAAAGAAGGAGTACTTATAATGATGAGATCATAGACCCAACCAACTATTGCAATCATTGAGTAAAACTCTGCCTGACAACGTCATCACGTAAAAGTATTTTATTCACTTTGTGTCTCTTGGCTTCTCTCCCCATATATTCATTTATATCATCTTATGCTTTTATTTTTCTCCACTTTGTATTTCTCTAAGCTTCCAAACCTTCAGGGTGCAGCACACACAAATATTTTTTGAGTCACAGACCACTGATCCTTTTAATTAGAACCAAGACAATATGCTACATTTATACATCACTGACATTCAAATGATACTACCAGTGCTAAAATTGTTCTGGCATTTGTGCACAAATACAGAAAGAGAGAGAGAGAGAGGAAGAGGAAGAGGGGAAGGGGGAGAGAGAGAGAGAGAGATTATATTCACTTCTTTGCATTGGAAATGTCAGAAAACAAACTATGCACTTCAGAGATTTCATCAATATGCATCCCAACAAAATATATTTCCACCTGGATGTCAAAGAGAATACAAGAAAAGCTGTGTTGCCTGGTCCTTAATTAACTGAAAAGCTCTCTAAACTGAAGGGTTTCCAAATGAAACCCTTCAATCTTCTGAATAACTGAAGTCAACCTTAAAGTTACCAAAAGCAATGCCCAAGTAACTCTATGACATTCCCATCACTACCTCCTCCATGATGGGTATGAATTTTGGATCTCTGTCTCTGTTTCTCTGTCTCTCTGTCTCTCTGTCTCCCTCTGGCTCTCTGTCTTTCTCTTTCTGTCTCTGTCTCTCTGTTTCTCTCTCTCTCTCTCTCTCACACACACATTCACACACACACACACACACACACACACACACACACACAGGACAAAACAACTTCCTATATTTCAATATATATGTGAAGTCATAAGAATTCTAAAACATTTAATGTAGGTCTGGTGAGGTTAAATGACTTACACAGAGAAATGCAGTTGAATAGTGCTAAAGCCTATATGAGAATTCAGGTCTTCTGTCCAAGTTCAGTGATTTCTCCAGAGGAATCCTCTCCCAGATTCTAGATGGTAACAGTCCCCAATTCAAATTTATGGGAGAGATATCCATAGAATCAGTAGCTTCAATTAGAAATCAAGAGAGTATTCCTTGGAACTATAATTAGAATAACATAATCTCTTCAAGGACCAACATTAGTTTAAAAATAGGAGTCATGAACACCATGGAATCTCAGAACTGTACTTAACCTCAGAGGTCATCAAGTCCAACACAAATGTATGTATAGTTAGGTCTCCTTAACAAAATCTCCACCAAGTGTTAATTCACCTACTACTTGAAGACCTCCAAGCAGTAGGAATTCGCTACTCCTCAACAGAAAGGAAGTCCTATCTATTTTTGGACAACTCAAATTACTGCTCAATTTTTGGTTAGAATAGTTGACTTCGGGGGCAGCTAGGTGGTGCAGTGGATAGAGCACCGGCCCTGGAGTCAGGAGTACCTGAGTTCAAATCCGGCCTCAGACACTTAACACTTACTAGCTGTGTGACCCTGGGCAAGTCACTTAACCCCAATTGCCTCACTAAAAAAAAAAAAGAAAAAGAATAGTTGACTTCTAGCCCCTTGTTTAAACTATTTTAATAGTTCATGACCTAGCATTGCAACATTTGCATGCTTTCATGATTTAAAGAATTAAAAAATTATAATTAAGTAATATTCAGGTAATTTTTGTTCATCACTGCATTGTTATTCAAAATAAAATAGATGTTGATCCATCATCTCTGGAAGTGTCTTAAAATATAATCTCTCAATAAAATGCTATCATGATTGGAAAGAAAAAATAGAAGACAAGGGAAGATAGAACCGTGAGGTACACAATTTAAAATGACTAGGAATTCAAGAAAACAGAATATTGAAAGGACAACAGAGTGGTAAATTCAGGAGTGGAGAATCGAGGAATATTTAAATAACTGACCACTAGGTCAAGGTTGATTAGCAAAGATAATAAATCTAAATCAGAAAGAATGGACAAAGAAAAGGGGAAGGCTAAAGAGACTAATGAGAAATTTCTTATCAGAGATGTCTTAATTTTGTTCAAATAGGTCATACAAACTGTTTTCCGAAGTTATAGTTATCTGTTTATTAACCAGAAATGCTGGTTTTCTGACTTCTGTCAATTTTTTAAAGGTTACTTCAATTTCCAGATTATTTATTTTTTTAATGCCTTCTGAACAATATTAACTAAACACCTACTTCATCTTAGAAAGGTATATCTCCATCCATATTCCTGGCAATAAAGAATACAAACCCGGTACTTCCCCAAATAGCTATTAAGGATCATCTTGTCCTATTCGTAATTTATTTATCTGTGATGTGTAATTGAGTTATTTGAATGTAGATTCCAAGATGGTTGTGAAGAACTGGGATGAGATTACAGTGGAAGCATGTTTTCCAAAAGTTCTTTATACATAAGCAGGGCAGCTTTGAAAGTTACAGAGAGAATTTATTATGTAGATAAAAAGAAATTTGTACATAAGACTCAGTTTTATGTTCATTTTATTTTCTGTTTTGTCTTTATGTGGAAATACTCATCTTAATTATTGTTTGTTCACTTAAGAATAAAATAAATTAAATTAAATTAGAAAAAGTCTTTATATTACAATCCACATTCAAAATTTGCTTAGGTTATTCCCAGTTCCTGTAATGTTGTGCCTCCTTTCCTTTGTCTCTTGGATTCCCAGGCTCTCTTCAAGACTCATCTTAAGCAATACTTGCTACATAAAGTTTTTCCTATTCCTCTGGAATTAAGTCAGTCAGCATTTATCAAACACCTACCATGTAATAGGCACTATATAAGTTACTTTGTATTTATTCTGTAAATATTTTTTTCCATTTATTTATCTACATACATCTTTTTTGCTGTTTTTGTACCCCTAAATGTTAGCAAAGTACTTGGAACATAGTAGGTGCTTAATAAATATTTGTTGACTGACTGACTGTTGTTATCTGGTAGAATATAAGTTCCTTAAAAGCAAGAACTCTTTCATTTTTATCTTTGAATGGTTAGTACCTAACAGTGCCTTGTATAAGGTAAACATTTAAGAAATTCTTGTTGAACTAAGTTGAATGTAGTTAGTTCAATTCTAATCATATTACCATCCTAAGGACTTCAAAATGTTTTATGTAGTCAAAAGCATTCTTAAAGAATTTGAGAAAGGCAAAGAAAATCAGAAGTTTGTATTCCTAACATCTTTCTTTGACTTGGTGGAGGGAATATATATGATCAATTCTTGAGGACCTTGAGCATATTCCATTTTCTTCTTTATTAGTATAAAGTTTAGTTTTTCTTGATGAGATTAATTGTGACTCTCTTGAAGTCATGATGCATTTCCAAGAGCAGGATAATTGATTGGTACTTTTGAAGGTCTTCTCTCTTCATTAGAAGTGCTCTCTTTGTTCTTTTCCATTCTGTCAGACTATACTTATTCATAATGTACATGCTGAACTTTTGAGCTAAGTCCTTGAAATGTAGGTGTAACTATCATCCTGAACTATTCTAGTCCTTTGCTATTTAAACTGTAGCCTAAAGGAGGATATATTCTTACCAAGTTCTGTGTCTGATTGTATGTTGGTTAAATTTATTGGTATTTTTTGAGTACTTGTATGATTTCTTAAATATATATATATGTATATATATATATATACTGTATATGTGTATATACATATACATATATATGCTTTTTAAACTTATCTTCATATTCTTTAAGGTTCACTGGGATGTGAAATTTTATTCTTACACATTTCCCTGTTTCTTTCATCTTTTAATCCTCTCTCACTCTTCTCTTTTTTTTTCTTTACATTTCTTAATTATATTAAAATTCTTATAGAATCTTATGCTGAGGACCTCATAAGTTGGGTCATTTACTTAATTTTGCAAATCATGAATTTAATGTAAAAACATCTCAACAATTGGCATTCAAGCTTCCACCTGAAAATATGTAGCGATGGATGCCAGCTGGTAATACAATGAATGGAGCACTGAGCCTGGAGTCAGGAAGATCAGAAATGAAAGAATGCTTCAAACCATTAATAATAGAAATGAAAAATCAAACCCAATTTTACCTCATATTCAGAAATTATCAAATATAACAATATATGAAAGTTAATCTTGGAGGGGATGTGGAGAGACTGGCACTCAAAAATATAACTACATTGGTAGAGCTGTGAGTAAGTTTATTTTTGAAATCAATTTCAAAGTGGAATTATACAAATAAAGATACTAAAATCACCATATCCCTTGACAACTGATTCCAATATGAGACATATGGCTTCAGTGATTCCATTCATAAGAGTAAAGTCCCATTTATGCAAAAATGTTTTTAGCATCCCACTTTATGATAGCATAGATTAGAGGATGGCTAACAAATTGTGGCCCATGAATATTATAGATTTTCCAGTGTCATAGGAAAAAATAAACATGATGAATACAAAGAAGCATGAATTTAATTAATTAATTCAAATTGATCTAAACTTAGCCCCAAAGAAGAGATATAGGGGCATTTCCCCTTTACTATTACTCTTTTTCAAAGGTGGGTGTGGGGTGTGGAGAAGAAATCAGTTATATATCTAAGAGAAGGGGTAGATGCAACCTTCACAAAGATTCTAATTATATTAAATTCTTTTGAAATCACAGTTATGGAACATTGTATATACTGTCAGATATTTTTCAATATATTGATGGGTTTAGCTGATTTCTTTTCTTTTCTTTATTGTTTTAATATTGGATCCCTGGGAGGGGTGAGTGAATAAGAGGAAATCGAATTAATTTTTATAAGAAGATCAATACAAATCTATTAAAATTTCTAAACATATATTGGGTATTTTCATAGTATTTTAAAAATATATATTGACTTAAAAATAATATAGTAGACCTCTTTTTCCACAGTCCCCCACTGGCATTTATCATTTTCATCTTTTGTTATCTTTGCTGGTCTAATAGGTGTGAGGTGGAACATAAAAGTTGTTTTAACTTTCATTTTACTAATAAGAAGTGATTTGGAGCATTTTTAGATGGTTGCTGATAGGTTGCCTTTCTTTCTTTGAAAATGACCTTTATATATCATTTGACCATTTATCTCTTGGGGAATGATTATTAATATTATAAACTTGAATCAAATGCTTATGTATTTTCAAAATTAGATGTTTATCAGAAAAAAATATTGCAAAGAGGTTTTTTTTTTTTCCCAAGGGACATCTTTTCCTTTTAACTTTGACTACATTGATTTTGCTTGCACTAAAAACAAATAAACAAATGAAAACCCTGATCAAAACTATCCATTTTCTTTTGTTTGATCCTCTTCATTACTGGCTCTTCTTCTATCTATAAGTCCAAAGGTTAATATAATCCTAGCTCTTCTAATTCGTTTATATTTGAAACTTATTTGGTGTATGATTTTGACCTAAAACTAATTTTAGTTTGATTACTGTCCACTTTTTGCAGAAGTTTTTGTCCAATAGTGAATCTTTCCCATAGTAACTATGATTTCGGGTTTTATAGAACACAAGACTATTTTTTGCTTCTGCATATTGTGTAAAAAAACTGTATTGTATTGATTGGCCTCTCTGTCCCTTCTACCTTGAATGTCTGTCTGTCTTTCTGTCTGTCTGTCTCTCTCACACAGCCAATTATTAAAAAAATGATTGCTGCTTTTTATTATAATTTGAAATCTGGTCTTTAACCATTAAGAGAGGTTGAAATATATGTCCTTGAAGGCTCTTTCCAGTTTCAAATCTATAATCTTATAATCTATAATTTGTACTTCCCTTAGTCTTCCTTTGGTTTGGCATTGCCACTTCCTTTAAATGATCCTCATATGGAATGCGCTTGATGTCCTATAATCTACTTGGTTTCCCTTCTCTAACATTCCCCACCTTCCTAATGTCTTTCCTGAAATGTGGTGTCCAGATCTAAAAGTTATAGATGTGATTCGACCAGAACAGAGTCCACAAAAAGGTTACTGTTTCTCTTGCTCTGGGTACTTAAATTATTTTTAATGCATCCTAAAAATTATTAATACATTTGGTGTCCATATTATATTATTGACTGACCCCAAACTTTCAATACACAAAAGACTAAATAATTTTTTCCTAGAAAATATCTAACTTTGAATTATCTATTTTATATTTGAGCAGTTGTTTTTTTTTTAAACTAGGAATAAAAATTGACATTTATCCCTAATTAAATTTTATCTTACTAGATTACAAGATTCAACAATTTTAACTGTTTGGATTTGTATTCTGTCATATAGTAAGATTATCTCTTCCAGCTTTAATGCCACTAACCCTCCAAGATTTGCAGACTATGCAAACTGGATCAACGTGGCATCCATGCATTAATCCAAGTTGTTGATTTTTTAAAAATATCTTAACAGCATAGGGCCAAGAGTAAAACCTCAGGTATACTACATTAGAGAACTCCCTTTAGAGACATAAAGCTCTTATTGATTACTCTTTGGCATTGGTCATTGAACCTATTCTCAAGATTCAGATATATGAATATGCCTAACTGTATTATTGGGGATCTTGCTCCCCTTTATGTTATCCAAAAGGATATCATGAAAGTTTTTGTCAAATGTTTTATTAAAATCTTTGTAGATTCTTTCTACTATACCCCCCAAATTACTATCCAAGTAACCCTGTTAAAGAATGAAAAGAATCTCATCTGGCAGCCTCCTTAATAATTATGTACTTTTTTTCAAGTAGACCTTTATTTATTCTCATTAACCATTATAATTTGTAGTCCTACTAGTGGGACCCAATAATCAAATAGTATGGACATTTTTGTCATTCCTATTGTATGATTACCCATAGTAATTTCTTAGAGGTGTCTATATTTACAAATCAGTGATTATTAGAGTTTCAACTGTTTTATATTTGGCTATCAAATTTTTTTTCTACCTTTAAGAATTGCCTACACATCTCTTTGGTTATTTGCCTTCTGTGTTAATTGAATTATTGGGAAGGGTTAGGTTGGGTTTTCTAAAATACTGCTACTTATACATTAATGGCTATTGTATGCATTTAGGAAGTATTTATTAATAATAAACATTACACATTATTAAAGACTGACCACATGGATTTATGATTTCACTGTTATAGAGAATTCCCAGTTGTGGAAATTCCTTCTACCAGTTCTCTGTAAGTTGTAGTTATAAAAAAGTTTCCTAGGGGCACTGAGAGCTTAAGTGATTTGCCCAAAGTCACAGGTACAATCTGTTAGTCAACAAACATTTATTAAGTGGTTTGTCAGGCACTGTCCTAAGCCCTGGGAAGACAAGGGAAGGGAAGAAGCATGTATATAGCACCTACTAAGCACTTTACAAATAATATCTCATTTGAGACTCACAACAATACTTTGAGGCAAATGCTATTATTGTCCCCATTTTCCAGTTGTATAAACTTGGGTAAACAGTTAAGTAATTTATCCAAGATCACACAGTTAGAATGTATCTAAGGCAATATTTGAACTTACGTCTTCTTGACTCCAGGCCTACTATCCTTCCTACTGTACCACATAACTGCCACTTGAAGAGGAAAAGTAAAACCCAGTTCCTACTTTCAGGGAGTTCACAGTCTAGTGGAAGAGAGAACTTGCAAACAATTATGTCCAAACAAGGTCTCAGAGGGATAATATGAAGCCAGACTTTCCTAGCTCTGAGCTTAGTTCTTTTCCTACTATAGCATGATATGAAAAAAAAATAAATTGAGCAAAAATCTCCATTGATCTTTTAAAAAATAATTTCCCTTGAAAATGTTGATTTTGGGAGGCAGCTAGGTGGCACAGTGGATAAAGCACTGGCATTGGATTGAGGAGGACCTGAGTTCAAATCTGACCACAGATACTTGACACTTACTAGCTGTGTGACCCTGGGCAAGTCACTTAACCCACATTGCCCTGCCCCCCCAAAAGAAAATGCTGATTTTTTTTTGTTTTGTCACACAACCTAGTATTTTTATTAATCCATGGAAAACTTTGAATGTAATTGCTGTCTTTAGTACTTTTAGTTCATCAAAAGCATTTACTCTAAATATCCCACTATGTAATTCCAGCTGTATTTCTATAAGACATATTTTATAATTTTACTTATGTAGATGTGTCTTTCCAGGTCCATTCCCAAATATTTAATATATTTTGTTGTTATGACGGCTCTCATTACCACAGAATTTTGGCTTACTTTAAACTAAAAACTACCTTCATAAACTCTTCAGGCAGTGGTTCTCCACTTCCCTTCTGGTACCAAACACAAGCATTTTAATATGTTTTTTCAGGATGACACTTCGGACATTTGAAGACTACATCATTGTTCTGCTGTCTTCTCTTTCTTTTTCTCACATCCTTAGAAAACTTCTTGAGAAATAATGTGGTACAAAAGATGGAACCATGGATTTACAGACAAATTACTTGACTTTGGGTCTTGTTTCTTCCATGCATTACTTATATGACCTTGAACAAGTAGATTAATCTTTCTGGGTATCACTTTTCTTGTATTCAAAAAAGAATATTCCATTAGATTATGTCCAAAGTCCCGTATAATTCTAAAAAGTATGATCATATTACATGATGTGTTGAGTCATGCTCTTCTAAACATATTATAGCTTATCAATGTCCCTTCTAAATGTGGCACCCATAATTTAACAAACTATTGCTTATGTTTTGTACTCCACCATTCCCACTATAGAAAACAGCAGGGCAATCAACTATTTTGCTCTGGTGGTCCAACAATATAGTCTCACGTAACTATTTAGACTGCTGCAGGATTTCACTGGCTCATAT
Source organism: Dromiciops gliroides (assembly GCF_019393635.1). Lineage (NCBI taxonomy): Eukaryota > Metazoa > Chordata > Mammalia > Microbiotheria > Microbiotheriidae > Dromiciops > Dromiciops gliroides. The sequence goes on along the minus strand of NC_057866.1, from coordinate 176,866,340 downwards.
TAGAACAGAGTTTACTAAAAACTTCTCTTCCACTAAAAATCTGCCTATAGTTCTCTCTCTATAGTGGGATTTTTGAAGTCTAGTACAGGAATTTACATTTTTCCCTATTGAATTTTATCTTGTTCGCTCTAATTCATTATGTTAATCCATTCAAACCTTTTTGAATTCTTATTCAGTTGTCCATTACTTTTAACTTCCTCTTCTCTAGAAATCAAGTAATCATTGTATCTATATCTTAATACAAGCCACTGAAAAAAGTGGAAAGTAAAAAACAGTATATGGAGCTTCATTAAAGACTTCTCTTCATCAATTTATTTTGAACCATTTGTGAACAATATTTCTTCAATAACGCATTCTAGAAGAAATAGTTCTTTGATGTCTAGAAATGAACCCAAGTATATGATGTCCCCAGCATTTCTCTTTTCTAATAGTCTAATGAAAGTGTCAAAAAAGAACATTACATTGTTTAGGATGACTTTTTTGTAGTTCTTAGTGATCACCTTACTCCTAAGATCATACAAACTGTCTCTTTAATCATCAATACTACAATTTTACCAAAAGAGATATCAAGCTCTCTATTTTGAGGAATCCATCTTCCTGAAAATCAGGGCAATATTTGTCTATATTCTGTCCCATGGTACTTCCCTCATGTCCCATGATTCCTCAAAGCAATGTGCTTCAGCAATAATGTCTATAAATTCTTTGAGCTACAAGGATATTAACCTGTGCAAGGGACTTAATTGTTCTGCCAGTTAAACATTCTCTTAACATTTCCCTACACTTCTTTTGTTTTTGTTGCTTATTAACCATATGCCTACATTTTATTTCTTTTCTTTTTTTTTTTTTTAGTAAGGCAATTGGGGTTAAGTGACTTGCCCAGGGTCACACAGCTAGTAAGCGTTAAGTGTCTGAGGCCGTATTTGAACTCAGGTACTCCTGAATCCAGGGCTGGTCCTCTATCCACTGTGCCATCTAGCTGCCCCCTACATTTTATTTCCATATTAAAGAAGTTTATTTTTTCTGCCTAGGAAAAAATAACTTTTTGAGAAAATATTTGAGAAATGATTTGAAAAGTTAGGAAAAACAGACAACATATGCAAAATAGAAATTTACTAATTTATCCTTAGATGTCATCTTTCTTTCCCATTTCACTAGTCATCTTATGATTTCTATGACTGTAACATATTTTATCTTCATTATTTCTTCTTTTACCTTTCATATGGTCATTTTTATATCCTTTTATTTTTTTGACAAAATTTCTTCTTTTGCCTTGCTAACAATTAAGATAATGAAGATAAGAAACACTTAAAATGATCACTTTCTTTTTCTTTCAATAGTATTCAAGATGTTATTCCTTGAATTCTGATACTAGTTTTTAGATGAATTTATATTTCCACTTTGGTCTTTGATCTTTCCAAATTCAGTTTTCATAATTGTGACTTACTATTGGATCTCAAAATTCAGTAATTAAGTGCAGAAGCAGTGTTACCTATTACTAAGACAACAAGAAAAAAATTTATATCTATTACTACACAATACATATGTATTAAGGTGTTTCCATTTGAACTTCTGATGTTCACTGATTTTCATGTGCTTTCTCACCTGCAAAAATGTCCTCCTTGTATATGTCACATATCTTGGTCATTTTGTGTCCTTCAAATTCAGTCCCCCTATATTAATGTGCACAGTGACTTGTTATAGAATTACTGTTCTATTTCTATCTGACATAATTTAATTTCCATTATAATTTCTAATTAAATACATAAAAACCTTTGGTTTTTAAAAAATTAATTTTATGTGTTTTGTAAATCCTAAAATACAATTAAAATATTAGAAGTTAACATTGTTGTTAATATAATTGTTATTATAATTTGCTGTTTCCACTACTTCCACTGACCCACCACATCTTACATAAAATTTTTGTGAAGTACAGATGAAGATTTTGTTTTGTTATCTCTATGATAAAGAAAATTAAAGCCTCTTTCCCCCCAATATTGAGTAGTAAAGGCTTTCTAAGTGAGTAGTTAAGTGCTGTTATTAAAAAGTTAGAATGCATTCTAACACATAACTTATGTGTTCAGGTAGAGTTTGTTAAAGTGCATCATAGCATAGCCAGTCAGATTTCAGAATGGAGAAAGATATTAGAAAATGTTTGCCTCCAGTGTTCCTCCCATTCCTATAGTGGATCTCTATTTTTCTCTATCTTCAGTATCTATAAAGAGCAGACACTGGTAGATATTTGGCAGTTTCTTTAGCAGCTAGGGATCTTTGACAGAGAAAAATCTTCATCCTAGGGAAATCTGAGAGTGAGGAATTCTTGCATATAATTATAAAACCTTCTGCTTCTCATACAATTTATCAGTAAAATCTCACTTTTGTATCTGGCCTTACAGTTTTGGGAAACACCTATTGGCCTGAGTGCATATGACAAAATACACCGTGTTTCTGAACACAGAGTTAGTCTTTTCAGTATTCTGTATTTGTCATACATTTAATACCTTTGGTTGTCTTAGAAATAGGTGGGTGTTGTTTGGATGAGATATCCATCCTTGGCAGCTTCTCAAAATTAGTCTGAGCACAAAACACACTCAGTAACATTGGGAAAGTAGCTGTTATCTTGAGATGATCCATCAGCCCAATGCAATTTCTAATAATTATTTTAAGATGGCCCTTATAAGAAACTTTATTATAAAAGTTACAAATGGGGAGTGTGAGAACATTATTATCAGGGGTCCCCTGCTGGGTGAGCATGAGACCACCTTCAACCAATCAGCTTGAAGCACTGTGTAAGGCACACCCCTCACAAGAAGGTGTGGTGGGCAAACCTTTTGTCATTGAATAGGCTGGCTAAGGATTTTAAAAATTGTTTTGGTCTACCTCAAAGAAAATAATTCAGTATTTAGAGAAGTGTTACCATACAGTATGTGTAACACAAGTGTTACTTCTACTTACAAAAGGAATCTTCCAAAATTAAAAAAAAAAAAAAGACCAATGGTTTGACTTGAATAATAAATAGAAACTAAGACTGCCCAGGGAATTGTTCTATCTTATTTCCGCTAGCAAAAATTAATTCATTAGTACTACATTAAACCATAAGTAGGTTATAGTAGTTACATTTATCATTAGTCAAAGTCAACTCAACACCATTTCTATGTGGTAAGTTAGTGTATCATTAGCACTCCCATTTTGAAGATAAAGAAAAGTGAGGTCCTACATTGTAAAACGGTTTCCCCACTGCTACAATTTGTAAGTGACTTAGGTAGAATTGAACTGCCAGGTCCAATACAGTGCCTCTCAACATATAGCACTATGAATCAGTAATTAAAATAATATGAAATATTTAAGCATTATTGATATAATTAACAATATAAATTAATACAAGAAAATTTAATAAAAAATAAAGCTAAGATTTTCCATTTTCATTTATTTTAACAAATGGAATTATTTTAGAACTCAGAGTCCCTAACTACAAATATGAGTCTTTACAAGTGGTATCAACGATCACAGAAGTTAATACTTAAGAATTTTGACTCTAAAATATGATAATTGTAAGGCATTTTAGAACTTGCTAGACCAATGTCTCACAAAATGTAGGAATCTGCTCTTCAACATCTACAAAGAATAGTCATCCAGTCACTACTTAAATATTTCAATGATGTCAAGCTTACTTTGCAAGGCAGATTCCATTATTGGGTAGCTCTAACTACTGGCAAGCTCTTATGTTGAATTAAAAACTGCCTTCATATAGCTTCCCTTCACTGACTCCAATTCTTCGTTCTGATGCCATAAAGAATAAATCTAATCTTCACAGACAGCTCTATAAATATTATAATATGCTCTCATGAAAAATAGAAGACTTACAGGAAGCATTTCCTTGAAGCATTCTTCACATGACATGATCTCCTGAACATGTTTAATCTTTTAGACACCCTCCAGGTTATCAGTGTTCTTCTCTGAAAGTGGAAGCTTATATCTATCTAGCATCTATCTATCTATCTATCTATCTATCTATCTATCTATCTATCTATCTATCTATCTATCTATCTATCTATCTGTCTGTCTGTCTGTCTGTCTGTCTGTCTGTCTATCTAGCATCAATTTACATCTACATTTATTTGTCTTAATCACCAAATACTTTTTGAACATGGAGAAATTAAAAAAAAACAGACTATCTCTGCACTTCAATAATTTATAATCATGTTGAATAGACAAAATATTGATTAAATTAAGCTATTGGAGGAGGGCACTAGAAGTTAGAGAATGCTGCTTATGAGATCAAGACGATAGCTTTGATACATCCACAAACCAGCTATGCTTCTGTGATCCCAGCAAGTCATCTACTATAGCAAGTCATCTTCTATATTATTTTAATGGCTCCAATTGGGCATGTCAAGTGCTAGTGGCCCCTTATTCCATTGTCTCCAACAATACTTAAACATATACATGCACATATAATACATATTTTATGAATGACAGGTCATGTTAGATTATTGTCATAGAATATAATTAGGATAAGGAACCCCTTGATGGCAGCAGAGAGAATGGAAAAGGTTTGCAAACATGTAAGAAGGAAAAAATAGTTTTTTAAAAGAAATAGCTGATAGTTTTAGTTTTTTGGGTTTGAAACATACTTTATGGAGTATTCATCTCATTTTTGCCTTAGAATCACACTGTGAGATAGGTCTTACTATGCTCTCTTTACAAATAAGGGATCTAAAGTTCTGGGATGTTCAGGAACTTTTCCATGATCAAACACCCAATTTAAGTGTCAAAGGTAGGATTCAAACCTTGGTATTTATAATGTTTGGGTAAGTCTAGCAAACTATCCACTAAACCACAATATTTTTCTATAATACTTTCCATTCTATAATTTTAAACATCTTTGCAGGGACAAATCAACTGTAAAATGGGCAGGAAAGGTATTGACATCCCCTTTTGACAGGTAGAGTTCTGCAACTTAGAGGTTAAGATGATGATTTTGAGTCAGCTTTTACAGAGCACTCAAAATTAAATGCGTAGAAGAGTGTTCTGCCTAAACAGAAAATGCCGAAGCAGAAGAAAATAGGAAGACATATCATTTCCATTCACATAAATATTACCTTGTCGTAGTATAAATTTTTAAGGTCAATTTCATGTAATAGTTGCTATTCAGATGCCCATTTATCAGTGAGACCTGACTTATTCTCTGTTAACCTAAGTTTTCAAATATTATAATATACTTGCTATCTAAATTGGTTTGATCACAGGATTGAGTGATTGCTGATCATTATGCCTACAAGAAATTAACTCATTGAACACATTTTATTCAATTTTGCTATCATTTAATATCATCTCATAGAATAATTATATCAAATATGATATTTGTAAATGTGAAACTAAAAAGCAAAAGAAAAATAATGCAAAAGAACAGTTAAATAGAACTCATTTGATATGCTTACCAGACAAACCTTTGTTTATTATGTCTCCCAAGCAACCATATTTATCATTTTCTTCTTTTCTCTTAATAAGAAATCTAAGTTATTTAACAAGATCACAATAATAAATGTGAACTAATTTTAGACATTAAATAGAGAAGAGAAAAATGGAAAATGCATTTACTAAGCACCTACTATTTGCCAGGCACTGTTCTAAGCTTGATAAATATCATTGATGAACACTGAAGGTTCCTTCTTATTTCAACTCTACTTATATCCATACAAATCCACATAATAATCATTATTTGGTTACATTAAAGAGTGCCGTGTTTGCCAATGAGTCATTAAAATATATTTTTTTAATCTTCAAAAGGTACAACATAATAGAAATATCTGATATTTAGTATACAATTTCTAGAAATTCAATACACCACAAAATACATTATTAATAGAATTTTTTTCATCCTGCTCAAAGGCACACCTAGCATACTAATAAATATATTAGTAATAACTTTCAAATAATAACATGCAAATGAGAGTTGCAAAAGAGTAGCACTTGATCATCAGTGTTACTCAAATGACCAGCAGTTTATTTAAATGGGTTTTGTTTATACCCACTTAAGATAAGGATCCTGCCAAAGGATAAAGTGTGATTTTCAGAAAGACAAAACCCACAGAATAAACATGTTGTCACACTGATATCAGATGGTAGAATACTAGCATTTCAAGATGTGTTCTGGGCATAGCTCCACGGACATTGTGTTAACATTCCATTTTATCATTGAATCGGACTAAACAGAAATTGATTAGAAAGTGAGTCCACCCACAGTCCCATCTACTACAACCTGTTATGTAAAGATGTAGATAGAATGTGCACTATCATTATTTTGGGGCAGCTAGGTGGCACAGGGGATAGAACATCAGACCTAGAATCAGGAAGATTTATCTTCCTGAGTTCAAATCTGACCTAAGACACTTGTGACTCTTGGCAAGTCATTTAACTTTTTTTTTTAAACTATTTGCCTCACTTTCTTATTTTCTTATTCTATTTCATCTCAAAAAATAAACTTTATATTTTATAATTGAGCATTTTTCCATTTTATTCATACACATAAATGTCTAATTGAAAAATATATTTCTTTGGATCTTCAGCATTATTATGAATATATAGACTCACCTCTTTGGGGACTCTCTTAATCACTGCAGATTGAAACCTTGAAACCCCACTCTACCTACACACCTTTACCCACATCTTCAAATAAATTATCCATGAAATGTTTACACAAATATGCTGAAGGTCTTTCCTTAGTTTTTTTTAATACCCCATGTACTTCATTATAGCACCTGGGCTGTCTTTTAACTTTAATTCTTGATAAATGACTAGAGCTATTACTTCTTTTTTTGTTAACTTTTGTTATTGATAATTTATTCCAAAAAACTTCAGGGGGTGGCGTGTTATACAGTATATTTATATCCACAATGCAACTTTCAATTCACCTTTTAGTAATTCACACCATTGATGTTTCTGACCAGATAAGGTTCTATGATTATCAGACATAAAGCATCATTAAGAGATCACTGGTGTTTACAAAGATGAACTTTAGCAGCAGGAAGTACATAGTGAACACTGAATGCACCGAGCAGTTTCCAAAGATGTGGTCTAGCCCACTTTCTTGCACCTGTTCAGTTCTGGGTTTAATTCATTTTTCACCTATGGAGCCCATCCAAGATTGATGGACTAATACAATAAATATAGGTTCTCAAAGCATATATCATAATCTGAACAATAGAACTTTTGCATACAGTTGGTATTTCTTGTCTTACTGTGCTGATCTCTTTTGAGTGACTATGAATCTCACTGAGGAGACCCTGTAGTGATCCAGAATTTGGCCCATTCAACACAGTGTCACACATGAATACCACCCAGAGGAGACTATCATATCTAGAGAATCCTTCTGCTATTTGAATGTTGTGCAGAATCTGGTAGACATATTAGAACATGAATGCTTCCTTTTATAATTGTTGCCATATAATATAATATTGATGATCTTATTACATGCATGTCAATCCTGAATTGTTGAAGATCCCCTAAGAATACATTTTGTGCTGCATGTTCACATGTTCTTTTTTGTTGTTGTTATCTATAAACACTGACACAAAGTGATGTGATATTTTCTATGTCTCTCTTTAAGCCAGGCCTAATTCTGACTGGTCTGTTGCTTCAGGTTCACTAATAGAATGAAATGAGACAATTATGGACCATCTACTAGTTAACAGTAGGATGCTTACTTAGGCATATAAGAGAAAATATATTCAACAAAGACAAATTTGAGTGTAGCTCCTTTTTTCCTATGATGACTATGTCAGTCTTTTGGTGAGAATCCTGAGGGAGGCCATCAGGAAGCTATGCTCATGGAACAAGTTTCCTTAGTCACCTGAGACAATTAAATTTCAAGGATGGTCTTAATACCTTTTAAAAAAATATATAATATTTTATTTTATACAATTACATGTAAAAATGATGTTCAATATAGAAATTATTCTATAATTAATATATTGTATTATAATATTTAATAGATATAAATTATATGTACATATTAATTTTTAAATTCCAAATTCTATTCCTCTATCCTTTCCCTACCCCCTCCATAAAATGGCAAGCAATCAGATATACATATGCAATCATGCAAAACATTTCCACATTAGTCATTTTGCATCAGAAGATATAAATAAATGAAAAAGAATGAAAGAAAGTGAAAAAAGCCTTTAAGGAAAAACTAGACTAAAAAACATTATAGTATAAAATGGACAAAGTAGGAAGGGGTCATGGAATTCTATATTTAATCCTGAGGATAGCTGGAAGTGATTGGAGTTTACTGAGTAAGCAGGTGATAGGATCATACTTGTGCTTTAGGAAAATTATTTAGATAGCTGTATGGAAAATGCGCTGGAGTGGGAAGAGACCTGAAGCAGAGAGATCAACTAGAAGCCTATTGCAATAGTACAGATCGGGGGTGATTGGAGCCTGCACCCTGGTGGTGATTGTTTTACATACATTAAAATTGTCTAAAAATAACATCATTGCCAACACCTTTATTATTGTACTGAACCAATAGAATCCCTCAAACTGACATCAAGCTGTTAATCAAGACCTTTTATGCGTTCATTTTAAAGAGTTATTTAATTGGAATTATAATCACATCACCATTTATCCAGTATTTTTTAAATACACAAGTACATAACTGAAATCAAGATATATTATGTCCATGGCATTCTCCTAATCTACCAATCCAGTAACCCTAGAAGAAAAGGAAATGAGGTTCATTTGGCATGACTTGTGAACATATGGTAGCTCCTTAGGATCATTGCATTCTCTTCTAAATTCTCATAAACCATCTGTTTAATAAGCTATTTTAGAATTTTGCCAGGGATCAATGTCAAGCCAACCCAACATGTGTTTTCTATGATCTACCCTTTTCTTCCTATCACAAATCAAGCCAAAATTTCACTTTGTCTGTTGTTATTTGGGTGCTGTGGGAAGGGCTTTCTTCTTCTTAAGGATTTCTCAAAGGTTATCACCAGTGATTCTGAGATCATCTCCTCAAATTCATTGCCGTACAATATAAGTCATCTGGTCTAGGAGTTTGAATTCATTTAATGCAACTAAGTAATGACATGCCACTGTCTCACCTGTCCTGTACTATAATTTCTTTCTTCCTTTTTGTTGTTGTTGTTTTATTCTGTGTGTGTGTGTGTGTGTGTGTGTGTGTGTGTGTGTGTGTGTGTGTGTGTGGCAATTGGGGTTAAGTGACTTGCCCAGGGTCACACAGCTAGTAAGTGTCAAGGGTCTAAGGCCGGATTTGAACTCAGGTCCTCCCGACTCCAGGGCCAATGCTCTATCCACTGTGCCACCTATCTGCCCCTCTTCTTTTATTCTCTCCAATATTAAGATTTTAATGTCTCCTTGCTAAAGAATGTGGGAATAAAATAGAAGTAGTTTTCTTTCCTCCCTCTCACTTAGCAATATTGTTCCATCTTATCCAAGCACTGTCTCTAGCTCTTCTCTTTATTTCTTTGAGAGAACTAAGAAAACTCACTTTGGGGTTTGTAGTATTTCTTTAATCATTAGCTCATTTTGAGATTTAAAGCATTGGTCATACTGTTCACATCATTTCTTCCTAGTCTTTTGAAAAGGCATTTTCCAGTTTTCTAAAAATTTTACCAAGAGCAATGATAACACATATGTAATTGTGGTGCTAACTGACCACAGATGTAATACCCCACGGGGTCAAAGGTATCAATCAACAAGCATATATTAAATGCTGACTATCTTAGATAGAAACTGTGCTGTTAGGGATAAAAATAAAAAGTGAATAGCTGTTGTGCTCAAGGAGATTAAATTCTACTGAAGGAGACAACATGTACCTAGATGGTCATTGACAAGATGAATACAAAGTATGTACAAAACTATTTTAAAGGGGGAGGAACCTGTAGGTGGTGGGAACAATTAAGATCTTCTGCAGAAGATGGGACTTGAATTGAATCTTGAACAAATACATGGATACTAAGAAGCAGAAGCAGGAAGACATGGGAGACAGCTATTGCAAGGGTTGCAAACTGGGAGGTGAAACTGGTCTGATTGGATCATAGAGTATTATTGGATCATAGAGTATGATGGAGACAAATGCGTAAGTCCACTAGAAATGCCAAACAAAGTGCATGTTTGATTCCCCAGTAATAGAAAGCTACTTGAGTTTATTGAATAGGAATAGTGAGGTGAAATAATCAAACCTATACTTTAGTAAAAAAAATCATTGGTATCATTACAAAAGAAGAATTAAAATAGAAAAGAGAAGTGAGGCACTTAAACCAATTAGGAGGCTATTGAAATAATACAGCTGAGTAGATCCAGGAAAGAGCAATGTCATGAAAACACAGGAATATGGAGTATGCAGAAGGGGAAAACAATCAGCAGTGTCAAATGCTGCAGAAAGGTCAAGAAGGATGAAGATTGAGAAAAGGCAATTAAATTTGGCAATTAAGATATCACTGGTGACTTTGGAAGGAACATTTTCCGTTGAATATTGACATCAGAAGTTACTTTGCAGAGGTGTGGAAAAAAGAATAAGTGAGGAATCTAATATACATAGTTTTTTCAAGTTTAGTTAAGAAGGAGAGGGCAGGTCAATGATGATAGCTAGCTCAGATAGGATGCTCCCATGAATGTGTGTTTGTGTGTATGTGCCCCTGTGAGAGAGAAAGAGAATGATAGTGAGAGCAAGCTGTCATAAAAGCAAAGATGTAACTAATTGTGTTATCTATAAAAATACATGTTTCATATTCTATAAAATTCATACCAATGTACATCTGAAAACATTAACAATTTTTCATTTCAACCATATGATTACTTTTTCACCAATGCAGATCAGAGCCTGTCAATCTTCATGAGTTATAAATAAAAATAGTGATCACTTTGTAGCTGTCAATCTCTAATGATGAAATTTTTTGAACCTAACTAGGCAAGTGACCTTTCTAGCTTGGTGTAGTACCTGCCACAGCTTATATACTGTGCTTCTAACCTTTAAGGACCCACAGTCACCTTTGTGTCATAATGAGGCACCAGATTTGAGATTTACTGAAAGAAATTTTCTATATCAGTCATACAGGATGTCCCAATAGATGAGCAGTAACTAAAAATATTCTATGTCATTCCTTTAACTAACATATTTCTGTAATATACTTTAAATATTTAATTACGAAGCAGCAATTATTGGTGATGATTGGGATAGTCTAAGACTTTTTTTTTTAAAAGCTGACAAAGGAACTTTGAGCAGATTCTGTTTCTGTCCCTGGATTCAGAGGAAAATCCACCAAGTAGGCAAGGTTAGGTTTTAGTTACAAGGTTTTTAAAAGTATCCTTGGGACTTAATTAGCTCAGGGAATTCAGGCTTGGGCTTTTAACATGGCTTCCTGGTTGGCTAAGTGAAAAGACCAGGGCATAAGTAGTCAGTAGCAGCTCCCTTGGGCTTCCAATCAGAAGATCAGCTTGGCCAACATAGAAGGAGGGAAGTTACATCCAAGTGAATCAATAGTTTTTCTTTGCTGAATGACTTTCCTCTGTTATGGTTAAACAAACCTCCATTTGCTAAATGATAGATATTTTTGAGTGCCTTATTTTGTTGCATTCTTGAATCAGAAGCACAAAACTGGTCTTTGTCAAGCTTGTCCTACAATGCCACCAACACACAATGTCCTGTTACCAAAGAGAAACATTAAAAATTATTTCATCTATTGCAAAACCGATTCAAAGTATCGTTAGCAAACAATAAATACTTATATTAGTAGAATTTTGATTTGGAAGGGACCTTTGATGTCATGTAGTCAAGTATCCTCATTTTATCAATTCTGAAACACATTGGTTATTGGTGGTAATAATGAAAATATTTCTGCCATCAAAAAGTCTTATTTTTAAAAGAAAAAAGCTGATTGAGTATCCTCCGACATGTTCAATTACGACTTCTCAGTAGCAAGAAAAAAACCTGCCAGAATAATAGGTGTTAAGTCTTGAATTTATTTGTAGCTACTGGAGCACTTCATGCTTCATTGGACAATAAAAAATACAATGACATCAAAATAAGCACTTTTTAAAAGGGATTTAAGATGTTTCTAAGAAAAGCATAAGCAACAATCTATGGGGAATGTAAAAGGATAAATACTCATAGAATTGAGGTATTCACTTCATTGCAATAAGCATTTATCAAGCCTATTCTCTATGGAACCAAGTCAGAGAAAATAGAAAGATAAATAAGATTTTGTCCTCTCTAGTTATAGAGCTTATAATCTATTGCTGTGATAATTAATTATCCAGCTGAATGAGTGAAACACCTAGATTCAAAACAGAGAAACGTGGAAACTGCTTATATTTTGCATTCATTACTGATGTACTTGAGTTGAACTTCTATTTACAGACTACCACATCTTTTTGGTAGTGTTCAAGAGATGAAATATGTCAATTTTGCAGGTTATTGCTCTTCATTTCCTGATCACCAAGGTCCCCAACAGTGCCATGCATATTCCACTCTTTTTAAGAGAAGAGGTCCCAAAGAGAAGACAAAACCCGAGATGGAAACTGGCAAGGTAACCAGCAGAGAGAAGGCAGCATGAAGAGGTATAGCCTAGGAAGTCAGAATGTAACCAGGAAGAAGGATGTGAGGTGAGCTCTAAGCAAGAGCTAGAGTAGAATATTGTTTACAGGAAAACAGACCCACCTGTGTCAGGTATATTTACTTTTGGTTGTCTAACAGTCAGACAGTGATGTGTTGCTTTGGTAACTTGGAATTGAGTAAGTTGATATTCACCTATTGAGATAGTTGTCATTTTTTATCTTTTACGAGTATCTTTGGGCCCTACTAAAAGTACTTACCTGCTTTTTACTCTTTTCTCATGATATTCTTGAATCATTCTTATATCCTTAACAATTATACTGTGAACTAAATTATACATGATCCTAAACAAGTACCAGAAAGGGAAAAAACATTTTCTATGCCCCCTTCAGGGAAAAATACAAGCATACCAGATGAAGAGTTTAAGGTTTCCTATAATGGTGTCCCACTTACCAACTTAGCAAAGGAAGGAGTTGTAACCAAGAAACCAGTATTTACCAACATACCCCCTGTGAGACATCAATTCCAGATAGTTCATTAAACTATGATAAGTATTGATTTGCAGCAGTAAAGAAAGGCTGCTGAGAAATTTTCTATTGGGTTGGAAAAGAGGAACAAGAGAAGGACGTGGTAGGATTTAGTGTTTTCATTTCATTTCCAAAATTAAGGATTCCAAAGAACTACCCAGACACAAAACAGGAAACTAGAGACTAGGTTGGATTCTCAAGAGTGCCTGACATATGGAGGCAGATGCCTGGAAAATCCTTTACCATTCAGTACTTGCCAATATCGTTTTTTCAAGGTTTACTTATACTGTCTTTCATATATAGTCTGATTATGTATTTCCATTTCTTACTTGGGAGATTTCACTTCTTCACTTGCTAGTTCCTGGACCATATCCTATTCACAAATAAATGGTCAAGATATATTCAGTTTTAAAATTAAAATTGCTAAGACCCAGAATGTGTGTTTATGGTTAGCAACACTGTAAAAAAGACTCATTTGGTATATTCAAAGAAGGGCACCAGGAAGTATAGGATGGAGATTCCATAATGGCCTAGGGGGTCCCTTTTTTAAGAGTCGTAATTACTTTTATAAATTGATTTATCACATAATATCTAATACCCTAATAACACCAAAGTAAAAAATAAAAGAGGGTAGGAGGATTTTCCTATACTTTGCTAGTACTGTGACCCTATGATATGGCCTCATTTGCCCCTGATTCTTGGAATGCTTGGTGTCCGGGGTATAGGACTTGTTTGATTTGCCAGGATGAGGTTGAAGGATGGAGGTGAAGGAAAGAAGAGTTAGAGGACAGAGGGAAAAAGAGAAACAATGTAGCTTAGCTAATGTAAAATCACACATAACACACTTCTTTGTTATGCTAAGCAAGTGAGCAGACTTGTCCATACCCATAACATGCTAGAGTCAACTAGCAGAGCTATGTTCCCATGACCGAAATGCAGCACACAAGACCTTCACTTATCCATGCAAGAAGCAGGAGCTACATGACCCCACTGAAACTTGGTGTTAAGAAAAATAATTTAACCAAGTAACAATCAGTAAACATAGATGGTTTTCGTGGCAAACCTATTCCCACCTCATAGATTTTCCTTAAATATAAGAGAGCTCTGAACCCATCATACCTCAATAATTGGAGAGCTAGAGTAGAGTTTGGCAGGAGAACCTTGACCTTGAAAGGTAATGTTATCTGCTGAATGTTATGTTTCCTCTATTGGCTGTTGCTTGATGGAACTACACTCCTTTTTCACTATGCTAAATGAAATATTTTGCTTTTTTTTACAATTATGTTACAGTGTTTTTTTATTTTTATGACTATATCCTTAAAAGGAGAAATTTTCAGTTGGTCAGGGCTAAAGCATAGAAGACAATATTGAATTCAAAACTACATACTCAGGATAACAGAAAATGAGGGAGAACTACACTGTCATTTAACTTGAATGGTTACAGGGCATATTACTTTATAAGATCTTAATGCTTTTGATCATGTATTCTACACTACATTTATTGTTTAATTTTAATATACGTGTGTGTATTCTATCACTTTACTTAACCATTAGGTTCATGAGGACAAGAGGTGTCTTATTTTTCTTTGAATTCTTCACCAATTCCCCAGACACTATTGACTAGGATGGGTGTTTAATAGCTATTATGTTTCTCCCCACCCCTTCCAAACAAAGTACCGTTTTCACATCCTCTCCCTGGAGACAGTGTTAGCCTTTTCAGGGAAGCCTGTGGATAAATTGAAATCAGTTTCAATAATGTTACTTTTAAAATGAAAGATACATAATGCTTTTTGTTTGAACATCTCTTTTTTAGAAAACAAATATTATTTCCCCAGGAGGCAGTGAGCAGTCTTTCAGTCCTCAATGAAAATGAGCCATTTTAGTCTTACAGGTGCCAAAACAGCTACCTGTCTGGTAGCATTGAACAGCAATCAGAAGCTATCATAAGATGAACAAAAGTAGTACATGAAAAAGGATTGTTGAACAGGGACTCTGTTCACACCCAACACATACCTAATATCATATAGAAGATTTTTCCTGGAAAACATTTTATTTCAGCAAAATATTAAGCCTAACAAAGCTATCCCCACTATTCTGGCAGACTTCCTTTCAAATGATGCTACAGTAATCTGGTTATACTGAATACTTTACAATGAAAATCCCTGTGTGAATTTTTTTTTCTCCTGATCTCTGCCTTGGTCTCAAAAGCTCACTTTGGAGCCAAAAAAATTTGAGCTCAAGCCTTATCTCTGACACAATGTCTACGAAACACTGGGCAAGACAGAAAACTTCTAAGCACCCTAAGTAACTCTCTAAAAACATAAATTGTAGAAAAAAGGGCAGACCAGAATTGAGAAAGGGCATTTCCTGATTCAGAAATTTCCTCTATCAATGAAATCATAGCTCTATTCTCTATTCCCCATCCTGTTTAAAGTAATAGTCACTGTCTAGTTATCAAAAATCAAAAATCCTCCTCTTAAAGAGTCATTATAGAAGGGAATAAAATGGCACAATGGAGCAACACATTGAAAAAGTCCAATAGCATGCAGCAGCATATAACCCTGTGGATGTCCCACTTCCACAAAGGGGGGTCTCTTCAAGTCTTGCTTGCTTCTTATATATAATTACCTTGAATTTACTTTTGATTTTTGGTGTATTGTCACTTCTGTTTGCAGTTGTAGTTACTGTGTATAGTTATTATGATTTTGCTTACTTCACTCTGCATTAGTTCATATAGCTATTTCCATGCTTCTCTGTATTCATCATATATAATTTCTTATACCACAGTAATATTCAATTACATTCATGTACCACAATTCATTTAGCCATTTTCCAGTTTAAGGGGATTTAAATTGTTTCCAATTCTTAACTATCACGAAAAATGCTGTTATCAATATTTTGGAGTATATAGGGATTTTCTTACTATTGATGCCTTCCTTGGGTTACAGGCTCCATAATGGAATCTCTGGTTCAAAGGATTCATTCATTAAATGTTCAAAAGACCTTCTGGCAATTTCATTTGAATAATTCCAAATTGCTTACCACAATGGTTTAACCACTTGCCTAACGTTCCACAACCCCAACATTGATTATTGCCATTTTTGTCATTTTTGCCACTATTGAGCTAAAATTCTAGCTAGTTTGTCTAAAATATCTAATGATATCTATACCAATATAAATATAAATAAATATAAATATATAACCAATGAATTAGAAGCTTTAGCAAGAGTTAGACTTTTAAGCATTTATTAAGGAGAATAAGAATTTGGTGAAGAGAGAGAGAAAGAGGCCTAGATTCAGCTTCATGATGCCAAGGAAAGGCCACATGGCTTGCCCTCAGATGCCTTCTCCTCAGTAACTCTCCAGCAGGTAGCATCATTTCTTTTTTTTTTTTAAGTGAGGCAATTGGGGTTAAGTGACTTGCCCAGGGTCACAGAGCTAGTAAGTGTTAAGTGTCTGAGGCCGCATTTGAACTCAGGTACTCCTGACTCCAAGGCCAGTGCTCTATCCACTGCACCACCTAGCTGCCCCAGGTGGCATCATTCTAATCATTACAGTCGCCCCTTTGTTTCTTCAAAGAACATGGAGTGTTTCCTTGACAAAACAGTAAAAAATAACAAAATATAATAACCTATGCTAACAAACAATATGTCAATAACAATATGGAAAAGGGAGAAAGGGGAAATTTTGTCCAGAGGTGGTCCCTCATGAACCCAACCTTTGACACAGTCTGCAGAGGGAGGGCCTCTGCAGAAAATACATATTACAAATGGTGTACATAACAACAGAAGGGAAAAAAAAACAATAAAACAAAACTCTTCATTTAAAGTCTTTGAAAGTCTTTTCTCAGATGATTCCTGGGATGACCTCTGGGTGTAGTCATGGAATAGAAGTCTTTTCAGAGGTTGATGTGTGGATTCTGGTAATCGGCCAGGAAAATTTCCTACAAAATTGAGCTTAACACAACTTTAAAATAGTTTTGTCAATAATCAAATCAAACAATGAGAGTTCTTAAAAACATGTCTAAGGGAATTCAGAATCTTAGTTGTTACACGTGAAACATATAATAAAACAAAAATTGAAACATTCTCTAAAACTTAATATTACTACAGTCCCCCCTGTTCAGGGTAACTTGAGAAGACAATTGCGATATTAATTTAAAATATAATTTTAATTTTTGTTTCATTACTTTTTGCATCATCTGCCTAATTATCCTCATGCCATTATGAGAAATTAAAGAATCTAATATAATTGGTAACAGATGTCAAGGCCAAATTGAACACTGTATTTATCATGACACCTGAGATGATTATGGGGGTTACCATAAAAGAACAGAGAAATGATGGGATATGAGCATTCCCACACTTGATCAATATATACTGCCCATGCAGTATGCCAGGCTTAAAATTGGTGGATGGTATATACTTCCATGCCACCAGACATATTGGAGGAACTTGAGTCAGAATTAATCAGATGCATGGGATTGAGATGTCCATGGCATCAGGCATATAGGAGGGGGCATAGAAGCCAGGTGTAGAATGAGATCGGTGGGATGAAAACTTCCAACTATCTGTACAATATCATGGGGAAAAATTAAACCAAGAGAAACCAACCTCAACATTTGTCAAAAGTCATTTCCCTCGGCCATACCTTGACTTCATGCATGTCTCCCCTCATGTGACAGTTCAGCGTCTGCTCTTGCATGTATTCCTATTGTTATCAAATGGCATCCTGGCCAACTGGCATCTGTAACTCAGAATGAAGGCAATTAATGTCTTAAATAATAAGTTCCCATAATCCAAGTCTCATATGGATTTAAAAATTGAGGATAAAAATGATTGCAAAAATGTGAATGTATCTTGACTCAAAATATAATATACAATTATGCAACAATTTCAAATAATACCTTTTGTTACTAAGTATACAATTTTGTGAAAAATCAGAACATATTTAAATACAAGTTAAAACACAACATAATCTTAAAGAAAACTTATTTTTTGAAAAAAGAAAACTTTTACAAATGTTCCACTCTTTTTAAAAAATAGGCTTATCAAAATGAATACTTCTTGAATCAATTTACACTTGCCATGGCAACTAATTTGCCAATGAAATGCTTTATAGAGTTTGATCAAATAATCAGTTGAGAGAAAAAAATAACAAAAACAAACAGCTCAGAATATGGGAACGCAATACTCCCAGAATTAACATGTATTATGAAATCAAAACCATCTTGCATTGTTTTAAAATAGAGATAAAAGAATACACATGGAAGAATGAAAGACAATGAAATTCAAACTAGGCAAATCTAAAGGAATATGAACAACATTAATAAGAGTATTACAAAATATAAACTTGATCACATGACTATAAAAATCTTTTACAAATATTTCCTTTTTTTAAACTAAGTATAAAACACAATCTTAAAATCATAAAAATCTCTATGAAAATAAACCCATACCATTAATTTCAAAATGTAGTTGTAATAGCATAGAAATCCTATGTAACTTCTGAACTGACATTATTTCTCTGAGTGAATTTAGAATACTTTTGATTCCATTATCTAAAATCCCCAATACTCATATTAATAATGCCTTGCTGTTTACTTCTACATTTCTGCAAAATATGTCTTCTTGAAATATGATGGTCATTTTTATTCAGCTTAAGTTTGTCTTCTTTAACCCCTTTATATTTTCTGTTGGTCCCCTTTCATAATACAAATGCTTTATAAGGTTACTCATTAAAGACAAAAGCAGATTAACAAAATTATGAACAAAGCGAGCATATCTGGAATTTAAAAGGTTTTCTAAGGTTGGTTTGGGAGAACCACAGCAGGTTGAGTCAGAATCACAGCCAGGCTGGGGAAGGGCTGAGCCTGACTGCTTCAGCAACTGAGTAGAAGCTGCAAATGCGGGTAGAGAAAGGTGCACATGCTCAAGCTCAGGACCTGAGGAGGGTGGATTAGATCTCTGGACTTCCCTGGCAGGAGGATCAAGGGGCTTGGCCATAGGAGGAGTAGGAGGTGGTGCCAGAGGAGGGGGAGGAGGTGGAGGTGGGGCCTCAAGAGGAGAAGCAATTTGAATCAGGCTTGGTTTCTAACTCAGGCCTGTTTTCCCCTTCCCCCACTGCTTCTAGATTCAGTTGGGGCATTGCCTCCAGGCATATAAAAGAAGAGAAACTCTTAGCATTAGAATTTGAAAAAAAAATGCAGGAGTCAGAGGTTTCTCTGAAAAGGCATGGTTGGGAGAGGAGGGGGAGATATTTTTATTCCCTTGTGTGAGCACCTTGCTTGCTCTTCTAACAAAAATAAAAATAAAAAATCCACAAAAACAAAGCATTAACATTATCTTATCCCCCGTTTTTCTGGTTAAACAGACTAAAATCAGAAACAGGGTACTTAGAGAGTTGAAAAAAACCCATTTGAAAATTTAAATAGAAAACAGCTGGTACTTAGCAGTACTTTGGAGTTTAAAGGGACGGGGTAGGGGGAATTTCGTACCCAACCAGAAAATCAGAAGATCAAGGTTCAGCTTTCCTTTTCATGGTCAGCCATCTGTAAGGGGCTAAAATTCTAGCTAGTCTGTCTAAAATATCTAATGAGTGGTTGCCAATAAATTAGAAGCTTTAGCAAGAGTTAGACTTTTAAGCATTTATTAAGGAGAATAAGAATTTGGTGAAGAGAGAAAGAGGCTTAGATTCAGCTATCTATCTCAGGGAGCCAATGTCTCCTGTCCCACTCTCCATGAGAGTCCTGATGAAAGAGAGAACCACCCCTCCTTTATCCCACAAGCCTCCTGTGAAACTGGGAACATCCTGTCCACACTCACACACAGCTCCAAGCGATTTGGCTGGTAACTTTAACAGATAGTACCCACGAGTAAACGTCACTTCCTGACACCAGGGAAAAGCCACATGGCTTGCCCTCAGACGCCTTCTCTTCATGGAGGAGCTTTCCTACAGTAACTGTCCAGCAGGTGGCATCATTCCAATTATTACAGGGTACAAGGTGAAATATCAAGGTTGTTTTGATTCATGCTTTTCTTATTTTTAGTAATTTAAAACACTCTTTCATGCAGGTGTGACTACTTTGTAATTCTCCTTTTGAGAACTCTTTATATCCTTTGACCATTCATCTTTTAAGGAATGGCTAGTAAATATGTGTCTATGTACATATAAATGTATTTATTTGCTATGGTGTTTTGGTTAGCAGGCTTTTTGTAGGAATGCCAGGGGCTGTGGTACCTGTCACAGCCCAAGCAAACTTCCATAGTCTGGAATATTTGTCTCTACAACACTGGAAAGGTCATGAGACCAGGGTATGGGGATAAGTTTTGTTGTGAGACTGTGTTGAGTTCTTGGGTCAGGTACTTTCATCTCATTGCTGGCAGTGTAATAGTGGGGGAGGTGTTTACAGAGTGATATAAGAGTTAGTGGGAATCAATTCATGAGTATCTGGATTCTGGATTCTGGTTGTCCTAGACCATGAGGAAAATTAAAGTTACTTCATCTGTGGTATATAAGTTTTGTTTGTTTGTTTTGGAGATGTTTGAGTGGTTGTGGGGATCAGAGAAAACATCTAATTCTCCCTCTTGTTGCTCATGTGACCACATCATCTATTAAACATGTTCTATGTGCCAGGCATTTGTTACATGCCAGGAAGCAACTACAAATATATATATAAAAAAAATCTTTACCCTCACTTTACTTAAATTCTAATGTGATCTTATTCTAATTCAAATCTAAATTGCCCTTCAAGTCCCCACATTTTTTCCTATATCAGTCTTCCCAGCTGATTCAAAACTAACCTGTTTACCTTCCAAAATCATGTGCAGAAACAAAATAAGGAAAATAACAGGATTGTAAATGAGGGAAAGAGGTGAGGTAAATTTGTGTAGGGCCTAAAGATACTTTTCTTCTACCTCTGGGAGCACTTTTTTTCATTTAATTCCTGAAAATGAGTTTTGACTAAAGACTTTCCTTACTCTACTCCCATCGCCAACATTCAACTCTTTCTAAACCCCTATGATATAGAAACACGATAAATTTATAATATTCAATCTCACCTGGATTGTCACTGATACATATATGTTTTTGCTCTTCTCTAATGAATTACATAGTTCTTACTTTACGTAAATTTGTTTTTGGTTTTTTTTGTTTGTTTGTTTTTTGCAGGGCAATGGGGGTTAAGTGACTTGCCCAGGGTCACACAGCTAGTAAGTGTCTGAGGGTGGGTTTGAACTCGGGTCCTCCTGAATCCAAGGCTGGTGCCATATCCACTGCGACACCTAGCTGCCCCCACTTTACTTAATTTGAATTATTCATAGTTGACTTTGATAAATTATTCTAAAAGAAATCCACATTCCAGAAAACAGCTGTGTTTATTGTACAGTACTGTGATGTCCCTCCACTCAGCACTGTGCAGCCTTCTACCCTGCTCCCCCCAATAACAAAACAAAAAGAAAAACACCTTCCAAGTGAAACTAGAAAAAGCAAGTTGTGAAGAAAATTCCACTATTCCCTCCACTAGACTGAAGACTTGAAGACCACATTCTGTACCTGGTTCATATATGCCATCCATTCTCTCCTGTCTGTGTCCTTGTCTGACCCCCACATCTCTGTGTCCCATGTGTTCTTCCTCTCAGTTCCAATCAGACCCCCATGTGGCTGTTACCGGCCCCTTTGTTTTCCTGCCCTTTCCAGTCCCTTCCTTCCATTGGCAAATTCACATTACATAAAAATCACTTTACACAGAGGTTTTCTAAGTGGTCTATTTACATAAAGTGGAAACTATCTTTACCACACTTCTTATGATATCAGTCCCAAATCTCTTGACTTTATTCAAGTTGTGTATCCATGTCTCACTTCATACTTTAGTGTGAAAAGAAATCATCCAATGCCAGCAACAACTTTTCTTCAACTTTAGGCCTGAAATCCCCTCATTTTAAACCCCGATTCTGTGGTCTGTTGCTCTAGTCTCAAAGGAAGAGGGGACCCTTCTCCATACCAAGACCACATTTGGGGTGAACCATAATATATATGCAACTATTTTTATACTGTCATTCATCATAACTATGTTTTCTGTTTTGCTAAATAGATTAATTTTTTTGTACAAGGGAATGTTCAAGGGGAGTAAGAGACATTACCTGTATTGGGAAATAAGTTATATAAAGCAAAAAAAAAAATCAATGAAACTTTATTTACTGGATTAGAATAGGGAAAAGGAAATTATAGAATACACACTTAGCAAGTTAAAATAATAACTGGCCTAAGACTATTCAAAACTGATAAATTTGTGATTTCCTCTTTTGGGGTACTACTTCCACCCACATAGATAAATAATGTTCCTCATTTTTTAAGATATCCAACTACTCATAATGCACTTATTGTATAAATTATTCACAATATATAAGCATAAGACTTTTTTTTTGTAAACGTGCTACTTGTTGACCACTTTTATTTCTTTCTCCCAAATCACAATTTTCAATGTATTTTCACTATTCTTTCTGGGTTCACCTGCATATTCAGTTACCTAGTTACAAGATATATAGTAACTTGATTTTAGAGTGGGTGGTTGCTGTGCTGGTGACACACTATGCTCTGGTAGGTTGATCCTCAATAACAGGCAGTCTGTTGCCAAGATTGTGAGACAAACCTATACATTTCGATGTTCTATCACTGTCTTCATTCCTTGACGAGGCATTGGAATAGGAATTTGTGGAAGGACAAATTGTTCATTTTAAGAAAAAGTCATCTCAGGGGCAGCTAGGTGGTGAAGTGGATAAAGCACCGGCCCTGGATTCAGGAGGGCCTGAGTTCAAATCTGGCCTCAGACACTTGACACTTACTAACTGTGTGACCCTGGGCAAGTCACTTAACACCCATTGCCCCACAAAAAAAAAAAAGAGAAAGAAAGAAAGGAAAATAAAAAAGAAAAAGTCATCTCAATGCTCCTTTTCGTCAAATGGAATTTTACTCATACTGTCCTTACCTGATTTTTGGTTTTTCTTATGTGGTCCTGATGCTTTTGGGATAAACTGAAGAGAGGCTAAACAATTTTTCTAGGACCACAAAGTTGGTGATAGGATCAAGCGAAAAAGAATGCGTTATTTCCAGTCCTTAAGCTGTATGCAACTGACATTTTGTCAAATTATAATTGATAAGATGACATGCATTCTTTTCATATATTGATATATAATTATGTAAATTTTATTGGTATAGATGATATGCAATAATAAATGTCATTCACCATGACAGTCATATTTGAGAAATGGTGGTATCTGAATTTTATTTATCTCCTCAATTTTATTTTAAAAATCAAAAGATTTGAAATTTATTTTACTTGAAATTATACCCAGTAGGAATAATGAATCCCATGAGGTGGTAACATATTTAAATTCACTTTATGCAAAATAATGATTATGTAAATACGTTAAGTAGTTCTAGCCCCCTGAAAATATGCAGTACAATTTTGAATGAGATGACCATATCACCACTTCATGAGATTCATTATTCACGATAAGCAGGACCTAGTTGTCCTTCATTTAAACAATTGTGGTTGTAAGAGTTGGGATTATATAGAATAAACTGAATTTGGTGTCAGTTCAAATGGGTTCAGATCCCATCTCTTCCATTCATTATCTTGGTGACCTTGGTTACCGTGGACAAGATGGTTTACCCTCTCTGAGTCTCAGTTTACTCATCTGTAAAATGAAGGGATTAGACTAAAAGGCCTCTAAGGTTTAATTCCATCTCCAAGCCTTTGATCCTAACCTCAAAGAAAGGTTTATTGTACTCAGATTGTTCTTTTCTTCCCATTCTGTTCTTAAAGATTTAATGATAATTTGACAAGTAGAGCTATTTTTTGAGAACATAAGCCCAGATATTCTCTGTTTGTAGATTTGATCTTCTCCCTTTCCTCTTCCTTCTCTTATATAGCCATGTGCATCCTTATGGCTGTTTTGATCCTCTGGAATATTCCTACTGTAACATGAAGCAAATATAAGCTCCTCATATGAGAAAGAGATTTGTCTCAGTCATCAGTATTATCGACTTGTGTTATACTTGTATGAGGTATATCCACAATGTCTTTCATAGATTTTAAGTTCTTTGAGGGCCCATGTTGTTTTTCATCTTGGATTCCCTCATAATAAACACATTCCCTTACATGTTGTAGGCACACAATAAATGATCATTGAATTTTAATGGATTGAATGTAGCATTTTCTCATAAAAGCCCTGAAATATTTTAATGTTAGTATCCCATCTCTGAAGTTACATACATATTGGAAGCTGTAGGGAGATAAAAAGATAAGAAGTGCTCCAGGAAAAGATTCATGGGCTAGTGGAAATATCACTAGATCAAAAGTTTGAAGATGTGGAATCTAGTCCTGTCTCTTCCACTAACTATCTCTGTCACCTTGGATAATTTACTCAATATCTCTGGGCTTCATTTTTGCTATGCATTAAATTAAGGTTATGGGATAGATCATCTCTAAGTTTCCTTCTAAATTTAAAGGGACCAAACAATAGCTATGTGTCAGGGACAAATGTATAGGCATAACCAAAAACAGATGGTCCCAAGCCTACGTGATGCGTCCATAGCCATTCTATCTCATAAGTACTTGACATTTTGAAATTCCCCTTCTTGATTTTATTTGAGCACAATTAGTTATTCCCATTTTCATGAATAAGAGTTATAAAAATGCATTCAGAGACCATGCAGTATTTCACAGACTTTTTATGACCAATTAGTCTTTGGCGGGTTATGATGTTTTCATTTGTGTTTACTAAGATGTTATACTACATGTTTTTCTCAAGATAATTTTCAAGCAATCATCAGCAGGCCAAGGCGCCCTTTAAACTGAATTGCTGCTTTGACAAGATTAACTCTGCACTCTTGAGGGTTAAAAGCATCATCAGTCACTCCTTGTGTATTTGGACTGTGTACCCCATTACTGTAGATCATCCAAATGAAGGCTAAAGAGTGGCACAATGGGATATAAACACTCTCTCTTTATGGCTGGCAGTGTTAAATATTTATAACCAAGAAGGATGTCCAATTTCTGGTCTGGTAATGAATTTATTTAGCTGCTTCAGTGGTTGCAACTCACCTGGAGATAATAATAACATCTGTGTTTTTACAGTTCAACTTTGGTATTCTTATAGAGCTCCATATCTATCAGACTTCTCTCATGAATTCCTCGATTGCTTAGGACCTCTCTTTATATTTTCCCGATATAGGCTCTACAAATTCTGTACTTCTGTACTCAAATATGTTAATGCAACATTTCAGTCCTTTACATTTTTGCATCCGGGGTAAGTAGCAATAGCAGTAGCCTAAAGTAAAGCTTCTTAAACTATGGGTTACATAACTGAATGCAATGGGGGTCATGAAAAATTTGGCAATAATCTGTAGCTATATACCTGGCATAATATCAAAATTTCTTGGGGAAAAAAGGGGTTGTGAATGGAAAAAGTTTAAGAAGCCCTGTCCTAGAAAATGGAGTAAGCTTACTTGGGTGGGGGGGGGGGTTGGGATTCTATGAGACACCACAAGATACCTCAGCTTTTTTTTAAGGATTAAGGAAGGATTGAGTATTTAACTACAAGGGTAGGGGGGAGTGGAGTTTGCCTCTCAATTCCATGAGGTTTCTAAACTGAAAAATATGGAAGGCATTGTACAATAATATGGTGATATCAGTGTACCTATCCTGAGAAAAAGTCCCAAATCACCCTAGCCTATTTCTTTTTTTTTTCTCTGAAATATCAGTAACCTGAAAAAAATTGAATACATAGAAGGCTGAT
Source organism: Dromiciops gliroides (assembly GCF_019393635.1). Taxonomy (NCBI): domain Eukaryota; kingdom Metazoa; phylum Chordata; class Mammalia; order Microbiotheria; family Microbiotheriidae; genus Dromiciops; species Dromiciops gliroides. Next base: position 176,840,436 of record NC_057866.1, on the reverse strand, counting down.
TCTGTGACTGGCATTTTTCTTCTTGCAATGTATAAAAAGTTGGGACTAGCAAGTACAAGTAGATAAGGAGAGGCATTGCTTTATTTCCTAGAAAGCCCCAGTTTTTCTCTTCATTTAACCCTTAATACCTTCATTGGAGGACAAAAATCTGGAAGAACAACTAATCACAAGGCCAATGAATATTCAACTTTTTGACTTTCAGTTCTCCTTCTTGATTTGTGGTTAAATGTTTCCCTATGTATGCATGGAGGGATAAAAAGAAGGATCAATAAAACCAGTCACAAACAAGCCATAAAGAAGCAGGCAGCACTATTTTTTGGCCTGGTCTTACTGTAACATAGCCTATCAACTGAATGTTAAAAATGTTAAATTGTCTGTAACAGAACAAATCGAGTTACTAAGAGACTCATTTATCCTAGCTGGAAAATTGAAAACTGCATATGAACAAACATAGGCATGTGTGAGCCAATAGTCTTTCACACCTTGAAGACTTTCTGTTCTATATTTAAGCCCAGCATCCTTTTGTTGTGTTGGGTATCAGTAATACAAGCAAGGAATGGAGGTAGCAGGTTTTCAACATGAGAACCCCTTGTGGCATCTGAAGCTTCTCTGAAAATCTTCTGGCAAAAATCATTGCATATAACTATGGGAAAAAGAAAGGGGAAAATGCTGTAAGGAACTAAAAATAAAAACCCATTTGCATTTCACCTCCAGTGTCCCTGACATAAATATTATTCCTATAATCCAATTGATCTGAAGTGTCAGCAACATGAATACTCACTTCCGTAATACAGACTTTAATCCATCCATCTCCACTCCTCATTCACAAGCTCTGTCCATATATAGCATAGGAGATCCATCCAACATGCTGGACTCCTTCCTATCATTTTTCTGACATTATTTGAATGCCAAGGAGGTCTCATTCAAGGCATTTCAACCACCAAAACCTCACACATTTTCCACCAAGAGCAACTCAAGCCTTAGGGTTATACAAAGACATATCAAACACAAAGCAAAATTTTTAATTTCATTCACACATTCCCGTGTCCCTTTCTCCTTTCCTTGATTGTCTTTTTGGAGCCAAATTCTACCACATGAAAGTTAATTTACAACTTACTTTCAAAGCGTAATAAGCCATTTGGTCTAGCTCATTGTGTATAGGACTATTTCAAAGTATTTGTTTCCAATTGATGTTTGGCTCCCTGGGATTCAGGGGGAGGCGTTTAGCACTTGTACTGAGTATTATTCTTTTCAAAATGAAAATAGACAATATCAGTTTTTCCTCCCCTTCATTTTAGAAATATGAATTTGGACAAATTAAACTGCATATGGCCCTGGGAGATGCATACTGGAAGGTACTGCTCAGTAGAGTCCTACTGGTGAAACTGTGGAAAAACATTTTTTTACAAGGCCAGCAATAGATCAAATAAAACTAGGTGAAGAGTTGTGTTCCTTGCCTCTGCAAACACTCAATAAATACTCTTTTTTCTCTTCTTATTCATTTTGAACTTCAATACAAAAAGGCAAAACTCTATATTCTTTTTTTGGGGGGGAGGCAGGGCAATGAGGGTTAAATGACTTGGCCAGCATCACATAGCCAGTGTGAAGTGTTTGAGGTCAGATTTGAACTCAGGTCCTCCTGAATCCAGGGCCAGTGATTTATCCACTGTGACACCTAGCTGCCCCAACTCTGTACTCTTGAATGGTGCTATGGGTCCCTCCTGTTATGAAGGAAAACAATTTGATAATTTGTGAATATTTCATTCCTTAGAAAGAATAATTAATGGGACAATTCTTACCAGTCTCTCAGGGCACATAGCTAGCTAGCTATATAGCTTCACTAGCTGCATAAAGAAGGAAGTGTAGGAAGGAAACAAGCATTTATTAAACATCTAAATGTTCAATAAACATGTGCCAGGCCCTGTGCTAAGTGCTTTAGAAATATTATCTCATTTCATCCTCACAACAACCCTGGGAGATTCGCGCTATTATTATACAGATTTTATAGCTGAAAAAACAAAGCAGTCAGAAGTTGTCACTTGCCTAGGGTCACACAGCTAGTACCTCTCTGAGCTCAGATTTTTAACTGAGGTCAGACCAAGTATCCTAACCAACGCACTCCCTAGCAACATGCAATGACAAAGACCATTTAAATACAAGTCACTTGTATCTAAGAATACCATTAAGATGTCTTTTTCCATTCCATTAAGATTAAACATCTAGCTTGTTCCACTTGGAGCTTGTAATCAACATTTCAGATCACTGTATCTGCCCTAGTTCTCTAAGTTTAAAATGCAACAAAAGGATGCTTTAGGTAGCATAAAAATAGGTAAAGGACAATAAATAAATAGGGAATGGAATAATGGACAAGGATGGCAAATGAGACTAGGTTCAACAGAGCAACTGGATCAGAACAAGTCATTTACATTGGTAACTCTACTAGTCTTCAACCTTAACTTTCTTTCTGCTATGACACTTTCCAGATTTAGCTTCTGGAAATTTAAATTTAAATTCTACTTCTGCTTTCTTCTTTTCTTTTCTGGATGAATGACAAGGGATACAGAAAACTCTTCCTTTACTAGATACAAGTACCCTTTTTCCTGAACCTTAAATGAGGGTACAGGGTCTGACAGATTTTTTTTTTAACAGACTCATTAAAAGTCTTCTTTCCTTGCTTGAAATCAGGACTTTCTTAGGAAGATCTAGGCCCAATGTTCACCATAATCAGAGAGTAGAAAATCTTTTAGTCAGAACTGGGCAAACTTAGAATTTCACTTCCTAAGACAAGCTAATCTATAGCTCTGAAGCCACTGGGAGAGTTTGGGTTATTTTTTTTTTCAAAGAAATTTTCCAAATTTCTTAATACTTACTAAATGAAGATGATAAAAAAACATATAGGCTCTTCATAAATAAGGGTTTAGTTCCAAAAGACAAAGGAGAAAGGACAAGAGAGCCAAGGGAAAAGTAAGAAAGTGTTTCCTATGAAGATGTCCCTATATGCCAATGATAAACCCATTTCCTCCATGATCCTGTCCTTAGTTTTCTGCCTTCACCATTAATGTTTCTTGTGCTTCACAGCCATGACCTTTACAATTGAAAGAGCTGTAAATTCAAATTTATTTTGAAATTGATTCTGAGTGTAAATTTTGAGGAAAACATTCCATCTCCTTGTCTCATTCTTCCTTCGGCTGAGGCCATTCCTTTAGAATAAGGGGCTTATTACTGTATTCCTTAGGTATTGCATTATTCCATATTTTTTTCTTTTCATTGAACAGACTTAGTTGTGTAGACCCTGGGTAAGTCACTTAGACATTCTGTGTCTCAGTTCCCTCCTCAGTAACATTGAGAGGTTTCACTAAACAGTCTCTGAGATCCCTTCTGTTGTTGTTTGTTTGTTGCTGGTCCTTCCTTCTTGAAGAGGATCAGTGATATCAGGAAGGTGATGTCTTGCCTTGCAAGTGACTTGGATTTAGGTAAAGCAGCTCTGTGCAGAGATCAGCCTCATTCTCTCCTCCAAGGTCTTTGGAATCCAGTGGCAAGACATATGTCAAAATGACTGGAGATGGCCCTGGATGCAGAGGGAGACCTTGGCCTTTTTAACCCAAAATCTTTCCCAGGTCTCAGTTTTTCTGAGGTAAAAGGCAGCCTAGTTTGCCTTCACAAAAAAAATCAGTCTAGGAGGGAAGACCCTCAGCATTTCTGCCTAGAACAGAAACAGTTGCTACTGGTGGTGATCCATTGAAACACTGAATCCTAAAGAGACCTTGAGTTAAACGCACCGCCACGGCACACAAATGAGTAGAACTTGTTTAGTCTCCACTTATAATGAAGAAACATACAAACATTAGATTTGTCACAAGCAGTATCTTTTGACTGATAAAAAGCATTTGATACTAGGTCTTAAAAATAAACAGTATTTAAACTTTTATCTTTTCTTTTCCTTACACGACAAAGTTGAAAAATAATAATGTCTCTACAGGTTTTCTCTAGGTGAAAATGTGTTCTCGGCTCTACTTTTTATACTGTCATTTACTTCTCTTTACAGTTAGTCTGCATAATAAAACATATTTTAACAGCACCTTAGAAAAGAATGCATTCTCCATTGTGCAAATGGGGTATATTAGGGATCACAGAGCAAATAGCAAGCAAGACCTATTTTCAAATAAAAAAAAAGAAAAGTCGGCCTTTAAAATACTGAGGTAGTTCAAATACTGCTGTATGCTTTTGTAATGGCCTAGATCATTATTTGCCTAGTATGATAATTTCAGAAGAATTCTTTCTTCATTAATCTGGAAAGTTGAGATTCCCCTCCAGAGAGATCTTTATAAATTTCATGGGATGAGGACTTGACCAAGGTACAATTTTTACCACCTGGCTACCATCTACCTTTCCAGTCTTGTTTCTTATTATTGCTTTTCACTCTGTTTCAGTCAAACTCCTCTGCCAGCTGTCATTGGCATTACTCCTTCCATACTCTTGCTCAGGGGATTCCCTCATGTCTGGCATACAGTCTCTTCTAATTTCATGCCACAGAATTTCTATCTTCCTTCCTCCTCCTATGAAAGGCTTTTTCTGATCTACCCAGTATTTATAGCTCCTTCCTCATGAAATGGCTTTCTATTTCTTTGTATTTACATATTTAACTACAAGGTTGCATTTGTGGTCACTCCCCTGATCCTGCTCAAAAAGAAGAATGAGATACCAGACCAGTTCCATACTTACCAGGAGAGTTAGGGATTCTACTCTCACTAAGGAAGTACCTTCCTTTCATTCTTTGAAAGTCAGTGAACTTGAATCCTTCAGCTTCACCTCAACCACAATAGTTTTACTCATCTTGGTAGTCCTAAGGCAGGGATTTTCAACCTGTTTTGTATTATGGACCCCTTTGGTAGTCTGATAAAGTGTATGGACCTGTTCTGAGAATAATGTCTGTAAAGATTTTAAGGAAATTTTTAATTTCAGCTAGAAGTTAGTGAAAATAAAGTTGTGATTTCCCCTATATAAGTTTGCAGACAATCAGAAATCTATCCTGAGACCTGTTTGGGGGTTCATGGACCCCAGCTTAAGAACACCTATAATAGAGCTTTGTTTCAATTTGCTTATAATCTAATCAGTAAAAGACATATACACAGACCAAGATGGTGGAAGAGAGGCTGTGACTCTCACAATCTTCAGATAAACCCATCCATTCATGCCCAAATAATGCGGTAAAAAATCAAAACCCAGAACAGACTAATGCACATAAGAACAGAGTGAGACTATTTCTCCACAAAAGAGGGCAATTCTGATCACCTACTGATCAGGCTGAACAGCTCAGCGCACAGTCAGGACCCAGCCAGGGACACTGCTTCCAGTACATGTCAGAGTCTTCAGCACCAGCAGCTTCTGAGGCTCTGATCACGGACTAGTGAGGGGGTTCGGCGCTAGGCCAGGGTGAAGTGGAGACAGTATCTACTGGAGTTGGGGCAAAGAGTCCTGGGTCTGAACCAGTGGGCTGAATCGAGTGGTGGTGGTCCAGTGGGGGAGGGGCAAAAGCACGCCAAGCTTCCGACCATAGAGAATCAGAGTTCAATCAGACTTCTGTTTCCAGGTCAAAGAGAAAGCGGCCATGATTACTCACAAGCCAGGCAGGCTGAGAAGAAGCCCAATCACCCCCTGGGCAACCCTGTAGCATGAACAGTATGTTCTGGAAGCAGTGATACACTTTAAGAAGGAGTAAAAAGCCAAGAAATAGTAAGCCAGGATGAGTAGACAAAGAAAGCAGAAGACCATCGAAAACTTCTTTGGGGGAAAGGTAGACCACAATACATCCTCAGAAGAAGAAGATAATAATAGGGTCAAAGCTCCAACATCCAAAGCTTCCAAGAAAAAATATGAACTGGTCTCAGGCCATGGAAGCTCTCAAAAGGGACTTTGAAGAGAAAGTAGGAGAGATAGAACAAAGATATAGAGAAAGAGAGGAAGGAATGGAAAGAGAAATGAGAGCAATGCAGGAGAGTCATGAGAAAAAGTCAACAGTTTGAAAAGCCAAATGGAAAAGGAGATTAAAACACTGTCTGCTGAAAATAATTGCCTAAGAATTAGGATTGAACAAATGGAAGCTAGTGACCTTATGAGAAACCAAGATGGAGTAAAGCAAATCCAATTGAATGAAAAAATAGAGGGCAATGTCAAATATCTCTTTGGAAAAACAGCTGACCTGGAAAACAGATCCAGGAGAGATAATTTGAAAATCATTGGACTACCTGAAAACCATGACCAAAACAAGAGCTTAGACACCATCCTCCAAGAGATTGTGAGGGAAAATTGCCCTGATATTCTAGAAGCAGAAGCTAAAATAGAAATTGAAAGAATCCACTGATCACCTCCTGAAAGAGATCCCAAAAGGAAAACCTGCAGGAATATTATAGCCAAATTCCAGAATTCCCAGGCCAAGGAGAAAATATTGCAAGCAGCTAGAAAAAAGGAATTCAAATACTGTGGAGCTCCAATAAGGATAAAGCAAGATCTAGCAGCTTCTACATTAAAGGAGCGGAGGGCATGGAATATGATATTCCAGAGGGCAAAGGAACTGGGACTACAGCCAAAAATCACATACCCAGCAAAACTAAGCATCTTATTTCAGAGGAAAACAGGGAATTTCGATGAGAAAGAAGACTTTCAGGCATTTGTTATGAAAAGACCTGAACTGAATAGAAAATTTGACTTTCAAATACAAGACCCTGGAGAAGCATAAAAAGATAAATAGGAAAAAGACTTCATGAGGAATATTAAAAGATCAAACTGTTTATATTCCTACGTGGGAAGATAATACTTCGAACTCATAAGAACTTTCTCAGTAAGGAATTAACAGAGGACGTAGGTCTGAACTGAATATGAAGGAATGATATCTGTAAAGCATTTATGTTTTGTTCTTTGTTTGGTGTCTTATGTCTGGGGCTGGATTTGGGCTTGGGGCATCCTGGGTCCAGGGCTGGTGCATTGTCCACTGTGCCACCTAAGTAACCCATAATGACATCTTTAAAATAGGGTTGAGGTATAGAAGAAATAGACATGGGGAGGGGGAAGGGGAGAGATTATCTGGGGAGAGGTTGTTCACATGAAAGAAACAAGAAAAAAGCTTATGGAGGGGAGGGGAAGAGGGGGAAGGAATTGGGGAGTGAGTGAACCTTAATATCATCAGAATTGACTCAAAGAAGGACTAACTTACATACTCAAGTGGGTATAGTAATATATTTTTGCCCTGAGGGAAGGGAATGAGATAAGGCGGGGGGAGGGGAAGGAGGGAAGGGCAGATTTGGGGAGAGAGCATTAAAAAGCACAATACTTTTGAGGAAGGTAAAGATCTTCTGCATAACTGCACAAGTATGACATATTGGATTACTTGATTTTATAGGAAGGTTTGAGGAGAGAGGGAGGAAGAAAATATGGAACACAGAATTAGTTCAAAGACCTTAAACTCATCAGAGTTGGCTCATGGAGGGAATAACATTCACACCCAGTTGGGAGGAGTAATCTATTTAACCCTAAAGGAAAGTATGAGGGGAAGAGGATAAGGAAGGAAGGGTGAAAAAAAAGGGAGTGCAGAGTAGGGGAGAGGACAGTCAGAAGCAAAACACTTTTGAGGAGGAATAGTTTAAAAGATAGAAAATAGAATAAATATCAGGGAAAGGGAATAGGATGGAGGGAAATAGTTATGATGATTGAATATAACGGCAAAATGTATGGTACCTACTTTGCTGGGCTAATATGAAGAAAATTCTTTGTCAAGTTTAAGGTACTTTATTTAGGTTATGATGAACAAGATACTATTAGAAAAACCTGGAAAGACCTACATGAACTGAAGCAGAGTGAAATGTACTGTATACAACATAACAGCAATAGTGTAAGATGATCTGCTGGGAAGCATGTGTTTATTTTCATCAAGGCAATGATCCAATATAATCCTGAAGGACTTATGAAAATGACAACCCATCTACAGAGAAAGAAGTGATAGTATCTGAAAATAGATGGAAACACATTTTTGTCTTTTTTTTTTTTTTTGGTGAGGCAATTGGTGTTGGGTGACTTGCCCTGGGTCATACAGCTGGTGGGTGTTGGGTGTCTGAGACTGGATTTGAGCTCGGGTGCTCCTGATTCCAGGGCCTGTCCTCTGTCCACTGTGACACCTAGCTGCCCCTGGAAACACATTTAAAAATATATTTTTTTTCCTCTTTGACAATTCCTCAATCTGAAGTTTGTTTGTTTGTTTGTTTTTTACTGTTTTCTCTCACAACCTAGCTAATGTGGGAATGTTTTCCATGACTACTCATGTATAACTTATTTTGAAATGCTTGACCTGTAGTGGGTGGGGGGTTGGAATGGAGGAGGAAGAGAAGTTGGAACACAAACGTTTTAAAAATTGATGTTAAAATTTGTTTTTACATATATTTCTGAAAATAAAATTCTATTCAATAAAAAATAAGACAAAAAAAGAAAAAAAGACATATACACAAATAACTATGATATGAAAAATAGTGAAGATGTGTAGGAAAGATTAAAGCTAAGTACTGTAAGAAATTTGAGAAAGTGGAAATTCCTTAAACCTCAGGGTTTAAGGCTAAGTTGTACCTTGTAATAAATGAGAGACTTCAAAAGACTAACACTGTTGGTCTTTCTTTCCAGACATGCAGAAGTGAATGACAGCTTGAGAAAAGACACCAAAATGGAAAATAAAAAGTTATGAACAGTCTGAAGAGTACGCAAAAGTGAGTAATATTATTTAGATCTGTCTTCATGTGAAGTGTTTTGCAATTTTGTTCATATAGTTGCTGTGTTATATCTTGGCTGGGGGACTCCCAAGTGTTTGATACTGTCCATAGTCATTTTAAATGGTATTTTTCCTTCTATCTGTACTCACTGGGGTTTGATGGTAATGCTGATGATTTGTGTGGCTTTACTTTATATCCTGAAAATTTACTGAAGTTGTTAATTGTTCCAAATAGTTTTTTTTTAGTTAACTCTGAGGCTCTCTAATTAAACCATCATATCAACTAAAGAGTCATAGTTTTATTTCTTAGTTGCCTATGCTTAGTTTTTCTATTTGTTTCTTGTCTCATTGCTAAGGTTTAGGATTTTTAGTATAATATTGAATTGTAATGGTGATAATATATATTTTTGCTTTCCCACTGATCTTATTAGAAAAGGCTTCTAGTCTCATTATAAATAATGTGTGCTCTTTATTTTAGATATACCAATTATCCTTTTAAAAGAAACTCCAATTATTACTGTACATTCTAATGTTTTTAACAGGAATGAATATTGTCAAGAGGTTGCTTTTTTCCTACCCCTATTGAAATAATCATATCATTTTTGTTGTTAAAATGGTCAGTTATGCTTAAAGTTTTCCTTTTATTGAACAAGCACTACCTTGAAAGTGTTTTATTAAATTTTTTACATCAATATTCATTAGAGAAATTGTTCTATGGTTTTTTCTCTGTTGGATTGGTATTCTTTCTCCCTTGGATTGGTATTAAGATCATATTTGTATCATAAAATATGTTTTATAGGATATTTTCTTTACCTATTTTTCTACTTTCTATAATATTAGAATTGATTGTTTTTTAAATGTTTGGATTTACTTGTAATTCCATCTAATCTTGAACTTTTTTCTTCTTACTGAGTTTGTGGATTTTTCTAAGATAGGGTTCATTTAAATTTTCTATTTCTTGTTCTGTTCAGTTGGGCAATTTGTATTTTTATAAATATTCATCTATTTCACCAAAGTATCTCCTAGTAATTGCTTTTCTTTTGTTTTATTCAATTTTTTTTATTTTGTTTTGGTTTGTTTTGTTTTTTTTGGTGAGGCAATTGTGATTGACTTGCCCAGGGTCACATAGCTAGTAATTATTGTGTCTGAGGCCAGATTTGAACTCAGGTCCTTCTGAATCCAGGGCTGGTGCTCTATCCACTGTTCCACCTAGCTGCCCATCATTCAATTGTTTTTCAGAATTTCTATTTTACTGTTTAATTGTAGGCTTTTAATTCATTGATTTTTCTTTACTCCCATTCCCATTTTCTTTATCTGTTCTTTACTTTAGTGATCTAAGTATTTAGAGAGAGTATTTTTCCCCTAAGCATAACTTTGCTTGCATTTCACAAATTTTGATATATTGTCTGATTATTATCAATATCCTTAATAAAGCATTAATTTTTTTTCTATACTTTCTTCTCTTTCCCACAAATACTTTAGGATTAGGTAATTTAGTTTCCAATTAATTTTAATAATATGCTTCATGACTCCCTATTGAATATATTTTTATTGAATTATGTTCAAGAAAAGATACATTTAATATTTCTGCTTTTATGCATGTTTTTGAGATGTTTGTGCCCTAATACATGGCCAATTTTTGTGAAGGTGCCATGTACTGTTGAGAAATAGGTATACAACTTTCTATTCCCACTGAACATTTTCCAAAGGGCTATTATATCTAGCATTTTAAAATTGTGTTTTAGTCTTTTTAGATTTATCTAGTTCTGAGAGGAGTAAATCAAGATCCCTCAGTATTGTAGCTTTACTATTTATTCTTGCTATTCATTTAAATTTTCCTTAAATAATTTGGATGCTATGCCTTTTCATGTGTATATTCAGCAATGGCATTAATTCTTTGTTCATGATATGAGAAATAATTATTAATAATTGATATCTTGGTGGGGGCCCTAGTGTTCTCCCCTTCTCTACCCTCCCCCTGCCCCCAGTCTAATGTCCAGTTCTCCTTGTAAGTAATATTTCATTGAATCTCTTCATTTGGGTCAAGCCCAACCCAAGCTTACTAAAAATCTTGCGTGGAGACAGTGCCATTTATCTAGATAACTAAACCACATCTAGGTGGATACTATCATACTCTGATCTGCTTGGGTAGGGTGATATGCTTTCTCTGAGGACATTCTTACCAAGATTTGAGTGACCTAAGTTATGTATCTCCCAGACTTCATTTTAATATAACATACCTCCAAATCATGCCAAACAATTAGATTTGATTGCTTTGTGATGGATCTCCTACAGTTTATAGGGTGTATAAACTGTGACCACCATTAATAACCTGCCAGGCTTTAGTAAAATTATTAAATTACACAGAAACTATGTCTCTCATATTTTTAATCATCACAATGGTAAATTTTAATAAAATGCAGTTTTCTTATTTATCTCTATTAATTAAGTCTATTTTTGCTTTGTCTGAGGTCATAATTGTAAAGACTGCCTTTTTTTTCCCTCTCTTCATCTGAAGCATGACAGATTTTACACCAACCTGTTGTTTCTACTCTGTGTTTTAAGTGTGTTTTTTGTAAACAGAATATGGTTGAATTCTAGTTTCTGATCCATTTCATATCTTCTTCCATTTATGGGTGAGTCCATTCCAGGAACAGTTGGAATTCTTAAATATGTATTTCCCTTCAAACTATTTTATTAGACTTATACTAGTCTTTTATTTTTTTCCTGCCCTCTCTTTAAGTCTTTTTTGCTTCTAACTCCTGCCTCCCTTAATCTACCTACTCCTTTATTCGCCCACTCCACCATTTTCTCTTAACTTGTTTCCTTCCTACTTCCTATTAGGGCAAGATGAATTTCTGTACTCAACTATGTGGATTAATATTTTTTTTCCTCCTTGAACCCATTCAAATGTTATCCATTTGTCTCCTGCCAACTATCCCCTCTATTGTATATATATTTTTTCCTTCAGCGTCCCATATACATGAGATTATCCCCTATTCTTCCTCTCCCAGTGCATTCTACTTCCCCTACTTTCACAATTATTATTGTGAGATCATCTCAACATAACACAATCACACTCAGACTCGAATTAAATTCCCTTTAAGGCCACTGCTGGTGATTAAGTTCTAAAGGGTTATATGGCTCATCTCCCCATAAAAGAATGTAAACAATTTAACCTTATTAAATTCCTTTATTATTTCTCACTCATTTTTACCTTGTTATGGTCCTCTTGAGTCTTGTGTTTGAATGTCAAATTTTGTTTTCTGCTGTGATCTTTTCATAAGGAATTCTTGAAAGCCCTCAGTTTCATTAAATGATCATTTTCCCCACTATAAATTTAGACCAGTAATCCATATGTATGCATACACAATTTATAGTTTTTCTTATTTAAGCCTAACTTGTAAACTAGTCTCTCTCATAAATATTATCTCAACATAGTATATTTATCTACACCTATGCACATGTGTTTGTATCTATACAAAAATATTGAAAGTCATGTGCAGATTGACAGCCTTTTTTAAAGGAAATAATACTAATGACAAATATTTCTACTCCTGAAGTGAAGTATGTTAAAGAAAATAGTAGGGGCAGCTAGGTGGTGCAGTAGATAAAGCACTGTCCCTGGATTCAGGAATACCTGAATTCAAATCCGACCTCAGACGCTTGACACTTACTAGCTGTGTGACGCTGGGCAAGTCACTTAACCCCCATTGCCCTGCAAAAAAAAGGAAAAAAAAAAAAGGACTTTCAAATTTGTACTGAGAGAAGATATATAATTTGAAAGGATCAGAATTTTTAAAAAGAAAAGAAAATAGTCACTGAACAACAGCTTTTCAACCATTCCCTGATATTAAAATTATCCGTTCAGATCACAGACTTTCTTTCATAAGTTTCCTGATACCTTTGTTGAAAATAAGCAGATCCACCTCACTTTATTGTAGTCTATGATGGTCTATCCATCACCATGTCTCAGCTTGGCTTAATGTTCTTAATATATATTATGGTTTATACTCAGTCATTCTTTCTACCCTATTTGTGGTCATATCACTTAAACTGATTAAGTATACTGCTGTGCTCAATAATCTGGGTATATTCAAATATATATATTTGACTATCAACAAACATGATTTTAATACTAACTGCTTACTGAAATTCCTCAAGGAAGTACAAGTAATATAATGGTTAACTGTAGAAAATAGAAAAGTTAACATGATCCCATCACACTTTAAATTTTCTTCTTGGCCTAGAGATTGGAGTTACATAGATTGCACATGTTTTTAAATGTGGAAAAAAGCAAAGGCCTGTAAATGGACAAGTTTAGTGATAGATATTCTGTAATCTAAAGATCTACAAGAAAGCAAGAACATTCTCTGTCAGCACAAATGGAGAACAGCCTAGAGGTATAGGATATTTTACTAGAAGATGTCTTAAGCTTCTTTATTGTTACTAAGTTAAATATTTTTATTATTTTCCCAGATTCTACTATGTGAAGCATTTACCATCTATATTTTATAAATTAATTTTCTTTTAATTGACTTAAAAGAGCTACATTTTAGCTTGCTAAACTTTTAAGTAAAATATCAGGGTCTCCTTTTGAGGAAAAATCGTCCCAAATGCATATCACAAGTGTATTCTTTATTACTTTTTTTTTAATTGTTGTAAGATTGATATTGAGTAAGCCAAATTTTTGAAAAATAATCAGACTTGTTAACTTAAAGGAGCAATAAATTGTGGGGAAAGGAATTAAACCTCTGGGTTTAATAACATATGAACTGCAGAATTAATGTGTGTATGTGTGTGTGTGTGCGTGTGCATGAGGTAAGGCCACAGTAAAGGAGCTCCAATTAGAGGGGAGATAGGAGAGAAAGTGCTCACCATCTGATAGCTTCCAACTTCAACTAATTCTTTTTGCTTCCTGGGTACGAAACTTAATTATTTCTATATTGATGAATTAATCTAAGTATTATCTACATCCCCTATATTTTGTCACCTTCTACCAGTAATGGCTGCAATCACATGACTTTATTAAGGGGTTTCCTGAAAATCCACACAATCACAATATTATAATAATTTAGAAGAGGGGAAAAACTTTATCTTATCAATCATATTTAATTATAGCAAAAAATAAATGAAAGAATGCTTAGGAAAGATATTAAAGTACGTAAGCTTATATATGAAATAGTATAAATGCATTTTTCACCAAAAAGAATGGTGTAATTAATTCTTTTTTTTCTTTTTTTTTTTAAGTGAGGCAATTGGGGTTAAGTGACTTGCCCAGGGTCACACAGCTAGTAATTGTCAAGTGTCTGAGGCTGGATTTGAACTCAGGTACTCCTGACTCCGGGGCCGGGGCTCTATCCACTGCACCACTTAGCTGCCCCAAGTTTTTCCTGACATCATTTAATTTTGGGGGTTTTTTGTTGTTGTTGTTGTTATTGTTGTTGTGGGCAATGGGGTTTAAATGACTGGCCCAGGGTCACACACCTAGTAAGTGTTAAATGTCTGAGGTCAGATTTGAACTTAGATCTTCCTGAATCTAGGGCTTTTGCCATATCCACTTCAATACCTAGCTGCCCCTGTAATTAATTCTTAAAGTAAAATATTTTATTAAAACTATCAATAACCTCCAAAAGTTTAACAAGTAAGTTATAGTTCACTAAAATTTATGATTTTTTGTTCTCACCTCCTATAATTATATATAATAATCAATAACCCTATAATTGTGTAACCAAAACTTTTTAAAACAGTTGTAGTTTTCTATTCAAAGGAAAAAGTAGAGGTATAATAAGTTGAACCAGAAAAGAACCATCTTTCAGTATGATCTAACTTCATGGCATAAATAATTATATTTTGGGGTTCACTGATCAAGCATCTTATCCAAGGTGGGATTGATGATTGGAGCATGCCATTTCTTATACCTTAGTTTCTACCTACAGAAATTAGGAATTTGGAAAATATGATCTCTAAGCTTCCTTTTGGATCTAAAGTTTTATGATCATATGATAAAATCTACTACCAAATATAATGTGGGGCTTGATGTACTGACATTTTACACTAAATAGGAACATTTCTTCATAGAATTTGGAGAACAGCTATAGGCATTTGTACATGAAAGCTGAATGAGTTCAAAATGTGAAGTAATTTTGAGTGTATATGTACTAATCTGGGAATTATTCAATGACCATTAATGAGTACCTTGACATTAAAAGATGGATGATAAGAAAGAATAGTCAATATCCAATTAGTAAATCTATTATAACCTAGAAGTAGAAGCATACTTTCTTTTTCAGAACTAAAACAGTTTGTAAGTGAATTTTAACACCTGAAAAATGTGTGTACTAATCTATAGTTACAGAACTAAAATAAATTAATCATACCATCAATTCTACTGAAAAGAGGCTTGGTTAAAAAAAAAAAATCAAGACCACTATAAAAGCCCTTATTACAGACCTTAATTCTTAATTTTCAAGGTTAATGTAAATTATACAAGATGCTCAAATGTATCATTCTGCCTATGGAATATTTCTTTTATTAAAATCTTTTTAAAAACACAGAAAAAATATAAATGCTCCATAAAGAGTCACATCAGGTAAATAAATTATAATTTCTGCATGAAGAATTCTTCTGCACTTAGTGAAAAACTGTAGCTACTAGGATTTAAAAATAGACAAGTTACTTTAAAGGCGGGTCATTGAATATATGGCAGTTAATAAACATTTTTTCTATGGTTATACAAAAGAAAGTTTAAAGTAAAAATAAATTCATTTAATTTTTAGATGTATTTTGCAAATGAAATGTGAAAGAAAAATGAATGTCTGCTCCACAAAAGCAAGGATGTTTCTACTTATTATATTAAAACAAAATTAATAGATTGAAAAAGTAGAAAAATGTAAGGTATTTATGGTGGAAAAACAACTGAACTGGAAAGATATCAAGTAGAGATAATTAAGAATCATTAAATTATTTAAAAGCCATCATCTGATAGCTCTAAAACCAAAGGATAAAATGATCATTCAGGTCCTACAATGAACTCCAGAATGAAAACACCAATGATATCATAGCCAAAACCAGAAGTCTCAGGTTAAAGAAAAAACAATACCTCAGACATGAAGAAAGATAGATTTCAATTAAAATAGAGCCACATTCAGAGCAACACAAAATTTAATAGCTACCAATATAAAATGGTATATGTTTTACTTAGAAAGCTTTATAAAATAAAAATTAGTTGAAAGAATGACTTCATGAATGTAGCAAGATATAAAACAAACCTACAAAGGTACAGGCTTTTGGTATATCACCAATGAAGAAAGAAATGGTAGGAAAAAGAAATTATGCTATAAATCACAACAAAATGAATATAATGTAAAACACAGATTTTTAACAAATATGATAATCCAGAAGGCAAAACATACCAGGAAGTCTAGTCCCTACAGGATGCTGCCTTTCTACACATAATCAAATAAAAATCAATTCTTAATGCATATGCACCAATTGGCTTAGTATTTAGGTAAAGGACAAAAAGTTAATTGCATTATGTAGAAAAATAGAAAAAAACTATAATATTTGGACATTTCAATATACCTCTTTTTAGACTTAGACAAATCATAGCAAAATTTAGAAATGATAGAGAACTAAATAGAATTTCTGAAAAATTGTATATGCTTAATCTCTGCTGATTACTATTTGTGAATAGAAAGTAATATACCTTTCTCAGATGGCCATTTCAGTTTTACAAAACTTTACCGTGCACTAAAGCATAAAATCCTCATAAAATGCAGAAAAGCAGAAATTTTTTAAAAACCCACAAACTATTGACCACTGCAAAATAAAAATGAAACTCAAAAAATTGCTTAAAAAAATTTGAAATCAAGGGACACAACCAAAGCAGCTTTTAAGTGAAATTTTATACCTCTAAATGATTTATTTTATAACAAAAAGGGAGAAAAGCCAATTAATGGTGCCAGAACCATATATATATATATATAAACAGACATTCTAAGAATTAAAGAAATAAAATTGAAAACAAGAAAAATCCCCACAAAACAGGGGGGGAGGGGCAGCTAGGTAGCACAGTGAATAAAGCACCAGCCCTGGATTCAGGAGGACCTGAGTTCAAATCTGACCTCAGACACGTGACACTTTACTAGCTGTGTGATCCTCAGGAAGTCACTTAACCCTCATTGCCCTGCAAAAATAAAATAAAATTAATTAAAATTAAAATTAAGCTAAGAACTTAAATTTGGGAAAGCAGTACTAATAAATTTATCTAATACTTTTAAAGACATGAAAATTAAAGCCAATTGAAAAATGAAAAAATAATTTATAATAAATGAAGGAATAAAAAATAGAAATATAATTATTAGAAAGGCTATTGGAAGACAGGCCTATTCATGTATAACATGTTGCTGGACTTATGATTTGTTCCAATCTTCTAGAAATCAGTCTGGAGCTATAATAAAAAAGTCACTAAACTATGCCTATGCTTTGATCCATCAATGCCACTATTAGGTTTATAACACTAAGAGATTTTTAAAATGGGTAGGAGGAAAGGAGTCAAATATATAAATATATTTCTACCAGCACACTTTGTTGTAGCGTAGAAATGGAAATGAAGTGTCTGCCCATCAATTGGGGAATAGCTAAACAAATTGTGGTATGCAAATATGGAAGAATGTTATTGTGGAATACTAAATGACACAAGGGACTGATTCAGAGAAACCGGGCATGAAATTGTACAGACTGGAGTGATCAGAAACCAGGGAACAATTTATATGTGATGATACATACCATCTGGGTGATCCAGTGCAAGATACTTAACCTCTCACTGCTCTATGCAATTCTCTCATTTTTAAGTTGGAGAAAATGTGACAACCTGTACTGAAAGAGAGAATCTAATACCACTGAAATAACATCTAATTTCTTTCCCCCTTATATTTGTATGTGGCTGAAATCAGCCTCCAAAGAATTAAAAATGAAGATCACTTTGAGAACAATAGCTTCACATGGCAGCAGCACAAAATTTTATACAAAACATTTTGAAGGAAAAGGAGAAAAATATAAAAGAAATGAATGAGCAGAAAGGAAAAAAAAAAAGATAAACAGACCATTTGGTGAAAAAGAGAAATAACCAACCGTCACAGATTTTCTTATATCAAAAGAAAATAAAGTGTCTAGAAGGTTGGATTCCTATGGTAAGTTTTTTTTTTTTTTGGGGGGGGCAATGGGGGTTAAGTGACTTGCCCAGGGTCCCACAGCTAGTAAGTGTCAAGTGTCTGAGGCCGGATTTGAACTCAGGTACTCCTGAATCCAGGGCCGGTGCTTTATCCACTGTGCTATCTAGCCGCCCCCCCCCCCCACCATGGTAAATTGATGAGAAATTATGAACAGTATTCACAAAGGTTGAGCAGGCATGTATGGATGGTAATAGTCATCATTGGAGAGAATCCCTAAATCAGTGGTATTATCTATCGGTTTAAGTGTGGTTATTTGAGTATCCTTAGGACTTAGAACAGAGTGGCATGCACACTGTATGTGATTGAAAAAAAGCATGTGAAAATGATTGCCATAGTTTTGAAAGTCAAAAATATGTTCTCATAGAAAGAATATTCTGCTTATGGCCTTCATGTTATTAAAAACCACTAGAGAATCCTAGGTCCTAGTACCTTAGGCAAATTCACTTCCCCTTTACTTTATGATTTTGGTGACATATTCAAAATGTCAGAGTGAAAGTGTTGAACAAGTTCAGACTCCTCACATAGTTCTGAAGAAAAATGAATAGAAACATCAAAGAGCATAGTAGTACCAGAAAAATAACAATGAACATTAAAAAAACCCGCTGATATAATTAAATAATACCATGAAAGAGTTTAATCAATTGAAACACCAGAAGAAACAAAAATGTAAGTAACAACTACATAACATATCTCAGAAGACTTGTCCAGTTAAAAAAATACTATATTCAGTATAAAATAGTAAAGGAAAACTAAAAATTCTAGTAAAAATATAGATACAATTTTAAAAGTACTTGAATAAAATAGAAAATCAGGCCAAGAAATCAAGTAAAAGGGAAGGAAAATTTAATGAAATTAGCAATATGGATAATATGATTAAAGTCCAAAATGGCATACAGACTAAAAAAAAAAGTCACTACATAACATCTATAAACAATAAGTTCAAAAATCATAGAATTATCCAAATTTTATGATCTAGTTTTAATGGTCTCCATAGCAAAATACCTCTGATTCTATTCACAAAATCTAATAATACTGTTAGGATGAGAAGAGAGCAAAATTAATCAAGAAAAACGATCACCATAGAAACATCGAAAATGAACCCAAATGCATTTTCATTGGGCCTCAAGTCTATGAGGAGTAGAGTTCATTCTCAAAGTTTTTTGGTGCTATTTTCTTCACTCAACGGTGAGCTTTAAGACACCTACTGAATTATAAGGGACTCAGGCATACATAGTTGATACTCAAGGTTCAGAGAAATACTTAAATGCTTTAAAAAGATTTGTGATTCTGTCAACTATTTTTGATGGCTTTCTTAGCCACTGAAAGCCATGTGAACCTCTATTACTCTTTGAGTGATCATCTTTAATTCTTTAGGGGCTGTTTGATTTGAGCCACAAAATTTGCTAGTGTTGAACCGGGATGGGCCTCAGATGACAGAGATTAATGCTTTTTTTTTTTCTCTTTTCTAACAAAGCCTTTAGTATTTAGTAGGACCTGCCAGAGTTTGTGCTTTAATAATTATATTCTTTGAGAACTCACAGTTGCCTCCACACAACGTCAAGGGACTGGGATATAATAATGATGATGATGATACTAAATTGACAACAATCTATTTGTGATTTATTCATTAACAATAATAATGACAGTAGTCAACATTTTTATAGGAGCTGCTATTATTAACTCCATTTTGCAAATGAGAAAACTGAGAAGGAGAAAGGTTAAATGACTTTTGCAGGATTACAGTTAATAAGTCTCTAAAGCAAAAGTCAAAGCCAGCTCTTTCAACTACAAGTATATCACCCTATCTACTATATATCACCTGGCCGCTTTGGTGCACAGAGGTATGTTTTTAATATATAGATATAACACATGCATTTTATATACATAAATGCATGCATATTATACATAGATAATATATGATGTAGAGTGTCAACCCTGCACTCAAATACAGCCTAAGACACCTACTAGCAGTGAGACTCTAGGTAAATCCTTTAATCTCTGTCTGCCTTAGTTTTTTCAACCATAAAGTTAGGAATAATAATGGCACCTCCCCTGTTTGTCTTGAAACTAAACTAAGCTTTTATTTATAGAGGGCTTAGCACAGTGCTTGACCCATAGTAGGTGTTATCCAAGTGTAGCTATTTTGTTAACTTGTAAAGTTAGTGCTGACATTATTAGGGATCATACAAGGTAGGGTACTTGAAAAAGCAAGCTTTCGTGGAAGCCTATTCTGTGGGTTGCTCAAAACAAGCTGAACACTCTGGACAGTGAGTCATTTTGCTTACCTTTTGGGAAAAGTCATGAACTTAACCTGTGGAAAAGTGAGAAGCAGATACTGCAAAGGCTGATTATTCAGGGGAAAAATCTCAGTTTCTAGCACAAACATAATCCAAGGACCTGGGTAATCATTAGTCCCCATTTTTGTAGACAGTAATGTCAATATTGTAATGATGATCAACTGGGAAAGACTTAGCTACTCAGATCAATACAATGATGCAATAAAAATTCATAGGACATGATGAAAAATGGAAGGAAGGAAGGAAAGAAGGCAGCACGGAAGCAAGGAAGGATGGATGAATGTATTTTAAGAAGATTCTCTGACTAATTTCCTGCCTTTTCAGTCTTCTTACTGCTTAGTCACACTGGCCTCTTACCTGTTCTAAGAACAAAACACTCAGTGTTGGTAGTGGGAATTTTCTAACATAGGAGATTCCTATACCAAATAAATAAGTCCAGTCCCTATATCTTTTCTCATCCCCACCACCAAGCACGTAGTAGATAATATTTCTTTGAATTTTTAAAATTAATTTATACAAAGGGCTCTAAATGCCAAACACATAAATCAGTCATGGAATCCTTTTAAAACCTTTAATTTCATTTTTAAGCATTTTATTAATTTTTAGCATCTAAAAAAAAGTTTAGTCCCAAATTATCTCTCCCTTCAGCCCTCCCCTCACCCACTGAGAAGTAAAGCAATATGATACCAATTATATATGTGAATTTGTGTAAAAATATTTCCATATTAACTATGTTGGAAAAAAAAACAAGAAAAATAAGGGAGATGAAAAAATATGTTTCAATATTCACTTAAAGTTCATCAGTTCTCTCTGAAAGTGAATAGTATTTTTCATCATGAGACTTTTAGAATTGTCAAAATAAATATTTTGCTACACAATAGGTCCTTTTCTGTTTTCTTTGATCTCTTTGGGATAGGGATCTTGTACCAGTTTTGCTAGGTGAAAGTATATGAACAGTTTAATTGTCCTTTGGGTATGGTTCCAAATTGTTCTCTAGTTCACATCTCCACTAACCAATGCATTCATGTTCCTATTTTTTCACATCCCTCCAACATTTGTCATTTTCCTTTTCTGCCATATTAGCTATATGAAGTAGTATCTCAGAGTTGTTTAATTTGTATTTCTCTAAATATATATATATGACTATTCATATATTTGATTTATTCTTCTAAAATATGCCTGTTGATATCCCTTGGCCATTTATCAACTGGTAACTGGTTCTTAATTTTATAAATTTAGCTCAGTTCTCTATATATTTGAGAAATGAGGCCATTATTAGAGAACTTAGTTTCCTTTGAAGATCACCTTAAATTCCTAGCTTTTCCATGAAACCTTTCCAGATCTCACCACTTCCTAGAATACCCCTCCATAAAAAGACAAATTATCTTGGACCCATTTTGTATATATTTTATATATCTCAATACATGTATATGTTGCTCCACTCAAATGGTCTGAGACTATCATTCGTTTTTTTTTGGGGGGGGCAGGGCAATGGGGGTTAAGTGACTTGCCCAGGGTCATACAGCTAGTAAATGTCAAGTGTCTGAGGCCAGCTTTGAACTGAGATCCTCCTGAATCCAGGGCTGGTACTTTATCCACTGTGCCACCTAGCTGCCCCAAGACTATCATCCCCATCTTTTGTATCACTAACAACTAGTGTGGTTCCTAGAACATAATAGATGCTCAATACATGTGCTTATAGATTCAGTAACTGAGTGAAGCATCCTTGGAAAAATTTGTATTGCAATGAGTTCTGAAGGATTTGTTGGCTATGGAATAGGGCCAGTTAAGTAGTGGTGCATTCCAAATGGGGTGAAAAGCACATAGGTATAGACGGAAAAGTAAGTCAAACATTAAATGAAAACAAAGGCTTTGTTATAATATGCAAACCTGAATTGGATAAATAAGATGGAGAAAAGCCATTTATAGAGGCACTAGTAGCAGGGAAAGTGGTTTATATTTGATGAAAAAGCATATTACATTAAAAAATGAGGCACATGATGGAAATGGTGTGTTTTGATGACAATGGGATTGAAAATAAGATGGGGTAATTCTGATACACAGAAAAGATGTAAAGTATTAGTACAACTGCATGATAAGCAAAGCTGTGGGGGGCGGGGCAGATAGGAGTCAAAGATGACTCCAATCCTGTTGTAATATAATAAGAAAAGGAAAATAGTGGTTCTATCCAAAAACAATAAAGAGGAAGTTGGGTAAAATGACCTGTTTAAAGATGATTTATTCAGTTTGTATGGGAGGGAATATAATGAATATAATTCAGGTTTTTTTGTGGGTTTTTTATATCATATGTTTTGAATTCTGGCAAAATATCAAATGGATCTACCAAGTAACTAGAAGTTACAATACTAGAGGAAAGGTCAGAGTCAAAAATAGAAGTTTGGGATTCTCCCAAATAAAAAAAAATAATTAAATTGTGACATTGAATGGATATTCAAAGGAAGTAAGCAAAGAGGAAGGGAAGTATGCTGAATCTGAGAGATTTACTTGGAGAATGCCCATGGCTAGAAAATATGAAAAATAATCATTCTTTCAATCAATGAATCAACAAGTACTTAAGCACCTACCTCCTAGCATTGTTGTGGGCATTGCTATATCTCATAAAATGAGATATTTGTAAAGCAATTTTGAAATATTAAAGTGCTATGTAAATGCTAATTATTATTGTTGTAATTATTATTGTTATTGTTGTTATTATTAATTTGAGTTTAGGATATTTCCGGGAATCCAGTTTAGAATATCCTATAGGTTATTGTTGATATGGGAACAAAAATCATAGAAGACGTTTTCATATGTAGATCTGTAGGCCATCTGTACAGATACAACATTAATATTGGGGGAAGCTGATGAAGTTACTGAGGAAAAAAGTATGGAACTAGAAAAGATAATGGCCCAGAAAAGAATCTTGGCTAACACCCACACTTAGGGGGCCTAGCATGTATTATCAAAGAGCAAAAGAGACTGCGAAGAAGCAGTCAAATAGGTAGAAGGTTAACTAGAAGAAAGTAGCATAATAGAAACCTAGAAAAGTGAGATTATCCAGGAGAAATGGGTGAGCAACAGTACTCACAGGAAAAGAAAAGGTTGATAAAATGTATGACTAATAAAAGACCGTTAGACTAGGCAATTAATAAATCACTGACAATTTTGAAGAGAGTACTTTCTTTGAAGTGATTAAGTTGAAAATCAGATTTCAAAGGTTTGAGGAGTGACTGACAAGAAATGGAATCAGCATGTGTAGATGTCTTTTCAAAGAATTTGGCTGAGAAAATTAAGAAAGGTTTAAGATGATAGTTTGAGGGAATGGTACAGCCTAATGAAGGATTTTATTTTAAGGATAAAGGAGATGAGCAAATTTAAAGGTGGTTCAGGAGGAACCAGTTCACAAGGAGTAGCTGAAGATTTGGGAGGTGGTGCTTGAGAATGCATATGTTGAAATATTGGTGTTGGTGAGGAGAAAGGTGGAAAGAGTAAGAACATATATCAAAGGATTTTTGAGATGCAGAGAATGGAAGGGGAGGGAATTGATATTGAATGGCTTCAAAGAAGCAAGGTCTCCAGCTGAAATTAAGTAGGGAAGAGGATGGGTGTGGAGCTTCAGGTGGGAAGAGAGGCTTTGGAATTGTTTCTGTGGGGAATAAAATAATGAATCACAATTTGCACAGTTTACTAATTAATAAAAAGTATTACTTTGTTGTAGTGAGAGCTCAACTGATAACTGATGTTGCATAACATTAATTTGGAATATACTCATTGTGATTGTTAGAGCTTCTTCAGAGTAATCCTGTGAGTAGCCGTGATGGAAATGTAAGGTAGAAATAATCTGCAACTGAAGTTTAACAAGAGAAGAGCACTAACAGAATGGATGACTACAAAGTTGAGAGCAAAGGAGATTGAGTTGAAATAGCTATCAGCTGGGGTAAGGTTGAAGCAGGAGGAGAGTGAATTCAGAACAAGGATAAGTACCTGAAAATATACTAAGTAGAGGGTAAATGGAGGCCTCAATGGTAAACAGCAGCTGTGGGGAGGGTGAAGCATAGGGAGAGGAACACTTATGAGTGATGGCAAGATCTAGTCTCCAACCATCTTTATATGTGGCTGAGATGGAGTGGAGTAGGTCCTGAGACTGAAGAAGTTGAAAAACTGGGGTTAGGGAAAATATGAATGGCTATTGAAGTCCCATATATAAGGAAAGGAGTTGGGAAGAAAGGAAACTGCTAAGCCACAGACTAAAAATTCTGCTTCACAGATTACTTACTTGTACATAATATATACTACTTTATACACACTTTTACAAACTCAGCAACTCAAAGAAATTACACTACCTTTTTTTACAGATTAGGAGAAATTTTCTAGGATTTACATGTAAATTGATTATTTGGAAGTAGGACCTCATTGTAAAGTTCCCATGGTCGTAAAAAGCCAACGTAAGATGATATTGTGGATTTTAAAATTCATTTTCAATAGAGCAAGTAAATCATAAAATTAGCCTTTTATCTGCCTAAACTTTTATTTTAATAATAAAAACTACGTTTTTCATATGTTTTGGGGGCAGTAGAAAGAGATAGTCAGCAACATGTATAAATTTGTTAAAATGATTTTTAAAATAAGAAAAAAATATTAGAAGTCCACAATAATTATCTGCTTGGATGACCTTGGGCAAATTAATTCATCTTGATGAGTGAAGGGAGGAATTAACCTTTCTAGCTCTAAATCCTATGATTCTATAATCCATAGATGAGAATTTTCAACTTTGGCCAAATTTAATAAAACAATGTTTATATTTATACTTTTTATTCTTTTAGTTAACAAAGTATTCATATTATATTGCCTAAAATTCTCATGAAAAATGCTGAAGGACTTCTGATTTCCTCTTTTCTCATAAAAGCTATATGCCAAGTTTCTGTGGCAGGCCAAGAATGGCAGAGTTATAAAGCCCTGAAAATTGGAAGGTCATGAGGGAAAGCATTATAGGTAAAAAGCAGAATGGACTTTCCATTAGATCTATTAGCAATTACATATAAGATGTAAGCATTTGAAAATATCTGGCTAGCTGTGGGGGAGGTGAGCTAAATATCTGATTTAGCAGAATCAACATGGAGCTAAGATTTGAAAAACAATCACATAATTGTTTGAAAACTGCACAAAACAGAAGTGAAAAGTGAGCAATTTAAGTGATGTGGAAGCAGGATCTTAAGTATGCTGTTGTCAAATACACTCAAAGAGGTTATCTATTAATGATCATGGATCCTACAACATCTTGCTACTTCTTAAAATCTCCTGTCCAAAACCCCACATTAAGGAAGGGGTGGTGTGGGGGGCGGCGTGGAGAGAAGGGTAGGTAGGGATTGAGGACAGAACCTCTGACATATGCTCTGGCTCTTTAAGATCCAATTGGCTATCCTCTTGATCCTGGCTTTCTGGCTATGGTATTAAAACTTCTGGATGTACAATTACTTGTAAGTGATATCTTAAAAATGTTGAACTCTGAACATGAGACTCAAGATACTGCCTTAGGTTTACCAGCAAATTGTACACCTGGCCCAGGCTCTATGCATGTGTATGCAGTCTTGCCAAGGAAGAATGAAATAGTATTAGGTCTTTTTTTTTTTTTAGACTAGATCTTCCTATCTCACCCTGATTGGAAGTGCAGAGATCATACTTCTTTACTGGCATGGAACTTGAACCTGCTCTTTTTCTGACCTAGGCCAGTTTCCCCTTTCTTAGGATGTGTGGTGGCTACCAGTTCCCAGGAACTCACCACACTTGTGCTATGTTTAGTTAAGATACCCTAATAGCTTAAGCTCAGTACTCTCAAACTCAAGAAATCCTCTAGCCTCAGTCTTCCCAGGGGCATTGCAGGCATGTACCACCACTCCCATCTACATACTCATTTATAGATACTACTCTTCTATAAATTCATCCTTCTGTTACATGTTAGATTAAATTTTATATGCTATTTATAATGTTAAAATTGTTAATCATTTGGTTTCCTAAAATCAAGAGTTCTTTTTGTAGAGACTCTTTTCTGCAGCTCTACATTTGTGCATTTATACAGTTAATTATTAAAAATCAAGTATTAGATTTTATAATTATTTCCATTAAATGTTATTTTATTAGATTACATCAGTCTATTGAAATCTTTCTCAATCCTTTGTCTCTAAAATGTTAGCTATATCTCCTTTCAGCATTCCAATTGTGATAAGCATGTCAAGTCATTGATAAAAGTATTTAATAAAACAGGCAAAGGACAGAACCCCATGGCAACCCAAGAGAGAACTTCCTGATTTGACATTGATTGATCATATTCTTTGGGCAGTCAATTCCAAATCTATATAACTATACTAATATCTTATCTACATCTAAGTGTCATCCATCTCTCAGTTATTATCAGATATTTGGTAAAATCTTGCTAAAATTGAAGTGTGCTATGTCTATAATTTCTTCTCCTGGGATGGATAACCCTGTTAAGAAAGGGAATGAAGTTTGCCTGGCATAATTTAGTCTTTGCAGAACCTATGCTGGATTTCACATATCATTTCTCTTTTTAACATCTGAAAAAATCATCTTTTAAGTAATGCATTCTAGAACCATGCTAAGAATAAAAGTCAAGCTCATTTTTTTCAAAAAGTTTACTTTCTTCTCTGTAATGAAAATTCAAGCTAAGCATGATTGTCTATACCGGTATTCACAAAGTCCAGGAAATATAATGAGCCTCTGGGATCAGGAGATATCATATTGTACAAGAGTAGGGTTTGTACCAAGAATGGCTACTCTTCCAGCATGGGTGAAATCAGTGAGCAAAGAAATGAGAGAGAAGGATTATGATGATGATGAAGGCAATGATAAAGGGGGTTGGAAGGGAGAGAGAAAAAAAAAATGACATTATCATGATCTTACATTATATTGAACTGGGTAACTTTCCAACTTGGTTTTGTAGATTAAGAGCCAGCAGTCATAAATTTACCTTTTCATATGAAAAAGAATTTTTCTATAAAAAAGAAAGCAATGGAGATAGATCCAATATGGTAGAGTAGAAGTAGCATCGCAGCCAAACTCTCCCAACATTCCCCTCCAAACATATGTAAAATTATACATCATATTGAATTCTGCAGCAGAATAACAACAAAATGTTGGTGGTAGACATTTCTCTAGTCCAAGACAATTTAAGAGGTTGGAAGAAGAGGGCTGCGACACTGAAGTGGGTCCTACCAGGACTATAGCCTGACAGTGACACTAGCTGTGGGCCTTGGAAGCAGTGGCAGAAGCAGTACCTGAAGCACTCAGTGTTCAGAAACATTAAGAGGATTGAACATCTGGCTAGATAGAAATTACAGGAGACCCTGTGTGGGCACAGGGCAAAGTGCTTTTCGTTAACTCCATTACCCAGTTCTAGGTCACACTTTCAGGACAGAGAGGAGTGATAATTCTTCTAGTTGCCAGTGAGTATGGGCTTTGAGAGGCTTGAAAGAGACACAGAAAGGTAAACATGAGTGAGAAATCCTGAGAATTGTAATAAGGTTAAACTGTTTACATTTTCATTACAATAGAAAAATGATACGTATAACATCCTCTCCACCAAAAAAAAATTATCATCCTTAGACAACATGGGTATGAGTCTATCATATGGGATGCTGTGGGAAAGAGAAGGTACTGAGACCAGAGGAAAGCAGAATGGGGAAATTATCACACATAAAAAGGTATACAAAGAAGAGTTTTTTCAAAGGAGGGAAAAATACAGGTGAGAAAAACACTTGAAACTCACTGTCCCCTAAACTGATTAAAAGAGGGAAGAATATACACACAAACACATTCAGTTAGGTATAAAAATTCATCTTATCCAACTGGAAAGACGAAAGGGAATGGACTACAAGAAAGTGTTGGGGAGTGATAAGAGGGGGAGCAGATTAAGGGCAGTAATGTATAGAAGCAACAACTCACTCATATAATGGAAGTTAATAGCAGATTACATTAGAAACCAGTACCAAATATATATTATTTACAAGAAACACACTTGAAACATGAAGACACACACAGAGATCAAATAAGGGGCTAGAGCAGAATCTATTATGCTTTAGTTGAAGTAAAAAAGGCAGGTGTAGGAATCATGATCTCAAACAAACCAAAAGTAAAAATAGACTTAATTAAAAGAGATACTTAGGGAGAATACTTTTTGCTAAAAGGTACCATAGACAATGAAATATCAATCCAAACATATATACAACAAATGACATAGCATACAAATTCCTAAAAGAAGAATTAAATGAATTCCAGGAGGAGGAATAGACAGTAAATGTATGCCAGTGGTGAATATCAATTCCTCTCAAAACTAGATAAAGCTAACCATAAAATAAGAAAGAAGTTGAAGAGATGAATAGAATTTTATAAAAATTATATATGATAGATATGTGGAGAAAAATAAATGGGAATAAAAAGAAGTATACCACTTTTCTCAACTGTATATAGTACCTTTACATGCAAAAAGAAAATGACTATAAATTAGGGTACAAAAAATTCATAAACAAATACAGAAAAATAGAAACATTTTTTAAAAACCCTTTTCAGACCATAATCAATAAATGTTACATACAATACAGGGCCTTGGAAGCAAAGATTAAAAATTAATTGGAGGGGCATCTAGGTGGAATGGTGGATAAAGCACCAGCCCTGGATTCAGGAGGATCTCAGTTCAAATCCGGCCTCAGACCCTTGACACTTACTAGCTGTGTGACCCTGGGCAAGTCACTTAACCCTCATTGCCCTGCAAAAACAAATACATTGAAAATTCATTGGAAGCTAAGTAATCTAAACCTATAGAATGAGTAGGTCAAAGAATAAATCATAAAACCAATAATTCAATTAGATAGAATGACAAGAATAAGGCAGCATACAAACATTTATGAAATGCAGCCAAAAAAACACTTAGGATAAAAATTGTATTTGTAAATGCTAACATCAAAAATATTAAAAGAACAAATTGCAAATCTCTATTTAAACACCAAAATAGAAATCCTATAAATAAATCCTATAAATAAAAGATCTAATTTTATGAAAAGAAATAGAATATAATACATTAACCATTGGTTAATTTTATTTTTTTAAAGCAAAGTAAAATTACCAGTATCAAAAATGAAAAGGGAAAATGCACTAGTAGTGAAGATGAAGTTAAAGTAATTATTAAGAATTATTTCACTCAATTATATGCCAATCAAACTGACAGCTTAAATGAAATGGATGAATATTTACTAAAACATAAATTGCCTATATTAACAGAAGAGAAAATATAACACTTAACACTATATTTAAAATGAAATTGAATAAGCCATAAATGAGTTTCCTAAGAAAATAACCCCAGGAAAACATGGTTTTACAAGTAAATTTTATCAAACATTTAAAGAATAATTAATAATACTATATGTTTATTTGAAAAAATGGGTTAAGGAATAATACCAAATTACTACTATTATACAAATATGGTTTTCATGCTTAAACGAAGGAGATTATAGCAATATATCACAAATATCATATACATTAATGAAGAATACATGGTTGGTTAAAGATTAGGAAAATTATCAGCATAATTTACCATATCCCTAACCAAAACCACAGAAATCTTATGGTTCTATCAATAGATACAGAAAAGACCTTGACAAAATATAACACCCATTCCTATTAAAATATATTTAAAAGTTCAAGATTAAAAAGATTTTTTAAAAATGATAAGTAATATCTAAGGCAAAAGAATGCATTATCTGTAATGGGGAGAAACTGAAGTCTTCCCAATAATATCAGAGGTGAAGCAAATATGTTTATTATCACCATTATTATTCAACATTGTACTAGAAATGCTAGCTGTCACATAAGACAAAAAAAAAGATACTGAAGGAATTAGAATACATAATGAGGAAATAAAACTATCACTCTGCAAATGGTTGAGAGAATCAACTTAAAAAAAAAACTAGTTGAAACAATTAACAACTTTGGCAAAGTTGTAGGATATTAAATAAGCCCACATCAACATTTGTATATGTTACCAAAAAGAAAAGAAAAAAGTAAAACCCTTTATGGAAGAGAAACGGAAATTTCATTTAAAAAAACTGCAAACAGTGATCAATACTTGTGAGTATTCCTGCCAAAGAACACCCAGGAACTATATTAACACAATTACAAAATACTGCACACAAATAAAGATGTATCTAAACTATTGAAGAGATATTATTTGCTGGGCCAATATAACAAAAATAAAAATTCTACCTAAATTGATTTACTTATTGAATGTCATACCAATCAAATTATCAAAAAAAAATGTATAGAGCCAGAAAAAATAATAGCATTCATCTGGAAGAGCAAAAGGTCAAGAATTTTAAGAGAATCAGTGAAAAAATATGAAGGAATATAGCTTTCTAGATTTCAAACTATATTGCTAAGTGGAAATTATCAAAATAATCTGGTATTTGTTACGAGAGTGTTTGAAATAGATCAGTACATGATATACAGAATGACAGTAGGAATCTGGTGTTTGATAATCCAAAAGATCCAAGCTTTGAGTTCAATAATTCATTATCCAACAAAAACTGTAGGAAAACTATCTGGCAGAAGCTAGGCATAGGTCAACCTCTTAAATCTAATGTTAAGATAAGTTCAAAATAGGTACACGATTTTTACATAAGAGGTTATATCAGGGAAGCATGGGGGGGGGATTCCTGTCAGATCTATAAATAAAGATTTTGTCTTCAAACAAGAGAAAGAAATAATCAAAAGATGTAGAACAAATCATTCTGATTACATAAAATTAAAAAAAGTTTACACAAAAAAAAACAATGCAGCTAAAATTCAAAGAAAAACATGAAACTGGGTCAGGGGGTTATAACATCCCCTAAAATAAAGACCTCATTTCTCAAATTGTATATATGTGCATGTATGTGTATGTATATGTGTGTGTGTGTGAGTGTGTGTGTGGAGAGAGAAAGAGAGAGAGAAGCCAAATTTATTTTTTTTAATTCCCCAACTGATAGTCAAAAAATATGAACAGGCAGTTTTCAGAAGAAGAAATCAAAGGTATCAATAATTATATGGGGAAAATGCAAATTAAAAGGTTCTGATTCACAACTATCTGATTAGCTAATGGTAAAAAAGGAAAATGACAAATGTTGGAGGGAGTGAAGTATGTTTATGCTCTGTTGGCAGAGTTGTGACTTGGTCCAGTCATTCTGCAGAACAATTTGGAACTATGGCCAATGAGCAATAAAAGAGCTGTACATATCTTTTGACCAAGCAATACCACTACTAGCTTTCTATCTCAAAGAGATAAAATAAAAAGGAAAATGATGTATTATATAAAAAGTACTTACATTAGCTTATTTTGTGGTGCAAAGAATTGTTAATTGAAAGGATGTCCTTTAATTGTGGGATGACCAGAGAATAAGTGGTATATGATTGTGATTGGAGTACTATTGTTATATTAGAAATTTATAAGGATGATGGTTTTACAAAAAAAACTAGGAAAAACTAAATGAAATCATGTAAAGTGAAGTGAACAGAATAGTAATAGCAATATTGTACAGTGATCTACAACAGTTCCAAAGGACTCAGAGGAAAAAATGTTATCTACCTCTGAAGAAAGAACTGATGAACTCTGAGTGAAAAGTGAAGTATAATTTTTTCACTTTTTCTTGTTTTGTTGTGTAACATTGATAATATGGAAATGTTTTTGCATGACTTTATATGTATAATAGGTATCATTTGACTTGACTTCTCAATTGGTAGTGGGGGAGCTTCAGAGAGGGAGAAAATTTGGGAGCTCAAAAATTTTTAAAAATGAAAGTTAAAACAAAAAAAGGATCCTTCCTACAAACTTTGCTCAATATCCCACAGCCTGCTTTGTTCTTGCAGCAAAAAAGAAAGGCAGATTCTTTTCGTCTCATTAATTTTTATGTAAAATTGTTTTTTGCTCTCTTGGTTGCTCCCTGGATAAATTGAAAGGGAAAGTGCTATGGTTCTTTATCTTCTGGGTTTAATTATCTATATTTACACATTTACTACTTGTGATTAAGAAATGAGGATTGTGTATATCTATGATAAATATTGCAGGAGCATTTTCTATTATTTGTGTATTTATTTTAGAGCAATAGTAATGCCATTAAGATGAATAAAAAGTAAAGAAAGCAATATAAAGGAATGAGGGGAGATGAATAGTAGGAGATCATTAGTATTTCAAAATATGCTTCCACATTAGAAATGAATAATGGATTTGCAAAACAAACATCATTGTTTTAAAATATAAGATTATGTTGAAATAATTAAATATGCCAGGAATCTCTAAACACATACATGACCAGACAGTTCTAAAGACATAATGTCTTTTATTTTCCTTGCCTTGCATCCTCCCTCCAGCATGTTCTTTCTTCTTGGAGAACACAGAAGAAGTGCACTGACAAACTATGAAGCTTACAGATAGCCTGACAAATGGATACAGTAATGAAATAATGTAAATGCTTTTTTTAATGGAAAGAAAAAAATTAAATACAGGTGTGTACAACAGTTTTAAGAATCTCAGGCTAAAGCCTAGAAAAAATATTATTTGAACAGTTTTTCTTCAGTTATGTTTACATAGAACTTGTGTACATAGTCATATGTTTCAAATGAACCTTATTCAATACCAGCCTCTAAATGAGAATATACTTGATTAGAAAATGTAACTGAGTACAGTATTCCGACAATTATCCTCACCTATGACTCCCCAGTTTGGGGGCATTTGGGTTGAGCATGGTCTGTATAATTATAAAGGTATCTAATGTATACTCCCAATCTTTCTTTTAAAAAATATTTTCTTCTTTTAACTTCCATTTTATTGTGATTAACAAGCATCTATTTTTCTCCTTTCAAACTGAATATACTGGGCAATAAATAATAACAGTGAACATATTATTCTCAACATATTTCAGATATTTGATATAACTTTTTCCTGTGTTCTATGAAGTCTCTGGTTAGAAGAATTTTAACTGCTACATGCTTTTGCTATTTTTCACTGAGGATATGGGTCATAATGCTTCATTATAGCATGAACATTTCCCTAGATTATTAAAGGCTATGTTGAGAGACCACAAGGTCTGGCAGGTCATACTAACCTTTGTGAGCCCTGGAACAGTGTGGAAAGCAAGGATTAGTCCACCTGAGTGCAAAGAGGTCCAGCATTGGAAAGCTGGCCATTGGGTGATGATTTGTCTTTCCCAAGAAGGAAGTTGTAATCATTACTGGTAGCTATGGGTGGCCCACAGCTGCATTTTTTTTTTTAAATGAGGCACTTTCCCACACTAACATTTTCATGATTCTATGATTCTAATAGATATTCCAGGAAGCACAGAGACTTGCTAACAGCTTTTTCAGCAGACACCATAGAAACTTACTAATAATTTCTAGCCAAGATGGTAGCACTTTAAAGTTTGCAAAGCCCTTTACAGATATTATCTTATTTCAACAACCCTGTGAGGTAGGTGCTATTGTCATTCCCATTTTATATATGAGGGAATTGAGACAAACCCAGGTTGGGTGACTTGCCCAGGGTCACACAGCTAGTCAGTGTCTGAAGCTAAATTTGAACCCAGTTCTTTCTGACTCCATCCAAGTCCAGTGTTCTATCCATTGTGCTACCTTGCTGGTCTTCAAGAGACTTTGACAAATGACAATTTAAGTACCTTCCCCTGAGAAGGCAATGCAGAAATATAACTTGCTTTTTGTTAGTTTGTTTTGTTTTGTTTTGTATTTTTTAGTGAGGCAATTGGGGATAAGTGACTTGCCCAGGGTCACACAGCTAGTTAGTGTTAAGTGTCTGAGGCCGGATTTGAGCTCAGGTATTCCTGACTCCAGGGCCGGTGCTCTATCCACTGTGCCACCTAGCTGCCCCAGAAATGTGAGTTTTAATTCTGATCTTTGAGGAGACTGTGAGCAGAAGTATTTCATTTATTTTTCTTTCATAAAAAGAATTTTTTAAAAAAATTATGTCATCTCTGAAGATAAATTTCTTACCACATCTGAAGAGCAGGAGAACTTTGTTGCTGAGATGATTGAGGGTAATCTTATATTGAAAATAAATTAGAAGAGAGTTCTTAAGAAGAGACTTTCATCAGTATCCTGAGAAACTGAATATAGGGACTGCCTTTCAAGAATGTGTAAAAATTAAAAGTAGAAGTGATGATTAGAAGTGATCTTGGTTGTGATCTCTTCTCACAGCTGAAATATTAGAACTACTTATTTATGCCTTTATGTTGCCACTTGTTATCATGTTAATAAACTGAATACTCAGTAACTGTTTATTTAAGCATAAAAAGGTTATGAGTTTGGGTGTTTATAGAGAAATGAGTAACTGCATATTGGAAAAGAGGTTTCTTCAGTTCATTAAATAAGGAAAGAGAAAAATTACACCAATTATGTGGAAGTTGCTCTTTATTAAATTTAGAGTGAAGATACCCTCACATTGTCATCATTTTCACACATCCTTTCCCTTGGACAACTTGGATGAAGTTTTAATTTCTGGTCCTCACTGTGCCTTCTCTTTGGAATCTTGGTCTTCCAAGGTACAGAAACACAGGCCAGGAGTCACTGCAATGTGAACTGATATGAGCAACTTCTTGCTGTCTTTCAAATGGCTTAAAATTCTAAGTAGGACTTAATTATTTATAATAGGATCTAATTATATATCTACATTATAAACGTCACCTACCTCATTTAGACAAAGTACTTATTAAATTTAAGGCTTTTGAATTTGGGATATTCAATATTTTTAGCCACTAAAGAAAAAAATTAATTTGGTTACTCTGAGATTTATTGTACCTCTCAACTCCAACTAGAAAGTAAAAAATTAATAAAGTGACCTACCAGTTACAACCAAACTTTGATCGGGTACTCTGCAGGAAATAAGTATGATCCAGTGATCCTGCCCCTTAACTCTCCTTCCCAAACCTCACATAACAAGTCTGAGGCCTAATGTCAAATATTTTATCAGGGATTTTTATTAATAACTTGGAATCATACCATTAGAGCTTCATTCTTTTGTGTTAAGGAGACATCTCATAAGAACGTAAATATTTTCGGTTTATATTTTACATTTTCTATTTACACTTTAGTGTGAGCTATTTGATCCTGTTTTTCTTATTTGACACCTAACTGGAAACATGCTTGGAAAATAGAACAGAGAGACTCTGAGGTCATTAGGCATCTGAGAGATAGAGAAATAAATGTCATTGAAAGGTAGAAGGTCCTTGAAAGAGGACAGAGGTAATTCATTGAAGAAAAATCTCACCTTATTCAAAGTTTTGCTCAGGATTAACTCTGATCCTAAATTTTTAAAGAGGAGTGGGAGGAAATGAAAGTGAAAAGTGAAGTACCTCTGGGGCAGCTAGGTGGGGCAGTGGATAAAACAAAAGACCTGGATTCAGGAGGACCTGAGTTCAAATTCGGGCTTAGACTCTTGACACTTACTAGCTGTGTGACCCTGGGAAAGTCACTTAACCCTCATTGCCCCACAAAAAGAAAGGTTAAACAAAGAGAAGTACCTCAGGATAATGAGTAAGGGAAGGTTGAGTGGCCAAGAAAGACTAGGAGTATGGTTAGGCAAGAGAAACCAGGATCAGAGCCTGTGCAAACTACATCCAAGGCAAATAAAACCCAAAATATATTACCTCAGTTGATAGGAAGAACAAATTCATTCTAACCTGCTACCTGGTAGAATCTTCTTCTAACTAATCATTCTTTCTATGAAAAGTAACATAGTCAGGGGAAGGTAGGAGGAAATATTGTCATAGTGCCCATGTGCCAGGTACATTATAAATACTATCTTATTTGATCCTCACAACAACCCTGAGAGGGAAGGGCTATTATGCCCATTAGATAGTCTCTGAGATCAGATCGGACCTCAGAACTTCCTGTCTTCAGAACCCATGTTCTGTTTACTGGGTCACTTATCCACATGATATGTTGGATAGAGAACAGGTCTCAAAACCAGGATGAGTGGGTTCAAGTCTTCCCTCCTGCACATGCTTGGCTGTTTGAGCCTATGTCTAGGCAAATCTCCAAGAAATTTAATTGATAATGAGGTGCCAACCTAATGTAATAGAAGTTCCTTACCACAAGTTCCTTATACCAATGACATCACAGGTCTAATGCCTGTCTTTACCCTCTACTTGCTAAGCACTATGGTTAACATTCTACCAAAGTGAGTGCCATCTGAGTTCTCTAAATTTGGTGCCCTGGGAAAAAATCCTGATAAAAAGGATCTAGAAGATTGTGGTGTGATGGTGGAATGCATGCTAGGATACAAAGTATTAAAAATCTTCTGAAAATACTTCATTTGGATTTAGAGATAGAAAGAATCCCTCTAGACTCCCCCACTCAGCCCAGGAATCCACAGTGGCTTTTGAATGGGCCAGCTCAGCCCTGATAGGTGGAGAGCAGAGTACAGAGTTAAGGTAGATCCTGGAGGCTTCAAATGGGTTCAGCACTCCATGTGAGGCACAGCCAGGATACAGCCAAGCCTAGCCCTGCTTTCCTTTGGCCCATAGCTGCCATAGCCCAGCCTACTTAAAGCATTCACAGAGGGTCCACCACGGCTCACATTGCCTGAGCCAAACAATATCTGAATCTGGCCAAACAGCAAAGGAATATAACCAAAGCCCTCCCAAAGGCCTGTGGGTACATAAGAAACCAGCTAGAGAGAGCTGACTTAGGTCTACCTGGGCATATACAGTCTAACTGTAATTTCTTGAGCAATCCACGAAATCTCCTGCAGGAAACCTAGCTCAGCAATAACTCTAATGACCAACAGTAGGAAGTGCTGGATTCCTGTGGTAAGAGGGAGTTTTGGACAAGGCCCAACACCAAAAAAGTGGACCAATATAATCAGAATTAGGTTAGCCGTGCCTGTGCCATTCCACTTGGTACCCTGACTCAAGTATAGACCCCTAAGCCTAGATACTGAGGTGAACAAGATGAGTTAAACAAGTAAATCTCTAAAAAATCATGAGGAAATATATTATTTTGAGAGAGATCTAGGTGGTAAATGTGAAAGAGTAGAGTTATCACACAACAAATCCAGGTAAAACTTCAGAAGCAAAGAGGAAATTGTTTTGTTGTGTTTTGATTCATTTATAAGATCACAAGTGTTGGGCAAACTCCCTCTCTTCCACCATCTTCATCATATTTGTAAAGAGGGAGGTAGGAACAATGAGAAAAAAGTGCAAAAGAAAGTAAATGAAAAGTTAACATTAACAAGTATAAACCTGAATGGGATGAACTCACCCATAAGATGAAAAGGGATAGCAGGATGGATTAGAAAACAGATTCAAACCATAGGCTTTTAAAAAGAAACTCACTTGAAACACAAAAATTCTTGAAGAATTAAAAGGAGAAACTGAAGCAAAATTTATTAAACTTCAGCTGAATTTAACAGGGGTGATAATCATGATTTCAGAAAAGGCTACCTTTCATTCAGATATGATAAAAAGACAGAAACAGGGAAATTACATTATGTTTTAAAGCACAATAGTTAATGGAGCAATATAAATAATTAATACTTATGCACTAAAAACCTAACATCTAAGTGCCTAAAGAAAAATGTTATTAAAGTAGAAATCAATAATGAAACATTAATAATGGTGAGGTGTTAATATACCCCTTTCAAGTCGAAAAGCATTTATTAAGCTTTTCAGACCTAGAGAAATTTCACCTAAATATAAGCAGAGGTTAAAGACTTGAATTTCTCAGAAAAATCAGAAATGATAAACTTATGTTGAATACTGAATGGTAATAGAAAGGAATTTTTCATATTTTATGGTGCATATAACATCTTTACAAAAATTGACCATGTTTTAGGGCTTAAAGACCTCATATATAGATAGATGGATAGATAGATAGACAGACAGACATATATACATACATGCATATATATGTATGTGTATGTTTGTATGTATATATATGAAACAGCTGATCACAAGAAAATTAAAAAATTCAATAAAAATCCCTTACAGAATTAAAATTGGTGACTGACATCAATCCAAAGAACAGTAAGGTCAAGGAACAAATTGTAGAAAAAAATTGAAAATTTCAAAGAAAATGTAATAATGGACAATGCAGCCAAACTTTTGGGTTACAGCTAAATTTGTTCTGTGCAATAGATTTCCATCTCCACTCTCACAGAGAAAAGAGAAAAAACAAGCTAATGAATTCAGCATGAAACTAAAACATAAACCTGAACAAAAATTTAAAAATTTCTAACTATACTACAATGGTGAAATTTTGAAAATTAGGCATAAATTAATAAAATTGAAAATAAAATAAATCCATTGAATTGTTAAATAAAACTAGAAACTAGGTTTTTTTGGAGGGGAAATTTAATAATCATGTTAGTTAATCTTCAAGTCAGGAAAGCCAAAATTGTGTATTAAAAAATAAAAAAAGAACTCACAACATTTAAAGAGGAAATGATCAGAAATTATTTCATCCAATCATATGCTTACAAAATTGATAGGAAATGGATAAATACTTATAAAATATATAATACCCAGATTATCAAAAGATTAGCAGTGCATTTAAAGAATCCAATTAAAAGGATCCAGAGAATAATTTGCTATTCACATACTCCAAACTTGTGGTGTAGACTTATATTACTCATAAAATAACATTATTATGACACATTTTATAGTCGCTTTGAGTTTTGGTCTATAATAATGATCATAAGATTGTAGATTTAGATATGGAATGGGATTTAAACATTATATCAAACACTTCATTTCATAGATGGGAAGTCTGAGGTGCAGAGGGAATAGTGTTGCAATGGACACAACTCCAGATCTGGATAGAGTCAAGAAGACCTAAATTCAAATCCAGCCTCAGGCACTTAATAACTGTGTGACCCTGGACACATCACATTCATCTTTACCTCAGTTTCCTCATCTGTAAAATGAGCTAGAGAAGGAAATGGCAAGCCTTTACAGTACTGTTGCAAAAGAAACCCCCAAATGTGGTCACAAAGAGTCAGACACAATTGAAATGACTGAACAATTAAAAAAAAAAGTTTTATAGATAGTCATTGACAGAGGCAAGATTCAAACCCAAGTCACTAA
Organism: Dromiciops gliroides; assembly: GCF_019393635.1. Lineage (NCBI taxonomy): Eukaryota > Metazoa > Chordata > Mammalia > Microbiotheria > Microbiotheriidae > Dromiciops > Dromiciops gliroides. Next base: position 176,801,021 of record NC_057866.1, on the reverse strand, counting down.
ACTCCAAACCCAGTACTTTCCACTCTTCCATTCTGACTCCCTTAGAGTCATATAGATCAGACATAAATACAACTACACTCTTGGGGAGGGAACCTAAAATAAAAATTAGGATCAGATGCTCATTTTCAATCAAGAGTTAAGATTAACTCACGTTCCACACTTTGCTTTGATCTGTTATTGCATTTTATAGACCTGTAAGACTCCTCTGAGTCAAATGGATTTCAGTTTCAGAAAACTTTAAACAAATTTTCATCTATATTTTCTATAAACTATTAAAAACCTGCTTCCTCTGCTGACTATTTCTTAGGAAAAATCTCCATCATCAAAAGGACACAGAAATTACAGTGTGCAGCCAATTCATTTCCTCCCTCCTGGTAATTGTCAGGGAGGGAGCTATGTGCTTGTAGTCTTCTATTCCAGAATTTAAAATAAAATACGGAAATTGACATTTTTGTTCAATAACATACAACACTACTGAGAATTAATAAATAACAAACAACACATGGCACAAATATGCATTTGGCACAAAACAATACTTTGAAAATTCCCTAAGAAATACACAAAATCATTTCATGAGCACTTGTGTATATGTAATTTCATTCGCAGATGATTAGTGTGGGCTACACTCTTCACCTCTGTGTCTCTATAGAAATATACATATATCTGCATTTCTCTGTTCCTTCTTCTTATTTAGCATTCTGTGTATTTGTGTGTGTGTGTATAAAATGCATGATAATTAACTGTAAATCACTTGGGGACTCTGATCCACTTACTAATCCTTTAAAAAAAAATCAACAAAAAACCTGATTTCAAGTACCACTGGTCGCTTTGGTTCTCATTTTCCTCATTATTATTTTTTTTTTTTTTAGGGAGGCAATTGGGGTTAAGTGACTTGCCCAGGGTCACACAGCTAGTTAGTGTTAAGTGACTGAGGCCGGATTTGAACTCAGGTACTCCTGACTCCAGGGCTGGTGCTCTATCCACTGCGCCACCTAGCTGCCCCTACATTTTCCTCATTTTTAACACTAAGGATTGGACAAAATCAAAGGGGTCCTAAGTTAAGGACCATGAATTTTTATGTGTGTGTCTAAGTGAGTGTTTGTACATATATACACATTTAACCATATATACATATGTATATATGTGTGTGTAAATTTTATATATGAATATATATTATATGCACACATTTATAGAGATTGATAACTATTTCATTATAATTATCTTTGTAAACATATCTATTTTATTTTATGCATTTAAAATCTTAATTCTAATAAGGGGTCCATAGTCTTTCTCCACGGGGGAGCCAAAGGGGTGCATGACACAAAAAAAAGGGTTAAGAACTTCTGAATTATATTGTCTTTAAGGTCTTTGCTAGCTTTGAATCCTAGTATCTTAGGATAGTTTCTTTTTTTTAATTTATTTCCAGGCAAAGGAATTTTTCTCATTTCTCCCATTCCCACTGCCATGCTTGGAATTTCATTCTTTTATTCAGAAGTCACTGATGCTTCAAGAAAGTGCCTTTAGTGGAAAGAATTATTTGCATTTGCTCTTGATAATATTAGAGCTTCCTTTTAGATAATCCTAAAGATATATAGACGTGTATAGATATATACACATATGTATACACACAAACATAGATAGAGATATAGATATATACACATACACATGAATGTATGTATAAATATACATGTTATATAAAACTAGTCTCCCAGGGGTCTTGCTGACATTTTTTCAGGCGCCCAAGTTCAAAACAAAAGCCTAATTTTTCCTTTCCATTTCCTCTCTAAAGCCTTACTGTCCTGCTAATTACTTTTATTAAGCTGTGTGTGGGTGGGAACATTTTTTACATTAAGTCTCTGCAGTGCTATGATTGCAATATATATGCTTGTGTATATGTTGTCATCTTAGTCATCTAGTGCTTTGACAAGTTCATCGTTTTTTAAAAAAGCATACTTAATGTGTAGATTAATAACAGTGTATTAAGGGGCAGCTAGGTGGCGCAGTGGATAAAGCACCAGCCCTGGATTCAGGAGGACCTGAGTTCAAATCTGGCCTCAGACACTTGACACTTACTAGCTGTGTGACATTGGGCAAGTCACTTAACTCTCATTGCCCCACCAAAAAAAAAATTAAAACAGAAAAAAAAAAATAAGTGTATTAAGACCATTCTGTACAATGCAGATATTCTACAAGAAATAGGTCAAATTATGGACCCAAATGGCAAAAGGTACAAAAAATACAATCAAAAATTATACTCAATATTATTTCTCTGGGCCTCTCTTGGATTAACTGTCACAGTAAATTAGAAGGATCTAGTTATATTATTTTGATAACTTTGTCTCTAGTTTCTTATAACTTGAATATATTGTAACAAACAAAAACATGCAAATTCATCATTGAGAATGACCAACCAAAGAAAGTAAGAATAGCTCTTTTTCATCTCTCAAAGTCATGTCATCTGATGAAAATATGAAGTTTTGTTCAAAAGTCACTCAGAATAAAGCCCGCAAGATTTTTTAAAAAGCATGTTCCTCATGATCTAGATTAGAACCATCTATCAAAAGAAATAAATGTCATCATGGTGAGTTTTTAGCAAGACCTAGTTGAATATCACAACTGACATCATCCTAGCCTTCAAGCAACTTCAGAGGTAAAATGGAATGAGAAAGTTGTGCATGAAAGTCCAAATTCAAAAACTTTCACATCATTTCCACAAGAAATGTCATAGAGCACTAAGTTGCACTTAGGAAAGACTAAAGGACTTGGGATCAGGACACTTGAGTTCAAATCCCAGCTGTCGATAATGGGAAACAAATTTGAGGTTAATGGAATTTGAATCAGAAAAGAAGGGTTTGGTTACATTGCTTTTTTGTTACCTGTATGTTCTTAGGCAAATCATTTAACTTCTCCAGACCCCAGTTTACTCACAATTATAATGAAATAGACTAAATTATTTATGAGGTCCTTTTGAGCCTTAGATCTAATTTATCATCCTAAATCACTTAATCCTCAGTAAAGTGACCAAGAAAGCTCTATGACCTCATAGTTTCTTTTCTCCCTAAACAACAATAGATGTTTACCTGATGTATATGGGGCATTTGAAGAGCGTTCTGATACACTGGGGAGAAAATCATGGAATATAATCACGAGAATTGAGGTAAAATCCTACTTTTAGTACATACTACATGTGACCTTGCATAAATCCTCATCTGTAAAATCAGGTGGTGCAGTTGGCTTAATAACTGCTGTGGAAATTTCCAGCTCCAAATCTATGAGCCTATGAACAATATTATTGTATGCTGAATGACATAATGAAGTTTAGATGATAGAAAGCATGTGATTTCATAGAAATTTCTGTCTAGTAGGCCATGGGAATAAATAAAACACAACAGCAGAGAGCTATAATACAAAATAAATATTTTATGATATTTAAAAAGTTGTAAGTAAATATTAGAGTTAGAAAAAAGAAAGTTCTATACACATCTGAAAAGTTGCCACCAGAGTGATCAGTAAAGACAAGGTAAAAGGGGACAATACAGTTTAAAGGCTGCGTAGGAATTTTATTAGATAGGGGAAGATAACAGAGGAAAGTAGCAGAGTGGGAGGAAAATATTATAAACATAAGTGAAAATAGAAGTAAAGCACAACAGTAGAGGGCACAGTATAAGTTTGGCAAGCAGAGAATAGACCAGTAACTTTGGAGCTTGGAGTGCTTGGAAGGAATAGAAAGGATATGACATAAGGCTAGAAAGAAAGGGTGATTTAAGATCAAAGAGGGCTTTGGATGTCAGAGGAATCCAAGGTTTACTCAGTAGGCAATAATGATTTTTATTTTTATTTAATTATAATTTTTAGCATTCAATTTGAGTTCCAAATTTCCTCCCTCCCTTCAGCTCCACCTTCACCCACTGAGAAGCTAAGAAATGTGATATATATTATGTATATGAAGTCATGGAAAATACTTTTCCATATAGTTGCCAACAAAAAGAGAACATTTTAAAAAGTAAAAAAAAAAATGCTTACATCTGCAATCAGACTTTATCAGGTCTATATCCCATCGTGAATCCTTTGGAACTGTCATGGATCACTGTACTGATCAGAATTTGTAAGTCTATCAGAGTTGATCATTGTTACAAGATTGTCTTTACTGTGTACAATGTTATAGATCTGTGCACTTCACTTTGCTTCAGTTTATACAATTCTCCCAAGGTTTTTCTGAACCCATCCTACTCATTTCTTATAGCACGATAATTTTCCATCACAGTCATATATTACACCTTGTTCAGCCATTCCTCAATTGATAGGCATTCTCTCAATTTCTAATTTTTACTACTACAAAAGAACTGCTATAAGTATTTTTGTACATTGAGGTCCTTTCCCTTTTTTTTAAGCTCTTTGGGATACAGAATTAGTGGCATTAGTGAACTTTAAACAGGAATAGCAAAGCTAGATCCATGCCTAAGAAAGATTTTTTTCTGGCAGTGGTATGAATGGATTGGAGGAGTAGGGGGGTAGGAAATCAGAATTGAGATGATCTGCACAGAGACTATAGCAATACTCTTAGGAGGTGGTAATGAGAGCCTGAAGCAAATCATGACAGCAGGAATGAAAAGGAAGAGGCAAATGTGAGATGCTCCAGAGATAGCAGGAGCAACACCTATCTCAATGTTATACATGAGGGAGAAGGATGAGAGAAAGATAGCCATCAATTCAATAAACATATAAACACCAACTATGTGAAGGCTACCATGATAGACTCTGGGCACTCAGAGACAAAAATAACATAATCCCTGAATTCAAGGACATTAAATTCTACTGGAACACAAACAGGATAGGACCTTGAAAGTTATAGCATGGTGTAATAGAAAGAACATTGGGTTTGGAACCAAAGATCCTGGTTGCAATGAATCAGCTAGCATGTTTTAAGTTCCTACTATGTTCCAGACACTGTTTTAATCACTGTGGGGTACAAAGGCAAAAAAACAGTATCTGTTCTCAAAGAACTCACAGTCTAATGTGTGAGGGCAACATGAAAACAGCTGTACAGATACATACACATACGTGTTATAAATACATATATATGTGTTTGTATATATACAGAATAAATTTGGGAGTAGTTTCAGAGAGAAGGCCCTAAAATTATTGGGAATCAGAAAAGGCTTCTTTTAGAAAGAGGGAATTTAGTTGAGACTTGAAAGAAGACAGTCAGGAGTGATGAAGAGGGAAAGCATTCCTGGCATAAGTTATAGGAGTATTATATTTGAGTAATAGCAAGACTAGTGTCACTGAATTGAAGATAATGTCATCGAAGATAAGATTATTTGCATGACTTTGGACCAGTCATTTCCCTTCTCCAGGTCTCAATTCCCATATATTTATATTCTCATTCTCTCTCTCTCTCTCCCTCTCTCTCTCTCTCTCTCTCTCTCTCTCTCTCTCTCTCTCACACACACACACACACACACACACCCTAAAGCATCAGAGTGTCAATCCCTTCTTTTTTTATTTCTGCATTAGTCATTGTGTGTCAATCCCTTCTAACTCAGATTTTTGAAGTACTAGGTCACATAGCTCATCCCTAAATTAATTGAGGGGATTAGGACAGCAAGTGGTTAATGGTTTGAATTGAGTGAACTAGAGTAACTCCATCTTGTGACTAAATTCTGGAGCTAGCTCAGTTCTAGTTCTAGTCAATATGGGTCTGTTCCAAATTGTGTCTGGTGGGAAAACTTTATTCATTGTGGAAACTAAAAAAAAAACAAACAAACACAACAACAACCTTATTATATTGTTTGAACCTAGCTCTGTGTGGCTGGAAAGCCAGACCACCCCTACTTGCTGCTTAGAGACCTTTAACCAGAAACTTAGTCATATCCAAAGATTGATGAAAGGAGTTTTCTCATTATTCATCTCAAGCAACCCATATGTCTTATCTGAAAATTGACACCATGCTGATCAGTTATTTTTTCCATGTTCATTTGATTGTTCACAGACAATTAGGAGGAGCGGGACACCTTTTTCTGACTTCAAGGAATTGTATCTATTCACTCTTTCCCTCTCAACTTGGAAAGTCCCTAATCTTTCCTCCACTTAGAAATCAGACTACCTAATTTTGTATCCTGATTAATTGTTTTCTTTTAATTAGTTGGTCTTATTTGAATAATTATTTGTAGCAAATAAAAGTCTATCTTCCCTTGTATTAGTGATCTATCCCTAAGGCGAGGAAGGAGCCTGGTCCTGATCTGTTAGGCAATTGCTATGCATTCCTTAATAAGTTGATATTCTTGGAAACTATAACCTTTGTTTCTTCAGGCATTTCATCTTTCACCTGTCACATGCTTTTCTATTCCCCCCCCCCTTAACATTCTTCCATGTGGAGTATGAAAGCTGGTGGATATTAATAATTATAACCTTGAATATTAGAGCTGCATGTTTATAGAAATCAAAGTATTCAGAAATATTATATTTCTCTCAGGAATTCTACACAGCCTCAGCTGGGCCATCATGAATGCTCTACAATTCTTATCTACTCTAAATAGTTCCCTATTTCATTCCCCACAGCAACAGTTTCAAAACTCTTTTCCTCCCTTATTAACGGTTTTGCCTTGAAACCTCTGTACTTCAAGTAGATGCACTTTACTTATAATTTTCCAAATGTCTTAAGATTGCAGCCATCACCCTTAGCTTCTTTCCTGTATTCCTCATAAATTTTCAGTGTCATCTTCCACTGTCCTTCCCATTGGTCACAAAAGAAAGCAAATTCTTAATCCTCACTTAAATTCATCCCTCTATTTGTGACCTTGAACTCATTACCTTGGGTTATGCCCATGGAGAGACTTCTAACTTCTCTTTGAAGCTCCAGATCTGTATCTTCAACAATTTCAATGGCAACTGAAATACAGTATATTACAAATCCGACTAATTATCTTCCTCCACAGACTTGTCCTTCATTCTTGTCATAAGACGACAGATTCAGAATAGGAAAGGGCTTGAAATGTCATCTAATCCAAGCCAATCATTTTTCTGATGAAAACTTGTGCCCATAGAGGTTAAGTAACTTGTTCAAAGCCCCTGTATTCCAACCCATATGTTCTCATTCTACATTCATCATCTTCTTTGTTACAGCTTATTTTTTCACTAATTTTACTATGTTTTATGTGTCACCACTTTTTATCTAGTCTCTCATGTTTGTAATTTGGGGGTTTGGCTAAAGCCTGGGTCACAGTCATGACAAAAAGGCACAAACCATCTAAACTTATGTCAGAAACTTCCATGCTCTCAGACCCCAGCTAGGAGGAGATGACCACTTTGTTTCTAGAACAGTCTTTCTTTTGGGGGTTTATTTATTTATTTTTCAGGGGGGCATAGGCTTTATTTTAAAATAAATAAACTGACATTCTATCATGGTGGAGAAATTTTATTCACAGTGTTAACTGAAAAGAATCATGATGGTGGAAATTGGACCCCATTGAAAGTTAGGATGTTTAATGGTATATTCTAAGTGCTGACGTGGTTTTAATTTGAACATATTGTGGACTTCATAATGTTATTTCAAGCATGAGATATAAAAAGGACTTAGTGATCTGAAAATAATGAAAGATCTTTTAAATTTATAGTTACACCACTTATTTTCCCATTTTCTATTTGTGTCATATTTGCAGTTTCATATTCATCCTCATTACTGACAAAGAATAGTAGCATCAACAGCCATGAACACCACTGGATTCTTTTTGTGCTATATTCTCCCTACCTGTTAGGAAAAGAGAAGTCCTGTTCCAAGGATACCATTGGGAGCTCAATTCTGTATTGGAAAGGAGAGATATTTTAAAGCTTCAAGTTTTCACTTTTTGATACCTAAAATAATAACAGTGAAGGTCCAGATTATTGCCAACCCAATAGCATTATTCCTTATCATAACAAAGGTGTCAAGGACATTATGCTATGGCACACCTGGGAGGCTTTATTCCAGACCCAGATGATATACTCTGAATTTCCTTTGTTTTGTAGATGAATGTCTGGCTCCCTCCAGAAGATAGTGTTTAGTGTGTAATTTGGTCCATTTTGAGTGAAAATGTGTCAAATAATAATTTTATATTATCTGTTTGCAGATTCAGCACTATTATCCTTGAAATAATAGCCATAAAAGACCCATATTTGTCAGTGAAAATATATACTTATGAAGCTACGATTCCTGGATTGAGTGCTAATGAAAATGTTCATTTTCCCACCTACTGGGAACACTGTTGTAACTGCAGCGATGCACCTCTTATCCATGATTGCTGGCAGTCCCATGGCTTTTGCAAACACTATGTCTGCTTGGCACATTTCATTTTATTCCCTACAGTTGAATGAGCAACCCTGGAACACCTGTTACTCAACTCGAACAAAGAAAATGCAGGGTCTGTCACCCAGATTATTATCATCCTAATTGTCAAGGGGTCTGATTTCTACCATCACAATTCTTTTCAGTTAACACTATGCATAAAAGTTCTCAGACATGTTAGGATGGTGGCTTTTTCACTTTTTTTTTAAAGAAAAGCACATAAAAAACAAATAAGAAACAACCAAAAAGGAAAAACTACTCCAGAAACAAAGTGGGTGAGTCTATCTTCCATCTACCAAGGAATGCTTGAGGCAGCTAAGTGGTTCACTGGTTAGAGGATTGGCTCTGACATTGGGAGGACCTAAGTTCAAATCTCACCTCAGACACTTACTAGCTATGTGACCCTGTGCAAGTCATTTAACCTCTATTACCTTAAACATCCTGGGGCCATCTCCAGTTATGCTGATATATGTCTTGTCAGTGGAGCCAGATGACTCTGGGGGAAGGAGTGAGGCTGGTGACTTTGCACAGCCCTCCCTCACTTAAATCCAGTTCAGTGCGAGTCATGATATCACTATCATGGTCCTCTTCGAGAATGGAGTACAAACAACTAAGAAATGGTTAAAGAAGTGGTGATATATAAATATAATAAAAGATTATTGCACTTTACAAATTGACAGACTTAAAATGTTGTAAGATACTTGGGGAGACTTGTTTAAATTTATTCAGAATAAAAAAGGGGAACACTATATGTTGTGACAACAATAATGCTATGATGAAGTTTATGGGGAGGAGCATTAAATGTGACAATAATACAAAAATAATCAAAAGAGGATTTATTTTTGAAAAAGTAAAATGTTTAAAAGGAATGACATACATGAAAGTTGATTGCATTTTTTTTAGTATTTACTTGCTCTCTGCTACTGCTATTTGACACTATTAGGATACTCCACTCCAAATTAAAAGTTAAGAAAGTTATTTTAAAGACTATAATTAAGCCTTGTTTAAATTGTTTTGTTTTTTTTCATGGTACTTGTAAACTGGAGCATAATAAATGACTCTGCTGCATGCAAGAGGAACTCCCCCTACTGAGGTGAGGATAGGGTTACCTTCAACATATCACTTGATTTTCTTGGAATTCTTCCTGGTGTTACTTAAAAGCTAAATCCATTTCAGCAGAGATATCATAAACCCAAGCTCTCTATGGACACACCTTATAACCTAGCTGATGACAATAGTGCTACTTTCTTAGTTTCATAGAGATTCAGAGTGTCTTAGACACATTTGATTATGTATAAGACAAAATGTCACAGATGCTTTTACTTAAAATTAAATCTATATTCGCTAAACCTCTACTATTCCCTTTGAGGGGGAATTTGATATAAATAACAACATAGCAAAGAATGTTAACCAAGTTTGTAAAAATAGTCCTTTTTGCAGTAGCCTTCATATCACAACAGTAATAGTTGCCAAATATTACTTGTTGCCACTCAGGAAGGAATGCAGTTTTAAAAATTACTGGGATAATCTGACTAATTACAATGCAAAATTATAAGTAACTCTAGCCTTCATCTCTATACATACCAACAGCTTCAAAGGCAAGAGACTTGGTAAACACACAAGACCTCCCAGGCAATTTATATCACATGTTTCATACCTAACAAAGACAAATTTAAAGTCCTTGTGGTGCGGAGGAAGGAAACTGGGCTTAGAATAAGAAGATTTGAGTTCAAATCAAGCTCTGATAGGAGGTAGACTACCTCCCTAGGCCTCAACTGTAAAATTAGAGGATTATATGCTAAAACGTCTTCCAACTCTAAATCACAGAATTGTGTGAAATCATAGAATTTCTCCATTCCAGTATTTTCATTCAATTTATTTATTAAAGAATCCCACAGTTCTTGGTATTTTACTAGGAACCATATGATTTACATTCGTTATTGATTTCTTGGAATTATTTTGGCTTCGACATAGGCAATTTACACAATTTTATAATCTTGTCACAATGAGAAGTGGACTACTCTGTTAAAAAGAATGGGGGGAGGATAATGACAGCATTATTGCTCCCTCCCCACATAAACACACACTAAAAGAGTAAGATATCAACATACTCCTACTTCCTCATATCTTGAAAATCTTTAGTGGAATGGTCTTTGCCTATATTACAGATAAATTTAAAGAAAATAGAAGAAAGGAACAGTCAGGATTTCCCAAATGAATTTCCATAACAAGCCACATCTTTGGAGTCAAACAATTGATCGAATGATGTAGATAACACAGTTCTAACTGTGTTTGTTTATGGACGATTAAATGCATTTACCTTTGGTAAATCAAACTGCCACGTTAAAAACTCTTTTCAAACAAGCTATCTCATGCATATGTTAAAATTATACAGCTTTGATAATTTGATTTATTATCATGGTCACTGTGTACAATGTGCTCCTTGGTTCTTTTTTTTTTCTTTTTTTGCTCTGAATAAATGTAAATATCTTTCCAAATTTCTTGCAACATTTCTTGACTGTCAATTAATATAATGCAATAATTTTCCATCATATTTATACACCACAACTTTTTAAACCATTCCTTACGTAGAGGTAAGTTTCCAAAGTGTTGCATAGAGACTTCTATGGAGTAGTTATAGGAAATCATGGATGAGAATTGCATTAGATAAAGCTAGGATGTGATCTATACCAGTGATTTCCAATGTGCAGCAATAAAATCACTGATACATCAAGATATCAAAGTATATTACAGTAAATGTTCTAGTATGTATACATGGACAGTGTACCAATCTATGGTCCAATTCAAATAATTATTCTATCTTCCCTTATGGTAAGGAATTGATGCTGAAGCCAATCAATATGAATCACTCACAAGGAGAAAGGGGAATAGAAACTTATTAGAGTTTTTTGGAGATAATGTACAAATTTGGGCTTCAGGCATGCTTATGAAAATACTGAATATGTTCAAAATGGAAATCATTATCTTTTCCTTTTTTTTCAGGACAATGAGGGTTAAGTGACGTGGCCAGGGTCACACAGCTAGTAAGTGTCAAATGTCTAAGGTTGGATTTGAACTCAGGTTCTCCTGAATCTAGGGCCAGTGCTTTATCTACTCGCCACCTAGCTGCCCACAATCATTAATATTTCTTGACAAATCCTCCTCTCTTCCTAATTTCTCTATTGCTCCCAAGGATACCAATACCTGCCCATTCATTCAGGCTTTCAACCTAGGTATCATCCCTGATTCCTCATTTTTACCTCACTCCCCATTTCTTTCTTTTTCTTTTTCTCTTTCTTTCTTTAACAAACATTTATTGTTTTTTTTCCAGTTACATGTAAATATCGTTTTCAACATTCATTTTCATAAGATTTAGAGTTCCAAATTTTTCTCCCTCCCTCCTTTTCCTCCCCCTCCACAAGACAGCAACCAATCTGATATACGTTTTATATATATAAAATCCACAAGTACTCTTTTTTTTTTTAAATTTGTGTTCAGTCAATATTAGTTCTTTCTCTGGGAGTGGATAGTATGCTTCATCACTAGCCCTTTGGGATTGTCTTGGATCATTGCATTGCTGAGAGTAGTTAAGTCATTCACAATTGCTCATAGAACAATACTGCTGTCACTGTGCACAATATCCTCCTGGTTCTACTCACTTTACTATACATCAGTTCACATGAGTCTTTCCAGGTTTCTTTCTGAAATCATCCTGCTTCTTATTTTTATAGGACAATAATATTCCATTACAATCATATACCACAGCTTCTTTGGTCATTCCCCAATTGATGGACATTCCTTTGATTTCCAATTCTTAGCCACCACAAAGAGTTGCTATAAATAATTTTTGTACATTTTTTTCCCTTTTCTCTTTTTCACAATTACTATTTACTGTTTCCCTCCATCCTATTCCCTTCCCCATGATATTTACTCTATTGTCTATCTTCTTTCACCCTATCCCTCCTCAAAAGGGATTTGCTTCTGACTACCCCCTCCCCAATCTGCCCTCCCTCCTGATCCCCTTCCCCTCCTATATTCCTGTAGGGTTAGATAGATTATTCCACACAATTGAGTATGTATGTTATTTCCTCCTTGATCCAATTCTGATGAGTGTTAAGCTCATTTATTGCCCAGCTAAAATAGATTACTCCACCCAATTGGGTGTGTATGTTGATCCTTCCTTGAGCCAACTCTGATGAGATTAAGGTCTTCAAGCCTATTCTCATGAGTGTAAAGTTCATTTACTGCCCTGTTCTTCCCCCATCTCTCCCCCCACATTACATATCCCTTTCCCCCTCCCCCACTGCTTTCTTCTCACCCATCAATTTTACCCTAAAGATGTAATCATGGGCCAGCTAGGTGACACAGTGAACAAAGCACCCACCATGGACCCAGGAGGACCCCAGCTCAAATCTGGCCCAAGTCACTCATCCACTGAGTGACCCCAGGCATGTCACCCAACTCTAATCACCCCACAAAAAGAGATAAACAAAAACAAATACTTTGCAGAGATCATCCTGTCATAATCAATTCCCACCTGTGCCCTTTGTCTAAATTTATTTCTACCATGTGCCCTAATACTGAGAAAATTCTTATGCGTTAGATGAATCATCCTCCCGTGTAGTAATATAAACAGTTTAACCTTTTAACATCCCTCTTAATTTCTTTTTCCTGTTTACTTTTTTATGGTTTTCTAGGGGCTTATATTTGAAAGTCAAATTTTCCATTCAGTTCAGGTCTTTTCATCATGAATACTGAAAGTCCTCTTTTTCATTGAAGTCCCATTTCTTCCTCAGAAAGATAATACACAGTTTTGATGGATAGGTGATTTTTGGTTGTAATCACAATTCCTTTGCCTTCTGATCCTTTAATGTAGAAGTTGCTAATTCTTGTGCTGTCCTGTCACTCCACAGTACTTGAATTGATTCTTTCTTGCTGCTTTCAATATTTTCTCCTTGACCTGGGAGCTCTAGAATTTGGCTATAATATTCCTGGGAATTTTCATTTTGGGATCTCTTTCAGGAGGTGATTGGTGGATTCTTTCAATTTCTATTTTACCTTCTCCTTCTAGAATATCAGGGCAATTTCCTCTGACAATTTCCTGGAAGATGATGTCTAAGCTCTTTCCTTGATCATGGTTTTCAGGTAGTCCAATAATGTTCAAATTGTCTTTCCTGAATCTATTTTTCAGGTCATCAGTTTTTCCAAGAAGATATTTCTTCATTTGGATTTGCTTTATTATGTCTTGATTTCTCATAAAATCCTTAGCTTCCATTGGTTCAATCTTAATTCTTAGGCAATTATTTTTATCAGAGAGCTTTTTGATTTGGCTTTTCAAGCTGTTGACATTTTTCTCGTGTTTTTTTTCCTGCATCACCCTTATTTCTCTTTCCATTTTTTCCCCTACCTCTCTAACCTTATCTTCAAAGTATTTTTTGAGTGCCTCTATGGCCTGAGAACAATTCATATTTTTCTTGGAAGCTATGGATGTAGGAGCCCTGATGTTGGTATCCTTTTTCTCAGGTTGTCCCTCAATCTTCCCTGTCACTAAAGCAACTTTATATGGTTCTCACCATTCTCTGTCTGCTTAACTTGCCTGTCTTTTACTTGACTTTAGATCCTTAAAATGGGGCACTCTTTAAAGACTGCACTGTCATAAGCATCAGGGGGTCCCAGGTGGTATGATTTAAGGAGGGGCAGGTTTTTCATTCGCTTGGCTTGTTCCCTGGTCCATAGATAACCCTAGGCCAACTTACTGATTAACCAGACAGCAAAACTTTGTGTACTGTGATTGTTAGCTCCAATGAACCTGTGCCCTTCCTTGACCTAGGCCACTGCTACTCAAGCCTACTTCCTGGTTCCCAACAGGGGTGAAAAACCTATGTTCCACTTCAGCACCAGCAGAGACCTCTGTAATCTCCCCCTGCCAAGTGCTCAGCCCTCTCACCATACTGTGAGCTTAGTTCCAGATGACACTGTCACTGCAGCTGGTTCAGAGGCTCTGGGGGGTCTCTTTCTCAGGGTAGGTCTGCCTGGGACTGGATCTGTGTCAGTGTGACCTTGGGATTGGACTCCACTCCTGCCCAGGCACAGCAATACCCTCCTGCTGACTTTTTAAGCTATCTTTGTTTGGAAAATTATCTCAGCATGTTTTTTGGTGGTTTTTGCTGCTCCAAGAATCATCCTGTGGCATTATGTGGAGGTTTTTTGGTGTGATCATGTTGTCAGTTTGAGAATTCACTGCCTTTCCTCCATCATCTTGGCTCCACTATGGAACTCCCCCCCCCCATACAAACAAGTCTTCTTGTTTCTCCCTTCCTCCTATCTCTCCTATATGACCCCATCTCTCCTCTGAAACCAATGTTACCACCTTGTGCAGTTCAATTCAATAAACATTTGTTTATTTGACTACTAAGTATCAGGCACAATAAGAAAGATGGCCCCAGCCTTTGTGGAGCTTATAATATGATGAGGGAAAAAAATACACAAAAAAAAGAAGCTGGAAAGTGAGGGACGGGACAAAATAAGGGGGTGCCTGATATAGGGGTATGCTGGTCCCTGGAGTATAAACCAAAGAGAGATGCTTATGGAAAATGGAGAGTTCCTCCATAAAGGCAAGCTTTGGGAGGAGTTTAGTATGCTCCCCTCCAGCCCTACAATCCCAGGGGAAAGGAAGCTGATGGAGTTGGGAACATACAGAATATTCACAGCCAAGTCACTTAGATGCTGATGAGATTTCAGATATTCAGTTTTTCTGGGTTGGGTCATGATGTTCCCTGATGTCCAAAAACAAGCACAGCAGCATAGGGAGAGTAGTGCAAGTCCTCATCCTGGTCTACTATAATAGCCTATTGATTGGTCTCCTTCCCTCAAGTCTCTCTCTAGTCTTTCCTCCTCTAGGGTCTATGTGACTTATATATTCAATTCACTTTAGTGGCTCCCTTTTATCTCTCTTATCAAATACAAAATCCTCTTTTTGTCTTTTAAAAGCCTTCATAACCTGGCTCCATCTTCTCATATCATATTTTGCCACACATACTTTCCTTGCTATTTCTCTCCTTTTTGTAACCCTAAGCATTTTTCACTAGCTGTGTCACATGTCTAGGATTTTCTTTCTCCTCATTTATGACTCCTAGTTTCCTTCACTATCAGCTAAAGCCCTACAAGAAATCTTTCCCAGTCCTCTAGTGCTTTCCCTCTGAGAATGTCCCCAGGGTTTATCCTATACGTTTCTTGGTTGTGAACAGCTGTTTGTGTGTTATCTTCTCCATTACATTTCAAACTCCTTTATTGCAAGGGACAGCTAGGTGGAACTAAGGATAGAGTGCCAGGCCTGGAGCTAGAAAAACTCCTCTGCCTGAGTTCAAATCTGGTCTCAGACACTTACTAGCTGTGTGAACTTAGGCAATTCACTTAAGCTTGTTGTCTTACTTTCCTCTTCTGCAAAATGAAATGGAGAATTAAATAGCAAACCACCCCAGTATCTTTGCAAGAAAACCCCAAATGGGGTTGTTAAAAGACAGACATGATTGAAAAACAACTGAACAACAACAATCTTCATATTAGACTCTCAACTTTTTCATGCCACTTTGCCTAGGATCACAAATACAATAAAGAAGTGAAACCAAAAAAAAAAAAAAAGAAAGAATACAAATGCTGTTATCTACTGAGAGAAAAAAAGTCATTACCTATGTTTTTACTATGATGAAGTAAAGGAACAACCTATGGGGGGGGGGGCAGCGTTATAAATTGTATTACAATCCCCACAGTCTCTACTCTGAACCTTAGTGCTCTAACACATTTGTTACTTTAATCTTCATCACCAACACCATCATCATCATTTATGAAACCACTCCCACACATAGATCACTGTTTACAAACTGGTTTAATTTTTTTAATGTATGTACATACCTTGTCTTTTTATCAAGTTTGTAAGAGAATGGTACCATAGTATAGTGGATTGAAAACTAGAAACTTGGACTGAGAAAATCAAGGTTTAAACTCCCTATTCAGATATGTTTACAAATTTTGAACTCCGATCATCCTATCTAATAGGACAACTCTATAATCTACCTTACCAAAGTGCCTCCAGCTACAAATGAATATATATAACAGAAACAATTACCTCCAGGGGCATTTCTAGGAGATGAGATAAAGAGATCAAGGGAAAGAAAATCTGTCTACTCTCAGCAGTTCAGTCCAAGGAACCCATGCTGGTCCCAGAAGATGAGAATTGCTTTAAAAGAGTGAGAAAGAAAAGGTGGCCAAAAAGAAGAAAGTAAAAAGGGGAAAATGGTTTAGTTTTGCCAGTGTTAAAGCTTCAGGAAGCCAAAGGTGTAGTTTACCCTACAGATTAGAACATACCAAACAATGCTAAGAATGATATTTGATCTTTGCTCCAACCAATAAAGAAAGAATTATGTATCAGGAAAAGAGAAATCCTTTCTCTGAAGTCTTTAGGGAAGTAATATGGAAATAAGGGACATGTTAAAGAGATGACTCACTCTACAAGTCTTTTTCTGTCTCCTCCCTGAGATATCTTCTCTTCAAGTGTCTCTCAACCTACTGTATTGTTAAGTCTACAGAGTCAACAAAACAATACATCAATCCCCACTTTGTAGCATTTACCAATTTCCAAGGTGTAAATGCTCACACTGTATGAATTGGCTCCAGCACACCCCGGATTGTACTCCTAGACCACAGATAGCTGAAGGGAGAATAATGATATATTTCAGATTGACTTCCTGCTCCCACAATAAGACTGCTGAAAAGAGCACTTAGCCTCAGTGGCATTACTGAAACATGCTGTCCTTTCTTCTTCCTTTCCCTCCTCCCACCTCAACAAACATGTAAGCACACATCTAGACACTTCTCTCCACAGAAAATGGCCAAGCTTCAGGTAAGGTCTTTGTATGCAAGTCATGTCTATATATTCAGGTAACTATGGAAAATACCTATATTGCATTTAGGTGTTATAACATAATAAAGGTCTTCTAGCAGATTCCTTTGCAGTGTAAATTGGAGGTAGAATTCAGATATCATTTAGGCTATGTTTGACAGAGGAAGATTCAAGAAAGAATGGATCATGTTCTTTTGATCATGAATGGCACTGAAAAAACAAAGTAACCGAGAAGATCAAAGCAACTTGACTAACCATGTTTACTTTCTCATTGATATAAAATATTTATGAGAATAAAGATTTTGCATGTGTTTTTGCATGTGTTGAGGATATTCTTTAAGTAAACATTAAAAGCAAACAGGCAGACTTTTGCAGATAACTTTTTTTTTAAAAAAACAGCAAACTGTCTTCAGCATTATGTAATTGAAAGATGAAGAAAAATATGATTCCGCTCTATGTTTTGTTGATCACACACACACAGACAGGCTGAATTGGATGCACTAGAACAAAATGCAACCTTATAGGCTATCTTCAAATGAGGTAGCCCCACAGATATGTTCCAGTCATAATAAATATTCTATGTCAGATATAATTACAGCTAATTGTTCAACAATCCGGTTAGTATGAACATCAAGCAAAAACAAACAAAACACACACACACACACACACACAAACCAGGAAATAAATTCTTGCCCAACTTGTTTATCAGTGTTAAGGAAGATGCCCTGGGTATCAATGGTGTGGTCCATTAAATGCTTCCAATACAGGATAATATTGTGGAAATGTCACTGATCCCCAGAATGTGTATTCTTAAAGAAATCCAGTTACTTATATGAATTGATGCAAAGAGAAATGAGAAGAACCAGGAGAACCTTGTACACAGGAACAACAATATTTTAAAGGATCATCAATTATGAAAGACAGTTACTCTGACGACCCATGATGAAAAATGCTGTTCACCTCCAGAGAGAGAACTGATGAACTCTGCTGATTGAACTATCTTTTTAACTTTATTTTTCTTGGTGTTTTTGTGCTTTCTTTTGCAACAAGGCTAATATGGAAATATATTTTACATGACTTCACACATACAATCAATATCATGTTCCATACTTTTCCAAAGGGGGAGGAGGGAAACAGAAGGAAGGGAAATAATTCGGAACTCAATTTTAAAATAGATGTTTAAAAGTTTACATGTAATTGGTAAATATTTAATGAAATAAATCATATGTTTTAAAATAAAAGAAATCCAATTATTCAAAATTTATTATCATAATTATCCATGCAAGCAAATAGAAGTATTAAAAAAACTAAAGTACACATCAATCAGATGATAAGCACCTGTACATGTTACCTTATTTAATTAATAAATCAATATATCTCATGATGTTGCTATGAAACAATGAATGGACCCTACAGTTGAGTAGGAATAATAGGAGATTGAGTTAGATCACTTTTGTCAAAATAAACTGTGTTTCCAATCATGCTGAGATTTCCACTGCTGTATACACTCGGATTTTGCTTATTTGTTTGCAGCTAATAATCTCCAAGTTATGGTAATCATGTTGTACCACCATTTCAAAAGATGTAACAGTTGACAGTTGCAACTGACAGGAAAATGTAAATCTGCATGGTGGGGGTAAGTAGTCTGAAGCATATTACCAGCAATAATTAAAAGTAGAATGAATAACAGCATGAAGTACACATGTGTTAAGAAAAGGTAGCCCAGCCATTTAGAGTGAGTGAAACAGAGCAGATGAATAGCCTGTATTATTGCAATGAATGAACAAATGACCAAATTTACGTCTCTAAAAGGTTGAGTGAATCTTCTATGAGTTATTTATAGAAACATATAGTGGACAAGAATTGCACAGGGTAAAGTGTTGAAGGAGTGTCATACTCATTGTTTCATTGAGTACAAATGCTAATCAATAAATATTCATTAAGGGATTACTATGTGTAGGCATAGATACTTAATGGAAGTTCATTGAATAGTAGAACCTAGTTGATAAAATATGAAGGTGGAGATAAAAATGGGATAAGTCATCACCAACGCCATCACCACCATCCTCTTACTTCTTAGCTAGGGTAGAGATTGAACCAATAATTTCATCAGCATAGGAAACTCCTGAGTGAAGAAATTCCCTTTATTAATGGGGGCTGCCATATTCTCTGTAACTTGTAGTTGTTTTGAGATGCTGACTTGCCTAGGATCACACAGTCAATATGTGTCTGAGGTGAGATCTGAAGCAAGGCCTTTCTAGTTCTGAGGCCCAGCATTCCAACTATTGCCTCATTTTCCTATGTAAATTTGAGAAAACTAAACAGAAATGAAAACCTTATTCCCACCTTATTATTACCATATTCATAAAATTTGAAAGGAGCCTTGGCTAGGGGGTAGGACAATTTGTTGCCTAGAGTTCAACATGTTCAAACATAACACGAAACACTTTTCAAAATTACTTTTTACCATTGCACATAATTTCATTGCCAGAAGAAATCTCATGATTCAAGGAAAACAGGTATTTATTATGGAATAATTCAACTAGTACAAGTCACATTAAGGTCCCAAAGCTTCAAGTGAAGAGTGACACATAGGAGGGCTCAATTTTCAAATGCAAAGAGGAGCTTGCAATTTCCAAATTTCGCCTAGTCCCTATAATTGATCTGGCAGGGAATGTGCCCAAACAAAGCTTGCATTTTGGAATTCAGAAATAAAAGGCCATTAGCTTTCAGAAGTTCTGTCAGAAACAACACGTAGGTATATTCAGAAGAATTGAACTATTTGCACGGACACGAAGAAGGATTATTTCTCTAAAAGTGAGACCATGCAGAACCTGCCTTGAAACACCAGGAAATCTGCAAGGGGAGGGCTCAGATCAATGTCATTATCTAGGAGGTGCTCCTGAAATAGATTTTAAATCCTTTGATGTAATAGCTTGCTGAGTGTGTCATTGTGGCGGCACTATCCCTTTGAGTGATTCAGGGCCTTTCAATGTTCAGGTTTCACTTATACTGCCAACCTACCCATGGTAGATGAACCTTAAAGGTAGACAGATGTTTGATGTTTAATTTAGCTAATATGGCACTCTATGAGTCAACAAAACACATTCTGTGTTAATGCCCCTGAAGTGGGTGAGGGACAGGAACACATGCAGAGCTAATCTTCCTGTGTTAGCAGTCAAGCCTTTGCTCTCTGAAACTATTAAAATGAATTCTGATTTGAAAGCCCAGTGGCAGTTTTTCTCTCCCTTGTCCCTTCAGAAATGTACTACTGATTACACTAGAGCCTTCAAAATCTGAATTCAATGAATAAATTAACAGTGCATAAAACAGTTAAGTCAAGCATGAGGTGCAATGAAGTAAGAATCATAATTTCTTCAAGAAAGACCCTATTTTCCACAATCCTAGAGATTAACTATGGGCCACCAAGCTGCTGTCTCCTTTTCTTCCTCTCCTAGTCCTTCAAAGTATAGGTGAGAAGAAAGTTCATTCTATAATCCTCCTAGTTCAGTGACTTTCCAAAGTTTCCCAGTTTACAAGTTTATGGGGCAGGATCACAGTGTCATAGGTTTAGAGCTGGATGGGACTACAGAAACCAACAAATCAGATTAACTCATTTTATATATAAGGAAACAGAATCCCAAGGAGGTTAAATGATTTGCTCAAGGTCACACAAGTAAGGTGCTGCAGAGCTAGGATTTAAACTCAAGTCCTTACACTATACCAATTTCCCAACCTTGCCTAGTACATATAAATGATCTCACAGAGAATGTGCATACAGAATTTATGTCAGAAACAATAGAATACGTATATTTAGAAGGATTTAACTATTTGCATGGACACAAAAGATTGCCTTCCCTCTTCTAGTGTTTTGGAGTTATTGTGATAACAAAATAAGAATTAAGAAGAAAATCCTTGGGGGCATTTAGGTGGTGCAGTGAATAGAACACCTGCCCTGGAATCAGGATGACCAGAGTTCAAATCCAGCCTCAAACACTTGACACTAGCTATGTGACCCTGTGCAAGTCACTTAATCCCAATTGCCTCAGCAAAAGAAGAAGATGAAGATGAAGATGAAGATGAAGATGAAGAAGACGAAGATGAAGACGACGAAGAAGATGAAGAAGAAGAATATGATGTTAATGATGATGATAATGATGATCCTTATGGGTGAGTCAATAAGTATTGAATCCATTATTAGCCCATTGCGCGCGCATGCGCGCGCACACACACACACACACACATAAATGACATGGTGAGATTTTATATTCTCTACACCTTTCAGTTGTTACATTTTAAAGATGTAGTTTGCTATTTTAAAAAGTTAAACACTCAAAAATCTAAGTGTTTCTTCCTTTTTCTTATTAATTTAAGAGATGGAAAAGTGGGCATATGGATCATTAAAAGTTTATCTCTTCTCAATCATCATTTTTGTCAAATATATTGTATACAATTCTTTTCACTTCTTTGCAAAATCCTTGAAGTATTTTGAAACTGAGGCCCCAAGTGCCTTTAAAATTATTTTGCCTTTAATACAAATTCCTTCTTTGGGCTTCTGATCAGATTTGGTTGTTCTTTGCAATTTCCTTTTAAGTTGATTTGTCACTTCATTGCATAGTAAGTAAAGTACTAGGATGGAACAATTTATATGTAAGGTTATCAATATCATTGCTAATGACAACAAATCATTACAGAAATGCTGACTAAATTAGTTTACTTCATATCTGTCGATTTCCTTCCAATTTCTTTCATCTACACTTGAGTGAGGATTTCATTCTGTTGTTTCCTAATATATTTTAAAAAATTAAAATTTTAGGATAGAACCCAGCCTAAAGGCTTGTGCCAGATAACATTTATTTTAAGTATATATTAGGGTCATACAGGGTGGCTGCCAAAGGTAACACTATGTAAGAACATAAACTCATCCATAAAATCTTATGAAAAAAGACAATGGATAATTATTAAAATAACTGTCTCATAAAAAGAGTGAAACAGTGTGGGTAAAAACTATTTTAAAGAAAGTTTATCAAGATATCCAATTAAGCAGTCATCTCTAGGTTGTTCAAGTTTGAAAGTGGAAAAGACTCGAAAACAGAGAAACATACAAAAAGTTTGCAAAAATTGTTACAATTATTTTTTCTTTGTTCCAGGATAGTGGAACAACCACATGTTGTACCCTATTAACACAGACCCTAAGGTCCTTGCTGAAGAAATAGAAATGGGTCTGAAGAGAATACATCTGGTACAAGTAACCAGGGTGAATCAAAAATATAAAGAGGAAAGCTGTGCTAGAGGTTATACAGTAGTGAGGACATTGAAAGACTAATTTGAAAGGTATTTAGAGGAAGCAAAGACACCAGGGGAATGAAAAACATATAACTTATTTATTTTAAAAAGGAGATGGGGGGGCAGGTGGTGCAGTGGATAGAGCACCAGGCCTGGAGTCAGGAGTACCTGAGTTCAAATCCGGCCTCAGACAATTAACACTTACTAGCTGTGTGACCCTGGGCAAGTCACTTAACCTCAATTGCCTCACTAAAAAAAAAAAAAAAAGGAGATGGGGACTAAGTGCACATAAACAATTACATGCCTACTATCACATTTATGCAAAATCTTTTTGAATATCATCTGAACAGAAATTTAGGTTGTCCTTAATGTAAATACAAAAACAAGGCAGTCTCTACTCTCAAGTAGTTTTCATTTTAACATGAGAAGAAAAATCAGGAAGGTAAAGTAGAAAGAAGGGGAGTGAAAAGAACAGTATGCCTATTTCTTTGCATGATATAGAAATTCATAAGAGCATCTAGAGGATATCACTATCAACAAGAAATTCCAATTCAATCTGGACCCTGTGCTGAATTTTCTCCATCAAAATGGCAAATACCTTTGGTGAGTATACAGGTCTGTTTTATGTTTATTATCAGAGGGTCATTGAACACAATGTTTTCTCTTGCTACATTTTCTCATGAATTCTGATGAATGATTTTGGTATATGGGCAGGAGATAACATTTTTAAAGCCTTTTAAGAGTTGGGATAAGGGAGAATTTCTACCAAATCAAATGTTTAGGTTTTTTGTAACCAATAAACAAGTTCTGTGAGATCTTATATTCTCTACATATGAGATTTCTACTTAAAATTCTCTACATATTGGAAAGTTGAGATGTTGAACATTAGGCACATTGTTGAACACAGGCAAAAGCCATTGAGGTATCCATTGAGGACACCTTCAATTTCTGTACAGACGGTCTTCAAAAGGATTTTCCACAGATGGGTTAGTTTTTTTTGTTGTTGTTTGTTTTTTTTTCCTTAGCAACAAACATTTATTTTATTTTCCAGTTACATGTAAGGGTGGTTTTCAACATTTATTTTCATAAGATTTAGAGTTCCAAATTTTTCTCCCTCCCTCCCTCCATTTCCTCCCCCCTCCACAAGATCTCAATGAGGTTATATATGTACAATTCAAAAGTATTCTTTTTATCAGTTCTTTCTATAGGGGTGCATAGTAAGCTTCCTCATTAGTTCCTTGGGATTGTCTTGGATCATTGCACTGCTGAGAGTCGTTAAGTCATTCACAATTGCTCATTGAACAATACTGCTGACACTATGTACAATGTCCTCTCAGCTCTGCCTACTTCACTATAAATCGATGTTCATTAGTCTTTCCAGGTTTTTTGGGGGATCATCCTGTTTGTCATTTCCTGTAGCACAAGACCATTCCACTACAATCATATAGCACAGCTTTTTCCATCATTCCTCAGTTGATGGACATTCCCTTGATTCTCAATTCTTAGCCTCCACCAAGAGTTGCTAAAAATATATTTTGTACAATTTTTACCCCTTTTCTCTTTTTCATGATTACTATTGTTAACTGTTTCCCTTCCATCCTATTCCCTTCCCCATAATATTTATTCTATTATCCATCTTCTTTCATCCTATCACTCTTTGAAAGGGATTTGCTTCTTTCTGTGTCCTCCCCTACTCTGCCCTTCCTTCTTTTGCCCCTCTCTCTTTATCCCCTTCCCCTCCTATTTTCCTGCAGGGTTAGAGAGATTACTCCACCCAATTATGTGTGTACATTATTCCCTCCTTGAACCAATTCTAATGAGACTGAGGTCTTTGAGCCAATTTTGATGAGTGTTAGGCCCATTTACTGCCCAGATTAAATAGGTTACTCCACCCGGTTGGGTATGTCTGTTAGTCCCTCCTTGAAGAAGCTCTGATGAGTTTCAGGTCTTTGAGCCTTTTCTGATGAGTGTAAAATTCGTTTACTGCCCTGCTCCTCTCCCATCTCTTCCCCCACTCCATAAGCCTTTTCCTGTTACTTTCATGTAGGATTTTGCTTCTGCCCTTCCCCCTCCCCCAAAGAATTCCCTTCACCCCTCAATTTAACCCTAAAGATGTTATCATCTAGCTAAGTGACACAGTGAACAAAGCATCACCCAGGGACCCAGGGGGATCCCAGCCAAAACCCAACCTCAGACACAAGACAGTCACCCACTGTACAAACCCAGGTATGTCCCCCAGCTCCAATTTTTTTTATGGTTCTCTAGGGTCTTGTATTTGAAAGTCAAATTTGCCATTCAGTTCAGGTCTTTTCATCACAAATATCTGAAAGTCTTCTTTTTCACTAAAGTCTCATTTTTTCCACTGAAAGATAATGCTGAGTTTTGCTGGGTAGGTGATTCTTGGTTGTAATCCTATTTTCTTTGCCCTTTGGAATATCATATTCCATGCCCTCTGGTCCTTTAATGTAGAAGCTGCTAGATCTTGTGCTATCCTGACTGGGGCTCCACAGTACTTGAATTCTTTCTTTTTGGCAGCTTGAAATATTTTCTCCTTGACCTGAGAGCTCTGGAATTTGGCTATAATATTCCTAGGAGTTTTCCTTTTGGGATCTCTTTCTGGAGGTGATTGGTGGATTCTTTCAATTTCTATTTTAACTTCTTCTTCTATAATTTCAGGGCAATTTTCCCTGAGAATATTTTGGAAGATGGTGTCTAAGCTCTTTCCTTGATCATGGTTTTCAGGTAGACAAATAATTTTCAAATTATATCTCCTCGACCTATTTTCCAGGTCAGCAGTTTTTCCCAGAATATATTTCACATTGCCCTCTATTTTTTTATTCATTTGGATTTGCTTTATTGTGTCTTGGTTTCTCATAAAGTCACTGGCTTCCATTTGTTCAATCCTAATTCTCAGGCAATTATTTTCATCAGAGAGCTTTTGTGCTTCCTTTTCCATTTGACTTTTCAAGCTGTTGCCTTTTTTCTCATGTCTTTGCTGCTTCACCCTCATTTCTCTTTCCATTTTTTCCTCTACCTCTCTAACTTTACCTTCAAAGTCCTTTTTGAGCACCTCTATGGCCTGAGACCAATTCATATTTTTCTTGGAAGCTTTAGATATAGGGTCCCTGATATTGACATCTTCCTCTGAGGGTGCCCCTTGGTCTTCCTTGTTACTGAAGAAACTTTCTATGGTTGTCACCTTTCTCTGTCAGCTCATCTTGTCTTTCTTTTACTAGACTTTTAGGTCCTTAAAGTGGGGCCTTGTTTCCAGGCTACCATATCCCAAGTTGAAGAAGTCTCAGGTGGTATGATTTAAGGATAATTGGGGGTTTTTCCCTCACCTGACCTGTTTCCTGGTCCTAGGTGACCCCAGATCAACTTGCTAATCAACCAGCTTTGTGTGTTGTGTTTGTTAGCTCTGAGGAGCCTCTGCCCCTCCCCCACCTGGGCCACTGCTACTGGAGCCTACTTCCTGGTTCTCAGCAGGGGTGTAAAATCCAAGTTCTGCCTTAGCACCAGCATAGACCCCTGTAGTCTCTCCCCTGCCCAGGGATCAGCCCACTCACCAGACTGTGATCTTCTTTCCAGACAACACAGGTGCTTCAGCTGATTCAGAGGCTCTGGGGTTCTGCTTCTCTAGTGAGACCTTCCTGGGACTGGATCTGTGTCAGGGTGAATTTGGGATTGGGCCCAACTTCTATATCAGCACAGCAGCTCCCTCCTTCTGACCTTCCAAGTCATTCTTGGTTAGAAAATGATTTCAGCACATTTTTCTGTGAGTTTTGCTGCTCTGGGCATTTTTCTATGGCGTTATTTGGATGTTTTCTGGAGTGATCGTGTCATGAGTTCGGGAGCTCACTGCCTTTCCTCTGCCATCTTGGCTCCACCCTGGAAGTGCCACAGATGGGTTAGTAAGAATATAATTGTTATGCTCTTAGTCCCTGCCTTTTTTTTAAGGAATAAATTTTGTTTTTTTTCATGCCTTTTCTGTCTTCTCTTCCTTTAAATGCCATGCAAGTTAACAGGTCATTTGCTGATTGGCATTGGCAAAGGGAGTTTCCTCATGGGAAATTACCTATATTAATGAATTTTAATAAATAAAAATATTGCAAAATTCAGTCAGATAATATATGTTCAAGTAGTAGATTTATTTTAATACAATATATTTAAAATGCTATCTACTATAAAATACTTTAAATATAAACATGGTTTTAAAATACATTTTCTTCTATGCCTTTAACTCAGCCATGTACATATGTACATATGTACACATATATTCATATGTACATACATATATATGTTAAGTGTGTATATGTTAAGCATGTGTGTATATACATACTTAAGATAAAAATCTCTGCCTTAAATGATTAAAAATATAAATTTCTATCACTGTCCTCTTTCTAACATGCCACTATATATCAATAGAAAAATTATAATATCAGTGAGAAGGACTATTGGAAGTCATTTAGTCAACAACAAGATCTGTGCAAAAAAAAAAAATCCATACTCTGACATATTCATCAAGTAATCATTAATTCTCTGTTTTAAGACCTCCAATGAACAAAAGCCTCTACATACTGAGACATTTAACTTTGGGATATTTTTTCCTTATGTCAAACCCAAATCTTTTTTTATTTTCAATTTGGGGTGGGATGAGAGTTAGAAAGGGACAAGATATGGTAGCAGAAAATAGAAAAGACTAGGTAAACAAAGAAAAGAGGGTCATTGGATCACTTAAAAATGCACAGAAGTCCAAGAAACAGTTACAGACAAGAAGGGGAGTCTTGAAACCTATTCACTTCTCATGCTGTTTGGGCTAAAATAAAGTGTGGGTATATTTTAAAGAAAACTAAACTATATATACATATATGTATATATAGTTGATATGTAAACACACACATATATACATTCATATACATATGTCTCTGTGTGTGCGTGTGTGTGTGTGTATATATATATACACACACATATATATACTTATACATATATACATCTCCCTGACTACAAAGCTATAGCCTTTTTCTACAAAATGTAGTAATACCCTAAATGTACTAACCAACCTGAACAACAGTTATAAAGCATTTTTTAAAAATCAGCTGCATCATAATGTTCTTCTTCATTGGCTGCTAACTGCCCTGACTTTAAAATAACATTGTCCAAAAAGACAAAAGGAGGGAAAGAAATAAATTATTAAAAAACGAGGGTCCAACACACTTCAACTTCAAGAGTAAATAATGCAATAAGGAAAAAAAATGGGCTTGGAGACAAGAAAATAAGGTGCTTTCCAGCAGATTCCTATTTATCTCTGTCAAATAATTTATAAATTGATTCCCTGGTATAGTTAAGTGCTTTCTGTTTCAGTAGTTTCTACTTAAAATATCAATTTATTTCAGTATTTTGTATATTGACAATGTATTTTCTTTTACTTATTGCTCTCATGACCTCATTTTTAATAGCCTAAAGATTTCAAGTTCTACTAAAGGTCAGATTAACATGAAGCTACCACACTTTCAAGTGTCTTGTTGATAGTATCCTTTAGTTGAAATTTAAATCTTTCCAACAATTTCTCAAATTCAATATAATTTCTAGTGGAAGAACTTATGAATAGAAGTATTCCTGCACCTATGGGTGTTGCCCCACCCCTTCATTTTTAGCTATCTATAAATGTCTCTTCTCTTTTCTTCCCCAAACTTTCTTAGACTACTCATACCTGGAATGTGCATTTCATACATATTTTCTATTGATGACAATCACTGAACCCTTTTCCCATGAACTTTTTTCCTTTTCTCTCTCTCTCTTTTTTTCAGCTTCCTCACATTTACTCTTTACTTTTGAGACTTATTTTTTCCCATTCTATCTGCCTCAATAATGGGAACAGGCCTTTTTTGAACTCTTTCTTTTCCAGTTTATACTAGATTTAAATGATTTAGTGTATTACAGATATCTCAAAGTCTCTACTGAAGAAAAAAAAAAACCCAGCATCTCATCATTAAGTCTGAAAATTCCATGTAGATCAGAAATTAATATACGTTGCTTAACTGTTCTACTAGACAGATAACATTTATTATCATCATTTAACTGAACCTACAGAGGCACAGTATTCGGCAGCAGAACTAATGGTTTTGAATTATTAATGAAAAGGTGGCAAGTTACAAAAAAGCACACTTAGATTTCAATAGAAGGAAAAACACAAAGGGAAGCCATAGTGAATATTTTAGGGTAGCAAGAGTTTGGGGTATTAGGAACTATTTAACTCAAATAAAGAACTAAGAAATGGCTTATTGTGTAGAGGACTTTCCCCCGAAAGTAGACATAATTTATTGAATTATCCTAGTTTGTTGTTGTTTTGTTTTGCTTTTTTGCCTTTTTTTTGTATCCCCAAAACTTAGCACAGTTCCTGATACACAGTAGGTGCTTAATAAAGGCTTACTGACCATCCAATACTTAAATTTCCAGTTCTTCCAAGCAGGTAAAAGTGTAGACTAAATCCTAGACAGCAGCACATGTCTCAGCAAGCTGATGGAGGAATGCTATGCTGTTTGAAGTTCACTCTTGCAAGTCTACTACTAAGGTCTGTAAGACAATGTCAGGCTTTTGAAAACAGAGCAAGAGAAAAAAAGTGTGATCAAAGTCTTGGCCTCAACCAAAATTGATCAGCAGGTCTAACAAGAACCTAGCTAAAAAGAAGGCTGACATAGAGGAAGAGGAAAAGGAGGAGAATCTTATCATTTGATTGAATGTCAGAGGATTGGCACCACCACCTCCTGAGTTTCTGTAATGGTTTCTGCATTCTTTCTTCAGATAACATATTTCATATCCTATTGATACCTAATACAAAGATTTTCCCCATTCAATCCTTTCTCTTATTCTATTTTCATTGATTTTGTTCGAACAAAAGTTCTTTTAATTTTATCTAGTCAAAATTGTTTTAACTTATATGATCAATTATATCCCTTATTTATATTTCAATTAGAAATATTTATATATAAGTATATATCAATCATATCTCCTAAGAATTCTCCCCTAAACTATTGCTGTAAAAGTTATTACTTTGCATTCACCAGTAATTTTTGTTTGTCATTGTTTCTTTTTTTAATGATTTGATTTTTTTTTCTCTTCATGTCACATATATAGTTTTCCAGTTTAGAAGAAACTTTGGTGTTCATCTAGTCTAATGAATCTTTCCCTGTTGAAGAGTAATATCCAGACTCTACCTTATAATTTGTACTAGGGAGGAACTCACTGCTCCTAAGGAACCCGGTTCCATATTTGGTCACTAATAACCTCATAAAGTGTTTTCTTTATTTTTACAAAATCAAATTTTCTTCCATTTCTTTTGTGTCCTACTCTATATGATAAATATTCTTCCATTTTTTAACCTTTTAAATTTTTGATATTTATATTCCAATCATCAGATTTAGTTCTAAATCAATCAATAGCAAACATACATCTATTTAGGGTTTACTATGTAACAAATATGGTGGTACATGTGGGCAATACAAAGAAGTTGAAAAAACTGAACTGTCTCTCAAGGAGCTTACATTCTAATGAAGTATAATATTTCATTTTATATGATGGGCTTTCCACTTATTCTGGTGCCTAAACATGCTTGTCCCCACCTAACTGCTCCAATCTCTATTTTCCAATTGATGGTTTATTTACTTTTAGCAGAAG
Source organism: Dromiciops gliroides (assembly GCF_019393635.1). Classification (NCBI taxonomy): domain Eukaryota; kingdom Metazoa; phylum Chordata; class Mammalia; order Microbiotheria; family Microbiotheriidae; genus Dromiciops; species Dromiciops gliroides. Next base: position 176,770,839 of record NC_057866.1, on the reverse strand, counting down.
TTTATTTTTAATCCTGCTTTATATTAACTTTGGCCCATTATTCTAAATTGTCAAGACCTTGGATCTTGATTCTGTCATTTGATTTATTATCTCTTCCAGCTCTTTGTCTTCTTCAAATTAAATAAGCTTGCCATCCATGCCACATACTACAAACCAAGTCTCTCTTGCAAAATTTTTGGTTCTGATATAAAACATTATTATTAATATATTATTTGTTATATCTTATCTTTTATAACTAAATAACTACATTATTATAGCATGGTAGGATACTATACTGTGTAAGTAATATTATATAAGTAATATATTAAGACATTATATGTAATGTATTATTATGAATAACTATTAAAACAAACTCAGTGCATATCCCTTTGCTTTATGAACTAAATTGTAAAGAATTAATTGTTATTTGAGGTTTTTATGCCTCCGCACGCACTGGCCTGGGGCTCCACAAACCACATGGTGCTCCACCCACTGGTTGTAGCTGTTGCCATAGCACTGGCACTTCACATCATCACCACTTGTGGACGCCTACATGGCCCTGGGAAAATTATAATGATTAGCAGCCTAGTGAGGGCAGTCATGTGACTGTCAGAGTGGCCCTCCCATTGGGTGGGGCTGTGTAGGGTTTTTCTGGGATTGGGGGAGAAGAATTGGGCATTCTAGCTGGACACTGTAAGGCGACAGGAGCTCTGCTGTGTATTCTCAGCTGATTCCTGGGTGGTGGTATTTCTTCAGGTTGTATAATTTCCCTTTGCCCATTTTATTTCTTTTCCCTTGATCCTTGATCCTGTTTGTTTGTATGTGTGTGTGTGTGATTTTTAAGTTCGTTCTTGTTAAAATAAATCCTATTCTGTTTTGAGGGAGGCTACCAGTCTTCTTCCTTGCCCCAATATTGCAGTGAGCCGCTTAGCTAACACTCCCCAATTAAAAATTGGTCCCCACAAAATGCATCTTAAGAAAGATAAGTAGGAGGTTTGAGCCTGTGTAGCCAATATTGTAATCAGCTACTTGAACACTACATAGTTTTTTCAATTGAGAGAGAGAGACAGAGACAGAAAGAAGCTACATGGTATGTTTGATAGGTAGTTGTCATTAGAAAGACCAAGGTTGAAGGAAAATCTCAAGTCCAACATATAGTCCATATGACCCTGGGCAAGACACTTAACATCTCAGTACTCTAAGCAAAAATGCCTGCCTAGCATTTCAGAAGGACAATGACAAGTCGGGTCCCCAAAAAGGTAGGGAACTGGGAATGGATGTATACAACCCCTTGAGAGAAGAACTATTTCCTCTTTGTTTTTAATCCACATAGAGTAGATGTTTTATAGATGTTTCTTGGTTGACTGACCTAGAGTAAATACACTGAGTTCCATGATCTTGTTTTCCCTAAGTAACAAGAGGTTATCATTATTCACAAAATTATACAATTCCATATTTAGAAAGGACATCTAGTTCAACTTATATTAGAAAAATTGTCACTAAAACATTCCCAACAAATTATCTTCAGCCTTTGTTTCATGACCTCCAGTGATGGGGAACCCACTGTTCCCAAGACAGCCTATTCTTTATCTGTTCCCAACATTTGCTCAAAAGACAAAAGAGACAGTTTTTCTTAGATCAATATATAGGGTCATGTCAGTATAGGATTATTTCAAGCTAACCTAAACGCAGTGAGCAATGCAAGAACAAGATGCCCATGAAATATAATGAATGCTCTAGGTTACACTAAAGTATACTTGGTATATGATTTTAAAATAAGAATGCTTATTTGTAAAAATAACTCAAAAATTTTTAGCATTGTACAGTTTCTTGAATTATTACAATAACCCTGGAAGGTAGGTCCTATTCTTATCTTCATTTTATAGATGAGAAAACTAAGGCTAAGATTAAGTGATCTCCTCAGAGTCACATACCTAGCTAGTAAGTATGTAAAATGGTATTTGAACTCATCTTCCTAACTCAGTGTGCCATCTGCTGTGCCACCTAGCTGCCTAAAGTAGACAGCTACTACTTAATGCGGCTACTGAGTTTCTTGAAAAGAGAGACATTTATATAGACACAAATATATTTGTATGTCTGTATGTATGCTGTACAAAGTTATTTTCAGCAAGTGAAATAGTATAGAGGTAAAAGAAAAGAGGGCCCAGAACAGAACCTTGTGGGACCTACATTTAGAAGGTGTGATTTTTATAAGAATCCAGAAAAGAAGACAGAGCAATAGTATGATAGATCAGAAAAGAACTAGGAGAGGGTGGTATCCTGAAAACCTAGAGAGAAGAGAGTATCAAAGAAAAAATGGTGTTCAACAGTGTCAAAAGCTATAGAGAGGTGAAAGAGAATGAGGATTAGGAAAAGGCCATTGGATTTTGCAATTAAGAGATCATGGATAACTTTGGAGAGAGCAGTTTCAATGGAATGATGTCAAAAACCAGGGGTTAACAAGATAATAAAAGCAGAGAAAGTGGAGGAACCTACCGTAAGTGACCTTTTCAAGGCAGTTAGCCACAAAGGGAAGAAGTTATATAGGATGATAGCCAAGATGGAAAAATAAAATGAAAGTTTTTTGAGGAGGAGGAAGACATGAGGATATTTGTAAGAATCAGGGAAGGAGCCAATAGACAAAAGGAGATTGAAAATAGGCAGTTAACTAGGAATGATAGAGGGTACAATTTGTTGGAAGTTATAGGATGGAATGTGATCCCTTCATCAGGTAAAATAGTTAGCCTTGATAAAAATAAAGTCACCATATTCTATGTGAAAAAACTGAGGAAAAATATAGTGGTAGAAAAATTAAGAAGAAAAAGAGGAGAGTGAATGCTGAATCATCTCAAATTTTTCCATAAAATAAAAGGCAAGGTTCTCAGCTGAGAAGGTGTTCAAAAGAGGTCTAAAGAAGGATGAAAAGATGGACCAGGGAACAGGCCAGGCAAATGAAGAACCTTCCCATCCTTAAATTATACCACATGAGACCCCCTGAAACTTCAGACAGTGCAGTCTGGAAACAGTGCACCACTTTAAGGAATTAAAAGTTAAATAAAAGATAAGCAAGATGAGCAGACAGAGAAAGGTGAGGACCATAGAAAGTTTCTTTAGTGACAGGGAAGATCAAGGATAGCAACGTCAAGGCTCCTACATCCAAAGCTTCTAAGAAAAATATGAATTGTTCTCAGGCCATAGAGGCTCTCAAAAAAGACTTTGAAGATAAAGTTAGAGAAGTAGAGGAAAAAATGGAAAGAGAAATGAGAGTGATGCAGGAGGGTCATAGAAAAAAAGTCAACAGCTTGAAAAGCCAAATTGGCCAAATGGAAAAAGATATACAAAAGCCCTCTGACAAAAATCATTACTTAAAAAATAGGATTGAGCAAACAGAAGCTAATGACTATGAGAAATCAAGACACAATAAAACAAATCCAAATGAATAAAAAATAGAGGGCAATGTGAAATATATTCTTTTAAAAACATATGACCTGGAAAATAGATCAAGGAGAAATAATTTGAAAATTATTGGACTACGTGAAAACCATGATCTTCCAGGAAATTGTCAGGGAAAATTGCCCTGATATTCTAGAAGTAGAAAGTAAAATATAGGTTGAAAGCATCCACCAATCACCTCCTGAAAGAGATCCCCAAATGAAAACTTCCAGGAATAGTATAGCCAAATTCCAGAGCTCCCTGGTCAAGGAGAAAATATTGCAAGCAGCCAGAAAGAAACAATTCAAGTATTGTGGAGCCACAGTCTGGATAGCACAAGATCTAGCAGCTTCTACATTAAAGGATCAGAAGGCATAGAATATGATATTTCATAGGGCAAAGGAATTGGAATTACAACCAAAAATCACCTACCCAGCAAAACCGTGTATAAACTTTCAGGGGAAAAATGGGACTTCAGTGAAAAAGAGGATTTCAAGCATTTGTGATGAAAAGACCTGAGCTGAATAGAAAATTTGACTTTCAAATAAAAGACCCTAGAGAGGCATAAAAAGATAAAAAGGAAAAAGAAATTAAGAGGGATGTTAGAAGGTTAAACTGTTTACATTGCTACATTGGAAGATGATACATCTAACTCATAAGAACTTTATCAGTATTAGGACAGATGATAGAAATAAATTTAGACAGAGGGCACAGGTGGGAATTTATTATGAAGGGATAATATCTATGAAATATTTTTTTATCTATTTTTTGTGGGGTGGTTAGAGTTGGGTGACATACCTGGGGTCATGCAGTGGGTGAGTTTCTTGTGACTGGGGATAGATTTGAGCTGGGGTCCTCCTGGGTACTTTGTACACTGTGTCACCTAGCTGGCCTATGATGACATCTTTAGGGTAAAATTGATGGGGGAGATGAATGCAGTGGGGGAGGGGGAAAGGGAGAGGTAGAATGGGGTGAAATCCCACATTAAAGAAACAGGAAAGGGCTTGTGGAGTAGGGGAAGAAAGGGGAGAGGAGCAGAGCAGTAAATAAAAATAGGCTCAAAGACCTTAATCTCCTCATATTTGGCTCAAGGAGGGATTAACATACACACTCAATTGGGTGGAGTAATCTATCTAAACTGGGCAGTTAATGAGCCTCACACTCATCCCAATTGGCTCAAAGACCTTAATCTCCTCATATTTGGCTCAAGGTAGGAATAACATACACAGACAAATGGTTGGAGTAATCTATCTAACCCTGCAGTAAAGTAGAAGGGGAAGGGGATAAGAAGGGAGGAATAAAAGAAAGGATGGCAGATTGGGGGAGGGGGTAGTCAGAAGCAAATCCCTTTTGAGGAGGGATAGGGTGAAAGATAGATAAAAGAGTAAATATCATGGGAAAGGGAATAGGATGGAGGGAAACAGTTAACAATAGTAACTGTAAAAAAGAGAAAAGAAAACAAATTGTACAAAAAATATTTATAGCAACTTTTTGTTGTGGCTAAGAATTGGAAATCAAAGGAATGTCCATCAATTGGGGAATGACTGAAGAAGCTGTGGTATACGATTATAATGTAATATTATTGTCCTGTAAGAAATAACAAGCAGGATGATTTCAGAAAAAACCTGGAAAGGACCCGGAAAGACTCATATGAACTGATGTATAGCGAAGTGAGCAGAACCAGGAGAACATTGTGCACATTGACAGCATTATAGCTCTATGAACAATTGTGAATGACTTAACTACTCTCAGCAATACAATCTTCCAAGACAATCCCAAAGGACTAATGATGAAGGATTCTATCCACCTCCAGAGAAAGAATTGATATTAATTGAACACAGACTGCAGCATGCTATTATGTGCTTTCTCTGTTCTTTTTTTCCTTGAGTCTTTTTATGTAAAATGACTAATATGGTAATGTTTTACATCATTGCACATGTATGACCTATATGGATTGCTTGCAACCTTGGGGAGGGTGGAGAGTGGGAGGGAGGGAATGATAGAGGGACAGAATTTGGAACTCAAAACTTTTAACAAATAAATGAAATAAAAGAAAAGAAGAGAAAAGAAGGATGAAAAGGTTTATAAAAGCCACTGTGAAGAATGGAGTAGTGGGTTGTTGAGGGAGGTATAGTCAGGTTGCCTAGTAGCAGTGAGGACTCAGTTAAGGTTTTATAATGAATTTATAGAGGAGTCCATCAGAATGGCTATGCCATTGTCTCTTTCTTCATTCAGCAGCATGTGTGTACAAGTGAAGGCAGTGGATGATGGAAGTGAAGCTGAAGCAGGGCAGACAGAGTTGGGAGATGGAGAATCTTGTGTGAGAAACAGCAGGAAGCCATTGACCCTGGATCACAGCATATTTGGGGAGTATAAAAATAATGCAAATGTAGCAAGGGCCAGATTATGAAGGACTTTAAAAGCCAACAAAATATTTGTATTTAATACTGGGGGTACTAGGGAACCACTGCAGTTTGTTGAATAGGGGATGTCATGTGGTCAACACTGAAGAGATCAGTTTGACTGAGTGCAGAGTGAACTGGAGTGGGAAGAGATTTATAGCATGGAGACCAACCAGAAGGCTATTACAATAGCCAAGGGAGGAGGTAATAAGGGCCAGGACCAGAGTGTTAGCTATGTCAGAGGAGACAAGAACAATTATACAAGAGATCTTGTGAAAGTCAAATCAAACAGACTTACCAAATGACTGCATGTGAGAGTTGAGGCTTCTGGGACAAGTGACCAACAAGATGGAGGACTGACCCTCAGGACTTTTCAAACCTCTCCAAAACAGAAATTATGTGCTAAAGATAAAACAAGTTCATCTGTTAAAACAGTCAAGGACACCAGGAATCCAAAAGTAGATTAAAAAAAAAAAAACAACTCCATTAAGTAGCAGTTACCTCAGCTCACTCAGCACTCTCTCACTGACTGTCCTTACTACAAGAGGCAGTGAGGCTCTATTAACCAACCTGATCCATGGACTTGCAACAAAATGCAACCTCACACCCCAGTCCACCCTCCCTCTTTCCAATGCTATAGAAATCCAGGCCCTAAACTGCAGAAATTTGCTGAGATCCCAACAGTCAGTGCTACAGCAGTGTTCTGTGCTGTAAAAGATCCCTACAAAGGAAGGGAGGGGGGAAAGGGGCAGGACATGTATCTGAGCATGGAATAGAGCTCTACCCACATCTTGACTGCCTCCTCCTCTTCCTTCTAACCTGAGAGATTCAGATTAAAAAACAAAAGAAAACCAAGGTTATAATCTCCAAGACTTATAGTGATTCAATTTAAAATTTAATACAGAAACACTGAATTCTGTAAGAGACCAAGGGAAAAAAATCCTTCAAATACAAAGAGATTTAGAAATAGGTTAGAGTTAGGAGTTGAAGAGGTCACTGAGATCATGAGCCCAGGTGACCAGGAGGATTATGGTACCCTCAAAATCATAGGAAAGTTAGGAAGAAGGGGTGCTTGAGGGAAAGAGGAGAATGAGTTCAGTTTTGAACATAATGGATTTAAAATTTCTTTGGACATCCAGTTCAAGGTGTCTAATAGGCAGCTGGAATTGAGAATGGAGTTCAGGAATGAGGTTAGGGCTGGAAGAATAGGTCTGAAAATAATGTGCAAAGAGATAATAACTGAATCCATGGGAGCTAATGAGATAACCTGATAAAATAGTATAAAGGGAGAAAAGACATGAGACACAGTTATTCGAAATGGAGATCCAGCAAATGAGGATGAGAAGTTTTCCAACAGATAGGAGGGGAACCAGAAGAGATGACTGTGCTGAAAATCTATAGAAGAGAGAATATCAAGGAGGAGAGGGTTATCAAGAGTATCAGAAGTTTCAAAGATGCTAAAAACAAGGATGAGAATTGCTAAACAAAAAAGTCATTCAATTTGGTAACTAAAAACTGATGTTGAAAGGCATACTGCAGAGAGTTAAAAGGGGAATAATAGGAGAGAAAGTCAGGACTTTTGAGCACATGGGAAACATGGTGGGGGATATGCCTACAAATACTGGCAATAACCAATAGAAGACAGGAAGAGATTGAAGATTGGTGAGACAGTAGAGGTGAAAGAGGAGGCAATCTGCCGATTCTGTGAAGGGTTAAGTGACTTGCCTGTGTCACACAACTGCTAAGTGGCTAAGTGGGATTTGAACTCAGATCTTTTTGACTCCCAAGTCTATCTCTCTATCCAATATGTCACCTAGATGCCTGTGTCATCTTTGGTAGTTCACTTAATCTCTCTGAGCTTTGGTTTCTTCAGGGATAAATACAGGACTTCAACTATATTACCTCTGAGGTGTCTTTTCTAACTCTTTCACCTAAATACAGGAAAAGTTAGGTGAATATTAACAATTATAGAGACCAGGAGATATGGGGGCGGGGGATTGAGGGTAGCACCTCAGCTGTAACTTGAAAGGAGATGGAGATTGAAAGAATTATCTCATATTTTCCCTTGCTACTTGACGTGGGGGGAGAGTAGGATATGATTTTAGTTTTGCTCCAGTTTTCTTACCTGGAAATAAATCTATTAAATAAAACATTTCCTAGATATCACTGATTCTCCTTCAAAGAGTCTCATATTCCAGAGCGATTAAAACATGAAAATATAGCCTATGTCTTGGTAGTTAACATTCATGTCTTAGTATCATTTAAAAAAATTGATTATATAAGAATAAATTAAGAATAAACTAGTTATATTCAATCTGCATCCCTGGAGTCCTAGGTAGCTAAGATCAAAACACAAATGGAACAATCCTGACTTTAGAGAAGTGCTTTGGGAACTCGCCTATCATCTTTACATGGCATTTAGCTTTATGATAGATCCAAGACCAGATGCCTTCTCTCTAGGTTGATTTTTTCAAAAGGCATCTCTCTAGAATTATTAAGATTAAGTCTACACAAAAAGAAGGCAAATAAAGGGCTTCTTTCTAAGATATTTATCCAAAATGCAAACATTCTCATAAATCAGTTGCTTTATTTTTAACATACATTGCAAGAAGCTTGCTAGTTATAAACATATTTTTACTGATGATTTTGAGGCATTTGTTCTGAAATATGATTCCTTTGATTTAGGAAACTGCTGGTAAGAATCCAGATGGGCACCTATTCTTTAACTTAAGGTGAAAGAAAGTTGCCTAGAGCATTGGGAAGTTAACTGATTCACTGAGGATCATATATCCAGGATGTGTCAGAGACAGATGTTGAACTGAGATCTTCCTGATTCTGGGGCTCTCAAGTGATGGTGTGACACTGCCTCTCAAGGATGACCTTGGTGAACAAACTTAAATCAGCAAGCATTACATTCACCATGGTGCTATAAAAAAAAAGTAGCTGAGCTTACAAACATAATGTTCTAAACCAATAATCCTAAACCTGGGATCCACAGGCTCCAAAATGATCCACTGATAGATTTTGGGGGACCATAAACTTAGTCTATGAGTTCTTGAGGGCAGAGGCTGTCTTTTGCCTCTCTTGTATTGCCAGCATTTAGCATAGTGTCTGACACATATAAGGCACTAAAATATGTTTATTGATTGGATAAAAAAATTATCTTTATTTCACTAACCTCTGACTGAAATTTGTCATTTCTTTCAATTATTTAGAAATTCTAAGAAGAGATCCATGGGAGGCCTTCATTGGAGTGACAGTGGACCTAAGACTCCACAAAGGTAAAGAACCTCTGATCTAAATGGTCAATCTGAAGAAACATATTACCCAATAAAGGAAATGAGTCTAAAGTTCTTGTTCAGCAGGGAGCAGTGTCTGTACTTGTACATTAACCCAGAGCTCAGTGACACAAGGTACTCTCCTTATGACACATACTTGAAATTGATAACAAATAAAAGGTTTCTCAGGCACATCATTCTTTATCTATGTTTTCCTAAGATATTAGGAGTTCAAATCCCCTAAAAAACATAGAGAACATTAAGTTCTCTATGGGCCATTTACAAAATCTACCAAGGATTTTTCCCCCAAGTATAATAATTTTGGTTAGTGTAACTGGGCAGTATTATCTTATAGTCTTTTTTTCTTTGCCTCCTTATCTAAAATACATGGAAATAAAAGAAGCAATTTGAAACACAAGCTTGGGAAACATTTTCTTTTTCTATGATTCATAAGAAAATAGCAAAGTCCATACTGATTCAGATACAAACATTCTAATTTTCCCTTAATAGACTTTTTTACCCCAATCAGACCAATGATTTCTCTGGTATAGGGATCTCCCAATGAATAAAGTACCTCTACCAATGCATATATGTATCTACTTGGAAATACATAGATTTAAGTAATTACCTGGAACATTGAGAAGTTGAAAAAATTTGTCTAGAATCATAAAGCCAGGGGTCAAAGATGAGACTTCAACCCAGATCTTAATTCTGAGGATAACTCAGTATTCATTATACTTGCCATTACTTTTTATTTCAAATTCTAAATATGGGATATGGTATAATTCAGAATCTGGACTGGAGCTCAGGCCTTCCAGAGTCTGAAACCAACTAGCCACCATTCCATGATGCCTCTATAATACCCATTATTCACATGGATAATACTCATATTATCCATGTATTAATGTAAATTCTTATAAAATTTCTTTATATTTTCAGTCTGTACCTCCTATGAAAAATAAATTACATAATATTGGCACAAGCTGTACAAAATAGCATGTCTTTTTATTTGGCCTAAAATAAAGCCCAACCAATTGCATTGTGTTGAATGTTCTTGGCCATACAATTCAAGAAGATATCTCCTAAGGCATATACGGGTATACCAATATTGATAGAATCACAGACCTTTTGATATATCAAGATATGGTATATAGTATAAAAGTTGCTGAATTTTCAGTCAAAAGACCTGGATTTGTATCCTTCCTCTGCTACATATCTCCATGGTACCTCAAGAAAGTCACTTCAACTCTTTATGCCTCAGATCTTTAAAATCTTTAAAATGAGAGAATTGGACTAGCTGACTTCTACCTCTAAAACTATGATGAATTGTGTCATTCGAAAACTCTTTATCTCCAATCAGTTATGTTGTCCTTCTCTCATACATGTTCTACTCAGTTTACATCTTTTCACAAGGAGCAACCTCCAAAAGAAAGAATCTACTGTGACCTGAACCCAAGGCAGTAGTCAAGGTATGAAACCTTACTATAGTGAGTTGCTGTCTTCATCTCCTGTTGTTGTATGGTCGTTTTATTTTTCTGAAAGTGGAAAATGCTTCTTTGGTCTAGTTGGAGTATTTTATTTTAAAGTGCATTGAGTCTCCCTCATTTTCCAATTAAAAAGGAAAATGGAGTAGAAAAGAGACATAAAATTATTCGTTAGAATGTATTTCCTCTAATCTTTTAACAAAGAGTTGGAAAAAATATTATACATCATTATTAATAAGAGAAATACAAATTAAAGAGAGCTCTGAAGATTTAACCCACACTAATCAAAAAGATGATCAATGATGGAAATAGTCAATGGCAGAAGGATAGTGGGAAGGTCAGATGTGCTAATATATTATTGGTGAACTTGGTCCAAGGTCTTTGGAAAATGATTTTGAAATTATATGAGAAAAGTCACTGAATAATTCATATCTTTTGACCTAGTGATCCTACTGTAAGGCATGTACCCAAAAAAGGTCAAGGGCAGGAAGTTCTAATATACATAAAATCTGAATAGCAGCATCTTTGTGGAACCAAAAATCTGGAAACAAAGAGGATGCCTGTCTATTGGGGATTGGATGCACAAAACTGTGAATGTCATATGAATGTCATAAAAATTTTTTGAGCAAGAAATGACAAATATGAGAAATTCAGAGGAACATGGGAATACTTATATAAAGTAAAGAAATCAGGGCCAGAACAAGACATGAAACTACAATAATGTAAATGTAAATAATATTAAAATTCATAATAACTTCAATGATTAGTCTTGACCTAGAAAAGAGATGAAACACATTTCTTTCATTTCAGAATGGGTGGTGGGAGGGTCCACACATGCAAGATTCTTCATATGCAATCAGATGTGATAGTTTTATCAGCAGGTTTTACTTAACTTTTTCTTTATTAAGAGGGAGGGAATAATATGTAGGGGAAAGGGTAAATATACCAGAAGATAACTGTGACTTATAAAATAAAAGGCATCACACGAGTTTTTGTTTTTCAAAGCAGCATTTCCTTTCTGACAGCCCGAATCAGTCATTTGATTTCTTGGAAGTTATCTTCATGCTGGGAGGTAATCAATGTTTCATGTGCTAAGGACTGAAACAGATTTATTGGAGAGCCACGGAGCTACAGTGAAAAGAGTGATGGACTTGAAAGTCGGAAAATATGGCTTCAATTTCTGTTCAGACACTAACTAACTGTGTGACCAGGAACCAGTAATTTTTATCTCCCTGAGCCTTAGCTCCTTCATCTGTAAAATGGGGATAATAATATTTGCACTGCCTACCCCAGCGGGTTATTGTGAAGAAAGAGCTTGATAAAACTGAAGGTACTTTATTAGTTATTGTGATCATTACTGGTAGATATAATCACATCCAACGTTGACTTGAATGAGAGCAGAGCATAATGTCTCTTAGGCATGTGTCCTTGTGGAAGGCTGACTAGGGCTGCCCCATTTAATGGGCCTTGACTCCCTAGCAAGCTTACTTAAATGTTGTCGCATATCCCTGACACTTTTCTGTAGTTCTTTTGGGCTTCTCCATGCTCAGTATAATATCTGGCCATCATTGATCTGATTTTCCCCAAGCTTCCTTCCCTAGCAATGGGAACTAAGAGAAAGCTTAGCTGGTACGACCCAGGTAAGGAGGAGCAGACATTACCACTTGTTTCCTCCTTGTAAGAACTTCAGCAATCTCCCTAAGAAAAGAAACCTCAAGAGAAACACAAATCCCTCAGGTGTCCCTATCAAAGTAAGGCCTGCAGTAATGACAGACAGAAATCCCCTTTTCCCTTTGATGGAGACTTTGAATATCAACTGACCACTAATTCCCCAGGTGTTCCCTCCCTAAATGAATCAGCATCAGGCCCCAAGTCCAGGTTCCTGTGTGCTACCTCCCCCCCAATGCCAAGTCTTCCTTGAACCTAAGAGCCCCATTAAAAACCCAGTGAATTTTACCATCTTTTAGCTCATTCTGTTCTACCTAGGTACCCCAAAGGTACCTCTTTTCCTTACCCCTCATTGTCCCTTCTCGTTGTGAATAGTTCTCCTCAATGAAGTTGACTATCTTTACTTTTTGTCTGATGAATATTTTCTTATGCTCCAGGCTTCCATGTACTATACCTTGAGATCTCAAATCTTACTCAACCTGTGTTAAGATACCCATTCTGATATATATTGTGGGAAACCTTAAGCAGCATAAGGCTAGACCAACAAAGAAACCCACAAATATCTCCATACACCACAGTGATGACTGAAGGAGAGATCTATGACTACGCAGCAATCTGTGGTTGCTAAAATTATGTTACAACAAACTTTTCTCAGTATTCCCTGTATAAACACATGAAACTCCATATTATCTGCCGTCATTCTCTCTAGGCAGCACCCATTCTGTAGCACTAAATGACAGATTATGAAACCACCAAACCACCCTTCCCCCATACATGCCCCCTTCTTACTATTAATTATCCATCAGACATGTCCCTTTCGTACCAGTAATTATTTTTTCTTTGCATCTCCACACATTCTTTTCTTTTCTTTTCTTTTTTCTTTTCTTTTCTTTTCCTTTTAGCAACAAACATTTATTTTATTTTCCAGTTACATGTAAGGGTGGTTTTCAACATTTATTTTCATAAGGTTTAGAGTTCCAAATTTTTCTCCCTCCCTCCCTCCCTCCCTCCCTCCCTTTCCTTCCTCCTCCACAAGATCACAACCAGGTTGTATATGTACAATCCACAAGTGTTCTTTCTATCAGTTCTTTCTATAGGGGTGCATAGTAATCTTCATCATAAATTCCTTGGGATTGTCTTGGATCATTGCACTGCTGAGAGTCGTTAAGGCGTTCACAATTGCTCATTGAACAATACTGCTGTCACTATGCACAATGTCCTCCCAGCTCTGCTCACTTCACTATACATCTATGTTCATTAGTCTTTCCAGGTTTTTGGGGGATCATCCTCTTTGTCATTTCCTGTAGCACAAGACCATTCCACTACAATCATATAGCACAGCTTTTTCCATCATTCCTCAGTTGATGGACATTCCCTTGATTCTCAATTCTTAGCCTCCACCAAGAGTTGCTATCAATATATTTTGTACAATTTTTACCCCTTTTCTCTTTTTCATGATTACTATTGTTAACTGTTTCCCTTCCATCCTATTCCCTTCCCCATAATATTTATTCTATTATCCATCTTCTTTCATCCTATCACTCTTTGAAAGGGATTTGCTTCTTTCTGTCCCCTCCCCCTCTCTGCCCTTCCTTCTTTTGCCCCCCTCTCTTTATCCCCTTCCCCTCCTATTTTCCTACAGGGTTAGAGAGATTACTCCACCCAATTGAGTCAGTGTGTACATATTCCCTCCTTGAGCCAATTCTAATGAGATTGAGGTCTTTGAGCCAATTCTGATGAGTGTTAGGCTCATTTATTGCCTAGATTAAACAGATTACTCCGCCCAGTTGAGTGTGTCTGTTAGTCCCTCCTTGAGGCAACTCTGAGGAGTTTAAGGTCTTTGAGGCTTTTCTGATGAGTGTAAAATTCATTTACTGCCCTGCTTCTCTCCCATTTCTTCCCCCACTCCAAAAGCCTTTTCCTGTTTCTTTCATGTAGGATTTCACCTCTCCCCTTCCCCCTTCCCCAGTGAATTACATTCACCCCTCAATTTAACCCTAAAGATGTCATCACCTAGCTAAGTGACACAGTGGACAAAGAATCACCCCTGGACCCAGGAGGATCCCAGCCAAAACCCAACCTCAGACACAAGATAGTCGCCCACTGTACGACCCCAGGTATGTCCCCCAGCTCCAATTTTTTATGGTTCTCTAGGGTCTTGTATTTGAAAGTCAAATTTGCCATTCAGTTCAGGTCTTTTCATCACAAATATCTGAAAGTCTTCTTTTTCACTAAAGTCTCTTTTTTCCACTGAAAGATAATGCTGAGTTTTGCTGGGTAGGTGATTCTTGGTTGTAATCCTATTTCCTTTGCCCTTTGAAATATCATATTCCATGCCCTCCAGGCCTTTAATGTAGAAGCTGCTAGATCTTGTGCTATCCTGACTGGGGCTCCACAGTACTTGAATTCTTTCTTTTTGGCAGCTTGAAATATTTTCTCCTTGACCTGAGAGCTCTGGAATTTGGCTATAATATTCCTAGGAGTTTTCCTTTTGGGATCTCTTTCTGGAGGTGATTGGTGGATTCTTTCAATTTCTATTTTAACTTCTTCTTCTATAATTTCAGGGCAATTTTCCCCGAGAATATTTTGGAAGATGGTGTCTAAGCTCTTTCCTTGATCATGGTTTTCAGGTAGACAAATAATTTTCAAATTATATCTCCTTGACCTATTTTCCAGGTCAGCAGTTTTTCCCAGAATATATTTCACATTGCCCTCTATTTTTTTATTCATTTGGATTTGCTTTATTGTGTCTTGGTTTCTCATAAAGTCGCTGGCTTCCATTTGTTCAATCCTAATTCTCAGGCAATTATTTTCATCAGAGGGCTTTTGTACCTCCTTTTCCATTTGGCCAATTTGACTTTTCAAGCTGTTGAATTTTTCTCATGTCTTTCCTGCATCCTCCTCATTTCTCTTTCCATTTTTTCCTCTACCTCTCTAATTTTATCTTCAAAATCCTTTTGGAGCATCTCTATAGCCTGAGACCAATTCATATTTTTCTTGGAAGCTTTAGATATAGGGTCCCTGATATTGACATCTTCCTCTGAGGGTGCCCCTTGGTCTTCCTTGTTACTGAAGAAACTTTCTATGGTCCTCCCCTTTCTCTGTCGGCTCATCTTGCCTTTCTTTTACTAGACTTTTAGCTCCTTAAAGTGGGGCACTGTCTCCAGGCTGCAGTATCCCAAGCTTAAGAAGTCCCAGGTGGTATGATTTAAGGAGAAACACGTTCTTCACTCACCTGGCCTGTTACCTTGGACCTTAGATGACCCCAGACCAACTTGCTAATCAACCAGCTTTGTGTGTTGTGTTTGTTAGCTCTGAGGAGCCTCTGCCCCTCCCCCACCTGGGCCACTGCTACTCGAGCCTACTTCCTGGTTCTCAGCAGGGGTGAAAAATCCGAGTTCTGCCTCAGCACCAGCATAGACCCCTGTAGTCTCTCCCCTGCCCAGGGATCAGCCCACTCACCAGACTGTGAGCTTAGTTCCAGACAACACTGGTGCTTCAGCTGATTCAGAGGCTCTGGGGGTCTGCTTCTCTAGTGAGACCTTCCTGGGACTGGATCTGTGTCAGGGTGAATGTGGGATTGGGCTTGACTCCTGTATTAGCACACCAGATCCATCCTTCTGACCCTCCAAGCCATTTTTGGTTAGAAGATGATTTCAGCACATTCTTCTGTGAGTTTTGCTGCTCTGGGCATTTTCCTATGGCGTTATTTGGTTGTTTATTGGAACGATCATTTCATGAGTTCGGGAGCTCACTCTCTTATCAGTAATTATTGAAGAAGTTCAAATACCCCTGACACAAAAGCTGGGGTACATATCAATTTCAGTAGCGACAAGAGATTTTCATAGATCCCAACTTCAAAACTATAAGCCTGTACTCTCACTTTTTTCTAGTCTTATAGTACTCTAATATCTTGAAAGTCCTTCTGAGGAAGGAAGATGGGAGGTCTGTCCTTACTCCTAGGAAAGTAGGAGATGGAGAGGAAGGGAGAGCCTGTTTTGAGAGAGAGAGAGAGAGAGAGAGAGAGAGAGAGAGAGAGAGAGAGAGAGAGAGAGAGAGAGATGTCCTTAGAAAAAGGAAAACTCCCTATCACTTGCAGGGATGCCTACTGAGAAATTGTTCAACACTTGTTGCAGCAAAGTTCCTTAAGGATAGGGACTGTCCTTTTTATCTGTATATACCCAGAATCTAACACAAGACTTTTTGATTGGAATTTGGACTAGATCTTGTGATTTCATTGTTACTGGGAGCACAAAAGCAAGAAAGCTCCCTCAACCACAACATAACAACACATTTTCTGCAACTTAGAGGCATCTAATTGATGTTTGTTGAATTGGACTGATTTGAATTTAACTAGAAAAAAAGCTGTGAATAAAGTGAGCAGAACTAGGAGAATAATTTATACAATAATAACGCCATTGTAAAAATGTAGAGCTTTGAAAAACTTGAGAAGTCTAATTCAATGACCAAACACAATTCCATAGTACATACTAATAACTTTGAATGCTTCCTATCTCATGATGGAGAGGTGACATATTCAGAATGCAGATTGAGACAGCCATTTCCAGATATGGCCAATGTGGGAATTTGTTTTGCTTGACAATGCATCTTTTTTTTTTAGTGAGGCAATTGGGGTTAAGTGACTTGCCCAGGGTCACACAGCTAGTAAGTGTTAAGTGTCTGAGGCCAGATTTGAACTCAGGTACTCCTGACTCCAGGGCCAGTGCTCTATCCACTGCGCCACCTAGCCACCCGACAATGCATCTTTGATACAAAGATTGTGTTTGTATTTTTTTCTTTTTTTCCATTCAAGGCAAGAAGAAAGGAGAGAGAGAGAAATAAATGCTTGTTAATTGAAAAAAACAACCAAGGCGGTCATAAGTGCTCAGAGTCCTTGTCTAGGTATATAAGTATTTAAGTGGGGAGTCCTTGTCTAAAGTATTCTAGGGGGCAACTACATGGTGCAGTAGATAAAGCACCGGCCCTGGATTCAGGAGGACCTGAGTTCAAATCTGACTTCAGACACTTGACACTAGCTGTGTGACCCTGGGCAAGTCACTTAACCGCAATGGCCCTACAAAAATAAATAAATAAATAAAGCATTCTAAATTTTCCTTCTGCAATTTTAGTTCCCCATTCTCCCAGAGGACTGATAGAGTACAAATTTTCACTCCAATTCATCCTTTTCTTTTGGGGTTTGTTAATCAATGATGGGGTTCTAAATCTAATCAGATCATAAGAACTTCTTCAAAATATAAAATATATAGTTAGTAATCACAAAATATCAAGTAATTTTTGTGGAAGATCCTAAGGTGATTCTGAGAGGTAGCAATAAATTATCTTCCAGATATAGGGGTCTTGGAACCAGTCTATACCAAGATATAAGATGGTAGATGCAGTATCTTATGTAGATAACAGCAAGTAGGTTAGCTGAGGAAAGCAAAAATCAGAGTCCTGCACCAAAGGTAAACCCCAGTAAGCAGCAATACAATAATGACCCAAGGTGAAGTGACCCCAAACCAAGCACCTTGGAAGTTCCTCACCATATCTCCCAGGCTCTTGAAATTGTCTCTTTCCAAATATTCACTTCTTTACCTCACAAAACTCTGTCACTGCCAAAAAACACAGATGATGCCAGATCTGTGGATTCAAATTAATAAGACAGAAGCCAATGAAAAAGGTTATGAAATTGATCTCTTTTTTCATCAGCTGCTCCCTCAATGGTAAAAGATGAGGTGGTAACCTACAGGCGTTTATATTGCTATACTTGAAGTCAAGAAAACCTGAGTTCCTATCCTGCCCCAGACATTTACTAGCTCTCTGGGCAAATCTCAGCCTCAGTTTCTTCATCTGTAGAATGGAGACATTAATGTCAAAGAGTTGAGAGGATATATTGAGATAACAAATAAATTGCTTTACAAACCTTGACATAAATGACATAAATGTTAGTTATTATTATATATGATTATTATCTCCCTACTACCTTCCACATATGCAGCATTCCACTTTCACAACATTTTTCCATAGTCTGTCTCTTTCTGTCATAAAATTGTCATTGACTTTTAGAGTAAGAAGAAACCATAGATACTATGTAGCCTATTCTTCCCGTCCCACTCCTCGATCCACCATCTTCAATCACTACTCTGGCCTCCCTAATAAAATTCAAACTGTTGTCAACATTTAAAGTGTGCATGTGCTCTCGCTCGCTCTCTCTCTCTCTCTCGCTCGCTCTCTCTCTCTCTCTCTCTCTCTCTCTCTCTCTCTCTCTCTCTCACTCACTCACTCTCTCCTAGGTTATTTTATTTTATTTTATTTTATTTTTTTTAGTGAGGCAGTTGGGGTTAAGTGACTTGCCCACACAACGCTGGTAAGTGTTAAGTGTCTGAGGTCAGATTTGAAATCAGGTACTCCTGACTCCAGGGCTGGTGCTCTATTCACTGTGCCACCTAGCTGCCTGCCCCCCCCTCTCTCTCTTTCTCTCATTTCTCTCTCTCTCTCTCATTTCTCTCTATCTTTCTAGCCTTGTTTCTTATTATTCCCATCAACACATTCTATATGCCAGCCAAACTAGACAGGCTTTGCTCCCCAAATATAGTTTGGAGTTTCAAGCTCCCAAGAATTTCCCATTTCTGCAATGCTGTCCCCTTTCTCATGGATTCCTTATTGCTCTTTTTAATACTACCCCCTCTATGAAGCTGACCGTGAATTGTCCTGAATAGCAAGCATCCAACTTAGACCCCAAAGAACATATTGTTTTGTAGATCTTCAACGTACATATCAGATGTCTTGCCTGTCCAATGCTCTATCCAACAAATGTTTGAGGATAAAACTCACAATTCTAAAGTGCTTAAGGTTTATAAAGGAGTGTCTTCATAATGGCCCTATGAGGTAAATGACACAAAGACTTTTGGGCTCTATTTTACAAGTGAGAGAAATTGAGGCTCACAGAGTACTAAGTACTAAGGTCATAAAACTAGTATTTGTTGTGACTGGGGTTTGAAACAAGGTCTTCTGACTCTAAAACAAGTGTTTGTTCTTCTGCACCAAAATAACATGAGTAATTTCATCCAATCAAAAAGCATCCCTGAGTGCCTACTATGTTCCAAGCACTATGCTAGGCACTAGAGATAAAAAAGACAAATCAGTCTCTGCCTGAAAGAAGCTTACATCCTACCAAGGGAGACAATGTGTATATTCATATATGAATACAAAATAGACAAAAGGAAATTGGGAAATGGCAGACACTCATCAAAGAGTACCCCATTTCAAGGATACTTCCTATGCTGATTAGCCTCATGTGGTCTCATTTCCTCACATCAGCCCTCAATTTGGGAGAAGAAGGGAATAACCAAACTTATCTTTGGCTTGGATGCCTCAAGTTATTAATACTCTTCTTTATTTGGATTCCTTGGAAACACACTGATGTGTGGGGTGAAAAGCTCAAACCTTCTTAGCAAGTGGGATATTTTTCCCCAAAAGTGTGTAGGTAGGATAAAGACTGAAATTTTTTTGGGGGGGAAACTCTTAAACTGTTTTATATTTTAGAATAATGAAACAAGCTAAAAATCCATGCATTAAGAAGGAAGCAAACCATTACATGTTACTAGAGAGGCCTAAATCATTCTGAATTCCTCTATTCATCCATCTAATAAATTCCAATTGAATGTTTCCATCTATAAAAAAGTGTGCTAGGTGCTGAGCAGAGCCCTTTGAGAATTTACATTGTTTTTTCCTATTTCACTGGTGAAATTCCTTTCCAAAGGAGTAGTAGGAAAAGGCCTGCTTACAGATCAAGGTGAAACAGTGCTTGCTAAAAGAAAGAATAAATGTTATTTTGCACAATAGTGCAAATGTCCATGGCTTGATGGTTAGTACTATGGGTGGGAAGACAATATTGAAACGAAGCCTGCTGTGTCCTTCAGAGACATGGGGATCAGCAGGTCATTGCCAAATTAATTTCAACAGGGACTAGAAGGAATGCATCATGAATTATTTGGAAAAGGGATATTGCCTCTTCATTTGGTATCCATACTTCTACTGGGATACAAACCAAGATCCTAAAACAGTGAAAGTAAATCGTGATGTACAATCCAAGGAACTGGACCCTATCAAATACTGCATATCTGCATAGTAACAGAAAGGAACATTATTACAAAGACCATGACTGACCTAGTGCCATAATTGCCAAAAACAATTTTAATTAACTGAAGGGTTTCTTTCCATGGTGACATTCCATCTCCATTTCATAGGCTGGCTATCCCCTTTGCCTGGAATGGTCTCCTTCATTTCCATCAATCAATAAACATTTATTAGGTGCCTATCCTGCACCAGACACAGTGCTAAGTGCTGCCTCTTGGAATTCCTCTCCCTTTTGATGATAGCTTGAGGGTCCTCTCCTATTTCAGGTCTTTTCTGATACCCTAGCTGCTAGGGTCCTTTTCCCCAGGTTACACTGTGCTTACTTTGTTTCTGATCCATGTATGTGTTGCTTGCTCTGAAACAATGTCAACTCCTTGGGGAGCACAGACTGATTTTGTTTCTGAATTTGTATCCTTAGCACACTGCCTGGTAGACACAAAGTGCTTAAGAAATGTTGGGTAAATTGGATTAAACTATCACACATCCCTCCCCTTTAGTTTTTGCAATACAAAAACAAACTGGTTCATTCTTGCAGATATGTTGGATGAGACCAAAGGGGAACAGAGGAGAATTTCTTTCCCCAAAATCTCAAAAAGAGAATTTCCAAAAGAAGGAAAATAATCTTACTTTCAAGGAAACCAAATGTCTGCCAAAGAACCATTAATATCACAGGAAGTTTGAGAGTTCCATCTAGTGGTCAGAAAATAATTCCAGTGCACCAGACAAACACTTAAGCAATCGTCCCAGCTCGGCTGATTTATGAGGTGCTTGATCTCAGCTGTCATACTTTATCATGATGTCCCTAGCTAGTACAAGTCAAGGTAAACATGTGATGGTAGGCAGCAGGCACTCATTCATACATTGGTCATGCCCCTGCCTTGTTAGTAACCCTTAGAGGAAAAGAGGCACCAGTTTCTAGCACAAAGTCCACTTTGAAATTATTTCATTGATTTTATTCTGCAGCTGAAGTAGCTTCTTAAGGATTCTTTGTTACTGAATATCAACACCTCAGTGCACTTGGTAAAATGGCTGATGACAGCAGCCTCATAAACAAGGCTTCATAGATATTGCAGATTACATTAGCATTGCTCTAGCCTAAAAACAAATAAGAGAAATTACATTATATTTCCCTCTTTATAGAATCCTTCTAACTCATTTTGTTTTAAGACCAAACTGGATTATTTTAGAATATAGTGGAAAAAGACAGGTACTTTTCCCCTTCTTAAATGCATTTTTTTTCATTTTTTGAATAAAATTTTCCTTAATTAAAGTTTTCCCCCAAAATGCCTTCTTTGTATTCTTTTTGAAAAGACAGGGTGGTTTCTGTAATGAAAAATTACTGCCAAGATAGCATTATATGGAGTCCCTGTAAGTTGCTACTTAGGCAGAAATCTGCCTGATGATGCACTGATAGACAGCATAACGAATCCATCAGGAAGGACAGCATGTCCTTCAGGAGCATAGCAAGCAACGTGTGGCAGTAATAGAGAACTCTGGTATGGCTCAGCACAGAATAGTAACTGGATACAAGCTGAAACCAGTTGTGAGACACCAGCTCCTCAGAGATGTCACATCTGGCCTCCCGAGCTGCTTCACAAGGCTACATTGAGGGTCATATCATCAGGATGCAGTGGGAAGACAAGCTTAGTGACGAGAGGGGTTTGCAGCACAACCTGTGCACCAGCACAAAATTAACTCACTGCAATCGAACCGACTGGGAATGGGACATGTATCAAGAATGAAAGACAAGAAGAAATGGAAGGAATGACTTAAGGCAGAAAAGACCAAAATACATAACACCCAGGGCAAGCTGAACCCAACTGCAAGCAAGGCAACAGTGGGAGGCTGCTCAATAGCAGTTATTAGCAGATGGGGCAGATGTAAGGATTTATCAATTGCAATGCCAGTGGGTTTCTTGAAAGAAAAGCAGACATGCAGCAACAAGGAACAGCAATAAAGATTCACAAATGTTTACAGGTTCTGGAAGCCTAGCTACAGCCCCTGACAAGATTACAAATGGATTCAGTGTATGGAAAAGACACTAGGGCCACTTACTAGGTAACACATTTCTTTATGGCACTGTCTAAAAATCTTAACACAGTAGTCTTTTTAAGGAACAAAAACATGAACATTTGGTTTTACTTTCACTATGGACTTCGGTATTAATTTTTTTTTTTAGAAATTTACATGACAATTTTGTTGGTTTTTTTTAAATAACAAGTTGTGCACCATAGATTTGTAGTTTCATATGCAGTCATCTTTATTTTTGTACTGTTATGGAAATGCTTGTTTTATTCCATAAATGAAAAATAAAATCATTTTTTAAAAAATTAATCCACATTGTACTTAAGCCTTAGAATTCTTTTCCACCAAGGAGTAAGTATATACTTGTGAATATAAATGTCAGTTATTGTTAGTATTCATTCATTCATTTGATAATATTCATAACATTCAGGTCCCCCAGAAAATTATTTCCTTTACTAGACCCTAGAAAATACACTAATTTGATGCAAAAGATATTCTAGTACTTCAAGCATCTGTAATTTTATTGGAATGCATCCACATTACACTAATGGTGACCATAATCCTCCTGGTTTTGCCAGATGATTCTTTAAGAGTTCTCATAGTCAAAAAAACTATGAAGACAGTGAGGACATAAAACAATGACCAAAGGATCATAAGATTTAGATTTAGAAGGGGCTTTGAAGGTGATTGAGTCCAATACCCCCACCCCCCATTTTAGAGGAAAGGAAACTGAGACCCAAAGAGGGGAAGTGACTTGCCCAAGGTCAAAAATGTGATGAGTATATTTGAATCCAATTTCTCTGACTCAAAATCTATTGTTCTTTCTCCCCCAAACATGCTGCCTTCCAGTATCTTGTCTATGCAAACTGTTCCAAGTCAGAGCAGTTGTGCTACATTCACTTTATGGGACACTGTATATGATGCCCAAAAATTCATACTAGATCTATCTCCCTACCTATACAGCACACAGTTAGACTTTAAACAGACAACAATCCATTTACACTTTTCTCTTCCTGATCTGAACTCTGATCAGTTACTTCCTTCTTCATTCCCAGGAGCCAAGCCTCTCCATCTGCTCGTGGGCTGCTTTTCAGCAACCTTCAGATTCAACAAACTTTGAGGAAGCATCAAATCTAATTCATTCCAAATTTTGGCATCTACAGCCCCTTGTCTCTGTTTTTTCTTCAACTTCATCCTGAAAAAATCCAACTATTACTTCAAAATTATCTGGCTGTGTTGGAAACTAATATATACTATTAAATAATGTTTCAATTAAGTACCCAGAAATCCTGTGCTCATAAAGTACTTTAAATAGAATCTAGAGCTTATTCTTGCTACCTTCAGATACACTGTCCTTTAAACCAATGGTTCACACTTAATGATTTAAGAATCCCTTAGCATTCGCAATAATGGTCCACAATATTCATGCAAACATTATTTAATAGAACCTTAAGCATTAAATAAGTGCTAAATTATACTTTTCTTCCTTGACCACAAGCATGTTCATGTTTGAAGCAATACAGGATTGTTTTGCACCATTTCTAAACCATCATGGCTTTTTCAGCAAAAGTTATCATTATAACTATTGTAACAATGATAAAAGCTAAAAGAATATTATTAGCATTGCATTAAACTATCTGTAGAATTCACAATATTGTGGTTATTGCTGCTTCTGTTGTTGAAAGGAGTTCATGGAACAAAAATCATTAGGAGCCACACTGCTTTACACCATATACTCTAATTTCAATACAGATTACTATGTAGAGGAAGCATGACCTAATAGAGTAATTGTGGACTTCAGTGTCAAGAGAGATGCAGGATTTTTAAAAGCT
Source organism: Dromiciops gliroides (assembly GCF_019393635.1). Lineage (NCBI taxonomy): Eukaryota > Metazoa > Chordata > Mammalia > Microbiotheria > Microbiotheriidae > Dromiciops > Dromiciops gliroides. Next base: position 176,746,600 of record NC_057866.1, on the reverse strand, counting down.
TTTGTTTTTTTGCTAGGTATATAAATATAAATAATTTACTGAACATTTCTTTCTGAGATTTCTTTCTTATCTGTTTTCTCATATATAAAATATGGGCAGTAATAGTTCTAGAATGACAATCACTGATGTTGGAAAAGATCAAATTATAAATCTGAAAGCTTGCAATACACAAATGTCAATATCCATTTCAAACAAACATATTTTCTCCCATAAATCTTTAAGAGCAAATTCCTTTCTTTCTAAATTTCTTAAGCATGTTAATGGGTCAAGTTCCTTCAACTCACATTGTTGTTTGTTGTTCATTGTTTCATTCATATCCAATTCTTTGTGACCCCATTGGGGGTTTTCTTGGCAAACACAGTAGAGTAGTTTGTCATTTTCTTCTCCAACTCATTTTATAGATGAGGAACTGAGGCAAACAGCGTTAAGTGACTTGCCCAGGATCATACAACTAGTAAGTGTCTGAGGATGGATTTGAACTCATGAACTTGAACCTTTCTTATTCCAAGCCCAGTGTTTTATCCAATGTACCATCTAGCTGCCCTTGAACTCACAACCATTTAAGAAATCTTAAAGGAAACCTTCTCTATCACTCGTAAAGCTTTCTACATTGAATTCTCATGATCTACTCTGAAATGACTGGGAGTTCTTTGCATGGCATAAAAATTAACATGATGCTAAATTAATTTTATTGTAAATCTGAATATGTACCGACCTTCCCTTTCCATGACTGTTGGATTGTTGTATATCCATGATTTCACTGGTAGTGATATAATATATATCATGAATTATTGAAGAAGGAGATTTGAAGGTAGTATTTTTAAGGGAAGCACTCAGTACTTGATTAAATATCACCAACCCTTATACTTTTGGGAAGCCTCAGTCCTTTAGACTCAGACAAATTTTGTTGACAAAACCAATCCCCATTGAGGGAATCCATACTTAGTTCCTGCAATTCCATAATAATGTATATCATCATCTAGTTATTGTTGTTCCCACCTTGGATATTAGAATTAAATACATTTTCCAACATTATTACTCATCAGAAAAAAAAAACCTTAAATTTTTCCCAATTAATTTTTTACTATAAGGTTGTGATTAACCAAATAAAGAAAATATGAATAAAAAGTAGAACATGTTTTCAATTTCTTTTTAAACTATAGATTCCTCAAAGATATAAGAGATATATACCTGAACTTGTATACCATGTACTTCAGAGAGTCTGAAATAATATAATTTTGGATATAACTGAATTATATAGAGACAGAAGAAAAGTACTTTCTGATTCTTGTTTATGAAGTTACATTAAACAAAGAGTTCACATGTATTATATAGATTTCTCTAGCTTAGCTTACTCTTAAATCTCAAAGATAAAATTGACCAGGAGATACAGCTGCCAGAAGGCTTATTTTCATTTCAATTCATCAACATGTATAAATTGATCATTCTTCATGTTTAAAAAACCCACGGGTCAGCTAGGTGGCGCAGTGGATAGAGCACCAGCCCTGGAGTCAGGAGTACCTGAGTTCAAATCTGGCTTCAGACACTTAACACTTACTAGCTGTGTGACCCTGGGCAAGTCACTTAACCCCAATTGCCTCACTAAAAAATAATAATAAAAAAATAAAAAACCCACAAAACTAGACACTTAAAATAAAACAAAAGAAATATAAAATATTGCCCCTGCCCTCAAGAAACTCAAAGTCTAATTTGGAAGAAAGGAATTCCAACAAAATCAAAGCATTAATGCAATATAATATAGTCAAGGCGTTTACTTTATTACTTTTGTTGAATGGACAAAATAATGAATAATTCAGAAAAAGAATGATTGGTATGAGCTGGAATGATTGGAGTAAGCATTGGTAAGGAGGTAAGAACTAAGCTGAAAAGATGAATGGGATTTGAATAGAGAGAAAGGAAATAGAGAGTAAAGCATGAATCAAAAAGATTAGAGTTTGGAATAAATACTAACATTTAGGGGAATAATCAAAAGGCCAATCTGCTTAGATTATACTGTTTGTGTTGAAGAACAGTGGGAGATAAACTTATCTAGGCAATGTGGCAAGAGTTTCAAAGGTCTTGAATGTCAGAATGATGATTTTACATTTTATCTTTAGTGTACAGAGTGACATGATCTTCTCATGGTAAGGTGTAGAACGAGTCAGAAAGGAAAGTATAGAGACAAGCTCAATGGCTGAAATAAAAGCTTCATGTGATAAGGGCCTACACTAGAATTTTATTTGAGTCAACAAAAATGTGCTTCCTTTATAGAAATAATGATGATGATGGTGGTGGTGGTGGTGGTGGTAGTGGTGGTGATGACATTGATAAATGTTAATGTAGTATTTTACTCTGTGCCAGGCACTCTTCTAAGTACTTGATTGTCTCATTTAGTCCTCACAACAAACCTAAGAGGTAGATGTTATTATTATCTTCATTCTACAGATGAGAAAACTGAGCCAAATAGAGCTTAAGTGACTTTCCCAGAGTCACATGGCTAGTAAGTGTCCATGGCTGAATTTGAAATCAGGTAATCCTGATTCCAAGCCCAGTGTTCTCTCCACTATGCCACCTAATGCCCTCTGCTGCCATGTTAGGCACTGGGAATAACCAAGAGCAAGAAAGACCAAGGATAGGGGATGGAGAAGGAGGAAAGGGGGAGAGTTAGTCAAAGAGTCTGTAAACTCAACAAATATATGTGATGCATCAAATAATGGCAGATCTGGACAGCATGGAGGTGATAATTATGGTCACTGATAAAAAGGTTTATATGCAAAATACATTGCTAATATTTGGTAACTGATTGGCAAAGGGGAACAAAGGAAATGAAACATGAAAAGATGGCTTGTAGATTCCAGACCTGGGACAATGGTGATACCATCAACTTAACTGGATTAAGAGTACAAGATTTCCCTCTCTCTACTGGAACACCTGCTTTTCAGTAGGAAAAAAAATGAATGGGTAATAGGTACTCAAAATGCCATAAATGCATAGCTACCAGGAGGCATCCCAAAATTGAGTTGCTCAGTTATCTTTTCAATGCCCTGTCCATGTGTATGCTTAGACCCTTGTATAAACAGTAAGACACTATTTGGGGTTTATAACCTTCTTGTGCCTTCACTTAGCTTCTGTCTCATCTCATTTTGTCTGTCTTAAACTGTAAATATTGTTAATACTCATATGATCAAAATCCTCCTTTCCAACCTTTGTGAGCACAATTCCATTACAGATTAGAATATTTACTGAATGGAATTAAAAATAAAACATAACATAAAAACTATCAATCCTACAAACCTATTATAAAAGTCCAAAATCTCTATTGCCTAGTGACTCAAACCTCTCCCATTAAGATTGGAGTTCTAAACTTCACTTCTGCCAAAGGAAGAAACAGGTCCAGAGGCTATTTTCCAAGGATAATCAAGCGTATTTCCCCCATCACGCCCTCTCAATATCCGTCACAAAAAAGAGAAAATATAAATCCTACCATATGATGGAAGGTGATTCTCCAACTCCAGAAACTACAGACATGTCAGCTGCTTCCTGGTGGAAGTTCTCCAAACTCAGTGGTTACTGGAGAATATCTTTCTCCTTTCCAACATCATGTGGTGCTGCCTCTGTAGCCTGGGGCTCCACAAATTTGTACTGAAAATTCAATATTCATTTTGTTCCCTGGTAAGGTTTTCCACATCTTCTGTTCCTCTTCCAGTGTCACTCCTGTAAAACAGATGACAATCTTTGTTTTAAAGATCCTACTCTGTACAACATTCAAGCCTTTATTCAACTTCCTTTATAATCAAAGACCCAAATAATTTTCCCTCCCTACCCTTTGTATTTTTGTTTCTCTCCAGCATATCTAGGAAGCTGGAAACTTGTAGAAGAAAGAACCTAAGCTGCCCAAGGCACTGATTACACGGAAAAGTTGGAGCCAGGCTTGAGGAGAAGAGCTTTATTTGTTTTCAAATGTGGTGGCTTTGAAATAATTCCATCATGGTATCCAAACTTCAGGTATGAAACTGAAACTCAAATAAAAAGTTAGGAGCAAAAGGTGATAGTTGAAAACTCGTCAGAATCAGTTTTCAAAGTAAAAATCGCAGAAAGATCAAAGGCCCAAGGTCTGAGAATGTACATGTTGAGGGGCTAGAGATAGATATAAGATGAATCATCAAAGCAGACAGAAAAGGAGCAGTTGGAAAGGGAACAAGAAAGGGAACATAACTCTGCCCTTCTGGAGGAGGCAAGAACACAGTGTGAGATTCATAATAAAATCCCCATAATAATAATAAAAATAATAATATATTGTTGATTCCTTTTCTATCCTATGGTGCCAATTTCTCAAATAAGTTTCTGCAGTCTGTATAAATAAAACAGTTTTTTTTTTTACTGGTACTCCCCCCTCAAAATAGCATGCTGCTTATATATATTCTGAGTTATGCAATGGGCAATTTGAACTGGCTTCATAGCATTGTGCTAAGGATTTCATTGTTTCACTGTACTAAAATTATATAGCTTATCTTTCCGTATCCATTTATCAATGTGTTCTAATCCTCCCATCACATCACCACCCATTTGACTCCATACTAGATGTTTGTTTTGCATTGTTTCGTTTTTAAATCCTGCATTTACAAGAATATTGATCTCTGGACAAAATCATCTAGAATAGATGGGGTATCTTGGGAAGGAAGATATGGGCAGTGGCAGCAAATAGTAACTAATACGGTGACTACAACAAGGGAACAAATCAGACATGGAAAAAAGAAATCACTCTTTTTGTAACCTGTCTCAAACATGAACTACATCTCTACCTCTACTTCTGCTGCTATTTACCTGACAGCCCAGAAGAGCTCTTTGGGAACCACTGTGATTTCTCAAGTAAATATGTATTTCCGTTTTTGTACTTATCTTGAGAACTCATTTTAATTACCCAATAGACATTAACAGAATCTTCCCAGCTGTTACTTTCTATTATGTCCTGTAAATGTGCCTTTTGGCTCTTTTTAAAAATGCATTTTTGACCTAAAGATGATGAGGGTGCTCAAGCAGTTGTGACAATAGATAGCATAAATCCTCTTCAGTTGGGAAATGAAATAGGCTTGCTCGTTGAAAATGACTATGGTCCATGGAATGCTTTATCTTCCAGACATGAACACAGATTGCGTGTGCTAAAAGTTCTTGTGAATTATTTTCTCAAGCTGTTGGAACTTGAAACCAAACAGTCTCTAGAGCAATTCCCTTTGGATACCTACTTTTAATGGATAGGTAAATATTTATTACCCAGAAAACCCACAGAGGGAGCAGAGAAAAGGTAAGGCTATGGATGGAAATGGTTAAACACAAATTTCTTTGCTCCCTAGTATTGTACATAATAGTCTAAGAACCATGAGTCTATGAACATGCCATTATCAATTACATAAACCACATTTATATTTTTAAGCTTGGTCAGTTTGGTTGGTCTATCCAATAAGACACCACTTTCAGATAAAAAAAATAAGGCAAATGGAGAAGTGTGTGTGGGGGAAACTAAGTTACATTTGCTATATCCATATTTAATTACATTTATGTGGTAAAAGATCTGGAACTGTAGTCAAAATGTCAATCCCATATCTACTACTTGCTACATGTATGACCTTAGGAAAATAAGCCAATGCTGTGTCTTGAAAAAAGAGCATGCTATAAGGCAAAATTGAGAAGGAAGTTCATTCCAAGAATGGGAGACATAATTCAAAGGCATGGGTTTGGAAGATGGCATATCATGGGCAGAGAAAAGTCGGAAAGACTGTTTGAATAGATTGCAGAGTACAGGATGAGGAAGAATGTCCAACAAGGCTGTAAAAAAATAGGTTGGGTCTCATTTTTGAAGATTGAGAGGTTTATATTTTATACTAGAGGTAAAGGGTGGCTACTGGAACTTATTGAATAAAGAGGTCACATGGACAGAGCTAGACTTAAGGAAGACTACTTAAGCAGCACCATTTTGGATGGACTGGATTCAGGAAAGACCTAAGGGAATCAGTCCAATTAGGAGAATATTGCCCTTATCTAGGCAAGAGGCATTGAAGGTCTAAACTAAGGTGGTAGTTCTGTGAATGGAGAGAATGAGTTGGAAGTGAGAGATACTGTAAAGGTAGAAAGATCATAATTTGACAGAGAAATATAATGAATACATTGAGTTTTGGACATGTCAAGTTTAAGATGTTTCTAGAACATAGAGTTTGAATATTTAATAGACAACTGAGGAAATGGGATTGAAGCTTAGGGGACAGAATGGGGATGGTTATAGACATTTGGGAGTTATTTGAATAAAGGTGAGAGTTAAAACGAAGGAGATGGAGAAAGAGACAAATAGAGACATATGGGGCATGTGGGTGAGGAAAGAGACAAAGAAAAGCACAGAGAGGTTACAACATGCTGGAAAAGTTAAGAGGGGATAAATTGAAGAAAGAGTTCATGTACACTGATTGGCCTTGCTAAGGAAGAGAGTCACATCTTTGTCAGAAACTCGGGAAAGCAGGATTTAAAAGCAGAAAATGATGTTGCTGAAATGGTTAATTTCAGGTTGGAAAAGGAGGAAAACAAAGTCAGATTAGAAGTAATGGCCTGAGAATGCTGAAGGTTAGAGAAATTGGAAGTCTCAGTGAAGGCAAAAAAAAATAGGTTTGGTAGAGGTGAGGCATAGGGAGAGGGAGAATGACAGAAGGTCATAGTCCAGAGGAAGACTTTCTACTTTAGAAAGTGGATCACCGTCTCTCTGAGCTCCAGTTTCTTCATCTATAAACTAAAGAGCTTGAACTAAATAACATCTAAGGTCCATTCCAGCTACAAATAAATGATTCTAATGTAACTGTTTTTGTAAACAATATATCTCCAAAGAAAGGAAAACAAATTGGCCTCAGTTTCTAGGTTTGGTCATTGTTTGTGTGTGTGTTTATCCTTTGAGAAAACCACTTAAATGGCATTTCTAAGTGATAGAAGGTATACTCAGAGCATTCTTTCCTTATTCATTTATTTGTTCATTTAATTTCACATTAATTTCAGAGAAATCAGACAAAAATGAATGATCATTTGGGCAACTGAAAGAGTAGTGTCAGATTTTCTTTTTGCCTTTTTCTCTGGTTTTGTTTTTGTTTTGTTTTGTTTGTGGGGCAATGAGGGTTAAGTGACTTGCCCAGGGTCACACAGCTAGTAAGTGTCAAGTGTCTGAGGTCGGATTTGAACTCAGGTCCTCCTGAATCCAGGACCAGTGCTTTATCTGCTGCACCACCTAGCTGCCCCTCTCTGGTTTGTTTTTAACTTAAATTGCCTGCAGATTTTTGTCTGTTGCTATAGTTGATTAACAGGATCAAAATAATCACATAATGTCAAATCAGCTTCTGACGGGTAATATCTTATCATTACATGATGAGTTAACCAAAGGGTACTCAAGGAGACAGTGGGGTTCACCAGCCTCTGCAGAGTATTGAAAAGGGTAGGGAAAAATGGGTAGGGGCTGGGCAGTGGGCTCTCTGTTCTACCTACAAGTGAAAGGAAAATGGAAAATAAGAGAGAACAAAAACATAATCCTAGGGCTTCAGCAAATGAATTCATGAGAAGACAAACAAGGAGGGACGGTCACCAAGAGAGGAGGCAGGATTCTGAGCGACTCAATAATTCATTCCTGTAATATTCACTGAGTCCCTACTCTATGCAAATATTGTGTTCTGTATCAAAAGTGATAGGAAGAAGTCACAGATTCTGTCTTCATTATACTTATAGTCTAGTAGGGGTAATGACAAATACACACACCACTGAAAAACAAGAGATGAGGTAGCATGATGTGGTAAAAAAGTTTGTTGAATATGGAGACATAAAACTTGGATGTTTCCTTAGACATTTCCTCATTATCTGATCACAGGAAAGTCACATAACCTCTCTTACCTTTTATAAAGTACTACATAAATGTTAGCTATACTTAGAAAAATAAAATATACCAAGAGATATAAAATATACCAGGAGCTACAAAATACTATGAAAACTTAAGAAAGAAGAATTTGTTTCCATTGTATGTAGATGGAAGTTAGAAAAGCCTGAAAAGACAAGATAAAATTGGAGCATATCTTTGAAGGGGAGAAATTAGAGAAGTGGAACCAGGGAGGGAGGGGAAGGGGAATTGGTGGAGGAAGGTACATTTGGAAGGAATACTATAAGCAATGACACAGTGAAGCTTTTTTGGTGAATGCCAGCTTGAGTGGGAGTAGTGGGTAATAAAGCTGGAAAGTTAAATTATAGCCAAATCATGGAAGGCCATAAACTTTAGGCAAAGGAGTTCAGGGAGTTTTATGATGAGTGAAATGTTTTTGAAAAAGTGAATGGCATCCTCAAAGCTTGGTTTATTAAGATCAAGTGAGGAACAAAGAGTAAGATGGCCTATAGAATAGAAAAATAAGTAGCTAGGAGAGCAATTTAGATGATATTTTAATAACATATGATGAATAATGAAGGCCTAAACTTTGATTTAGCCTCAACAAGTGTTGAGTTCCCCTTTCTTGGATATCTTCAGACAGAGACTGCACAACAATTTGGTTATGTTGTGCTAAGGATGCCTGTCGTGTATGGGTTGGATTTGATAATTATTGGGGTCACTTCCAGCTCCTAAATTATGTGACTTCCAGCTCCGAAATTATGTGAATGGAGGACAGAAATGTGGGCAATACTGCATAGATCAAAGTTAGATAACAGTGATTGATTGAATATGAGGTAGTAGGAAGAAATAAAAAATGATTAAAATATTTTGAACCTGAATAACTAGTAGAATGTTGGTGCCATGAAAAGAAGCAAAATTCATGACAAAAAGGTTTGGGGGTGAGGTTCCTCCTCTGCACATGCAAAGTTTGAGGTGCTAAAAATATATCGAAGTAGACCTGTTTGAATGAAACACAAATGAAAATGTAGGCCCAGAGCACAGGATAAATCATTAAGGCAGGTGAAAAATGCGTGTTTGAAGCACAGGAAAAGTGATGAAATAGGTAAGTATCTTTGTGGGAATAATCTTAAGAGAAGTAAACATCACATCAATGAAAGTGAATGAAATCACCAAAGTAGAGTATGTCAAAAGCAGAGAGGACCAAAAATGGAACTTTTGAGGATGCCAATATTTAGGGGGTTGAAGGAGAAAAAGAATTTATCTAAAAAAGGAGGGGAAACCAGAGCAGCAGGAGCAGAACCACGAAAATGTGATGTCACAGAAGCCATGGATAGAGAGTGATACAGGGGAGGGATAGTTAATAGTGTTAAATACAGCAAAATATTTATGAAGAATGAATATAGATAAAAAGTGAAAAGGTTAGATTATGAGAAGGGCATTTATAACTTTAAGAGATTAATTACAGCTAGAGATTAGGCAGCTAAGTGACACAATGGATGGAGAGCTGGGCCTGGAGTCAGGAATAACTGAGTTCAAATTCAGCCTCTGAAACTTACTGCTATATAACACTGGGCAAGTCATGTAAACTCTGTCTGCTTCTGTTGTGAGGATCAAATGAGATAATAATTATAAAGTATCTGACACATAGTAGGTGCTTATTAATTTTTCTCTTCTCCCTCCCCCTCTTTTCTTTTTATTAATATTTTATTTTCCCCATTTAAATATAAAGATAATTTTAACTTTCATTTTTTAAAGATTTTGAGTTCTAGATTTCCTTTTTCTCTTCCTCATCTCTTCCCCCACCAAGACTTTAAGAGATCATGTAAAACATATTTCCATATTAGTCGTGTTGTAAAAGAAGACAGAGACCCGAAGAGAAAAAAACAAACATGAAAAGATAAAATGGATAAAAATCAACAATACACCAGCATGCTTTGATCCACATTCAGACTCCATCAGTTCTTTCTCTGGAAAGTTTCGTCATTAGTCCTTTGGAATTATCTTTGATCAATTTATTGTTGAAAATAGCTAAGACACTCACAGTTAGTTGATCATCATACAATATTGCTGTTACTACCTACGATGTTCTCCTGCTTCTGCTCACTTCACTTTGCCCCAGTTCATGTAAGACTTCGCAGGTTTTTCTGTAACCAATCTGCTCATCATTTCTTATAGCACAATAGTATTTCATTACAATCATATACCAGAACTTGTTTTCATCTATTCCCCAACTGATGGGATTCCCCTCAATTTCCAATTCTATGCCACTACAGAAAGAGCTTCCATAAAATTTTTTATATGCCCCCCCTTGTTTCCATTTGAGGATGGTGACAATATCTGACTCACAAAAGGCTAAAGAGTGAAAGTTTATTAATGAATACAAGGCATCAAATGTAAATGACTAAGAAGAAAATGGAAAGATAATATCGTCAAGTATGACTTTTAAGAAAAAAAATAGGGTGATTGAAGTATGTTTGCATTTAAAGAGGAAAACCTTGATGCTACAAAAAACCCAACATGATTTATGTATAGATCAAAGTGTTGGAGGAAGTCAAAGGGGAAAGAATGGGATGGGATGGGATGGGATAAAAGATAACAGTGGAAGTATAAATGTTAAAATGAAAGATTCATTTCTTCCTCTGATTTAAGAAAGATTAAAGTTACCAAAAACTTCTGAAACAAGGAAATAAGTTAAAGGAATGTGTTCATGGTGATCATTCCCTTTTTTCAATAGAGTAGGAAGAAGTGTTATTTGCTTAAAGTAAAGTATGGGATGAATGAATGTAAAAGCCACAAATTGGGAAGGGCAAGTTGTAAGAGCCATCAATCAGATCAAAGAAGAGGAGAGGCTGATGTAGGTAGTTGTCATGAACCTAAATAGGTACCATAAGCAAATCCAAGAAAATAGAGGTGTTTCCAAGGATGCAGTCATTGACCTTGTGACAGAGTTATAACTCCTAATCATTTGATGCACGCTTTGCCTGAAACCTCATGAAACTTATTGGATAGTGTAATGGACACTTTCCCATGAAAAGCATAGCACATGGTGAGGAAACCACTCAGGCAACTAGACTTTTCAGAGCTGTACTACCCTGTCACAATGAGGTTCACAGGACCACAGATTTAGAGCTGAAAGTAAGGTAATCAAATCCAACCCTCTAATTTTATAGATGACAGAAAGTGACTTGCCAAAGTGCACATAATAAGCATCTAAGGCAAGATTGGAATTCAGTTCTTTCCAACTTGAAGCCCTATGCTCTATAGAATATGTCTAGCTCATATCAATAAACACATATCTATTATCACAGTACATTAGGAAATACCAGACCAAAATCCTGGACTAATCTGTGTATGCAGTTTATACAAGCTGCCCCATACAAATAAAAGGGTTAATGCATTGTTAGCACTGTTGGCAATGTTTGTTCCATTCCTGCTCTCATAACTTAACTGTCCTGTAATCTTCTCTTTAACAATAGAAATAAGACTAGGATAGGAACTAGCAAGAGGGAAGAGTTCCTCAATGAAAGTAGAGTCTTATTTTTTTTTCTGTTTCCTATTGTATATAGAACAAAGCTCAAAGACACGTTTGTCCAATTAATGAATGAATTAGAAAATTAAAGATAGAGCATAGGGATGAAGCAAGCAGTTGTTGGGATGTAGCAGGTCTATGTCAGATGGTACTAGCTAGACTCAGTTTAGAACAGGTCATAAAGCAAATGGCCTCTATATTTCTACTTGGAATAATTACATCTAATAGTGTCTTCTGCAGAGTTGCCTGCCTAGGCCCTGAGCTAAGCAACTTCAGTAGCAATGGCAGCAACTTCTGACAGGGTCAGTGAGGAAAGTTAGCAGAATAACTGTAGGTCAGTTGTAGCTGAGAAAATTACAACTGGAAATAAATAGTAATGACCATATTTTCCCCCCAGGTACATAATTGTACATTTGAAAAAAAAAGAGCAATAAAGGTAAAAGTAGCGCTTTTGAAATTCAATTCAATTTCTGATTCAATAAGCATAGCTAAATGGCTAATAGCTTCCTGGCACTGTCCTAGGCAGTAAAGATACCACAAAAAGAAGGAAGGAAGGAAGGAAGCAAGCAAGGAAGGAAGGAAGGAAGGAAGGAAGGAAGGAAGGAAGGAAGGGAAGGGGGGAAAAAAGAATCTTTGCTTTTAAGGAATAGAAAACTAATTCTATTTACATTGCATACTAATTTGCATATATATTCCATAGACTTGAGACTTAAGCACATGTCAGACAAGGAAATGATGATCTATTTTGAAAATTATGTACAGAGATAAATGAATAATCTATTACAGCTGATAGCTAAGTAACAATTTATCAATTACTTAGTAAGTTTTAGAAAGTAGCCCAAGGATCAGATATATCAAGTAACCTGGCCATCCTCATACAGGTAATCCATGTCAAAGATTGGCTTTAATCCCAGATTTTCCTGGATGCAGGTTCGACACTCCATATGCTATAACACATAGCCTCTTTAAAAATACATATGCCTATACAATAATCCAATAGATATACTACAAAGTGAAACATAACTATAATTATGAAATTCAAAATTATTTTGAATTTAATGTTACACTGGAAAAAAGTAGTGTCCATAGTCATCAGACCTATTATCTTTTTGTCTTTCAAGGCAACTTGGAAAATTTATCTGTTGAATATTTTATCACTTCTCTAAAAGTTTATCCCAAGAAAGCTTGCCTCTTCTCTCTATTAGCTTTTGTTGTTGTTTGGTGTGTGTTTATATAAATTTTAATCATCAGATATAAGAATCAACTGTTATTCTAGTCTAAAGAACCTATCTTCTAAGCCAAGAAATTCATTGTCATCATTAAACGTTATAAACATACATATTCATGCATGCTGAAATGGTTCAGAAGATTCTTCCAGTTATACCCATTGTAACTCAATCACCTCTCTCCATCATGTGTGGTTCTTGTCTAAGTCCTCCCACTTATTTGCTAAAGGGAGTCCACTCAATGGACTGAAGGTCTCCCTCATTTTCTCTAACATTTAAGGGTAGAAGTGAAGCACTCTAGGTCAGAGGGTTCAAACATGAGACCCACAGGCTATAACACTCCTGAATGTAGAGTGAAATAGATTAAAATGTCAGGGGCAGCTAGGTGGCGCAGTGAATAGAGCACTGGCCCTGGTTCAGGAGGACCTGAGTTCAAATCTGGCCTCAGACACTTAACACTTACTAGCTGTGTGACCCTGGGCAAGTCACTTAACCCCAATTGCCTCACTAAAAAATAAAAATAAAAATTTAAAAAGAAATAGATTAAAATGTCACTCCTCATTTTAATGCGTTGATTAATTTATTTTAAAAGAAATATATCAACTTGTATGGTTTTCTAAGTTGATATGTAGCCTACAAGAAACTTTATGTATGCTTCAGTGGCCCCTGTTTCTATCTGAGTTTGAAACCACTGCTCAAGGTGTCCTCTTGTCATCCCTCAACCTTGCCTTATAAGCAGCCCCTTCAGTTTTCATTATACTGTTCTTTGATATCTTCTTTCTATTCTGATCTCCTTTTCAGTTGTTGCAGCCTGCACATACCCACCATGTCCCTCTCCATTGCCCTTTGTGTTGTGATGTTCACTTTCAGTTTTTCAAAGCAGTTGTATCCCTTAATATCTCACCAGAGCCACAGCAATACAATGTTGGCATTGACAATATGGACTTTTACGTTCAGGGAAATCGTAGGGGTTGTAAAGGAGCTTTTGAAGTTTCTTGAAGGTATTCCAGACTGCTTTCCTCCTCCTGTTCATCTCTAAGCCCAATGTTTTTGTCCCTATGCACTGCTGAGGCCTGGCTCTCTGTCCCCTGTGCCACCTGCTTCCACTCTCTGATTTTATTTATCCCCACGTGTCTATGCATGTGTGTCTATGTTAAATAACTGTTTCTTGGTGATAGATGATAATGGTGATGGATGGTAAATGATGACAATAGTGATAGAAAGAGGAGGATTGCTAGGTTTCTCTAACATTAATTTAAAACCTTTTAGGTGAGGCTCATGCAACTGGTACTATATCTGATGATATATCTCATTCTTTACATTTTGATAGCATTTTCTATTTTTTCAAAGCATTTCCACATGAATTATCTCATCTAATTTTCAAAACAACTATGGGAGTTAGGGAGGGAGGGAATTATTAGTTGTGTTGACAGGTGAGAAAATTGTGGCATAGAACATTTAAGTGGTTTCTCCAAATTCAATGAGCTAGAAAGTGACAGAACAAGGACTATTGTTCAGGTTTCCTCGTTCCTATTTCAGTGCTTTCCCCACTACATTAAAGTATCTTCACACCCAAAATGGGCATTAAAAATGACCAGTTTTCAATAGAGTATGGGTTCCTTGAGCACAGAGACTGTCTTGTGTTGTTGTTTTTTGTTTTTGTTGGGGGAGAGGAGGGGGTTGCCTTTCTTTATACCCAGAGTGTTTGGCATAGTGCCTGGCACATGGTAGGAACTTTATAAGTGCTGACTATCTCAAGTTCAGTGAGTGACTAACTTGAGGTATACAGCTAGATTGATTTCAGCTGCCAAACTGACCTTCCGGAAAAGGCAGATCTGACCACAGTCCCTCGTTATTCAATAAAATCTAATCGAAAATGGATTGGATGTCCAACACGACATGCCTTGTGTTGCCTTGTCAAAGACCACCCTGAAACTTAGTGTTCTAATTCAAACTCAATAACCACAGCTTTCATCCTAATATATCTTTTTAAAAAATTAAAAGAAAGCATTTAACTGAACTATACTTTAAATGTGTTGTCTTGATGTTTAATGTGTTAATAAAGAAGCACATGTATTACTCTATCAAAATTAAAATATTTCCATCAATCTATTGCAAAAGTAAAATAAACTCCAGTGGCACTCTATCACCACCAGAATCAAATATAAAATCTCCTGATAGGTTTGGGTTGTTGTTGTTTTGGTTTGGTTTTTTTTTTTTTTGATAAAAGTATTTTATTTTTTTCCAGTTACATGTAAAGATACTTTTCAACATTTGTTTATATAAGATTTCCAATTTCAAATTTTCTCCCTCCCTCCCCCCTCCCCTAGACAGCAGGTATCCTGATAGGTTTTTAAATCTCTTTATAACCTTTCATAACCTTCATACCTTTCTAGTCATGTTATTCTTCTCCATATATTATATGATCCAGTGACACTGACCTCCTTGCTGTACCAGACAATCTGCCAACTACAGGAATTTTCATAATAGCTGCCTCTATACTTCTCTTCCCCTGCCCCGCCCCCCCCCCCATCAGGGAGAATTCTCCCTCATCTCTACTTTCTACTTTCTCTGCATTCCCTCAAGTCTCAGGTAAATTCCCACCTCCTGCAAGAAGCCTTTCTAAGTCTTCCTTAATCTTAGTGTCTTCCCCCTGATAATACCCCCAAATATCTGTACATATAGTTGTTGCATGGTGTCTCCCCCATTACACTGTGTGCTCCTTGAGAGCAGGGACTATTTGTTGTTGTTGATACTCTTCATTTCTCTTTTTGCCTCTTTGCATCCTAAGTGCTTAAAGAAGTGCCATGTATCTAATAGGTCCTTAATAAAAGCTTATTGATTTGACTTGACCATGGGCCAATCATTTGACTTTCCTGAACCACACTAAGCATCTCCATAAGATAACTCCCTCCAAATCCTTGCTTTATAGAGGGCCCAGAATTTTCCAGCCATCTCTTCATTAACCTCCAGCTTCTCTGCTTGGTTTCAACTCCACGAAATATCATACCAGGTACCCTCCCACCCCCCCCACCCCCACCCCCCTGCCACCGCCCACATCCATAAACACACACAGATTCTTATTTACTTTTGTGTATTACATTCACCCATTAAATTACAAGCTCTGTGAATGCAAGAACTTTGTTTCTTATTATTTTTATGCCCATCATTAGCACAATTCTTGGCACATAGTATGTGCTTAATGAATGTTTACTGATTAAGACATATTCATTAAATTATAGATAGCTTTCAATCTAAATTAATGGAAGGCATTTCTATACTGATGATATAGCTATTTGATGTATGGATATATGAATATAACTAACAGAAGTATGAAAAAGGGGGGCAACTATGTGCCACAGTGGGTAGAGCACTGGCCCTGGATTCAGGAGGACCTGAGTTCAAATCCGGCCTCAGACACTTGACACTTACTACCTGTGTGACCCTGAGCAAGTCATTTAACCCTCATTGCCCTGCCAAAAAAAACCACTCTGGAAACAATGTATGTGCATGATGCAATAACAATAACATTTATATGCCACTTAAGATTTAATAAAGCACTTTCCTCACAAGCATCCTGTGAGACAGGAGGTACAATGATCATTATCTCATTTTAAAGAAGAAAGGGACAGCTAGGTCATGCAGTGGATAAAACACAGGCCCTGGACTCAGGAGGACCTGAGTTCAAATCTGGCCTCAGAGACTTGACACTTAACTAGTTGTGTGACCCTGGGCAGGTCACTGAAACCTCATTGCCCCACAAATAATAAAATAAAATAAAGATGAAGGAACAGAGCAGTGATTCTTTACTGTGTAATGACCACCTAGTTAATTTAAGAGGTAAGAATCAAACCTGTCTCCTAAATCAACATCCATAGAAGCCTAGAGCAATAGAAATAAGACATTATTGTTCTTTGGGAATTGTATTGGATGAGAGGTAATGTGGTATGGTGGATAGGTGGCCAGTCTTTATGGGTTCAAGTCTTGCTTCAGACACAAATTACTTAATCTCATAGTGCCTCCAGGCAACTCTGTCAGATTATCAATTGCAGATGAATTCCTGAAATGCATTGGTGGAAGGAATTTCAACATCCTGAGTTCCATATATCAATGGAACCCCAGGGTATGAACCACAAAAGAATAATTTGGGAGTGCATGCTTTCATTGAATGTGCAACTAAAACACAGCTGTATTTAAAGATAGCTATTTACCTGGGCAATTTACTAGACTAAACAAAGGTGTTTAGGTTTACTACTGTAATCTTAGAAATGAGACTGTTCTACCTATGAATGACAGTCTGAGCTATCCCACAACATACTGTAGCCCAGGGACACCTGAAGAATAAGCTGATAGAGTCTTTTGAGCTGCAGATGTTAATTAGTTAATTAAATCCTGTTTCACAGAGTGGAACTGATGAAGCAATTTTACCACAACCTTTTCCAGATTAAAAGGGGAAAAAACCCTATCATAGTGCAATATTTTTTGGGGTTTATCTAGCAACTTAAATCTTGGTTCTCTGGGGAGCAGAAGTAATATAATTGTAAGAAAGTCTGTCCATGCCTATATTTAACTAGAAAATGAACTGTACCACATTAAAAATAACTTGTCTGGGTCTATTGAGCTTCTAAAATGATACCCAGCCATCCCTCCTCCAGCTTTGTAACTTGGAACATTCCAGGTAAACTCTGTAGGCCTTGGTTTCCTTGTATGTAACAATGAGATTTTTTTTTTAAAACAGACCTGTGACTTCACTGGGATGTGGAGTTCCCAGTCACAATGATGACTGGATAATTCTCTAGCCATGGAAACCACTATCTATTCAGCAATTTAAAGCCTTGGAGAGTTTCTTGGGTCACTTAGATGTTATGTAACTTGTCTAGTTATAGAGTCATCATGCAGCAGAAAAATGAATGGATAATCATAATCATAATTTATATTTTGCAAATTAAAACAAGATTATCTTGATGACTTCTTTTAATCCTAAAAGCTGGAATGAGTCTATGACACATAGATATATGATTGATAGACTTAATGAAACCATTAATGATAAGTAATAATGGATAGGGACTAGACATGTAAATTCAAATTATTTTAACCATGCCATAGTACTTATACTATGTAGTACAGTAGTACAATATGAAGACTTGGGCTAGGATGGAGGAAGGGACTTAAGTGTTAATTATCTTCATTTTTGAAAGGTTCTACCCATGAGTTTCCCAATACGAAGTCATTGGTCTATATTCAGTGTGTGTGTGTGTGTGTGTGTATGTGTACACACACACAGACACCTACATATATATATATATATATATATATATATATATAGAGAGAGAGAGAGAGAGAGAGAGAGAGAGAGAATGAAAACAGATAAAATATCTATATATGATGGCTATATCATATACTATCCATATGATATATATATATATATATCTATCGTATATATTTTATTTGTTTTCATTCCTTATATATAAGCATATGCATATATATGCATGTGTGTGTGACAAACATTACACACACACACACACACACACACACACACACACAGGATATAGACCTATGACTTCATCTTGGGAAGCTCAAGGGTAGAAACTTTCAACAATGAAGATCCTGAAATTTTCTATAATTTATAGTCTTCAAGAATTACTTGAGCTACTAAGAGGTTGAATAACATGCCCATGGTCACACTGCTATTCTGTGTCAGAGACAGGGCTTCAACTAAAGTCTTTTTGCTCTCCACATTGGCATGTTGTATGTTGTGTCCCTCTATCTTCCCTTTTCTCTCTCTCTCTCTCTCTCTCTCTCTCTCTCTCTCTCTCTCTCTCTCTCTCTCTCCCTCCCTCCCTCCCTCCCTCTTTCCCTCTCTTTCCCTCTCTCTCCCTCTCCCTCTTTCTCTCCCTTTGTCTCTCTGTCTCTCTCTATTATCAACTCCAACTATAAAACAACACTGAAAATAATAATACTACATACCCCCCAGATAGACAATGAGCTAGATGTAGAGTTGAAAAGGAGAAGCAGAGGCTGAATTGCATTTGGAAAATTGCATATCATATTTCCTGACCATAAGACTCTCATAACAGCAAAGGCCCATCTTTTTTTTTTTTTACTCGAACAATTTACCAGTATCGCAATGTAATAGTGAGGCCTATAACCCTACCACCTCTGCAAAAACTGAAGCTGATCTTCAGACAGAGGGCGATGGAAAGCCACAAGGTGACTGTGAGCAAGCCACAAATTCACAACCAAGGAGGAATTCTGAACAACAGAAGTAAAAGATGTCATCATAGAAGCACATGACAGAAAGAGATGTGCAGAGCACATAGCAAGAGTAAGAAAGTGATTCCCTATGATCCTCAGAATGTCCAGAAAAAACAAGGCCTTCGAGACAAACTGGAGTGAATTTTCAGCAAGACATGAAAGAGTCTCACAAGATTCCCAGGTATGGATGGATTCTAACCTCCATTAAGAATGAATTCCTGAATCAATGAAATTATAAATCCATTTTCATATTCATGTATCTACCTTGTAACATTGTTTCAAACTTTATATTTTCAAAATGTGAGTAATCATTTACATCTATAATTATAGATATTTAATTATATTTCCATATGAAAATATATGTATATATATACATATTCATATATAATCACGTATATATGTATGCATTAGTATACCATTACATTAATAAATCAAATAGTCACATTTCGGTCACAGTTATTTACTGTAAAAAGAAAATGAAGACGGGGCAGCTAGGTGGCACAGTGGATAAAGCACCGGCCCTGGATTCAGGAGGACCCGAGTTCAAATCCTGCCTTAGATACTTGACACTTATTAGCTGTGTGAGCCTGGGCAAATCACTTAACCCTCATTGGCCCACAAAAAAAAATGAAGAGAAAAAACATAAGCAAATTATAATCATCCTTTTATGAAATATGTTTCAATAATGACTTCCTGTTGAGGAATTCCTTTCCCTAACCCCCAAGCTGGCTTTCTTCAAAGTTTTGTAACAGATCTAAAGAGAGTTGACTAAGGTCCATGTTTGCTGCTTCCAAGACATGAAGAGGGGGTAGTTTAATAAGAATCTCCCTTCCCTAGGTTTCATAATGCCCTGGGACAAAATTTATCCCATTCCTTCCAAGACTGAACTCATTAACAAAGAATATATGCTATTTATTTTTGTTCAAAGTCTAGGGAGTCTTTTCTTCAAATTGGTGATATATTCCACACTCTGAAGATATTTGACCACTTTGTCAAAAATATTTTCTCATGTTAAAAATAAAATTCATGGGGCAGCTAGGTGGTACAGTGGATAAAGCACCGGCCCTGAATTCAGGAGTACCTAAGTTCAAATCTGGCCTCAGACACTTGACACTTACTAGCTGTGTGACCCTGGGCAAGTCGCTTAACCCTCATTGGCCAGCCAAAAAAAAAAAAAAAAGATTCATGAGTTCTGCCCTCTAGTGAGGAACACAGAAATGCCACTGTTTAGCATACACTAAAAGTCAAACGCAAGGAATAGTTGGAAAAATGAAATATAATTAACAAATGGAAATTACTGACAACAAAATAAATACCTCATAGAGAAAGTCGATTAACACAACACTTCTATACTGCTCTGTTTTATATATGTTATTTATTTTGTGCCTTATAACCACCCTGTGAAGTAGATACTACATTTTACACATTTTACACAGGAAGAACCTGAGTCTCAGAAAGGTTAAGTGACACCTTGTCACATAAGCTAGTAAGTATTGGTGTAAAGATTTGAAACTCATATCAGCAAAAAAACAAAGGATGTTTTGACATAATTCTAAGGAACATGGGAATAGGTGTAGTTTTAAGGAAGTAGCATGAGCATTGTTGAAGGAAACAATAAAAAGAAAAGGAAGCAAGTGGTCTGGTCTGTCCTTTTCTGTGCCTAAAAACAATGCCATCCTTATCATCCGTTTGTCCCAGACATGAACCTGTAACAAATGGAAATCAATTCTGCCGGCTCAAAATAAAGTGAGCTGGGAGGACTGACTTTAAAAAAGTTTCACTGCTACTTTCATCTCCACATTTACTAATATTTTTCTAAAATAGCTTTTCAACCTCTGAGTATATTTAAACATTTAATGTACTACAAGACACAAATATATAAATGTTCAAAAGCATGGAGAAAGATGGGGCTCTCAGGATTTGGATGTTTGGCACTTCAGATTTAGCCTTTCCATATAAAAGAAAATGAAACCTTTCTTTCTACTAGAGTTTACGACTGCTGGCCATAAAGTAAAATTGACAGGGTGCCAGTACTGTAAAAATCCTACACAAGTACAGTGCAAAGTATTGAGTAACCAGCTTTGTCTCTCTATAGTAATGTTTCTAGGTGTTCAGTCAGTTTCATTTTGTTTTGGGATGACAGCCCAAGTTGATAAACAATTTCTAACAGCCCAACTAAGGGAAACAAAGCTTAAAAGAGCCCCCTAGAAACAAACAAATCACAAGAGACACTTCACTCAACAACGTACTTACAAATACAGTCCCTGTCATAGGTCTTTGCTTGTTAGGGTTTTTGGTCATTCATATGTTTGGGTTTGGGCAAGGGCAAAGGACTCTGGAAGGTGTTTTCCTAATCAGAGTTTGCAAAGTTTGCATGCAGAACCAATCCATCATTTTAGTCATCTTGTTATTACTTAGTATACAAAGTTATACTTAAAAACCTTACACTATTACTTACTATACTACTTCAAAGATACTCTGCAAATTGCAAGAAAAGTCTATATACTGTCATTCCAAATGACTTAGACAACTTTTGGCCTTGACTGCTTAACATAAATATTGTCATTAGTTTCTATGCTATGTGCTATAAAAAATGATCAGTTCAACCCCTTAATTTTTTCTATAATGTCTGTTCCATGACAAGTCAAACAAATACTTACTGGGCACCTACCTGTCACTGCTAATTGGTGTAGGGAGTAGAAAAGAAAAATCAGGCAAGGGTCCAGCTCTCTAAGAGCTTATACTCTAGTTAGGGTTATACATATGAAAAATTATAAGATGCTTTAAGTGCAGTCCAACTCAAATCCACCAACATTTATTTAATAACTACGATGCATAAGACTGTTTGAAAGGTGCTGTGTAGAAATAACAAGATTATAAACAAAACACTCCCTGTTCTTAAGTAGTTTCTAGTATTGGGAAGTGTGGGAGAGGAGAGAGAACAATTAATTTCCAAGCTATTAATTGGGCATCAAATCCTAAACGGCATTCATTTCAAAAGTTAATTGCTACTTATAATATACCCATGAAATTTTTAGATTTTACCTTGGAGGTGGTGGTGATAGGTGGTTGTGGTTGTGGCTGTGGTTGTCTGGTCATTTTCATTTGTGACTAATTTTTTTGGGGTTTTCTTAACAAAGATACTAGAATTCTTTGCCATTTCCTTCTCCAGTTCATTCTACAAATGAAGAACTGAGGAAAACAGGGTTAAGTGACTTGCCCAGGATCACACAGCTACTAAGTGTCTAAGGCCAGATTTGAACTCAGGAATACTTATCTTCTTGACTTCAGGCCCAGTGCTCTATCCACTGTGCTATCTACCTGCCCTCCAAACCTTATATTTCCTTTATGTCTAAATTTTATGCTATTTAACATTCTTAGTGGATTTTTTTTCTTTAGACCAAGCTTTATAACCCGCTCCTATTTCCCTCTACCATTGCTTACAACCAAAACTCTGAACTTATGTACTAAAAAGATTTACCATTTGTTTAACTAGGTTTTGAAAGACTTTTAAGATTTTTTAAAGTCCTTTAAAAGAAAGTATAATGTATCTTCTAATATATTGTCAAAGACAACCTGCAGTCAAAAAGTGGGAAAAAGCACATAATCTTTAGTAAATAAGTTAACTTTTCTGGGTCTTAGTTTCCTCTTCTGTATAATTAGAAGCTTGTACCAGATAATCTCTGTAGTTCCTTCCAGCTCTAACATTTTCTAAATATACTATAGTATTTTCAAGGATACATGGTACAATAAACAAAAAGAAATATCTTAAAAGTCAGAGGACCTTGGTTCAACATCTGCTCCCAGTAATTACTACATATGTGACCTTGGGCAAGTCACTTAACTTCCCTTGGTCTCATTTTCCTACTCTGTAAAATGAAAGACATGAATTAGATGGTCCACAGAGTCCCTTCCAACTCTAAATTCTATGCTTTTTGCTCCTTACTATCAAAGATAAGAAATATTAAAAATGAATAATCCAATTGTTGCACTGTTCTTTTTTTTTTTCTTTTGGTGAGGCAATTGGGGTTAAGTGACTTGCCCAGGGTCACATGGCTAGTAAGTGTTAAGTGTCTGAGGCCGGATTTGAACTCAGGTACTCCTGAATCCAGGGCCAGTGCTTTATCCACTGCACCATCTAGCTGCCCCTATTGCACTGTTCTTATCCAAGAAATATTAAAAATAACTAGAAAAATAATTTCATCCTACTGAGGTGATCTTTTACAGAGAGTATGTAGATGGTTATGGACAAGGATCATATGGGATGAGAAAATATAAATGGATTGAGATATGCTCACATGGAAGAAGTACCTACATTATTGAAATCATGCAACCAAAGTATCAAAATATTCTTATGTTAAGATACACACATATTCTCAACACATAATGATTTTATAAGCAAAGTGAGAGTTTTCATAAAAATATAATGAAGAAAAAAATACCATGTATTATAAAAAAAGAAGATAAGCAATGGCTTACTTTTTCTGCTACATATAGATACTGAACAGTTAGGTGGCATGATAGATAGAACCCTGGCCCTGGAGTTAGGACAACATGAGTTCAAATCCAGCCTCAAACACTTGACACCACTAACTGTGTGACCCTGGGCAAGTCACTAAATCCTGATTGCCTCAAACATCTAGTGCCATCTCCAGTCATCTTCATATATATCTTTCCACTGGATCCAGATGGTTCTGGAGGAGAGTGAGGCTGGTGACTTTGCACAGCTCTCCCTCACTTAAATCCAATTTATTGTGAGTCATGACATCATCCCTGAAGTCATGGTCCTCTTTGAGAATGAAAGACAAACAACACAAAGATAAATGGCAACCAACATCTTGCAATTCAAGGAGAATATTCATTGTTCCTGACATAAATCAAAATAGATTCAAATATAATCCAGACACTCCATGATATTCAAGCAATGGTGCTAGAAAGGAAAATAATCCACAATGAAGGGGGAAAGCCCAAAGGAGCTTATCAATCTTCCCTTTAATTTTTTTTTCAAAAGTTAAGGTGAGACCAAGAGGATTTATTTGATTTTTATGAGTATATGCATATCCACATATCTGTATATGCATGATTCCATGTTAATATGCTCATATTGGAAGGGAACAGCAAGTATGTAAATGCATTACCCCAAAATGAAATAAGCGCTCATTATAAATGATGGAAGCACTTCAGGGACAGAAAGCATTAAAACTTCCCATGCAACAAGCAGTATGCACAGGGAAGAAGGAATCGCTTCCAGACATCCCATTGGATCCTCCCTTTTCCCCACTTCCCATCTGTGCTGTGTGATAGGAAAGGGAGAGAGAAATGGATGGGCTGCTCCTAGCAGCTGTTGATAAGGCAAACTATCTTTCCAAACAACTCTGGGTATATTGCGAAAGCCCTAAGCACAGACTTTGTAACCTGTGGGTATACAGAGAAGAAGCTGTGTACTTGTTTTCTAGCTTCGCCTTCATCTCAAACGTAGATGGGATGTTTTTTGCTCAGTCTGTATACTGGATTTTACCATATTTAAGGTAGTTGAAAGAATGGATTCTGCTTTCTATCATGTAGAAAAAAGTGGCTATTTGTGCATGTAGTTGCAAAAATGTAATACCTAAGATGAATTTTTATGTTTCACAGATATTATTTACCCACAGTAAAGCATGTTAGACTTGCATTCAAGAATTTCACTTCTATCATTCATTATGTGATCAACAGTGAAAAAATGGCTATTTCTGAACCTCAGTTTACTAATCTGTAAAACTGGAGAAAAAGAATACTTGAAGTCTCTGGTTCTGGAGTTGTAGTAAAGATCAAATGAATAAATGTATTCACAAAATTGAAGTCTTTGAATTACCCTGGATAAAGTGTGTGCTGCCTATGTGTGGTATTCATGTCATCTTGAGTTGTCTAAATATGGCTCACAGGAGATATTAATAGATATGACATGAGGTCTGAAACACCCCTATGAGAAGGGAGCCAACACTATGGCTAGGGGAGATCAACTGGCAAGTTCCTAGAACATCAGCAGGTTGGCCACTCTCTACTCCTCTTACTCTATTTGTTCCCCTAATATTGCTCATCTATGGTTATGATAGGTTCAATACAAAAATCACCTCTCAAATTGCTCATAAAAGGGAGGGTAGGCTTTAAATTATACTTGCCAGTTTTTCTCTTTTATACCACAAAAGGCCAAGACAAATAATGAAAAGTGAGTAAACCCATTTATCCAAGCACATAGCTGAAAGAAATAGGAGAAATTATACAGAATACAATAGACCAGAAAATCCATTGTCAATGAGCTCTATAGATGGGAGAAAGATGACATATCAATTCAAACAAGTGGAAAGTCGCAACCCCTAAAAATTCCCTAAAATCTCAGAAGGAGAGCAGGAAATAAAAAACATATTGAAGAGCCAGCTTCCCCTACATGTCTCCAGCTTCCAAAGTCTATCTCTTTCCATGTTTCTGGAATTAGTCCCAAAGAAAGTCTGGAACCATGATTCTCTTTCCTGAAGGAGGATATCTTTCCCCCTCAAAGCTTTCATACCAACTCCTCCACTCAAGCATCAGCATTCCCCCCACTATTTAGGAGAATCTCCTATAAAATGTGCCATGCATGAATGGAAACCTGGGTTTTAGCTGATTATAGAACAGGCTATATCTTTTGGTATTTTAAAAAATTTATGAACTAGAAAAATCAAGAAGTATAACTATTTTAATATACAAGGAAGGCCAGAAATTGGGGGGAATAGGTGAAACTACAATTCTAGTACATACAGTTTAGTTTTGTTTTTAGTATATGATACATTTAAGATAGTATCAGTATCAGCATTGCCCTGCAGAACTTTCCTTTGCTCTCTTCCATATACTTTTAATCGCAGCATTGAAGCTCTTTTCTTTCTTATTTTTCCTTAGCATCACTTCCCTCTAATATCCCCACCATTTAAAAAAGCCTTCCTCTTAATTAAAATATAAGTAAAACAAACTTGTATTTTAATTGTTGTAGCTATATGTATCTCATCCTGCACCTAAAATCTGTATCTCTCTATCAAGAAGAGTGAGTCAGCAGTCTCCTGGAAACATCATTTATCATTGCATTAATCTGAAGTCTTAAATCTTTCAAAGGTGATTTTCTTCATAATGTTATGATCATTGCATAAATAGTTCTCCTGGTCTATTCACTTCACTCAGCATCAGTCCTAAAAGTCTTCCCAGTTTCCTATTAATCCTTAATTTTCATTATTTCTTACAACACAATACTATCTATCACATTACATCTATACACTATAACCCCCAAATGGCAGATATCCATGTTGTTTTTTTGTACACATAGGTCCCTCCTCGCTTTCATTAATCTCTTTGGATTATAATCCTTAGTAGTTTCCCTTCTAATTATAAATACAATGTTTTTTGTTATACATATGCCTTTCAATTTTATGTAATCAAAATTATCCATTTTATCTTCTGAGGTTCTCATTCGTGTGCGCGCGCTCGCTCTCTCTCTCTCTCTCTCTCTCTCTCTCTCTCTCTCTCTCTCTCATGTCCTTGGTTTTTTTAAACACTAACATACTGTTGAGTTGCTTCCAAATCACAGGTTGTAACCTGTTCCAGTGGTGACCTTTTTTTTTTCTTTTTTCCTTTTTTAAAGCAATATAACACATAGTTTGAATAATTAGTTCTTTGAGATTTTATATTGGTCAGCTTCCTTCCTTACTGCATTTTACATTATTTCCCTTAAAATTATTTACCTTTGATACTTTTGTTCCTTCAGGTGGATTGTGTTATAAATCTATCTAGTTCTATATAGTAGTCATTAGACTTTTGATTGGTATATTATAGAATCTGTAAATTAATTTAGAGAGTATCATTTGTATTTCATTACCATGTCTTAATCAACAGTAATTAATATTTTCCAGTTATTTAAATATTATTTTACATCTACAAAAAATATTTTGGAGTTATAAATTATCAGCATTTCTTGGTAAGGATATTTCCCATATATTTTATATATTATGTAGCACTTTTAATGGAAATTCTGTGTGTCTGTCTGTGTCTTAGGCTCTCAAAAGTTTTTGCGGAAACATGCAGAAAGGCTAATGATATTGTGAGCTTAATAGATATCATGCTGCTTTCCTGAAGTTATTGTTTCTATTAAATTTTAGTTGAATG
This sequence comes from Dromiciops gliroides, assembly GCF_019393635.1. NCBI lineage: Eukaryota > Metazoa > Chordata > Mammalia > Microbiotheria > Microbiotheriidae > Dromiciops > Dromiciops gliroides. The sequence goes on along the minus strand of NC_057866.1, from coordinate 176,719,527 downwards.
TCTGAGGTTCTCTTCTAAAGAGAAAGATTGAAACATTATTTTCTGAATCTCTGAACTTCATTTACAACATCACATAATCTGCAAAAAAATGATAACTTTGTTTCTTCTTTGCCTATACATTTTCCTTCAATTTCTTTTGCTTCTATTATTGCTATAGGTAGGACTTCTCAAACCGTATCACACAATATTAATAGCAATGAACATATTTGATTTACCACTGTTTTTATTGGAAAGTTGGGTTTTTTTCCCTTTTTTTCATTACAGATGAAGCTTTCTCTTGGTTTTAGAGACTGTTTATTATGAATGGTTTCTTATGATTTCTAATGTCTTAACTTACAAGGTTATTTCATTTTTTTAAAGCTTTTGCTCTCCATCTGTTGGTGTAGTCATGTAATCTTTGTTTTTGTTATTAATATGGTCTATTATATTTATAGGAGAAAAAAGAGCCTAGAGCAGAGTGTTGGTGTGCACTCATAGTTACCAAGCATGATCAGGATGAAGATCCAGTAAAAGAGCCTGAGGAATGGCTACATATATATTATGTAGGAAGAAAACCAGAAGAGTATTACACAAACCTAGAGAGAAGCAATTATCAAGAAAAAGAGGGTGATTGACAATGTTAGAAGCTTCAGAAAAAAACACAAAGGAATAAGACTAAAAACAAACCATTATATTTAGCAACTAGAGATCATTGGGACTTTGGTAGAGGAGCCTAATTTAAATGTCAGACTAAAGAGGGTTTGACGGAGTTCAAGAACAGAGGAACTGGAGGAATATAGGATATATCTTCTTAAAGGAGTTTAGCTGAGTAGTGGAAGAGGATGATTTTTAGAGGGTAGAGTCAGAACAATTGAAGGTGTTTGTTTTAGAGAATAGGTAGATATGAGTGTGTTTGTAGGCAGCAGGGAAATAACCAGGAGACATGAGTGAGAGAGTGGGGATAATAAAGGGGAGGAGTAGATAGGGAAGTGAAGCCTGCTTAGTGCTGGCCTGAAATAGTGGGCCAGGGAGAGCAGTCAAGCAAGAATCAGTACAATGGGACCTTAGGGCAGATGTTACAGGAAAAAAAAGGGTTAGAATCTTCATATTGTGGTTTCTGGTCCAAGAAAAATAATTCTTATCATCTCATGGAGTTATTGAATTGTTTCATCCATTTAAATTTTGAGAGTCCAGTACTAAAGTAAGTTTTCTCACCTTCACTTGTAATCTATTCTTTGTTTTTTCTCCCCTCCTTCCCAGAGGCAGTTATGAATAAAAAGCACAATGAATAAAGTACAGGGTGTAGAGTCAATAAGATCTGGGTTCAAATTCAGCCTCAGACACTAGCTATGGCACCATGGACAAGTCATTTAATTTCTGTTTGCCTCAGTTTGTAAAATGGAAATAATAGCATTTACCTCTCAGAATTATCATAAGGATCAAAGAAATAATATTTATAAAAACCACTTATCACAGTACCTGTAGTAGACCCTTTGTAAATGCTTATTCATATCCTTTCCACTCCTGAACTCTCATTTAATTTATTACATCATTTGTTATCCGCTGCTTTATTTCTTCCAGACATTCTGATACTTCTTGTGGACAAATGACCCCCCCCCTCTACTTTTAGTTTTCAGGTTACTCTCTCTTAGGTTTATGTCTTGAATTCCTTGTAACCTATGCTGTTTCTTAAGTGTGATCAGTGATTCTTCAGTTTTCTCCTATTTTCAACTTCAGTTCTTTGTCAAGCATATTATGCTTAGTCCAATCCTTCCATGTATGAAAGATAGGGAATACCTGATTTAGTTCTGTTCTCTCTGCAATCTGAACAGTTCAGGCAATCTGTAAGGGGTTTCCGGTATTAGATCCCAATTTCTGCCTCATTCCCTGGCTCCTCTGTCCATCTCCTGGTGATCCACTGGGTTTTGGTCTAGATTGGTTTCTTTCTCCTTTTCTTTGCACAATCCACAGCTTGGTAGTGTATACATCATCTAATGTGGCTCTAAATGCCCCAAGAGGGATGTTGGAGATGACATCAGTCTCAGGCCTTCAACAAAAAGCACTCAAGGGCTAGACATTTGTGCTCCTAGTGCTCTGATAAATACATAGCCAGGTCCTAATTTCCTGTGCAATGACCTACAAGGGCTGGTTCTGTCCCCTGCTTGTGTTGTGACTGGATTAGGACCAGGCTTTGGCTACAGGTGCCCAATTATTGGAACTAACAGTTGCAACAACCCTACTCAAAGTTCCAATTACCTTTTGTTCCCTTTGTGGGAATTTGGACTAGTTACCTTCTTTTCTCATTCTGTGGTTGGCTTCTGACCAGTGGAATAAGGTTTTCTTGTTGGTCTCCCCAGCTCAACCTCTCTCCCTGCCTCTATTGACTCCTCATTAACCTGTTCTCTTGTTGCTTTCTTTGGTGAGATGCCTCAATGTCTGCCAAAGGCTTCTGGTCTACCTTTTTGTGTACTTCTGTACTGGATGAAGGAATTTACTTAAGCTGCACTGGGGATTTCATTACCTTGCTCCTTCTGTGCCCTTTTCAGATATTTGTTGGAGTTTATACAGGAAAGCTGAGCTTCTCTAAGACCTTTCACACTGACATCATCACCCTAGACCACATCTTTGTTAAAGTCAAAAAAAACTCTTAGAAAATAGTATAGGACTCCACTGTGCTTATGGATTATAAAAAACCTTTTGATTTAGCACAGCAAGATGCTACCTGAAAGTCTTCCTCCATTCAGCTCAGTATGTCCCAAGCACATACTAAAATCAGGCAAGATACATTGAAAGCTATAACTTGGATAACCTTCTGATTGATAACATTAAGCAATGCATATTAATGACAGAGTTATGCTTGCCAAAGTTGTTTGCTATGGGGGGAAATGGATTTTCAAGAATCTAAATGGAGGAGTGATTCTCTACAAATGACAAAATACACAAAATTCTCCTGTTTGCAGATGACATTGCACTGATTGCATCAAGGCTCAGAATATTTCAGTCTCCTAAACACAATGATTAATTCCTCCAAAATGTTTGACTGAACTATCCACACAGAGAAGCCTGACTACATGACAAATGTCTGTCTGGACTATACACCAGGCATTGTGCCAATTTCCAGGGATGCAAAAGCAATAACAAAATAGTCCCTGTTCTCAAGGAGCTGCTATTCTATTGAGGTAAAACCATGTGTACATGGGAGAGGGAATAAATATATAGTCATGTATATGTTGGTGTGTGGAGAGAGAGAGAGAGAGAGAGAGAGAGAGAGAGAGAGATAGAGAGAGAGAGAGAGAGAGAGAGAGAGAAGAAAAACAATGCAAATACAAAGTAATATTGGATTGGAGTGGGACCCTGACAACCAGGGTGTTGACTCAATTAGGAGAAAGCACTTGAGAAGAGCAGAGAAAGAAAATAGGTATTCTAAAAGGTGAATAGGAAGAGGGAAGAAGAAGGACAAGTTCTCACTAAAAAACCAACAACACTCATTATCCAGTTGAGACAGGGAATAGAGCATTTAAAGGGTAGGGATATTAAATAATCCTAGAGAAATAGGTTAGGCAGCTAGGCAGCAGATAGAGTATCAAGCTTGGAGCCATCAGAAAGGCTCATCTTCTTGAATACAAATCTGGCCTCAGACACTTCCTAGGCAAGTCACTTAATGCTCAATTTCCTCATCTGTAAAATGAGCTGGAGAAGAAAATGCAAACCACTCCAGTAATTCTGCCAAGAAAACCCCAAATAGGGTCTTGAAGATTCACACATGATTGAAAATAACTGAATAACAAATAATCAGAGGAGCAGGTTAGAATGAGTTTGTAGAGGACTTTAACAAATAGAAGAATTTGTATTTTGTTTTAAGAGGAAATAAAGAGCCACTTGGTGCTTTATAAGCATGCAAATGACATGATCAAACATGAACTTTAGCAAAATTAATTTGACATCCATATGGAGGATTAATTGAAGAGGGAGATGGCTAGGCTGGAGGCAAAGAGATCAATAAGGTCATTGAAATAGTCCAGGAGAGAGGTGATAAGAGCTTGAACTAGAGTGGTTAGCCTTGTAAATGGAGAGAAGAGACTGGGTAAGTAGGGACACGACTATCTATGCTGTGGGAGCTAGTGAATTAAAAGGTCTAAGATCCGTGGATGAACATTGCCTTATACAAAGTACTCTTAAAAAAATAAATAGTGCTTATCAAAATTTAGTTTGAAAGTATGCCCTGAAAACTTCACAGCTTCAAAGTCAGGTTTTTTATCAAGTGTTTCTGGTTTTCTTCATTTTTTTTCTTAATCCACCGAGGTAATCTTTCCTTACCTTGGTTAAAAATGATAGAGTTAAGCCGATGCAAAAGGAAAAGTTTGGTTATGCAAATATGAAGTCTAACAATTAAAATCAGAGCAACAATTTCTGTCACTTAGTAGATTCCTAATAAGTGTTTGCTAAATTTAGTTGAATTGGCTTCATTTCACTTTTGGGCAGCAGCCACAAACACATTTCAATTCAATACATTGGCATCAAAGCCCTAAAGCCTGACAAGCATGCCTGTCATATCTATTCTCATATTACACAGAGAGTTTTCCACGGCTTCCCTATAGTTTCTCCAACATGTGTTCACTCACTCCAGCTTCCATCAAAAAACTGATTTCCATGGCATCTCATTATTACCCATGGTCATTGCCACAAAGCAGGTCTCATTAATTGTCTGGAGGGCCACAGCAGGAGAGGAAGGCTCATGTTGTTTATCACACACGTTGAAATAGGTGACTCAAGGTGATGTCAGACCCCATCTGTTGAGAGCCAGTAGACCCTTCTGTCTACTCAGCCCTATCTTTTTAGGTTAGTATACACTTTGAGTCCACCGGCAAGGAATTAACATGATTTATTCCACACCTGTCACCACAATCCCATTTTCTCCCTTTCTTCTAGTTCTCTTCATATAGGACTGAAGCTCCCTTTATTTACTTCCTGCCTCAACAATATCCATTATGCCCTTTACTTGCAGAAAAGCTGTAGAAGCCAATGTTACTTTTCTAGCACATACAACTATTCAGCTTCGAATAACCATCACTCAGCCCCAGCCTGAGGAACTAAGGACAATGCTGAATGTAATTGCAAACCAGGTAGATGGACTGCTGGGGTGTCAGAAAAATATAGCATTTATCTGGTACCTTGAGATAGTATATTAAAATAGTCTTTCTGAATGAGCTTCAAATGGACTGCAAATTAAGAAAGGGAGTCCTCTTATGAGAAATTACAACCTCCTTAGCAGTGGTGTGGATTCTGTTGAGGAAAAGGTATTAAGGTCCATGTGGCAGTATTTGCTTTTGTCCTGGGTTTTACAGCTTTAAGTAATGTTACTATAGCAAATAAAATGGGCAAGGAGATAAAGAAGCTTAACAGATAAGACCAGGTGGTTCCTAAAATTATATGCAGAACATAATTTGCTGGGAGGAAATAGAATTATTGTAGGTATGGAAAAACAAGTGGAGTGACCAATTCCCCACCTTTCTTTCCATGCTTAAAATAAAACTCTCTCCTTCAAGATTTCCAGGGAAGGAGTCAAAAGATGCCTTGGGACCTCCTTCCTGTGTTTAACAAAGCTTACTGTCAGCAAGCTCTTTACCAACTAACTACATATTAGCTGCTTCCCTTTAAATTCTGGTCCCCTGAGGGAGGAATGGAGGATATCTCAAAAGTGGCAAAATAAAATAGCAATGGCCCTATATTATTAATGATAATAACTAAGCTTACAGCCCAATACTTTTATTCAATTACCAAAAGTCATTATTTTATTCACTTCCTAATAGTCCACAGAACATTAAATATACAAGAATGACAGTGTGATAGTGCCTTGTCCTGGGACTATTTCTAACTAAACTCTACAGGAAAAAATGAAAATGGGAATAAAAATGATAAAAAATATCAACAACTGATATTTATCTATTGCCTTAAAGTTTCTAAAAATCTATAAATATAAAATTTCACTTGAACTTGGCAACAATCTTATGAGGCAGGTGCTCCTGGTGAAACTTCCTATCTGATGCTCAGAAATGAAGTGACTTACCTATGAAGACATCAATGTTAGAAGTGGGCTTAGATTTCTATTTCATCCTATTCACGACTGCCACACATGTATACCTTGTTGTTGATGATGGTTTTGACTCATTTTAGTCTTGTCCAACTTTCCATAACCCCATTTGGACTTTTCTTGTTGTTTTTTTGGCATTTATTTCTCTAGGTCATTTTATACGTGAGGAAACTGAAGCAACAGGGTTAAGTGATTTGCCATGGGTCATACAGCTAGTAAGTGTCCAAGGCCAGATTTGAATTTAGGTCTTCCTGGCTCCAAGTCCAGCACTGCCCATGCATATAACTTAGTTCAGAGCAAAATTGTGAAATACATAAAGTATGTCTTTATCTCATCGACTTCCTCTCTTTATGAAATCCTCATCTTGGAAATCTTTTTGTGTATGCCAGACCCATTTTCTTTCCAGACTCTCTTTCTCATTGAAACTCTCTCTTCCATATATCTAGAGTCACTATTGTTACTCTGCTTACAAGGAATACATTTATTTGGTATCTTTCAGATAAATAGCTAGATAAAATGTGAAAGATTCATCATCTCCCATCTCTGAGATTGAGTTCTACATGGTAAACATTCATCTGTCTTGTCCAGTCTCAGGCCCTTCCTATCCCCATGCCTATGATGCATATTCCCATCCTTTTACTCCCTCCAAGAACCGATATCAAATGAGTAACACCACTCCACTTATGTGTATATGTATGCAACAAAAATGGAAGCTCCTTAAGGTCATGATGGATTGTCTTGCTTGATTTTAAAGGGTATTCCTAAAGTCTTATTGTAGTTTTAAGCTGCTGAAGTTTAAAACTGCACCAAGACCTTTGGAACACCTGGTATTAGTATTTCCAACATGTAGAATAGTACTTGGCATACAGTTATAGCTTAGTAATTTTTTATTTATTCATTCATTTCTTATTTCCTTTACTTATACATACTACATATGGATTCAGCAGCATCATAAAGAACAAAGTAGATTGACACAAACATTCGTGAATACCCCCAATGACCAACAGAAAGGAGACCAGCACTAAACTTGATACTTTTCAGCCTTTGCTACCTTTTTCCTGCAAAAATTCACCAAAAATTCTATCCACATCAAGCTACTCTCTTTATTGAATTAATGTTTTATGTATAGATAGTGGGTAGTCTACATACCCACTGAACTTCCACATACCTATAGCATTGCAACACAGATGAGAAAGTTTAGCTTGGGGGAGATGGAACAGTCCTTTGGTCCTTTGGGCAATAATGAAATCCCAATTCCTTATCATTTTATGATTTCATTGGTACAGGGAAATCTCAACAAGGAAGCTTTACCTACCAATACAAAATAGAACCCGAAGATCTATCTATAGTCTTTGAAAGTTGCCTAAGGCTTAGGATGCCTAGGGCACTGAGTGGGTAAGTAATTTGCCCACAGTCACACAGCCAGTGAGTAGATGAGGAAGGATTTCAAACAGTTCTTTCTGACATTGAGGTTGGTGTTCTAGCCGCTACCCTAGGCTACCTTTCACAGTAGGTGCTTAATACATAGTAAGTGTTTCTAGTGGTGAAGCAAGTTGAAGGGCTCTTGGCAGTGCTTTATCGGTGACTGTACAGGGGAAAGTAAATCGTCTAGAACTACTATCAGTTTAGAGGGATGTTATCTAAATCATTGGCTTAGATGCCCAGGGTCTTTACCCCTCTAGCAGAGACTTGGTTGACCTCAGTACAGCCAAAGTGTGGAAAAGTAAGATCTTTCTCTCTAGCTGACCCTGACAGGCTTCTAGATGGCACAGTATATATAGAGAGTGGTGGACTTGGAGTCAGGAAGAACTGATTTCAAATTCAGCCTAACTGTGAGACACTGAGCAAATCCTTTAACCCATTTGTCTCAGTTCCCTCATATGGAAAATAGTGATAATAATAGCACCCAAATCTCAGGATTTTTGTGAGAATAAAATGAAATAATACTTGTAAAGTACTTAGCACAGTACCTGGCAAGTAGTAGGAACTGTATAAATATAATATTATTATATTATCATTTTAATCCTACATATAATTGCTAAAAGTGGCAATAGCATATACCTGAAACAACCCAGTATCAATTGACCAGGGAGGTGTGCCTTAAGCACTGACTATCTTCCTGTGATATGGTATGGTACATGGTACATGGTACATGGTAGCTCTTGATCTCATTTTACCTCTCAAGCCCTTAGAATTCCATAGCCTCAACTACACTGCCATTCAGCTGTGCCATGTTAATAAAGTAATCCATGCTATTCTGATGAAGGGTGATAATTATTCCTTTTAGGTAATGCATTTGCATTTGAACATAACTTTGTGAAGATAGATAGATTTTCTTAACACCAAAGAATAACTAATGGCAGCTAGAAAGATTACTGAATGTAAAGAAGATATATTCCCATATTGCCTGGCTACATTCTTCTAGACTTCTCTGTCATACCCCCATGAAGGGTGTCATCATCCTAATACCCCTTCCTTGTCCTTTTCCTTCTTTGTAGCTTTCCCTCATTAAAGTGGAAACTTCTTGAAAGCAGGGTTACTTTCCTTTTGTGTGTTTCTATTCCCTGCACTTACCACAGTGCCTGGCATAGAACAGGAACTTAATGTATATTGACTGTCTTTGCCAATATTTACTATAACTGTGACCTTAGACAAATCATTTCCCCTCTCTGGGCTTCAATTTCAAAATGACAGACTTGGACTATGTGACCTCTGATGCCTTGTTCAGTTCTATTTTTTTAATCCTATCACCCTGTGAATTCCTGACACTTATTTTTCAATAAAACACAAACTTTATCCAAGACATATAAATTCTATATAAATTAAACTGTGAGCTGCAGGAGGGCAGGGACTATTTTTTTCCTTTCTTTGTATCCCCAGTGAATGGAACATAGTAGGGGCTTCATAAATGCTTGTTGACTGGAATCTTTGGCATTGAAAGTTCTGAATAACCTGGTAACTTCCTGTGTTTCTGGGCTTCTTCCACTTTACTTCCCTCTGCTCACCACTCTACAAGCCAGGATTGTTCTGCCCCTTCAAGTCTATCTCTTGGTTTCTCTGGCTTCCTTCATAACTCATCTTAAATCCCTGCTTCTGCAAGAGTCCTTTCCAAGCCTCCTCCCCCATGTACACACATTAGTGACTTCCCCAATCAGATTACCTTCCATGGCCACTGTATTTATTTTTACATACCTGAGAATTTACATGTTGTCTTCCCCATCTGAATTTTATGCCCTTGAAGGGAGAGACTATTGATGCACTTCTCTGTATCTCTGGCATTTGGCATAGTGCCTGGTACACAGCTGGCACTTAATAAATGATTATTAATTAATGGATTGACAGAGTTGAAAAGGAAATTTAAAATTATCTAATCCAACCTGCTTATTTTGTACTGAGGCCCAGAAAGATGAAAGAATTTGTCCAAGGTCGCAAAGCTAGTTAAGGGTAGAATTTGGAATAGAATATGAATTTCCCTAGTTAGGAGTCTATATTCTTTCCACTCTCACATGATGCTGCTTGGCCTTTGGGGAGGATATTTTGGGGTAAGTCCTGCTTAAACTGCACTACATCAGCCAGTCCTGCCCTATTAAAATAAATCAGTGCAATGCCTCATCTTGACAGGATATCAGTTCCTCTGAGAGAAGAAATTAAATTATAAGTTGTATGCATATATCTAAATATATACAGGGCTAAGGTCTGCAAGGGGAGGAAAGAAATTCAATTATAAAGTTTATATAGATATATATCTTATAATTTAATATATAATATTTATATATGAATATATAAAATATACCTTATAACATATATTATATATAATAGATATTTTAAATATATACATATATGTAAAACACATATGCATATATTTAATAAACATGTCTTATGGACCTTGACAAATACATTGTGACTGACAGGGACGATTACATGCATTTCTCTCCCAGACTTTCTTTTTTATCCAGTTAAATTATATGAGGTTTCAAGTATGTTTTCACAGAATCTTCAAACCAGCATACCAAATATATCTGCATAAAAACAGCCAGTTTTCTTCTGGACTTAAAGAAAGAGATTAACATCCACAAAGGACATTAAAAACAACTTTGGTGGACCTCATGTAATACCATGTTGAGGGCCCAACCCTAGCAGTACCCCAGAGGAATTCAGCCACTGGAATAAGACTCCAACCTCTCTGACCCTAATGTAATTCCAGCTCCACATGTCAGCTGCATGTTGTAGATGATTCTGTATTAATTAAATTTTAATGTGTATTCTGCAGCTTTTATTCACGTCCACTTTCCCCTTAATCAGCCTGTTACATCTTGATGCTAAATTTCTGAATAAGGACCAAAGTTATTAATGTTTTCTAGTCCATGTTGCATTCTAAATGCTAGTTGAACTCATCTGAAAGCATGACAGGAAACACCAATGGGGCAAACGCTCTTTGACATGGTGTAGCTGTGACTTGTTAAGCAAGTTGTTTTAACCCTAGTTTCAGAAAGACAGCTTGGTTGTTGCTGCTGTTAAGTAGAGTCTAAACAAGAAATGGACAGTAAAATTTTTTACCATAACTCCTTTGTCCATTCAACTAGGTCCCTGAGTTTCAGGGGAAAGGGCCTTAGAAATATCCCAACCCTTTACTTCAAAGTAATAATTCTTACTCTATGCAAACAGATAGAGTACAAGCAAAGCAGAAGCATGTTTCCTTTCTATTGGATATTTTATGAGTATCGCCACCCCCTCAACTATCCAAATCTACTAACAATGTGTTCAAACACTGCACTCTCCCTACGAGAAAAGTCAAAAGCCCCTGGTGTTTGTGGGAGAAGGTGCCAAATCAGAAATCACACAATTTGCCACTGTTGTGACATTTACCTTTCAAGCTCCCGACTGCTACCTGTGCCTCCAAAAGTTTACAAAGGCCAGTAGTTCAAAGTAATATGGTCCCATCTCTGAAAAACATCTCCCTGTCTGTGAGATAAAACTACCAATTAATGAGTGTCAGAGTAAGAGTTATGGCCGGGGCAGCTAGGTGGCGCAGTGGATAGAGCACTGGCCCTGGAGTCATGAGGACCTGAGTTCAAAGCCAGCCTCAGACACTTAACACTTACTAGCTGTGTGACCTTAGGCAAGTCACTTCACCTCAATTGCCTCATCAAAAAAAAAAAAAGTTATGGCCAATAAAAAACATATTCCTTTTAGAAATCAAATGGGAAATTAGTTTTCAGACCCTTTCCCTCTATTTAGATGGAAAAAATGTAAGCAGAATAGCAATTCCATCAATGAATATCATCATTGAATATAAGCCATATGATGACAGAGAGGCCATAAGGCCACAAAAAGATGTTCAGTTAACCTTCATGACAATGACAGTCTAAAATTAACTGAAAGCCACCATCCAAGGGTCGGAACCTCACTAAAGCATCTGAGGACCTTGGCCATTTGAAGAACATCAAGCCTTGGGTCCTTTCAAGTAATTGTATACTGGACACAGTACTTTGATTCAAGATTTAACAGCAATTCTTACAGTATAGTGCTTTCCCAGAGTTTCTCACTCTCTGATTTCCCCCAGAAGTCAATGCAATGCATTTTGCTTAGTAGACAATTGTCCTTTGAAATAGAGAGGAGGTTAATTGTTGGAAATATAACAAAGAGGCTACAAACAACTGTGAAGGTATAGAACAAAGAAAGGAAGCTGTTTTTAGTATACATCTAAAGGAAGTAGCCCCTACTTAGGCTTCTTCTTAAGAAAAGATTATTCCCATAATAGCAATAGCTTTATGATTGTTTATAATAAAAACCAAAGTAATGCCTCCGAATTTTTTGAAGGCAACTGCTTGAGATGGGGAGACAATTGTTAAGTGAGCCTACCCATCCATCTTATATATTGTTGTTGTTGAGTCATTTCATTCATGCCTACCTCTCTGTCACCCCAAATGCGTTTTTCTTGGCAACAATACTTGAATTATTTCCCATCTCCTTCTACAGATCATTTAACAGATGAGGAACTGAGGCAAACAGGTTTAAGTGACCTGCCCAGGATCACATAGCCAGTAAGTGTCTGAGGTTATATTTGAACTCAGGTCCTCATGACTCCAGAGCCAGTTTTCTATCCACTGTGCCACCCAACTGCCCTTATTGTTATATAGGGGTGCTCTAATGCAGAGGTTCTTCATTTGTTTTGTAGATCATGACTCCTCTGAAAAGTCTAAGGAAGCCTATGATCCATTCTGAGTATAATGTGTTTAAAATGTATAAAAACATAGAGTTACCATATGGAAAACATTTATATTAAAATATAGTTATCAAAGAATATTAAACAGGGTCAAAAACTCCAGATTAATAAACTTTTGTCTAGTATAGACTATTTTTGGCCAAAGCCAAAATAGGCAGAGAGACCCAGTCATCTGTCCAATTATTGGTAAGGTCGCCTCTACCCCTTCCGCAATTTTACATTCACTTTGGATATGGACAAAGAGAGGTTATACTAGGATTGATTGTTTATGAGCACGTTTTCCTCCTTTTAGACATTGCGTTGGGGAAAAGAAAAGCAGAGGTGAGCATGATATTCAACCCCCATAACAATGAAGTATATATGTGAAGTTTGGTCTGTTGTGGTAGCCTATGTGCAAGATACATGGAGCTTCACAAACATTTACTAAGCACCAACTATTCACAGAGCCCTGTCTGGGGTGAGGAGGGCAAAAATCAGGAAGATGCAGCATTTAGATGAATCCTGCTCATGGAGCAAATGTATATATAAAGTTGTTCAGTTTTGCCTGTATGCTAGGCATGTACATTTTAGGTTGACAACTATTTATGGCATCCCATTTTTAGGAAACTCTTGCTTTCAGTCCAGTTCTAATTCCCCATAATTCTGTTCAAGTAGAAAATATCATCTCTTTGGGACTCACGTGCTTCATCTCTGTTCCCATTTTCAGTGCGAAGACATCCTTGCCTGCATCCAGGAGGCCATGTAACGATGAACAAAAGCAATCTACTTAAACGAGTCAACAAGTCTGATATGTGCTTACTATTCGTCAAACACTGTGTAAAACACTAGAAAAACTTTTTTAAAAAGATAGTTCCTATCCTCAAAAAGCTTACATTCTAATGGAGGAAAACAACATTTAAAAGGAAGGAGAGATAAAAATGTCTTCCTGGGAGAGGTCTAGAGTACAGCCTAGTGACAAATGAAGACATGGATGTCCTGGGCATCCTTCAGTAGAGGCTCTGGGAGGAACCGTCCAATCAGAGGGAGGTGAAACAGTAGTACAGAATTATAGGATGACAGTGATCTTTTTAGTGATTTCTAGCACATGGCAGAGAAGTCCAGAGACTGTCTAGAAGGACTGGTCTTTGGAGTAGAATGCCATTTACTACTAATTATGTGAATATTTTAATAATTTGGTAAAATATCATTATGACAGGAAACACAATAAGGTTGAGGTCTAATATTAGACTATTTAAGTGTGGAAACTCCTTCAAGGCGAAAAAACATGGAGAAAGACAAAAGCTGGGTTCCAAACTGACCTTTGACATTCTGCATCAACATGACCAAAATCAGTTGGCATCTCTGAACCTGTTATGTCATCTGCAAAATGGGCATATTATATGTAAGATCTACCTTACAAAATTGTTGAAAGGAGCAAATAAGATTAGGTGTGGAAGTTTTTACAATCCTTAAAGCACCATATAGCTTTTAGGCATGATAATGAGAACTTCAGAGCGTGATGGCGGATATTGTAAAGACTGGCAGGGAAGGCTAAATTTCAGGGAAAACTGGATCCTGATACCCATTAGGAGAGTATGGGAATGCAAATGAAGCCTATGAATCTAGAGATCAGACTGAAAAGTCTTGTGAGATCAGGCTGTAATTCAGACTTGCCTGTAGCCTCTTGTGGACGAAGCCATCCATTTCTTTAATAATTCCCTGGCGTTTTTTATTCTGTCTGACACCTGGAAGGGTAAAGACAGTGAAAATGGATATTGCACTCAGAGAAAGAAATAAGTGTAACAATTGAACAGAGAAGTCCAATTCCAGCTCTGGACAATAGTGTAGGTCACTTTCTCTCTGAACTGAATAGGAATAGTCTGAACTGACTATTCCTATTTAAAAATACCATTCACATGGGCAGACAAAATGGAGTGGCAGTTCTATGCTAGGACTTGCATCCCCAAGTGCAAGAAGAGGGTATTTCTTTGGTTTATTATTAAATTAAATATTAGTTATATAATTTCCTGTGTGATTTATCTCAAACATTGAAAGAGTATCTTATTTTTTCACTTTCCAATAACTCATGAGCTTCTTAACTCTTACTCACTATTATAACTCAGTAATGTCTTCTTAAGATCAAAGAATAATGACCTGGACCAACCCCCTCATTTTGCCGATGAGGAAACAGATCAAGAAAAGCTAAGTGACTCGTTAAAAGTCAAACAAATTAAGAGAAGCAGGATTTGAATTTAGCTAATCTGATTCCTAATCTAGTTATCTTCCCACTGCAAGTTATCCTAGAATGGTGTTGGTTGTACATACATATATGTGTGTAGGGAGAGAAAAAGAGTCTTTATCAAGGATATAACAGATATATATATATATATATATATATATATAATATATTTATAATATACAGTTATCCCTTCCTCATCCTTGGGGTTAAGGGTACAGCACCCCCACAATCTGGAAAATCTGTGCAAAAATTTTGGCTTTCTCTTTGTACCAGAGAAGTCTGATTTTTTTTCTTTTTCTTTTATGGGATACTTACAGTACCTTATTGTAAAATCTTGGCTAAGTATTTGTTCATAGGTTATATTATGCAATATAATACACATATTTTATGCATTTCTGAGTTTCTAAACTTTTTCTGTCATCTGCTGGCCTTCAAATATTGTCCATAAAACTACGCAAAAATTTCCATTTAATTTCTTATGCTGACATGCAACATGTTAAAATAGCAATGGAGAAAACAGTTATAGGAAAGGAATAAGTATACAGTGTTACATATAATGCATATATACATATAAACTCACTCACAAGTATGAAAATTCCCTCCCCCACATATGGATAAGCATGTATTTCCTGTTCTAAACTAACAATGACAACTACAAGGTCATATGTTTTATAAAGTCCTCTATCTGATATAAATGATAATGAAGGGTGTTAGATAATTAGAGACCTGGAGATTACAAGGACTAAAGTTCCCTGCGTCTGCTGATATTTTAGGAGCTCAGCCAGTTAAAATTCATTGTGTCTTTTTCTGTATTTCCAAAGTAGAACTAAGTAAAATTGCCCTTCTGCTTTGAAAACTCATAAGGTATTTACTATCAACAAAAATGGATGTAGTCTCATTGATCTACAAGTTTCATTCAATGATGTTGATTACACCTCATCTATGCCTTCCCAGCCTAGGCTCATCCACATACTACTGAAGTTCTTCTACACCCAATGTCATGGAGAACTTTTCTCACTTTCTCCCAACATAAATAGCATAACAGTGGAGTGCTCTGGCTATCAACTTGTCATCCTCTCACTATGTGACCAGTTCATATTCTACTTCTCTTATACAATTCTTTGATGACATTTTTATTCTTGTTTTTATTGGTAATATGTTGCTTGCTGCTCACGCCTACCATGATCCTTTCAACTTCACTCTATGTGATGGCTATCTTTAATTCTTCAGAGTCAATGAACAGGTTTTTCTGCCACACAGCACCACTAACAAAATGTGTGCATTGAAAAGATGAACCTTTTCTATTAGGAGGAAGCTCAGGGGGTCAGTAAAGTAGTTCAGCAATCTCCTGGTGGCAGTCCAGCCAGCTCCCATCTCCCTATGTTATATATAGATGTTCCTAGGTTTTTGGTATCATGGAACCCTTTGGCAGTCTTGTCAAATGTATGGCTTCCTCCTCAGAATAGTGTTTTTAAATTCATAAAATACAATACTTAGGATTATAAAGAAAACCAATTATATTGAAATAAGGATGCAATTTCCCCCACACATGTTCTCCTTGAATCATTTCCATAGACCCCTTACAAGTGGAAAAGGGGGGTTGTACACCCCAGATTAAGAACCCTTCCTAGAGTAGTGTATGCAACAGGAAGATCTATGGTAAATGAAAGGATAAGGCATCATTTTACCCTTCAGGATTTGTCATGGTTTCTATGGGCAATTCCTCTAAAATATTCCTCCTTTGGTAATAGGCTTTTATCCTGTTTTATTTGTAAATAATAATCCCACTTTCTATGAAGAGTTCATTCAAACCATGGAGTTAAATAATATACCAATCCTAGGGAGAGGGACCCATGAAAATCACCTTGTATATTACACTACACATAAGTACCCTCAAATTTAAAGAATCATAATGTTTCTTGTGTGATATGGACCCCTGTAGGAGTCTGATGAAGTCTACAGACCCTATCGCATATTCATGTTTTTTAAATTCATAAAATGAAATACAGAGCATGACAAAGGAAACCAATTCCTTTTCAATTGGTTACAAAAATATTTTTTAAACAACTTAATGGACCCCAGGTTAAGAACCCTTCCTCTAATAGTTACTTGTCAATATCTATCTACCACTAGTGAGATCAGGTAACAATCCAGAAATAGTCAGAAGGGCATTTGTTGTCAGTTAGGAGAAATTCCAATTATGATTAGACATTTTCTTTGAATAGGAAGCAATTCAACCTTAGGCACCTCTGAGGAATTCTCACAGAGTTGAATCCTACTATGTGTGTCACATATTCACAATGCTTGTAATGCTAATCACTTCTAAGCATGAATGGAAGGGGGGGAATAAACACAGCACAAGCATAGGATAATTCATGCTTGATGAGGACTTAGAAAGTTAACAACTGAGAGGACCCTGCCTGGTGGTGATGCCACTGGATCATAGCTTTAGAATATAAGCACTTCCCGAAGAGCAGAGGGCTGTCACTTCAGCTCCATCATTTATATCAGATTTTGAACCCAGGTCTTCTGAATATAGTCAATGAGCTTTCCTTTCTTCTATTCTTCCTTTCTTTAGTGGAGACTCCTTCATACCAATATTCTAATTAGATTTGTGAGGTTGGAGGATTTGGACTATGCAATTTCCTCCTTTGGGCTGCCCTTGAGAGCCATAACTATCATAGGAGCACCATAGTTTTGCCTCCAGATGCTGACATGGAAGAAGGGGTACATTTCTTTCCTATGACTAATTTCTGCTAGCCCTATACCACCAAGCATAACTATTTAATACTCCTTTCTCCTGCCCAGCCCTGGAATGTCTTTTCATCCCCTCCTAAGTATCATCATTCTCAAGCCCCTCTCCCAGGGCTCAATTACTCTCATTGACAAATTGGCCTCCCCAACAATCTCTGTCCACAACCACCAGCCGTTCACTGAATTTACTCAAGTGCTGCAAATCCTAAAGTTCTTCTCCTCCTACCCTCTGTTTCACAAATTCCTTCCTCCTATTTTCTTTCCTTTTTTTTTTTTAGTGAAGCAATTGGGGTTAAGTGACTTGCCCAGGGTCACACAGCTAGTAAGTGTTAAGTGTCTGAGGCTGGATTTGAACTCAGGTACTCCTGACTCCAGGGCTGGTGCTCTATCCACTGCACCACCTATCTGCCCCCCTCCTATTTTCTAATTGTCTGGAATTCAGAGTTGCTCTACACTAAGATGAAAATCACCTTCCTCCATTTTTTTATGGGAAATATCTTTATCTGGCTCAGCCCTTAGTCTCTTCTCTACATGTGCTCTTCTGCCTTCTTTTATCATCATGTCCTTGGGAGTACCAGTTCTACTGCTAACAAATACAACCATATCTTAGAGCTCTTTATCATGCTCATTTCATTTGGGGGCAATAACTGACATTTGGCTCCCTCATAAAAATATCACTTCTATTGCATGTGCACATGTGCACATGTGCGCACACACACACACACACACACACACACAGCAACTAGCAGTCAGCTTCCTCCTTGCTAGGTGCTTTGTCTATCAGATACTCTCTTTGCTACTTCCCCATGGCAATCTGTCCTCGTTTGGATTTTATATTGTCTAATGATGCTACTCTTACAACACTCAGACCCTAATTTTTTTTTCATCTACCAACCTTCCATTTCTTCCTTCAGGGAGCTTATATTCTATTTTGGGGGTGGAGGGCTAGGAAACAGTATGGAAATATAAGAAATACTCTACCTCTCTATGTATATATACCTACATACTCACACAAAATAAATACAATGTAGATAATCCCTCTTGTATCTCTAGTCATCTTCCTTTTTACCCTAACCCTTTTCATCATCCTGGGTAACTTCAATATTCACACATTTGACCATACATGCGCATGCAAACATATATCCCTTTTTGTCACTATCAGGTTATTTAAATAGGTTAGGTTGGAGTAGCTTCCATTATATGCCATGACTTCTGATTTTATTCTCTCTTCTAACTTGGTATTGACTTTGAACTTTGCTCTAAGAATTTAATATTTTGATTCTACAAGACAGCTGATTAAGAAATGGCTCCCACATTGGTAGTTCATTTCCCATCTGTTAAGATGATTGTGCAATGTTATCATCTAGTGACCATCCTACACATGAGTCTTTGTGTACATGCCTATGTTGATCTTTGGACAGCAGGCTATCACAAGGATTAAACTTTACTAGAACCTACTTCCCACTCAATGAAAGGCCATGAGATCTAAAGGTTAACATCCATGCCACCATGAGTTATCAGAGGAGAAACTTTGTGGAATAATTTACATATAGTAATTGCTTAATGTTTGTTGAATTAAATTAAGAGCTGTTGAAATATTTCTTGTATCAAATAATTTCACTAAATAAATGGTCTCAAAAATCACACATAAGGAAATGACCATGGATGGCAAAAAAAGCAAACTCTGAATAGAAAATGCACTTTAGAAAACCTTCTCTTAAAGTTCCTGTTGGGAAAACTGATATAAACATAACTCCCTAGAGCAGAAGGGAAGGATATTTTTTTTGTCAGAAGATCAAAAGTTTGTTACAAGGTATATTATTGAAGCTACAGATTATCTTGGTACTGAATATAATTAATGTAATTTGAGGGGAAACAAGATAGCATTTTCCCCATAGATAATATATAAATACATATGAATGAGTATGCATATATAATATGTATAAGTATAGAAGCAGACTCTCAAATGTTGTATTTTTCACACTTAAAATATTCAGTGGCTTTAGAAGGAAAGCTTGCATTCCTCTGATATTCCAATAGCTTTGTGTTGTCATAGATGCATTTCTGCCATTGATGTAGATGGAAGCCTAACTATGCCAATCAGGGTGTCTCATGTTCATGCCCACCCACTGTGCTAGAAGCCTTCCTCACTTTCTCTTGATTTATCAAAGCTACAAGTGATTCCTGTGGACTACCATTTGTTATCCCTCTCTCTCCTATGTGACTAATCCATCTATCTTGCTCGTATATTTCTTTGGTGACATCTTTTAACAAAGTTCTCCTTTGTAATCCCTTTATTCTATGTTACACTTTCCTCACAGTCTTGTGCCTCTTCATTGATGGTTCAATTTGCATTCCTTCAAATTAGCCAGAATTTAAAAAAAAATAAATCTCAAGAAAGCATAAAATTCAATGTTGTTGGGTAGGTTTTTTGTTTGTTTGTTTTTCGTATCTGTTGGTTGTGTGCCAGGACAGTGTTTGATTGTAGCACCATTTTCTTTATCTTCAATTGGTCCTTTAAATAATTAACTTTTATTTGAAGATATTTGCTCTCGAGGAACAACAGGGCTCTCTAGGAACACTTTAAACAGAGAAATGGTCTTTGCTGAGTTGTTTGCTGAGTTTGCTGTGAGTGTTACAATCACAGTATGGTTGTAAAAAAGGAGGAATGACAGTTATATAAAATGCAAGAAAAAAATAGAATTGTTTTATTGGAAACTAAATTCTATTTTCTATATTATCAAAATCTCAGCTCAGTTTACATTTTTAGATGAATATGTATAAAGGAAACCAAAAACCTGGTTCTCCATCCCTCAAGACAGGTAGCTGGCATAGTTGATAGAATATTAGGTCTGGAGTCAGGAAGACCTGAATTCAAATCCACCCTCAGACACTTACTAGCCTTGTGACACTAAGTAAATTACTTAGCTTCTGTTTTCCTCAGTTTCCTCAATTACAAAATGAGAAAAATAATAGCATTTACTTCTGGGGTTGTATTATGGATCAAATGAGATAATATTTCAGGGTCTGATACATAGTACCCACTATATACTTATTCCCCTCCCTTTATTCCTATTCCCTAAAGATTTATCTTGTGAGCCAATCTTGCACATACATGCGAGACACTCAGCATTCAAAGATATATATGAGCATATGATGTCCTAATGATTAGAGACCATAAGTTTATTCACCAGGATCATAGGACTTTAAATAGGAAGGGAAATTGAACATCAATCAAGTCCAAAGCCTTCATTTGTTATATAGGGAAACGGACACTAAGAAAGGTGCATCCAAAATCACGTGGGTTGTAACAAAGCTGGGATTTAAATTAGGTTTTCTGACTTTCATTTCAGGGTTTTTTCTATTATACCTCTCCCCCCACACACACTGTCTCTTAATTTTACCCCTCAATTTCTATTGTATTACCCCTTCAGAAATAACTTTGATTTTTAAAAATATTTTAAGACTAAAAATTTTTTTATTTGACAATATGCATTACAAACTAAAATAATATTCCATTTTCTCTCTCATAAGTGTTAAGGTAAAAAAAAAAAAGGTCAAAATTCCTGTACCTGCTAAAACTAATGGAAAAATAATCCATTGCCTCCTTCAGTTTAGACTTAAAAGACAGCTTAAAGATATTGACAATTCTACTTAGCCACTGAAATTCTTTGAACAGTTCTGAAGTTTTAAATTAAATTACTTCCCTGGGTGTCTCCTCCAACCAAGGTCTTCTCCTACTCAAAATAGAGGGAGAAGGAGAGAGAGAGGGAGATGGAAAAGGAGAGAAAGTGGAGAGATGGGTTGAAGAAAGAGAAAGGGGGTGAGGAGGGGATGGTCTCTCTCATCCTGCCACTGCTCTAGTGATAATGAGCCTCTTCTTCTTAAAGCTACATCTATTTCCTGTGTATTCATGGACACCCATTCTCAGAAGAAACTGAAAAAAGAGAAAACGAGGGCCATGGGGCAGTTGATAGAGTCAATCATTCAGCAATAGCTATTAGCCCAATTGTAGAATGAGGACTACTTGGATTCCATCTGAAGCGTAGAATGATACTGAAAGATGGAAATGACTCCGAACATCACTTTGAACATGTTGTCCACGGGGTTTTCTTGTCATAGATACTGGAGTGCTTTACCATTTCCTTCTCTAGTGGATTAAGGCAAACAGAGGTTAAGTGACTGGCCCTGGGTCACCCAGGTAGTGTCTGAGGCCATATTTGAATTCAGGTTTTCCTGACTCCAGGCCCAAAGGTATAACCACCAAGCCACCAGCTGCCTACTATGTATTTCCTTTTAGATAAGGAAACCAAGAACCAGAGATGTTAAGTAACTTGCCCAAAGTGTAGATGTCTGAAGCAGCATTTGAACCCGTCTTCCGATTCCAAAGCCAGTTCTATTTTTATTTTATTGCACTATCTTCCCACTTCCATCATTTTACAGATATGGTAATTGAGGTATCAAATGATAATATAGGTCCCCAAAGTACTAAGTAACAAATTTGAATTTCAAACAGAGTGTGCTGGAGACAGCTCAAACTAAAGCTGATTATAAAATTTTCATTGTGAGCTTTTGTACTAAGAAATCAAATAATACAGATTAGGTCTTGCTTATTTTGTTGAATGCTTAGATTTAAGAAAATAGTAAAGAAAATTTTAATCATGTATAATGATAATGCAATGTTAATGATCTTAAAATTGTGTCACATTTTTTGAGAGCTGATTGTTAAATATTTATCAGCACATTCCTATATTTAAACCCATTTCTTATGACTATAACCAATGCTCCCATGGCTAGTCTACCACCAAATCTGTATCTATGTAGCAGTTAGTATGGGGTCCTGGTGGACACTCATCAAAAATTGTCCCATATTACATGAAATTCCATTTACAAACAGGAAAAATATATGTATGTGTATACGAAATGATATCTTAAATTACCAAAAAGAATAGAGTACAAATTTACAATGTACAATCTAAGAAAAAGTTGAAGTGACCTGTATTAGCACCTCAAACTATAGTACCCAGAATCATTAGGCTCCAAACTAAATTGTAAATAAGGCTCAGAGCCCCTGTCCACTGATTCTTCCTACTTTCTACTAGTCGGAATTTGTCACATGACCTCATTTCATACTTAAAGTTCACTAAAATAGAAATTATTCTGTTCTCACCAGAAAAAAAAAACAGCAAATATTGTCAATAGCCATGGCTCTAAGTGACTACTTTGCCCCTTCCAAATGTTTTCTTTCTTCTTAAAAGATTTCTAGTTCTGGCCTGGGCTTTGAGGTCAACTGAAGGAATTCAGGTGTAGTAAGATACCAACTTGTTCAGAAGGTACTTCATCTTGATTCCTTATTTTGCCTCAGGGATTACTGAAAGATCAAAAACCAGTTGCCTCATCCTATTCGTATGGGGTAAGGTCTGCCAGGATCTGGAAGACGGCAACTGCATTGTGTCACAAGTTCATGGAGGCAAAATTCTTGCTTGGACAGTGGCAGTTGCCTATATTACCAAAAGTCTACATTTCTAGGGGAAAGGGAAAAACCTCCTTTCCTTAAATATAGGCAATAAGGCATGAAATGGGGAGAAATTCCTAAACCCTGGCAGCCATTTTCTTCCTTCTAATACTGAATTCCTCCTGTGGCTTAATTTCTTGTGCCTGTATCTTTTTGTTTGTTTTGGATTTTTCTTTTTTTGTTTGTTTTTGGGGGTTTTGTTTTTCTGGGTTTTTTGCAGGGCAGTGAGGGTTAAGTGACTTGCCCAGGGTCACACAGCTAGGTGGTGCAGTGGATAGAGCACCAGCCCTGGAGTCAGGAGGACCTGAGTTCAAATCCGGCCTCAGACACTAAACACTTACTAGCTGTGTGACCCTGGGCAAGTCACTTAACCCCAATTGCCTCACTTAAAAAAAAAGGGGGGGGGCAGTCAATGTTCGCCAAGAATGCCAGTACAGTTATCCCTTCCACATCGTGACTTTCCCCAACACAAGTTTTATATATTGGGGGTTAGCATAAGAAATTAAATGAGAATTTTGTGGAAATTTTGGAGAAGCCTCAGATGACACAGAAAAAGTTTAGAAACTCAAAAATGCATAAAATATATGTAGAGATGTGGTAAAACATCAACATATTTTATTTTTAATACAATAATAATTCAGATTCCTTCTCTGGTATGAAGGACCAAAAAGATTTACACAGATTTAACCCCCATGATGTGAAAGGGATAACTGTACTAAGATTTCAAACCATACATTCAAATATAGAACTTTTGAAAGGTAAATTTAAGCAAAGTGTCTCCAAGATGCATATGGTGAAATCAGGAAAAGCTCACCAAACAACCATGTAAACTCATGAAAAACATAAAACTCATAAAGTTCTCATTCTCCACTCTATTGTGCTACTCTTTAATGACGGTTGTTTGTTTTTTCAAACTATACCTTTCCTCCACATACAGGTAGCAAATTAGCAACGCCTTTACATAATGGAAAAGAGCAGGATTCATTTGTAAAGTTGAGTCCAGGGTAGTGAAAGCTTCTAACAAAGGTGTTTTGCAAGTACTACACATCCCTTTCTTTAATATAGTAAGACTTGAGAATGGCTTTGTCTCCTCATCCCTTTTTGCCTGGGACCAAAGTACGGCACAGAAGAATGAAATGATTAGCCCAAAGCCACACAGCAAATCAGTGTCAGGGCAGTGATGTCCTATGTTGAACCCACAGGGCTCTGCTCCATGACACTCTCATTATTTGCAGCCATTTTGGTCCCCAGGCTAACAGGCAAAAATATCCTGGCTGTTCCAGCATCAAGATGACTAGAGTTCCAGTTAACAGGCATTGAGGGTTGAAGCAGATATTGCTTCGTGACTTTGTTCTCTATCTTACTCCTGGGAGAGAGGGGGAGTTTTCTTTATTACTAGTTTGTTCCTTTGGTGGAAGATGTGTTGTCATGTGAGGAAAAGGGGAAAAAAATCAAAATTCAGCACCAGAGTTCCCTCATTCTAATCCTGACTCCATGGCCTTGGGCTACTGCCTTCATGGGACACAGAGGCCCAGATGTAAAAAGAAGAAATCAAAAGTGATGACTTGTACTGATGTTTTGGGAGAATCCAGTTGTCTTCTTTCTAGTAGTCTGAGATTTTCCTATGGAAATTTTTATTTTTTTTTAATTTATGGAATAAAACAAGCTTTTCTATAGCAGTATAACAAAAGATAGTTGCATATGAAACTTCAAAGTTATTGTATACGACTTGTTATTCCTTTTAAATATATAATAAAAATATCATATAAATTTCTTTTTTTTTCTTCCCTCCCTCCCACCCTAGAGATGGCTACCAGTAGACATAAATAGGTATGTGTGTAATATAAATTATATACTTAAAATTATTAAAATGTATAATTATGTATTTTTAATTATATATCTATATTATGCTAAATTATATGTAATTTAATATATGCTAGACATATATGTAATTATATATGTAATTATTCTATACATACTTCTATTTATCATAAGTTCTAACTTCCTCAAAACTTATTATTCATACTATTTTTTACTGTTACACTGCTTAGATTCCACACTCTGAGGAGGTAAAGTTCCATTAGAAGTTATATTCCTCCCAAAAAGATCCTTTGGTTGAATCCAGCTGTCATTATCCATCATGAAAGGAGAAAAAATGAAGGGCAGCCTGGGAGCTTCTCTAATCTTGCTCCTTCTCTTGTTAAGAAATAAATGAATCTTGTGATTCCCCCAAATAGCAACTCTATCTGGGCTGTCACTTTATCTTCAGATTTTACAGAAGGATTTTGCTTCTAAGGGGACAATAAGAAAGCAAAGACAAACTACAAAAATTAGACAAAGATTTATTACTGGGAGCAAAGACGGTTTTGTTTGGGTATTTTCATTTTCTCATATATGTCAAAGTGCTTTTTCAGCTTTCTAGAACTTGAGTGCTATTAAAAGATGTAAAACCCTTGCTTTTACAGCTAGGATAATCACATTTTAACAAAAACACCTACCTCTCAATGCTTGCTGAGGTGAAAATTCACATCTTCTAAGTTTCTAAACATGGCTCAAGACCCCTCCTGCTTATTTGCAGATGCAGTATTGTGTTCATTTATTTTTTATAATTCATGAAAAATGTATAAAAAGCATAAAACCCTTACATTGGATTCTTTCATCTTAATGGACTCTTTTATGGCTTCCTTAGTCTGTGAAAATTGGTTTCCTGGATTGGGCATGTTGCAATTTTCATTCACCAGTGCAGTAGACAGTCAGCTCACCATTCTGGTACTATATGAAGGATTTGGGGACACAATAGGTCTGCATTGCTTGCTTCCTCTTTTTAAGAATAGCAAAGGGTGAATCTAGAGAGAGGAGGCAGTGGCAAGATGGATTTATGGATAGCCTAATTATCACACTGGTGAAAAATACCCACACAAACACACATCTTACACCATAGCTAGCTAATTTTTGTGCCCAAGTCAAGAGTGTGAAATTCCCATTCCCATTCTCATGGCATGTTCTGCTTGGGAGGTCTCCATTCAATTTGATTAGACTTTTGCCAGGAGAGAAGAATTTGGGGAAATTTATTCCTTCTGCCTTCTCTATTATCATTCCTTCCAATTCTCCCCTTTTTCTTTCTTTTAGATTCTATGTTCCTACTCTTGAAAAGAAAGGAAAATAGGGACTTAAAGGCACATGGGAACCAGGAAGAAATGAAAGTTATCCTTATTTTATTTGGGAGGAAAAAAATTAGTTCAATTAATACTGGAGTCTTCTTATGAAATGAGAAAATTAAATAGCTCTAACTGAATCATTCCTTCATTAAACTCAACAAGGATTTATTAAGCACCCTAAATACATGCAACACCCTGGGTTAGGTGCCAGGAAAGGAAAGCAAGCGCAGGAAAGGAAAGGAAAGGAGAGGAGAGGAGAGGAGAGGAGAGGAGAGGAGAGGAGAGGAGAGGAGAGGAGAGGAGAGGAGAGGAGAGGAGAGGAGAGGAGAGGAGAGGAGAGGAGAGGAGAGGAGAGGAGAGGAGAGGAGAGGAGAGGAGAGGAGAGGAGAGGAGAGGAGAGGAGAGGAGAGGAGAGGAGAGGAGAGGAGAGGAGAGGAGAGGAGAGGAGAGGAGAGGAGAGGAGAGGAGAGGAGAGGACAGGACCTACAACCCTTTCCCCACTCTTTAAAGAACTTCTGTTCTATTAGGGATATTACATACACATAGATAAATAGGTATATGATAATTGAGGTTGGCAAGAGCACAAATTGGTAGAAGGAACCAAGGGAAGATTTCCTACAGGAGGTAACAATTTGTTTGTCTCAAGGAAGGTAATGGTTATAAGCTTCTAAGGAGGAAGTACTTTCTAGGCAAGAAATATTAATTCAGCAGTTGTGTGGAAGATGAATTGGAGAGAGAAGAGATTAGAATCAGGGAGACCAATTATAGTTGGCTATTTCAACGAGAGCCTGAAACTAGGGTGTTGGCTGAATGGGTGGAGAATAAAAGACAGATACAAACTTAGCAATTGATTAGATACAAGAACTGAGGAAAAATGAAGAGGCACAGGTAATAGAAGTTACATTTTGAATGATTAGAATGAGGCTCTCGATATAAATAGAGAATTTGGAAGCAGGGGTGTGTTGAGGGAAAGAACACATTTCAGACATTAAATTTGACATGGCGATGGGATAGGCAGATGGTGATTCATGAATTGAAAGCAACTGAGTAATTTGGACTGGATATACACAGAGCTGTGGGTATGCATGCACATATATACATACATATATATATATATATGTATACACATACACAAACACATACACAGATACACACACATATATGTGTAGCTAGGTAGCACAGCAGATAGAGTGCCAGGCCTGGAGTCAGGAAGACTCATCTTCATGAATTCAAATCTGGCTTCAGACCCTTAATAGCTATGTGACACTAGGTAAATCACTTAACCCTTTTTGCCTTAGTTTCCTCATCTATAAAATGAGCTGGAGAATGAAATGGCAAACCACTCCAATATCTTTGCCAAGAAAACCCCAAATATGGTTGTGAACAGTCAGACACAACTAATACAACTAAACAATAAAAATAAACACAAGCATATGTATATGCACACACATTTCTATATAAAACCCTATCAGAGTTAATAAGATTACCAAATGAGGAAAAATTAATTAATCAATCCCACAAGTATTCATAAAGTGCCTACTATATGCCAAGTACTGTATTAGGCACTGGGATACAAATACAAGAGAAGCAAGTATTACCTCAGAATGAGTCAAGCTTCTAACTGGGGCTACAATATGTATGTATAATAAAATTTACATATATGCATATCAAACACAAAGTGAATAAATGCAAATATATACAAAGTAGTTAAATAAAAGGTAGTGTGATAGAGAAGGCACCAGCACATGGGGAGATTAGCAAAGGGATCAGGTAGATGATGGTACATGACCTTCATCTTAAAGGAAGAGAGGGTATCTATGAAGTAGAGGTAGGGAGTGTGTTCTAATCATGAGGAAAAAAATAGAAGAGATTCCTAGAATGACTTCCTACCACCTGGAATGACTTGCCACCCATTGGGAGAAGTGTTATTTATGGTAGGTACATTCTGACATGCTTAGTGCAGTGCCCTGAATATGTAAACACCAAATGGCAAGTATTATTTCATAAAATCATAGGATTCAAAGCCAATTTTAAGCTCTGGCCTTCCCCAACTGCTTGAAGTGGTATTCCCCCAGGGCGTGTAAGCTTTCAAAACTATTAAAAATATTCCCCTAGTTGTAGTTGAACTGGAAACTAGCACAGATGGGGATAGCTTTAGTGGAGAGCTGTCCATTTGGAAGGAAGGAATGCCCATCTCTTATACCAAAGATAGAAATAGAACAGAGTTGGGCTGAGGTTCTTCACCCCTATCTGAAAACAATCAGTGATTCTGACACTCTCACACAACTGAGGGCAAAGATGGGATGCACGAGTCTTTGTATGTGAAATACACAAATCTTGGTTAAAAAAAAAAAAAGAATCGGGGGCAGCTCGATGGCGCAGTGGTTAAAGCGCTGGCCCTGGATTCAGGAGTACCTGAGTTCAAATACAGCCTCAGACACTTAACACTTACTAGCTGTGACCCTGGGCAAGTCACTTAACCCCCATTGCCCCGCAAAAAAAAAAAAAAAAAAAAGAATCTCTGATGTAGGACTTTTGAAGAACAATGATCTCTTCAGCAATAATTGATAAACTAAATCTAGAAGGTGGGGGGAAACACCAAAATGTACTCACACCAGTGTCCAGAGAATGAACAAGGCATCTGCTCATGTCAAACAGAAGTCACTGTGTCATGCTGAGAAAAGATTCTGTGTCAAAAGAATACCTCATAGGAAAACACAAGTCTGAGAAGCTGCCAGCTAAAAAGAGAAGGGAGCCATAGGGAGAGGGAGAACTACCAAGGATTGATTCACCAGTTGGTATTCCCAAAATATGGAAGACAAGAAGGACACAGTAGGAGGTAGCCTCAAACTTGAGAGTGGAAGACACTACAAAATGTGAGTGGAGCAGGAGATTAGTCAGTAATTGCTCGCTCCCTATGAGTATGCATAACATTGCACCCAATTCCATCCTCCATGAGAACTTTTGCACCTTGTTAAAGTATTACATAACTGTTCATTGTCCACTAACTGTGGAGTACGGTCTTGATTTGCTCCTGCCCCATAACTGAATATTTGGACAAAAGGCCCTAAATATTCAAATTAACCATTCTCTTCTTCTTGGCTATGTTCAAGTGAAGAGGATGAAATGTTGTAAGTCTTTGGGTGAGAGAACCCTTCCATACCATGGTTACTATATAGCTTCAAAGCTACATGGGAACTTTTGATGTTGCATATATCCTTTCATGATCTTGGAATATGGAGTATTGAAGACAGAATACTTTGAGATTTTAAAAGTTGGAGAAACAAAGTTTCAGGCAAAGGAGTCCATTCCAGAAATTACCCAGAACCAAGCACCATGTTGCATTGTAGCCTTTATAGTGATCTGAGGGGTTCTAGCTGGCAGTAAATGGAGAGAGCAACTAAACTCTGTGTCCTTCAAGCAAAGTATTGATCCATTGGCTAAGCCAAATTTAGGGAGCTATTAAGTGTAACTTGCAATTTACATTGGTTCAAATATAGAGGTATGGAGAATTTAGCCTATAACATTGGAAAGATATCCCAAACCCCTACAGTTACCCCTAAAATTATTGGGGAGAGATTGAATCAAACCTCTGTGGACCAAACTCATCAGAGTGCAAGAGAGTTGGGATAAAAAAACTCAGAGTTTACACAGGCTACATGTTTTAGGACTCAAGGGAATCTATAATCTCTTTTCTTAAAATATTAAAATGATGGCAACATTTTGACAAAACTGACACTTCTCAACAATCATCCAAATCGCATCACAAAGTACATTCCCTCAAGACAGTCAATGTATTGACTTATTTTTAGATCACTTATCTGCTTGAAATGCATTACAGTATGGGATTTAAACCATTTTCCCAGTCTGTGTTTTATTTTTCCATCTGTTGTTTTTGTTGTTGCTGCTGCTGCTGTTGTTACTTAGTCATATCCAACTCTTCATGACCCAGTTTGGGGTTTTCTTGGCAAAGATACTAGGGTAGCTTGCCATTTCCTTCTCCAGCTTATTTCACATATCGAAGCAAATAGGATTAAGGCATTTGCCCAGGGTCACACAACTAATAAGTATCTGAAGCCAGATTTGAATTCAGGCAGGGCTTGTAGCATAATCTAAATTATGTAAAAACATCTACATAAAGTACTTAGCAAAACTTAAATTACCATATGAAAGGTCTAGCTGTAGTTAGGTAGCCCAGTCGATATAGTATTGGACTTGGAGCCAGGAAGACCCATGTTTGGATAATGCCTTAGGTATTTACCAGTTTTAGGACCCTGGGCAAGTCACAACCTTGATTTACTTCATTTTCCACAACTGTAAAATAAAGATAATATTAACATCCACATCCCAGGGTGGTTGTGAGCATAAAAGGAGATATTTCTAAAGCTCTTTGCAAACCTTCAAGTGCTATATAAATGGTAGCTGTTATTATTATTACATGAACTTTAGCTAATACTATTTTAATTGTTCCCCTTGGTTCTAAGTTTGTAGTCTTGCTACATAAACTGCTACTCCTAGATACAAAGCCATACAACTAAATCCATTTTGACTCTCACGGGATAATGGTATAATAGACTTATAAATGAAAGGATCCTTAAGATCATCTAGTATCAGAGGTTTTAAAATCATGGGTGTTAAACTGCTCAGAAATGTCATTAGTAAATGTTTCACAAATTAAATAAAAATATGACATAATATAATGTTAATTTATGGTGGTCTAAGTAAATATGCTGCCCCAGGGATTTATTTCTATTTGAGTTTGATACCACTGATGTAATCCAATTGCTTTTTACAAATGAGGAAACTTGGGGCAGCTAGGTGGCGCAGTGGATAGAGCAGTGGCCCTGGAGTAAGGAGGACCTGGGTTCAAATCCAGCCTCAGACACTTGACACTTACTAGCTGTGTGACCCTGGGAAAGTCACTTAACCCCAATTGCTGCACTTAAAAAAAAAAGATGTATAGCTGGGAAGAAGTAACCAGATGAACTTGGAACACCTCATCAGCATGGAAAAGGAATATTTGAAAATGTGCCTCTTTGGGTTTTTGTTTGTTTGTTTGTTTGTTTTTTACTCAGAAGTCATTTTAAATATTGTCATAATTAATAAACTGGTTTCTTTGACCACTTTTTTTTCCTAGGTTTATAGGTTTTCTGGATTCCTTAGGAACCCAGGTCCTCTGACTCCTGAGCCCATGCTCCTTCTACTACACCATGCCACCTTTAGTAAGATAAAGCTTAATTAAAAATTAATTTTTCTTTGTGTAAATATGTGTGTATCCTGTAGTCAGAACTATATCTTTCATGGTACAATGAAAAGAATATGTGATTTGGAGGTTGGATTTGAATTCTAGTTCTGTCTCTCACTATCTGTGTGGCCTTAGACAAATCACTTCAACTCTGGAGGCCTCAGTTTTCTTCTCTGTAACATTTTATAAGGATTGAAGCTCCAAGGGGATTGAATTTCAAAATGATAATCTTATTAAAATTATGTAGTTAACCTAGGATGATTTCTTAGAATACTTTCAACTCTAAAAATCCTAAGATTTATTTGTTTATTACTTAGAAATACCTACCAGGGGGACTTTATAAACCAAGCAAACACCTCCCCTAATAGTTGAGTAAAGAATTCTCTAGATTATATAGGAATAAAAAAGGAAGTTTCTTTAGAACCTGGAATTCTATATGAATTTAGACTTTTCAAAGGGCTTTACAAGTATCAATCCACAGTCCTTCCAAATAGCCTGAATACATGCAATCAAGGTATTCACGTTAAGCACTAGAGTAACAGAAGCATACTTTGGTCCAGCACAGATGTCTAAAAAACAGCCTTGAATAACTGAGCTATAATAAGATGCTGCTAATTCCAAAATAATAATGTTCTAAAACAGTGACATCTTGTGGTTTCCCAAGCTATCACAGACATGAAGTATTACAAGTAGAAAAACTACTACTTCTTTTCTCATATGAATGGCTCAGGGTAGGGCAATGAGGGAAAGTGTGTGTTCACTTTCATCACCACAAAACTGATGAGATTGAATCCTGCATGACCTCCTCTTGGGATCTGAATTCTCCTTGATTGTGAGAGAAAATGTGGCAATGGAAAATGGTCCTGCTCTCCACAAATGCTTTTCACTGCAGCATCATGAAAACAGCAAATATTTCCAGTGCTGTACTTTGTCATTTGCATACCAGTAATTCTTTTTTATAGGTAACAAAAATGCTGTGCTTTCACTATTGTGCAGTTTGACTCTCTGTCAGAGAAAGACAATCTATATCATCTCATCGATTCCCCCAACCAATTAATTCATTGAGTTTTCTCCATCTATTAAAAAGAACAACCACAAAAAAAGCACATTTTGACATGTCTTATGTATATGGAAAAAACAATTTAAATTTTAAAAGTCAGCTCTGAAAAGAAATCCATTTGTAATAAAATAAAAACCAAGATTCTCCATCTACTTAATGGCTTTCTTTTTTATAATGGCGAAGATGAACTTGTATGTGTTAGAAATGCTTGTAAGGGGAGACAGCTATTTGTATAAGATATCTCCCTACAAGTAAAAGGATTGTCATTCGATAGAGAGATGATTCCAAGTTCAAATGTTTGTATATTCTCTCTTACAATTTGGCTGATGAAATTTTATATCTCAAGCTGCAAGTTGAACTACCACCATTCATAAATGGTGAAAGCCAAGATGCCCACTTTTTTATGTGAATTTGACCTATAAAAAATAAACAGAGCTCATGAAATTGAAAAGCAATTTTTGAATGAACTTTACAATCATATATTGAATGCTGGAAGGGATCTAAAAGGGCATCTATCCCAATTCCCCACAACTTTTCAGATGAGGAAAGTGAGGCCCAAATATATGAAGTGACTTGCCCAAGGTCTGTGGCAAATAATAATAACTATCTATGGGTAGAAAGTGGCTATCCATTGGTATGTTGGTAAATATTTATCAACTGACTCTTCAAAAATTCAGGACACATTTTAAGCTTAACCTGCCTTGTTAACACTGTCTCATAACATTTTTTAGAAAATCAGTAAGATAATAAATCAAGTTCTGATTTATAGACTTTGCTGATTTACAAGGTGTCAATGCTCACACTGAGAACTTAACTATAACCTTTTCTGAGCCCCAAGATGGCTCTAGCACACACCTGGCTTAGACCTTTGTCTTCTGACTCCAGATCTCAACTTTTTGTCTCTTTCTGCTGTATTTCAGAGACTCTGGACTCTTGGAGATACCCTTAGAAAGAAAAATCAAAAAAATTCAGGAACTTTTAAAATTAAAAAATATTCTTTTTCATACATTATCTAACCCATGGTCATTAACAGATAATATCACATAATTAATCCATTGTTTTCTCTTAGATTTCTCAGCTATCACAATCTTTGAATGACATTCCATGATAATATAATAATAATAATAATAATAATATACGAATAATCCATCGAGCATTCATGCAAAAGGATTTGTTTATACTTTCACTGTGTTGCCCACTTAAATTATAAAACTAAAATTTCATTGTACAATACAAACATATCCATAAAACCTAACCATCTTCACTGACAAAGAGCAATGTCCTATGAAATGGCAAAAGTGGACTTACATTGGGCCACCCAACAGTGCTTTATAATAGCAATGCACACATGGGCATAACTCTGTGGGTGTGTTTTACAGACTATAGGGCCTGAAGGATCAACAGCATGTTGTTCATTCCTGTATTCTTCTACTGAGTTATGCTTGCTGAAATGAATAGGCCATCAGGCAATAACTAAACCTCCCTAAAGAGGAGTAGTAAGAACACAAAGCTGCTAAACGCTGGCAGAGTTACACAGGAGTATTTGTTCCTTCTGCTGTGTCACTAGGGAGATTTCTTTTTTTATTTTCCATACCAATTCATATCCCTCTAATTTAGCTACTATTAGCCCACTAAGTAAACATCCTTTCAAATCCTGTTTTGTGAAACATGAATGGGCTTGAACAATCAACCCTGATTAAACACTCACCACACACTCACCCCCCCCCCCAGGCAGCAGGGCATACTGAAAAGACCAGAGTTTGTAACAGGCACTAGCTTTGTGAGCAGAGGGAAGCCACTTAAGCTCCTTGAGGGCAAGGACTGTCTTTTGCCTTATTTTGTAAGCCCAGGGGTAACCAGTGTCTAGTACACAGGAGGCATTTCATAAATATTTGTTGAATGGGTGAATGAATTTAACCTCTCAGTGTGCCCCAGAGACCCTAAATCTATAAAGTTGGAGATAGGTCACCAGTCTGTATGAGGCTTCTAGGTGTCATAGTGGATATAATTCAGGACTGGCTTTTGGGAAAATGACTTCAAATCCTACTTTGGACACTTAGAAATGTATGATCTTGGGCATGCCATTTTATTTCAATCTGACTCACATTTCCCTTATCTATAAAATGCATCTTCTTTACCGAATTATTATGTGGGTCAAATGATATAAAATATGAGACCAACAAAAACTTATTATTATTATCATTATTATTATTATTATTATTATTATTATTATTATTATTATTATTATTATTATTATTTACTATTGAAAGTTCAACACATGTCTGGATAAAAATATTCAGTGCATGACAGGAAGGGTGGAATATCTGGAGCATGGGATAGAGTGTTGAACTTGGGGTCAAGGAAGAATTAGGTCCAATGCTGCCTCTCACACCTATGAACTATATGACCATAGCCAAGACCCTTAAACTTTCTGAGCATCAGGCCACACACTTCAAGATTTATCTACCAAATAATAGATGGGTACGTAAAGGGAGCTTTCATACCATGAAATCACAAATCCTTGACTTAATGACCTGCACAATTTACTCTACCTGGTATTTTAGAGTAATTCAAAGGATCTAACAGTCATAGTCCATGTATTTTAGTAATCTAAGGGACAAAGGAACCAAACTACCTAACAGAAAATAATGCACTACTCCCAGCCAGCCCCAGGCCAGACTACACTTGACTTCCCACCTAGCTGTGTTCCTCAGCCATTTTGCCATTTGATTCTCCAGTTTCCCTGCTTCTCCCCACCTGGAATGGCACTCTCTGTACACCTAGAATACCATCTTCCAGATCAAACCTCCAAAAAATCATGCCCCCAATCTCTGGGAGACTTAATCCACTGAATTTTAGAACCTCTCTTCCGGGGTTGAACTGTCTTGATTGGTGAATAGGTGAATGAGTACAAACTCTTATATGCCCCTTTTATGAGAAATGGAAAGAATGCTAGAGTTTGAA
Source organism: Dromiciops gliroides (assembly GCF_019393635.1). Lineage (NCBI taxonomy): Eukaryota > Metazoa > Chordata > Mammalia > Microbiotheria > Microbiotheriidae > Dromiciops > Dromiciops gliroides. The sequence continues at coordinate 176,684,317 of NC_057866.1, read as the reverse complement.
TGAGGAGACTTGGATTCAAATTCTGGTTCTTGTCATTTGCTACATATATATCTTAAGTGACTCAAGAAAAGTTACTTAACTTTCCTGGGCCTCACACTTTCCTCATATATAAAATTAAGGCATTGGACTAGATAACCTTCTTGAGCTCTCTTTAAATCCATGATCCCATGATCCTATGAGCTAGCCAGACGAAGATTGGGCCATGCCTTACATTCCATCCAGTCAGGCATAGAGATATCTTTCCAGCTTACCTGCTGATGACCATCTACACCGTATCCTCTCCCCCTTAATCTGGACATAGTTATACAATCAATACTAACATGGCTTCTGAAAAGGGCATTGATCAATTTTCCATCCCTATGACTCCCTAGAACAAAACTCTTCTATGGCTAATAAACAAATATATATCTCTGGGTATGAGAATGCAAGATCATTAAAGACAGGCAATATCTTATTTTTGTATTTGTGTCCTCAGTGCTTAGCACAGTGCCTGGAATATATAGCAGGTGTAAAATACTTTTTCATTCATACATAGCCGCATTATATTCTTGTCAATCTTGAGTATCAGACTTCTGGTTATTTGGAATCTTAGCAGTGTCAGGACTTTCTGTTTACCTTTCTGCTTTAACAATTATATTTTCTCACATACATATATGGGACTTCAAGGTTTGTGAAGCTCTTTAAAGTATAGTATTTCATTTGACCCTCACAATAACCCTATGGAATAGGTGCTATTATTGTCTCCTTTTAAAAATGAGGAAATTGTGGCTTAGAGAAATTAAGTTATTTCCCCATAGTCTCGCAGCTAGTAGTGTCTGATATGAAATTGTCCCCAGACCTTTCATATTCCAAGTCCAAGTTTCTATCCATCATACCACAGTATATTTAAGAATCTGAGAACAGCTATGTAGTTCTTGTCTACTTAGAAATAGTTAATTTGGCTAAAATTACTATTTTTCTCTAAAAAGGATTAAGAAAATTTGTAAAGGTTCTAAAATGGAAATTTATGAAGCTTGTTCCAAAACCTGATTTAGCACACAGGGGGCTCCAATAGCCCCAATTCCTAAGTCATTTCCTGTTAGTAAAAGCCATTATCTCAATCCAATAGAGAAAAATTATTACACACACTGCATGGTTCTCAATATAGTCCATTAGGCTTTTATAATAACAAATTAGTACAAGAAAGATGAAGCTTTTTTAAGACTTTCAAAAGTTCTCCTGCTATTCCATGAGAACTCCACTGTTGGGTGGACTTAATGGGGAGGACTTGCAGATTTCCATTGATTTGCTCTCCAGCAGGGAAGACCCATTGTTATGATACAATCTTCACTGTTGGAGAGAATATCAACATGAATGAGAGCACAGATCCTTGGGAGTACTTAAATATTTTTCAATGATGGCTTCTGATTGTTTGTTTGACATTTTAAAACTAAGTACCTGAAAGCAGGCGACTGACTGAGGAAAATCATTGCAGCAGGATATCTTATTTTTAAATTTACTTTTAAAAAAAAATGAACTTAAGAAATATTAACAATCACGGGAGGTAGCTAGATGGTGCAGTGGATAAAGCCCTGGCCCTGGATTCAGGAGGACCTGAGTTCAAATCTAGCCTCAGACACTTGATACTTACTAGCTGTATGACCCTGGGCAAGTCACTTACTCCTCATTGCCCCACAAAAAAAAATCATGAATATGCACATCCAAATATAAAGAACTTTTTAAAATTACTGTATACAGATCCATAAATTTCTACTATCTTAAATATATATGTGTATATGTATGTGTATAAAAATTATGTTGTCCTGTACTCAATATGTACAAAAAGTGATATCTGTCCATGTCTTTATTCTTCTCCATAGTCAGGGAAGTTTGCTACTTGTGGTCTCTAGGCTATACTAGATTGGTGACCCTAGAAAACCTCCCAAAGGTAAAAAAGAATAATACATTTCTTCCTGAAAGTATGACTGAAAGTAGTTTTCTCCTTTCCTTCCCCCCCCATTAGTCTACCCCCAGAGTACTATATCAGAAATGTACTCAATGGCCTATGAAATAACCTATATTTTTGGTATTTTTCCAGAAATCAGGAAAGAGAACATCTGTAACCTGGTGCCCATGGAAACTGGCCAGTAGCCTAAGATTCTGGGACTATGCCCAGTCTGCTTTATGGAGGCAATTCAAATGTGTCTACCTCTCATATGAAAATCTATAGAGGAGTGCTATGAAGAGTCAATCTGAGACTGATATACCTTAAATGAGACCCAGGGGGAAATCTCACTATATCAAAACTTCAAAATGTCACAAATCTCTCCTAAGAGTTTTGAACTTTGGCTCCCACCCCACCCCAGCACCCATATTGTAGCTACTGTATAAATAAATAAAGTTAGCACAGCAAACTTGTACATCGGCTCTAGGTTGAAGAGGTATGACCCTGGCTCACACAGGGATGCCATACTACCTGCTGTAGAATCCTACCCAGGGCTTTGCTCACATCAAATAATTAGGACAAAGGATTCTGAGATGCTAGGAGGCTCTTTTACCACAGGGCTTGACTTGATGACAGAAATGTGCTGGTTTAAAAGATTTAATTTAATTACTATAATAATTAATGCTTTAAGATTTGCAAAGTCTTTTATCCATTATTCCATTTGATCTTCACTATAACTGAGAAGTAGTTTCCAATATTATTCCCATTTTACAGTTAAGAAAACTCAGGCAAACAGGTTGTCTTGGCCACAGTCACATGGCTAGGGCCTAAGGAAGGATTTAAACTCAGATCTTTCTTACTCCAGATCCAACACTATGGATACCATCCCCTCCCTTGACTTTGGTTACATGTGGTGTATATACCAAATGGAATATGGAGTACTGCTCTGAAACCATTCCATTGCAAACCATTTCAGCATGAAAGCAGAAAGAGCTATGAATGTTAGTCCATCAAGATGGTAGAACATCTACAGTCAGCTATTATGAGAGCTGATTCACTTTGAGTCACATTGGAAAATATGTGGTCTTCATATCAGATTCCATAGCCCACTGATTTCTTCCCAGTCTTTGGTTTATCCCATTCCAACCAACCATAATTGAACTAACTCCACAAAACAGACAGAACAAATAGTCAGAGCAGCAGACCATTGCTACATTGGGGGAAAGGGAGCAATTCAGGCTAGTGCCACTTAACCTATAAGATTACTACATAATCACTAATGTTCCTCCCTTGTCTCAAATGCTAGAGTCAAAGATTCTGAACTGAACTAACAGCCAATTTTATTCATAGACTGGGGCCATGTTGCTAGATTTGGAATGATAGAGTTAGCAATGTGAAGGACCTCACAGATCACCTAGGTCAATAGCCTCCTTTTACAGAAGAGGCAGTTAAAACCCAAACTTAAAGAATTTGTTGAAAATCACAAAAGTGTTAGATGACAGAGCTAGAATCTGAATAGTTTTCTTTTCACTATACCACACTGCCTCTTTCTGGTTCCCAGGCCTTACTCCATCCATTAGCTTGATTTATTTTCCTAAGCATCAGTTTCTTCATTTCTAAAAAATGGAATAGTTATACTTCTTAGGTTATTTTGTAAGCAAAATACTTCATAAACCTTAAAGGGTACATAAATGTGATCTGTTATTATTGATAACTCTAGGGGCCACTAGGTGGCTCAGTGGATAGAGCACCGGCCCTGGATTCAGGAGGACCTGAGTTCAAATCTGACCTCAGACCCTTGACACTTACTAGCTGTGTGACCCTGGGCAAGTCACATAACCCCAATTGCCTCACCAAAAAAAAAAAAATAGATAACTCTAATTCAAACACCATGTCCCATGTATTTTTCTTAGAAATTAAAAAAAATATCCCCTACCCCACAAAATATTCACATTCGTTTCTTTAATCATTTTCTATCTTCAGCTATTAGCCATGGAACTGTCCACACCTGAAGCTCATTCAGAGTAACTGAGACAAAAGAATATCTTTTATGCAGGATTACAAAGGACTCCTGACAAGTTCACCATCATAATTTAGTCAAACTGCATACACACCTCTTTGAATGAACTTAAACCTAATTGATGCCTATTTTCTTTTGTCCGGTGGTCAACAATTTAGCATTAATTAAATAATTACTATATGCCAAACACTCTGCTAGGCACTAAGCAATACAATGATTAAATATACATAATTCTTGCCTTCAAGGAATGTAGAATCAATAGTAAAATATATGCAAATAAGTTCAATTCAAGGTAGAATTGGATAGGAGAAAATAAGAGATGCAAACAAAATGCTATAATATTGTAGGATGGATAGATCACTATTAATTGTGTGAGATGAGGGACCCTACACTATTTACTGTTGGATGAATGGCCTTACTCCAATGCTGACTGTTCTTCTGGATCTTAAACATGCTTCTTGCCTCTAGCCCCGATCTGCTCTTTGGGGTCATATGACAACTAACTCTTTTGCTCTGAACAAGTCACATTATTTTTGGACCATTACTAACGGAGACGCAGCCTGTTCCACCCAAGTCAGGTCAATCTGCAGATATAGCACTTTGGAGGTCATACAACTTCAATCCTTGGCTGGAATAAGACATTTTCAAGCTAATTACTAACAAAAATAAATCATAGGAAAAAAATAAGTCATTGGTCTCAAGATTGACAACTAAGAAGCCTTAGTTATATGGATGAAAACAATACAAATATGAGCATCCCAGACTTGCAATCAGGAAGTCGTGGGTTTAAATCTGCATCCCCCCACTCCCCGCCATGTGCTCACTGTGATAACATTGGTAAATCACTTAACCTATCTGTGACTCAGTTTCTATATGTGTTTAAAGGAGATAATAATATCACCTATCCCATTGAGTTATTGTGATCATAAATTTAGAGTTGAAAGGGATGTTAGAAGTCTTGGAGGCTCCCTCTCATTTATGAGGGAAATGAAACCCAGAGAAAGTAAGTAATTTGCTAAGTCGCAGAGCTAATGAGTGTTTGAGTCAGGATTCAAACCCAGGTCTTCCTAATTCTTGAGTCCAGTATTCTATTCAGATGTGGTAATATATAAAATGTGCTTTACACATCTTAAAGCACTGAATGTGACCAGTATTTAATATGCAAATCTTTTCTTATATTAATCCAATATGCATGTTCAAGAAGGAAAAAACCAGAAGTTTAAAGTTATTTATTTAATGTAAATTACTGCAATAGGAGAAGAGCTCTCTCCTCAGCCTTGTCACAGATTTGTGAGAATTGTCAACCAAAATGAAAAAGAAAATTGTTAACCTCCTCAAAGACATCACTTCCACCTTTCTTTCCCAATGGAACCAAGCTGATGAGGGAAAAAAAGTGTTAGAGAATGGAGTAGTGGGGGAGTGGAAATGTCAGTCCTTGTCAAAGGAAAGGCTTGATTCTGAAGTCATTCATAACTTTACATTGTCATTATGCTCTCTTCTCAAAGAATATCTTTACTTCTTATTGCTGCTCAGCAAATTGTGCCATTTTCACGGAGGTGCTTCTATTTAATTAAAAATGCCATTTTATAAGTGAATTATTTACTTTTCTAAGTCATGGAGCCTAATTTCAGCTTGTTAACCTCATTTTGTCCATGAGATCACTATGGAATTCTAAAGCTTCTCTCATTTTCTCTCTTGACAAAAAGTAAGGTTCCAAACCTGAGAAGCATATTAATGACTCTCATCTAATTAATTTTTTTTTATTTCAAACAAATAGGGCTGAGGCCAGGTTCCCTCTTAGTCAAAAGGGCCTCCTTTTGTCCTAGCTTTCCAGACATAATTTTTTATTTTGCCCATCTACAACAGGCTCCAGCTGCTCCAAAGCAGTCTTCTGGTATAAGGTCAAGCCTAATTTTCCAGCTCTGAAGATATAAGACCTAGAAATACCACTGAGATTCCTCACCTTTGTACCTGCTCCCTGGCCTAAAGAAACTCGCACATATATTAAAGCAAATAGGAAGAGAATGAATGTTTAAACTGTGAGAAGAATAAGAGCCCTTCCAGTAAGTCATTTGAACTGGAGAAAGAGCAAAGTGATTTCACAGTTTTTAGTCAGGCAGTCATTATAAATAAAATAAAGTCCCTGATCCTGGTGAAAGAGGGAGAAAGGACTTTCTCCTAAATTTATTGTCTGCATAGCCCAGAGCAGGCTTTGATTGGCAGGGAAGCCAGTCTCAAAATGCCACTGTGTCTCCTAGTGATGCAGACCATCATTTTATTATTTTAGCAAAAGACATTGAAAGAAGCATAGGTAGAGCTTAGCATCAGCCTCTCATTATTGCTTAGGATAAATAAAATTGTTACTTGTCACAGTAAGAACTGACCATTGGAGTGAGTGCTCATGCAGCACCAAACTTTTAGATGATTCATACCCTCTTCTTCACCTGAGGATAAAAGTAGCTTATCGCTTGTATTCCTAGCACAGTTAAAACAATAAGCTCATTGTAAACCTGCCAGAAATATCCAGCCTTACAGAGCTTAGACCAAAGGCAGGCCATCTACTGACAGCCATTAGGTCCATGCAAAGACTTCAGGGGGAGGTGCAGCTAGGTGGCACAGTGCATAAAGCACTGGCCCTGGATTCAGGAGGACCCAAGTTCAAAGCTGGCCTCAGACACTTACTAGCTGTGTGACCCTGGGCAAGTCACTTAACCCTCATTGCCCTGCCCCCCAAAAAAAACAATTCAGGGGGTCTTTGATCTTGGATCGGTTAAAAAATACTTCTTTATTTTCACTAACCTAACTGAAATTTAACATTTCCTTCCATTATGAATATTAGCAACAAATGTTATTCTGAAAAGAGGTCTAGAAGCTTCAGGAGATTGAGAAAGACATCCATAAGGCCCCCCCAAAAAGTTTAGGACCACTGTGTCAGATTAAAAATCAAGAGTTCACTAATGCAATTCTTAACATGTAAGCAGAGCGTTGACTCTTTCCCTTTCCATTTATAAATATTACCAGTGAACTCCCAGTCTTTTTGTGGTTGAGGAAAAATCCAGGTTGCCAGCCATGTTTAGGCAAAGAAGCCAAAGGATATATTAGCGTCTGTCAATAATCAGAAATAGCAGACTTACCCTCTCTTGGAACTTTCCTCAGTCCTTCAAAAATTGGATACGACTGATGACATCCATCCTACTTTCTCTTTATTTTTTTCTCTCCAGGGCTTCAACTTAAAATTCTCTGTGTTCACACTCCTAGTCTCTGCTGAGAAATTCTTAAAACTTCCTGGTCTTCAACTCACTAGTGCTTTCATACAAGTTCCTCAGGGTATGTCTAAGCATCACACTTAATTAGAATTTACTTCCTGGTGCCCTTCATTCTCATTCAAGCAGCTTCCCCACTGAAGGAATGTGGCTAATTTCAAGCTGGATGGGGGCAATCAGAGCAGTGGACACCCATCTTAGATATTCAGGGTATCTGGTTTTCTATGGAGGCATAGCAGGAAAATCTGTATGAATCCTGCTTCAGATATTAAATATCTATGTGACCTTGGGTATGTCATTTAACTTTTTTCAGTCTCAGTTTTCTCATTTATAAAATGGGAGTAAATATAGTATCTACTTCACAGGGTTGTTCTGAAGATTAACAAAGATAAAATTTGTAAAGCACTTTGAAAACCTTAAAAGTATTAACTAATAGTTTCATTATTATGCTCCATATTTTGTGCCAACCCCCACTAATGGTCTTTGCACAAATTCAAACATTTTTTGACAAACTACTCAGTGGTTTTATGTTTTATCTTTAATGTACTAGGGATAATTAGGGATGGGATGTTCTTAATTGCAATTTTATGTGTGTTTCATCTGTGCATATCATCAGTCTGCAAGCCAACATATTTAGGGATCAAAACCTATTAGTATAGATTTTTACTGTAGATGTTAAAGATATGTATAACATGAGAAATGGTTTGCATGGATAGGTATTCTTTGCAGATAAATTCATTTGATGATGCATTCATTTGAGTCATGCCTATGTTGCTGCCACAATACTGTAAATACCAGAATAGCCTGCAAATACTATTCTTCTTGTATAAAATCAGTTTTCCATCAAATATTCAGTGAGTATTTATTAAGCATTTATTTACCTTGTTCTAGGCACTATACTAAGTGCTAAAAGTTTCAATGAAGTTCTATTAGAAAAATTTGAGGGCAGCTAGGTGGCGCAGTGGATAAAGCACCGGCCCTGGATTCAGGAGGACCTGAGTTCAAATCAGGCCTCAGACACCTGACACTTACTAGCTGTGACCCTGGGCAAGTCACTTAACCCCCATTGCCCCGCCCCCCCCAAATTGAGAAAATAGCTTTTGCTCCTCAATTGTATATGCACATCTCCCTTCAAACATCACATAGCACTCTTCACCCCTTTTCTGTACCATACATAACATCTGTAATCATAATTAGCCATGCTTGCATCACTCATCCCTCCTGGACAGTAAACTGCATGAGAACAGGGACCATGTCTTTTCTAAATTTCATATTCCCTATCCCCAGAATAAAAAGACTTGTACACATAGTAAATGCTTAATAAGATAAATTTAGATAAAATAACATGAAACATACAGCATACATCAAAGCCTAACTCTTAAATGGATAGATACGATATGTCTACTGTCCTTTGACCTTAAAAAAGTATTTGATTCAGGCAAAAAAAAATTGCTCCTTTAAAGACTTGTCCAACAAGCTTGTCTCCCATGTATATGTCAAAATCTAACAAGGTTCCTTGAAAGATGTAACAACAGAGATAATTGGGCTTGATGACCCTCTGACTATTAATGCCTAGTGAGGCATAAAACAAGAAGAAAAGATGCTCACTGAAGGTGGTTCTCATGGCCATAGAATCCTAATGGGAGAAGGATTTCTTAAATATAGTCAAATCCTCCAAATGTTCCTGTTTGAAAATGAAATTGTTACAATTGCATCAAGCCACAGGGCCTTTCAAAGGCTCCTCAGTGAGATCCACAAGCACTCTAGAGAGCATTACCTAACTATCCACGTAGGGGAAAAAGTGGATGAAGAATTCTTATCATAGAAACTATGATGTGCAGATATCTATCTCATAGAAACTGGAAATGGGCAATGATTTACACCCATAATTGACTTGGATGAGAAGGGAAGGATTATAAATTGTATAGTTTTTAATGACTTCAAACCTCTCCCTTAAACAAAATTCCAACTTGTTAATAATGGTACTCCAGTAATACCATTAGAATATGACTGAAAATTAAGTAATACCAAAGCCTCTGAAGAATAATAGTTGTGGGCCACCTAAAGTATAATGAAAAGTCAAGGGTATAAAAAGACTGCAACATATTAACAACAAATAGTTGAGGCATGATGAGAAGCTGTGTAAAAGATTCCATCAGAAAGATATGTGACAGAAAAAAAAAAGACAATAAGTCATAAAGCATGCTCCATTGTTATCCCCATAATGCCAATAGATCTGAACAAGGGAGATTAACATAGGATCCATGAACTTGTTTTTAAAAATATTTTTAATAACTGCTTTTCAATAAAATTGGATTCTTTATGATACTGGATTTTTTATTTTTTGTTTAGTTTTATTCATTTAAAAACAATCTGAGTAGGAATCTTTGGGTTTCACCTAACTTTTTAATACATTTTAATTCTTTTAATATTTTAAGAAATACCAGGGCCACATTTAGGCTGTCCATCTGTTATGCCTCACTCTTTTCAGATAACACAAGCCTTTAATTATCTTATATGCCATTTCCTGCTACAGGCTACATATGTTTCCATTGTATCTTTCAATTAACTATTGGATAACCTGAAATGATGGCATTCTATTATTTATATAGTATCCATACTGTATTACTGGAAGAATATTGATTAAAACAGATGGGGATTTGGAAAAATGAATAGTTTGAGATCATTGATAGCACTTTCATAAACATAATCCTGCATCATATCTTTCTATTTAATTCTGGCCTCAGTTTAATAGTCATATGGAACAGCTGTTGATGATACAGACAAAGAGAGAGAAACTAACTCAATTGTCTTCCCCTTCAGTTGTATGTCAAATATTTGCTTTGCATCCACCTTGTTTTTGCATGTGGATGGTTAGGCTAGTGGCTCTTAAATTACAATGATTGATGTGTGCCATTTTTTCAGTGATCCCTATATACTTATGTAACTACTACAAAGTAGAAGGAAATATAGTAGTAGGAAATATAAATTTTCTTTATAGACCTATCTCTAGCTCCTAGAAGTTCAAATAGTCAGCCTTTATTACCCAGTTTTAATAGTTTTAAATTGCATGAAGACTTGGGTTACACTGTGTAATTATCTTTGGATTTGTTTGAAATGTGGCCCTTCTTGATAAGGATAAGGGTTCCAGCTCCTGTGGGCCTCTGCCATTGGCACAGGCCTAAAGGAAGCAAAGAGAAACAATAAGATTTGTCAATCTACAGACAGAGTCTAGCTCCTCCTGTGTTAAGTACAGTGCTGGGTACATAGTAGGTATTTAATAAATATTTATTTACTGAGTGATGGCAAAGTCTTAGATGACTCCTCTCTATGACTACTGTAAGAACACCAAGGACTTGGAGTAGCAACAGTTGTTCTAACTCAGAAAGAATTCAGTGCCAATGCTGCTTAAAAATCATAGTTTATTTGGTTCTGAATAGGTTTGAGGAAAGGAATAAGGGTTTTTAAGAACATCTAAGGTTAAAGTCCAAATAATCTCCTCCTGGATGATTCTCTGAGGTCACAAAATATCTTTAAAGTATCCAGAAATAGTTGGATAAACAGGTAAAAGCAAGTTGATTAAGAGAAGTTTTCTTCTCTGGCAACTTACACGTATTATATATAATATTCTTAATCCTTGACAGAGAAAACAGAAGTAAAATTGAAGTTGAGAAATTCCATTTTCTCTCTGTCATTTTTAATGCCTCATCATTTACTCCCAGTCACAAGGTTTTTGTTTTTTCTTTTATAATTTTTTGTTGTTGTTTTCAAATAACTTTAAAAATCATTTTGTAGGGGCAGCTAGGTGGTGCAGTAGATAAATCACCGGCCCTGGATTCAGGAGTACCTGAGTTCAAATTCAGCCTCAGACACTTGACACTTACTAGCTGTGTGGCCCTGGGCAAGTCACTTAGGCCCCCTCGCCCCACCAAAAAAAAAAAATCATTTTGTAGTTGCCCTTAGTTTTTCCATAAACTTAGATCATTCTTTAGATCATTTAAATCAATAACCATCCTGAGGCGCTGTTTACAAGTCCATAAAAGTCTCCTTTAATGCCAGATCATTGTTTGAATGTGACTGGATTTTCCAAGGCTGTACCTGCAAAGTATAACTGGAAAATCTTAACAAGTGGAACAGCTTTCATGTAGGAGCTCACTTGTGAAATGCATGTGTTTTATAATCTTGCTCTAAGAAACTACACTGCTTACCCCCAAAAAATTTAGTCCCTAGAAGATGATTTGGGGCAGTTGCACATCAATTTGTTCCATGGTTTACTAAGGTATGATAATTATAGTTCATGGAGAGACCAACACTAAGAAATTCACAGATCCTCTGAAGCAGTGTAACATTAGGATTCACTCAAAAGTTAGAAATTGGTGTTCTCATCATTAACATGAAAACAAACATGGCAACAGTTGACAAAGCACAAGCAAATATTATGATTTTTGCCTGAATTATGCTGTATGAAATGCCAAAGGCTATATTTTTCTATTTTCAAAAGTTATAAGAGATCACTCCTCGACTAAGTCTCTTTCCAAAACTTCCTTATGGAACACCAGTGATCATGGGTTTTAATAGGCTATGCACATGAGTACAAGTTTTGACAGATATTACCACACAGACTGAAGGGGCTGAATCTATCAGCTACAACAATCCTTAAAAACTGTCTAGGAGTCATGGAAGAATTGCAATCTGAGGCAGTGGGGGGAGTGCCCACATCAATAAAAAATCCAAGTAGGTTTAAGGAACAAAAATAGAGGCAGCTAGGTGGCACAGTGGATAGAGCACAGGCCCTGGATTCAGGAGGACCTGAGTTCAAATCCAGCCCCAGACACTTGATACTTACTAGCTGTATGACCCTGGGTAAGTCATTTAACCCTAATTGCCTCACCAAAAAAAAAAAAAAAAGAAAGAAACAAAGATAAAAGTCTTTTTCAAAGGATAAAATGAAAAGTAATTCATATATGCTAATATCAGTAGTGATAGAATCAGAAATTTAGAGCTGGAAGGGCATTTATTGCACATGATATGATGGTGTACTTAGAGAACCCTAGAGAGGCACTTAAAAATTAATCAAAATAATAAATTCAGCAAAGTTTCAGGATATCAAACAAATTTATATGAATAACTAATATTCCTATGTATAATCAACAGAACCTAGCAGGAAAAGCTAGAAAGATAAATTCCATTCTAAATGAAACTATAAACTATTTGGAAGGGTAGCTGTCAAGATTCACCCAGCAACTATATGATTCTAAATATAACATACTTATTGCCAAAATAGAGAACTAAATTTTTGATGTAACATGGGCAGATCAAGCCAATATAATAAATATTATGCTACTATGTCAATTAACTTACTAATTGTGGGTTATATCAAACGCCCCAAAGAAAAATTTATAGAGATAGGAAAAAAAATTATACAGAAGAACAAAAGATCAAGAATCTCAAGGTTAATTGTGGGGAGGAAGAATGGGAAGAAAGAGGGTCTGTCACCTCAAATTTTGCTAAAAAGCAGTAATCAATAAAATGATTTAGTAATGTTTTTTTTCATTTTTCCTCCTTTTCTCTTTTTCATGATTACTATTGTTAAATGTTTCCCTTCCATCCTATTCCCTTCCCCATGATATTTATTCTATTATCCATCTTCTTTCATCCTATCCCTCTTCAAAAGGGATTTGCTTCTGTCTGTCCCCTCCCCCACTCTGCCCTTCCTTCTTTTGCCCCTCTCTCTTTATCCCCTTCCCCTCCTATTTTCCTGCAGGGTTAGAGAGATTACTCCACCCAATTGAATGTGCATGTTATTCCGTCCTTGAGCCAATTCTAAGGAGATTGAGGTCTTTGAGCCAATTCTGATGAGTGTTAGGCTCATTTACTGCCTATATTAAATAGATTACTCCACCCAGTTGGGTGTGTGTGTGTTAGTCCCTCCTTGAGGTAACTCTGATGAGTTTCAGGTCTTTGAGCCTTTTCTGATGAGTGTAAAATTAATTTACTGCCCTGCTCCTCTCCCATCTCTTCACCCACTCCATAAGCCTTTTCCTATTTCTTTCATATAGGATTTCACCTCTGCCCTTCCCCCTCCCCCAGTGCATTCATTCACCCCTCAATTTAACCCTAAAGATGTCATCACCTAGCTAGGTGACACAGTGGATAAAGCATCACCCCTGCACCCAGGGGGATCCCAGACAAAACCTATCCTCAGACACAAGATAGTCACCCACTGTACTCCCCCCCCCCCAGCTCCAATTTTTTATGGTTCTCTAGGGTCTTGTATTTGAAAATCAAATTTGCCTTTCAGTTCAGGTCTTTTCATCACAAATATCTGAAATTCTTATTTTTCATTAAACTCCCATTTTTTTCCACTGAAATATTATGCTGAATTTTGCTGGGTAGGTGATTCTTGGTTGTAATCCTCATTCCTTTGCCCTTTGGAATATCATATTCCATGCCTTCCAGTCCTTGAAGGTAGAAGCTGCTAGATCTTGTGCTATGCTGACTGGGGCTCCACAGTACTTGAATTCTTTCTTTTTGGCAGCTTGCAATATTTTCTTCCTTGACCTAAGAGCTCTGGAATTTGGCTATAATATTCCTAGGAGTTTTCCTTTTGGGATCTCTTTCTGGAGGTGATCGGTGAATTCTTTCAATTTCTATTTTAGCTTCTTCTTCTAGAATTTCAGGGCAATTTTCCCTGAGAATATCTTGGAAGATGGTGTCTAAGCTCTTTCCTTGATCATGGTTTTCAAGTAATTTTCAAATTATCTCTCCTGGACCTATTTTCCAGGTCAGCAGTTTTTCCCAAAAGATATTCCACATTGCCCTCTATTTTTTTATTCATTTGGATTTGCTTTATTGTGTCTTGGTTTCTCATAAAGTTGCTGGCTTCCATTTGTTCAATCCTCATTCTTAGGCAATTATTTTCATCAGAGAGCTTTTGTACATCCTTTTCCATTTGGCCAAATTGACTTTTCAAGCTGCTGACTTTTTTCTCATGTCTTTCCTGCATCCCCCTCATTTCTCTTTCCATTTTTTCCTCTACCTCTCTAACTTTATCCTCAAAGTCCTTTTTGAGCACCTCTATGGCCTGAGACCAATTCATATTTTTCTTGGAAGCTTTAGATAAAGGGGCCCTGATGTTGACATCTTCCTTTGAGGGTGCACCTCGGTCTTCCTTGTTACTGAAGAAATTTTCTATGGTCCTCACCTTTCTTTGTCAGCTCATCTTGCCTTTCTTTTACTTGAATTTTAGCTCCTTAAAGTGGGGCACTGTTTCCAGGCTGCAGTATCCCAAGCTTAAGAAGTCCCAGGTGGTATGATTTAATGAGGATCAGGTTCTTCACTTGCCTGGCCTGTTCCCTGGTCTGTAGATGACCCCAGACCAATTTGCTAATCAACCAGCTTTCTGTGTTGTGATTGTTAGCTCTGATGATCCTGTGCCCCTCTCCTCACCTGGGCCACTGCTACTCAAGCCTACCTCCTGGTTCTCAACAGGGGTGAAAAATCCAAGTTCTGCCTCAGCATCAGCATAGACCCCTGTAGTCTCCCCCCTGCCCAGGCCTCAGCCCTCTCACCAGACTGTGAGCTTAGTTCCAGATGACACTGGTGCTTCAGCTGATTCAGAGGAGGGGGAAGCTAGGTGGGGCAACTTTGAGATTCTACCTTACACCTATGAGATAGGCTCCACTGTTGGAATGGTAAGTTGGCCCAGTCATTCTGGAAAGAAATTGGATCTATGCACAAGAAGTTACTAAAAAAATGTGCATACACTTTGCTTCAACTATATCACTTCTAGGTCTAGACACTGAAGATTTCAACAAAGGAATAAAAAGACCTATATGTACAAAAATATTTGTTGCAGCTCATTTCATGCTATCCAAGAATAGGAAACAAAGGGTCTTCTGTCGAGGAATGAGTAAACAAATTTTGGCATATGGAAGTAATGGAATGATATTACAAAATTTTTAAAAACCTGATGAACTAGACAGTTTCAGAGGTAACTAAGAAGGGTTTTATGTATTGGCACAGAGGAAAGTGAGCATAACTAGGAGAACAATTCTTGCAATGGTAACATTATGGAGAAAAACAACTTTGAAGGAATGACTTGTTAGATGAACCACATGCAGTGATGAACCTCAAGTCCAAAAAAGTGATGACAAAACACACCATTCACCTCTTGACAGAGAGGTGAGTTCCTGGCAGAGAGATGTTGAACATAAATGCATACATTTTAATTACGTACCTTTTAAAACTTTATTAACATGGACATGTTTTGTCAGATTGGGTAGCTGCATAAAGAGGGCTTCTTTTCTTAGGAGTTTTTTGTTTCTTTGTTTTTAGCTCAGGAGGGGAAGAGAGGTCTGTTATTGGAAGGATAGACTAATAAAAACAAAAGTCTTTCTAGGTCATTTGATTCAACTTTCTCATTTTGAAGAAGAGGAATCTGAGGCTCATCGAAGTTAAGTGACCTCACCAAGGTCGCACAGGTAGTAAAGAACACAGGCAGCATTTGAATCCATATCCTCTAACCCCCAAATCCATTGCTTTTTCCATTGATTACCATTTGAACCACTGAGAAGGAAGCTGTGGTATAGAGGAATGAAGGCACACAATGTGGAGAGCAAGGATTGTGTTTCAATTCAGCCATGAAATAACTGCAAAAATTTGAACATAACTGTGCTTCTCTGGGGCTTGGTTTCCTTATTTATAAAAAGAGGCAGATTAACTAAATTATATCTAATATACCTTCAAGTTCTACCATTCTGTGGATTTTTGAAAACTTCGCCTCTGCAGAAGAGCTCTGGGTCATCTCAGTTGGCTAATGTTTCCAAGAGTCAATAAAAATTTCTGAGTGAAACAGTTCAGGACAGGAAAAGCTTAAGAAACTGCAGGATGAGCTGATACAGACTGGAGTGGTTTGCAAAAATAGCCCACAAGCAGAGACTTGAAATCAATAAACGACAAGAAAGAAATTGGACTCTAGTAGGATCAACAGTTTGGAGGAAGCATTCAACTTTCTATCCAGTGTCACCTCTTCTACTAGGCAACTTGGCGATGTCAGGAGACCCGAGTTCAAATCCATCTCAGACATTTACTGTCTATCCTTGGCAAAGTCCCTTAAACTCTGTTTACCTCAATTTCCTCAACTGGAAAATGGGGATAATAACAGTTCCTAAATAACAGGATTTTCGTGAGGAGCAAATGAAATAATTTGTAAAGTGCTTGGTACCATGCTTGATACTTAGTAGATGCTGTATAAATATTAGCTATTATCATCATTATGGTTATTATCGTGATTTTCATTTCCTAACGTTTCTTAAGTCTTTCTCCCTCATTGACAAACATGTTATGCTTTGTAATCCTAGCAAAATATAAGCATCTTAAGTAGAGGGGTTTGTCTTCATGTCAACAGCATAACATTGTTCTTTCCTTCCCACACCCATCCCAATTTTTCTTTAACATTTTATTATAGCATTATATTTTAACATTTTATTATAGCATTATATGGAGCATTTAGATGTGATTCAGTGTCATACAACACTGTAGGAAGTTGAACCATAAACCACTACCAAGAGAGGAAAAAGAAACCAAACTATGGAAAGAAGAAGCAAGAGGTTGGTAAAGGCATTAATGTACTTGCCTATCACTGGTAGATGATAAAGCACAGCTGTGCTAAGCTCCCTGCACGGTCTCCTCTTAGCCATTTTATCTGCATTTATGCTTGCCCATTACTCTGTTACTTCCCTTTATTCGTTCCTTGGCTATTTTCTACCTTTATCTTCCTTTTTCTTTCTCAGAAGTGCTTTCTTCATCTGTCTCCATGATTCAGTTTCTAAACACAGAGCAGGCTTTGACTCATCAATTGTAATTAGACAGAACAGCTGACAGCGAAGTTCAGTCAGATTTAATGAGGCACAGACTGGTCGCACAAGGGAGCAGCCTGATGTTTGCTGACTGACCTACTTTCCTTCAGGTATCTGCTACCACTTCCCCAGGTTATGACAGGGTAAACAATCACTTGTGCTTATTGAATGGAAGAGAAATGACTGATATTTTCTTATATCACAGGGGACTAATTAAGTCTTTAGAACCTGCCACCCTGGTGCAGCAACATCAAGGGCACATAAATACTCCTAGGTTACAGAGTGATGTTAGGTACCACCTCTGCCTTCTATGAGCAGCGAGCTGGCCCAGTGGATAGAGTGACAGGCCTGCAGTCAGAAAGATTCATCTTCCTGGGTTCAAATCCAGCTTCAGACACGTAAAGCTGTGTGATCCTGGGCAAGTCGCTTAACCCTGTTTACCTCAGTTTCCTCATCTGTAAAATGAGCTGGAGAAGGAAATGACAAACCATTACCACAAATGGTGTGATGAAGAGTTGGACATAACAAAGCAACAACTGCGCTCTATGGGTTTATTATTATTATTATTATTATTATTATTTTGGTGAGGTAATTGGGGTCAAGTGACTTGCCCAGGGTCACACAGCTAGTAAGCCTCAAGTGTCTGAGGTCAAATTTGAACTCAGGTCCTCCTGACTCCAGGGCCAGTGCTCTATCCACTGCGCCACCTAGCTGCCCCTATGGGTTTATTATTGAGGACAGATAACCAAGCACAAAGGACATTTGCCTAATCATATTTTAAGAATGTGAATTAAACAAAGACCAGACTAATATTCTGTATAACCAAATGGCTAAGTGCATATTGCAGGGTAGGGAATGGAGGAATACCCTAGTGTCTCAGGGGGGATGAATGGGAATTCATTAGCTTGATGTGATTATGGGGGCTAAAGGAGAGATGGAAAGAAAGCTCATTACCTGGTTCATATTGAGCACTTAATAAAAGCTTGTTGACTTGAAAAGAGAAAGATTTAGGGATAACAAAAAGTAACAGGGACAAAGAGAATCTCTGAAGGGGAGGAGTGGACTTAATATAACAAGGGGGTATTCAAATGATGAGGAAATTGAGCTACTGTATAGATAGGGTTCAGTAATAATGGGAAATGCTCTGTATTGGGGATTATTGTGAGTTCAAATCCTACTTTATAAGTTACTTCCTGTATGACCTCAGGCAACTCATGTGATGTATAAGAGCCTCCTTTTCCATCTGAAAAATGGGTGAATTCTACTAGATGACTTCAGAGGAACCATTCAGCTCTAAGATTCTACAGGCCTGTGAATGCCTTTACAATACAAGAGACACTGGAGGGGAAGCATTCCATATCTTCCTGGTGAATCACTAGAAAGTGTTTAAAAGTATATATGGAGAAGAATAACATACACCAACTAAGAGATGGATAAGGATATCTGCATAATAATAATAAGGATCATCTTGAGGAAGCAGAAAGGGGATGGTTCAGAGGTGCAAGCTGGGTGTCTAGTGAAAAGTCAAGTGATAGATACGAATGTAAAACTCAAGTCAACTAAGATGAATAGTTTTAATATATTTCTAATTCACATTGCTGTCATTTTTATATTATTATTACTAAGTAAAATAAAGAAGCCAACCCACCCTACAATTAAAACCCAGAAAATAGTTATTTCTGCTTATCGCAAATGTCACGTTTGGGGAAAGAATTTAAAACACACAGCACAAAAATTATTCAACTTTCCCCCTTTGTTTAAGTGTCTATTTCTTTGTTTGGGAGGATAGTTTTTGCCTTGTCTGGTGGCTTTAAGCAGGCTAAGTTTTCTAATGAATTTTTGTTCACTATGTATAAGTGACCTTTCGGGCACAGGATGAATCTTCTTTTTGCAACTCCCTTTTCTGTTGTGGGAGCAAAGAGTCAAACTTGGATGATTTTCAAATTTGTTGCTACTGACATTTTCATGAATTGTTTTCATTCTGGTGCTTGTGCTCTGGGGCAAATGATGACAAATTTTCTACCTTTTTAATGGGGTGAAGTTCACAGGACACTGCCAACCAATCTGGTAGAGTGCTTGATGTCATGAATATCTAGGTTCAATTCCCACTTCTGATTCTATTCTCTGGGAGAAATGGACAAGTCATTTGGTTTGGGTTTTTTTGTTTTTTTTTTTTTTTGTGGGGCAATGAGGGTTAAGTGACTTGCCCAGGGTCACACAGCTAGTAAGTGTCAAGTGTCTGAGGTCAGATTTGAACTCAGGTCCTCCTGAATCCAGGGCCAGTGCTTTATCCACTGCACCACCTAGCTGCCCCCTGGACAAGTCATTTGACCAATCAATTTTCTCATCTGCAAAATAAGGGTGGGGATGACACAGGGGTAAGTGCATTAGATGGCACCTTTAAGCCCTAGATCAAAGATAACTATGTTCCTTGTTGCTTGACTCTGTACTATTCATATTACCTCCCTGGGACACAAATTTCTTCATAAGATGAGGGTATTAGACAAGATGACGTTTAAGGGCCATTCTATTTTGGATAAATTATATTTTGGATATCTGGTATACAATTCATCTATTTCTTCCTTCCCTAAAATCCTCCCAAAAAATTTTAATAAGAACTTAAATTTAATTTAAGAAGTGTCTGTGGGGGCAGCTAGGTGGCACAGTGAATAGAGCACGGGCCCTGGAGTCAGGAGTCCCTGAGTTCAAATCCGGCCTCAAACATTTAACACTTACTAGCTGTGTGACCCTGGGCAAGTCACTTAACCCCAATTGCCTCACTTAAAATAAAAAAAAATAAAAATAATTTAAGAAGTGTCTGTGGGGGCAGCTAGGTGGCTCAGTGGATAGAGCACTGGCCCTAGAGTCAGGAGGACCTGAGTTCAAATCCAGCCTCAGACACTTGACACTTACTATCTGTGTGACCCTGGGCAAGTCACTTAACCCCAATTGCCTCACCAAAAAAGAAAAGTGTCTGTGATAGGCACTAGGGATCCAAAGATCAAAATGAAGTACTGCCTGCCTGCAAGGAACTTATATTCTACATCATTTAGATATAAAATTAGAATCAAAGTATAAGAAAAGTAATTTGAAAGGAGGAGAGGAGGCAGTTGCAATTAAGCATATGAGACTAGAGAGACCAAACAGGAAAAACTGACAAGAATAAAGGGGGTGAGGAACTGGTACCAAGCCTTCTTGGCTTTGGTCTTGCTGTGGTTGGCCCTGCTTGGTACTAGGGATTTCTATCACCAGGCCTTTTTTCCTCAAGTAAGGCTATTATCACAACTGAATCCTTAAGAATTTACTATATAACACACAGATTTTCTCCTTAAATGTGTAACCACTTCACAGAGTCATAAGGGGACAGCCTTTTGAAAGGCATGGAATAAAGAGACAAAATAACAACAAGCAAGACAATTTATCAACCTGATTACACAAAGACAGAATGAGCATAATGAAAAAAGCAACAGCCTTTCTGTACTGTGCCCTGCTTAGACCATAGCTATTCAAAGATGTCAGGGAACTCAAGATCATATAGCACCCTAATGCTCTCCATTTATCTTCACCATCTACATACACTTTCTTCACCCTCTTCACCTTTGCAGTTCTAGCTCTCACAAAAGTAAATAAATCAATGTGACTATACATGGAATTAACATTATAATCAACTGACCTATGGCTCTACTCAACATGTCTGTAATGAAAATACCCCTTCCTGGCCACCATTCCATATGTATTTTCAACCTTTTTTTTTTTTTTCTGTTTGTATACCCCAGTCCTCAGTACAATCTCTAGCGTGTAATAAACACTCAATCAATTCCTTTCATTCATTAATTCATATCTGAATAGCTGTGTCCACATTTTAGGAAGAATGTTGACATACTGGTACATGACCAGAGGAAAGTGAAGAGGACCAGAGGCTATACCAGTTAGCATCAGTCACAGTACCTGGGAGAGTTTACCCTAGAGAAGACAGGGAGACTATAACGATCTTCAAGTATTAGACTTCTTTTCTCTCTGGACAAAATGAATGCTAAGTGTTGGTATTTTTAGTACAAAAGGACATTTTCTGTTTTCTAAAATTAGCTTACCATTGACATCTTTATCCACTTCTCTTTTCTTTCACTTTTTTGGTTTGTTTTTATTTACTTGATTCTCATGATATTTAAACATATAAATATGTATACCATGTTAAAACAAAAATTCATGAGCAAGCTAAGCCAAAACGTTATCAGACCTGAAAAAAGTCATTTAACTATGAGTTCTTTGAAAGAAGATTGTTTTGGCCTTTCTCTGTATCTCCCGGACTTAGATTATTTGTTCATTTACTTTGATTTAACTTTAAGGATTGTCATGGATTGTTTCTGCTTGATCCCACCTGACAGAGCTAGGAACAATGTTTAAAAGTTGTGCAGAGGTAGATTGAACTCGATGGAAAGAAAAACTTGTGGAGTTTTCAAGCAAAGATACAGCATATCTCAGAAAACAGTGGGCCCCACCTCTCTAGAAAGTGTCAAGCACTGGCGGTATTACTATTCATTGGCAATGTCATTGAAGTTATTCTTAGGCAGGTTGAGAATCATGATCCATTGGAAAGAATTCTGAATTTTGATTCCGCGGACTTTGGTTCAAATATTACTTCTGCTACTAATACTTAACAACATCTGTGTGAACATGAACAAGTCCCTTAAACACTCTATGCCTCAGTTTCCTAATTTATGCAATGGGGATGCAAAGCAATATATTGCTTCTAAGATTTTTTCCAATTCCAAAGTATAGCTTCTATAATGCTGCAACTGCATAGTCTATAAGGTCCCTGTCTACTCAGTACCTCTGTGAAGTACTCATTACCAAGAAGAGACTGAGACATGGCTCAAATAAAAAGTGAATCTCTGTAAAGGTCCTAACAATTTAGATGAGAGTGCTCTTGAATTCTGAATTATTTCTTTTTTTAAAATGTTAGGCATGTCTGTGTGTTTACCTATGAAAATCAAGGAAACAAGAGAAATAGAGAATTATCTCAATGTTAAACTAACTTTAGAAGATAAGAAATAATCATTCATATTAAAAACATCAAAACAGCCTTCATTTTGTCCAGAGATAAATGCAATCAGTCAGTGCCTGGGTACTGCCTAGAATCCATATGTGTACATGTGCACCCACGTGCACACACACTCACACAGCACACAACTACTGCAATAACATTTCACATTCTCCCATTTCCAGCAGTCTAAAATCTTATGTTTCTTTTTTTAATTTTTCCCCTCCTGACATGATTAAATTTCCCTATCATCTCCCACCTACTCAAAGACACAAAGAATTGATTTGCCTTCTATTGAGGTCATTAACTTATTAGCTACTATTATTACTGCTATTAACTCAGTAATTTTCTAAAGAAGGTTTAGAGATGCATTTAATTAAGGATAACATCTGCAGGTCTGTCAGCTGAAGAAGAATGTTTTCTGTGTCATAGACCAATTGTTAAATAGGCATAAGGAAAAAATTACCCTTCCCTTGTGATTTGCACAAAGATTTGTTAAAGGTTGGTGGGACTTTCTCAAAATAGTTCATCTGTCTCAACTGGGTACCTGTGGTGTTACCCTCTGTCAGAAGGTGACCTGCAGTGTTACCCTCTATTAGAGGGTGACTTGTACTATTATCCTCTATCAGAGGAATGCTTTGAAGGCAAGGAGAAAGGGCAGTGGATTTGAAGTTGGGATTTGTCTATCACTTTCTATGTAAACTTAGACAACTCACTTTACAACTCGTTTTCTGAGTCATTTTCCTCAACACTAAGTGAATGGATCATACTAGATAACCTCTAAGATGCACTTCAACTCTTGGTCCATGACCCTCTGAATTAAAAGAGTCTAGAGAAATTACCTTAGGCCTGAGATTTTATTGATCAGGGCCAAACCTCCAACCAAATTGTAATGCAGAAGAAATTTTTCTTTGATGCTCTCTTCCTTCCTCCAGGCTCATTAATTTTTCCCGGTTCTCAGTGTTCTAATGCTGTCCCTTGAATATATAGGCTCCCCAAGTTATGTGTCCATGTCCTGGACCTCCCTCCGCTCCCTCTCTCTGTCTCTCTGTCTCTGTCTCTGTCTGTCTCTGTCTGTCTCTGTCTGTCTCTCTCTCTCTCTCTCTCTCTGTCTCTCTCTCTCTCTCTCTCTCTCTCTCTCTCTCTCTTTTTTGTGGATCAATTGGGGTCGGATTTGAACTCAAGTCCTCCTGAATCCAGGGCTGATGCTCTATCCATTGTGCCACCTAGCTGCCCCATCCTGGACCTTTCTCAAACTATCCCTTTAAATCAAAATTAAACTCTTCTATGTCATTTCTTTAGGGCTCTACTCCCTTTCAGTTGAGAATATGTATTCTGACCAACTAATTCATACTAATGTGTTTATAAAGGACTAACACATTTTAGTATGTTACAGAGCCATAATTAGGCAAAATGAAGCTTTAGCTCAGTATGTTTACATCGAGTAGGAGAATTGTCTTTTGTGTCCATGATTAACCTCTCCAAGGCTACCTTCTTGCTTGCATTTATCCTTTCCTGTGAGTTAGAGGACCATATTTTCTGGAGGGCAGTTGCACCCATGGGATAACTATCTTCTCTGCCTTCATCCATGAGGTATATCCTCTATGGTGCTGCACTTGTCTATCCCCATGGAACTTGTTACCAACACAATTATTATTACTTTATGGCCTCAACATATTATGTCTTTCAGGCAAGGTATCTACATTCTAATAGTGGTTTTAAATAATACAGATATAGTGGCAGAGGCATTACACTATCCTTTATAAAAACAGACACAGGATCAGTATTGCTGCAAGTATTCTTTAAGATGTAACCAGTGAACCATAAATGAGCCAGCCAAGATTTCCTCTAATAGCCCAATGGTATCAGTCTTAATTTCACTCCTTTTCCACATACACACACACATGCACTCTCTCTCTCTCTCTCTCTCTCTCTCTCTCTCTCTCTCTCTCTCTCTCTCTCTCACTCACTCACACACACACACATACAAACACACATATAATTTCAGAAAAGGTCTATTTTCTTTTTTAAAAAATGCAGAATGAGCCTGCAATTCAGTGGTAACAAAGGAAATATCTACTCCTATGCCAATACTCACATATTTTACATCTTTTCATGTCTTATGGCTCTGCATGGACTACTTTCTCTGCAATATGTCTCATAATAATTACTCCTTGTTCATCAAGACCAATTTGGGAAACCTTGCTTAGAGCACTAAAGAGAAGCAACTAATTTCATTGAAATTATAGGACTTTATAAATCTGCACCTAAATATCTTTGCAAAATAAAAACAGTAACCAATAACAACTTCAGCTCAAGTTAAAATGAACATATATGGCACTTCCCAAGTGAGTACAAAAAATATGATTTCTTTTTTGCTTTGTACAAAAATGGAAGAAGAGTGGGTGGACCTGAAATTACTGATATAGACAATCACTGAATAACACTTATCAGTATGTTTCCTGGAAGTTTTTGCAGGTTGAGACAATCAAATGACTATGTGGAAAGGAATAAGTGAACTTGGGACAATGTAGGAAGGCCTTTTTGTATGAGAAGTAAGAGGGAAAAAAGGAACTAAATAAACAAGAGAGGTACAAAGCTGAAAAGATGTTAAGTCTATTGAGTATTCATTATTTTCTAAAGATGTAATTTCAGTTACTTCCATTATTGTCTGCTTAATTGAACGTGATTAATTGTTGAGTCACACTTTTTTAATGTTAACTATTTAATAAAGGAATCTGGACAACTTCACTTCTCCTTCTAATTCAGTATGTTATATCATATGTGTATTTGTGCCTGTTAACCCTCTCTCCCACTAGGATATAAATTGAGAACAGGGACTGTTTCATTTTTGTCTCTGTATCTCTAGCTCTTAATGTAGTACCTCGAACATAGTAGGTAAATAACAAATGCTTGCTAACCCTTAACTCTTCCCTCAATTAGTTATTTCTACCGTGTGTAGCTTGTTCAGTATCAAGGACTTTGCTAGGAGCTACAAATACAAATACAGAAAATTAAGCAGTCCTTGTCTCAACAAACATAGTGGAGAGATGACATATATAGAAGCATATACACACATATATATACTCATATGATTCTGTATACATGTATGCACATGTACATATATGCATGTTCATATGTTTGTATGTGTGTATACATATTTACACATGCATTCATATAGGATATGATGTAAACTTCGAGAGGAAGGTACTAGCAGCTTGGAAGTCCCAAGACAATATTAACTTCAGATTCAAGTCTCCTTTCTAATTCCTATTAGCTGTCTGATCATAGATCACTTTCTATGACTGTATGTTAAAAATGTTACCAATCTGGACTGGTATATGCTCTCAGAATGGAAGTATCCTCCCACAGATGAAATCAAAGGTCTGGACCAAAAGGGAAAAATTAGCTTGCAGTCTGATGAGTGACAACTACATTTTATACTGAATTGCTCACTGACCTTTTATTCCTGTCTATTGTCATCTATCAGAATTCCTGACCTATTGTCTCTGTGTGTATTTTTATGTCTAAAAAATGTATTATTTATAGATATCAATATTGACCTTGACATTCTAACTAAAGTAAACCAAAAGGAAGAAGGAAATTGCCATTAAATGGAGGGATGATTCACAGGCAAAGACAAAGAAAGACCCTAGTAGAGCTGGTTTCATCCTATGCCCACAGGACTTGGTGCTAGTCAGACCACATCTGGAGGATGTTGGTTAAGTCTGGGAATCCCATTTTAGAAAGGCTATCAATCAGATAATGAACATCCAGAGGAAGACAAGTGAAATGAGAAAGGAGCTTGAGGATACCTTGAAAGAATTTTGCCTAGTTAGCCTGAAAAGAAAACTGGAGGGGAAGACTGAAAGAAAGGAAGACTCAGAAGCTGTTTTCAAGTGTTTGAAGAGCTGTCATTTGAAATAGCTATCACACTTGCCCTGTGTCCCCAGAAACTAAAGCGAGGAATAGTAAATAGAAATTTCAAAAAACCAAATCTATACTTGATATAAAGAAAATCTTATGAACAATTAATATTTTCCAAAAGCGGTATGATCTTTTCTACCTTACTGATGAATTTCAGGCAAAGGTATGGATTTCCATTTGTTGGGTACATTATAGCAGGGATTCTTTTCTGGCTATTCTAGATACTTGCTGAGGTTCCTATGACTTTCAAATTCTGACATTCTGGGACCACTGAAACATACAAACCTGATGAAGTGCCCTGAATGAACTCACTGGTCAGTTAGCAATGGGTCAATGTAACCATATGTATATAAGCCCTTCCATCTAAGCATGCCATATAGATATTGCAGAATGAAGGTTCTTGGAGGACAAATAAAATTTGTTCTTTATCTTTGGGTCCTCCAGTACCTTATGAGGAATAGGTGCTTAATGATCATTGAAATTGTTGAATGTATCAGGTAATTTATAAGGAAAAAAATGCTTCTCGGCATTTCCCATAAACTAACTCTTCTGACTTCAGTAAATGTGCTATAAAAAGCAAAGATGCATACACACACACACACACACACACACACTTCCAAATCTGTGACTTCTTCAAAGGACCGTCTACAAAAATCATCTTCCTGCCTCAAAGAGAATTTGGGAGATAAACCTATTTGCTATTTGTTACTGAGGCTATTTCTTTATGATGCCAAAATGACAACTCAGAGCTTTTAAGCATATTCTCTCATCTTACAGTCTTGTCTAGCCTTGTTCTACCTGCTAGATTTGATTCACTTTTTTATACTTGATTCATACATTTTTTTCCCTCTCCACTGTAGAGATATTTGGCAATGCTCTAGTAACAATTTCATCTTCACAATATCCTAGATAGCATTAACACCATCCAGGTCTAATATTCTCAATTCTCATTTGCTTTTATTAGGCTCCATGACAATCTTGCTCCACTGGGGCTATGTAATATTTTGGCCACTTTGACCATATATGCTTCAAGCTGTTCGAAACTCTTCCCAATGCTGTTATTCAAAATTCACTCCCCTTCATATCTTTGGGTCATTGACAACATCCTTGACTCTACCACATAACACTTCTGACAGAGAACCCTGGAAATTGCAGGAAGTTAAACAGGGAAATAAAGTAACTATCACATTCTAGAATAGATGGTAAGCTAGTGGGATAATTTCCCTTTACTCAAAAGGTATTAATATTAAGACAAGTCTTACGTGTGATTCCAAGGACAGCCTAGTATGGTTAAAAAAAGGACTGGATTTGGAGTTCAGAATCAGAGGGCCCAAGTGCAAATTACTACTTATGTGTAAGAACATGGGTGGGACACTTCCTCTCTATAAGCCTCAGTTTACCCAAATGTAAAGAGAGGAGGTAGGACTAGATGGTCTCTTGAATCCCACTTCAGTTCTTGATCCAACAACTGAACTTTTAGCCTATCAATATATGACTGAAATGTGATTCCTAGGTTGAAAACAATATAAGATGGAAACCCAAGAAGCAGAAAAACCAGTTGGTTCCAGCATATCTATCTAGGGAGGAGCTTGATTTATTAATTCTTACAAACTAAACATGTGTGGGACTCCCATAGAGGGAGCATATGTGACCTTCCAGGCATTCCTCTCTCCAGCTGCCATTGTAGTAACTATGAAATAACAAAACACCCAATGCAATAGATCCCTTTGCATTTCAGAAATGCAGATTGATTATTGGTTTGTGTGCTGTGGGAGTGGAACTATTCATCTTGAAATGATTTTAATCAATCCAATTTATATGTGGCACACACTATTAGGGGCTACATGCTCGTACTTCATTTCCCAAATACAATTAGCAAGCAAACATGAATATTTTCCATAGAGCTTCACATGGCTTTTAAACTTTTTTTTCAGGAAAGTAATGTGTTTTCAGAGAGGTGTACAATGAATCATCATGATTTTAATTTAAAGTGTTTTTTCCCATCTGAATTCTTCCCCTTGGTTTAGTAAAAATGTGGTTTTGAAGGCAAAGCCCATCAAATGAAGGTTATGAAAAGGTTTCATGCAAATATTATTTCCTTTTCTCAAGAGATATGCCACCATCATATGCACAGATACTAGCAAGCCATTTTTTAAAAAATGGGCTATCTCATGGATATAATGAGATAAAGACATACTATTTTGTTGAGATTGTTCAGATTATATAGAATCACTTTCCTAAGCCTTCTAGAATATACAATCACACCTCAGATGGCTTATAAAAATCCATTTCCCATTTAATCAAAACTTTATGATAAGTTTTAAATGTTCTTATTCAAAGTGCTATATCTAACATAAAAGTTCCAGACACCAAAAACCTGGCTATTGATCCAACAATTTTCATCTGATTAAGTCTATGGCAGCCTGTATGGCCTCTGTAAAATAGACAACTTTGAACATCTCCCTTCTCCCTTTCCCCCCCCTCCCAACTGTGCCAAAATACACACATATGCACATCCAACCCCAAGGAAGATTGGGTTAAATTACTAATCAAGTCGTAAGAGATTGTACAGGTTTACCCTGTAGTTTTATTTATGAAGTCAGCATAACTTTACAACACAGGATTTGTGATTTCACCCATTTCAGAAGTGCTGGTATAGTAAATCCCTCCACAAAAGCAGATTGCAACCCATTAATGACTTACTGTCTTAAGAGACTTAAGACTTACTTTAATGTACAGTGGGTTTAATAATGGGGGTTGGTTTGGGTTTGTTTGTTTGGGGGTTTGTTTTTTGCTTTTTTTTGAAGCAGAAGGAATGTTTTTGGGGGCATCCCAATCTTTTTCAAATATAAATGTAATACCAAAGGAGTAGTTCACATTATGTAGTTAGGAAATAAAACTTGGATTATTT
Source organism: Dromiciops gliroides (assembly GCF_019393635.1). Lineage (NCBI taxonomy): Eukaryota > Metazoa > Chordata > Mammalia > Microbiotheria > Microbiotheriidae > Dromiciops > Dromiciops gliroides. Next base: position 176,655,371 of record NC_057866.1, on the reverse strand, counting down.
CCTCTTTTAATTGTAATAGTCTTTACCGTAAAATAAGTAGACCAAGAAACAAAATTACCACTTCCTAAAACCCTCTGGCTGTTAGGTGGCACAGTGGATAGAGTGCTGAGCTCAGGAACCCTTATCTTCCTGAGTTCAAATCTGGCCTCAGACACTTACTAATTGTATGATCCTGGAAAAGTTACTTAAACCTGTTTGCCTCCATTTCCTCATATATCTAATGAGTTGAATAAGGAAACAGCAAAACATTCCAGTTACGTTTGCTAAGAAAACCCCAAAAGAGATCACAAAATCAGACACAACTAAAAAAGACTGAACAAAAACAACAAACAACATGAAAAAAAAAAACTTGTTAGACACACACTGTTCTGAAACTAAGTGTTATCCTAAGTCTTTACTACAATTGAAATTATTAATTTTGATTTAAAGGTGAATGTGAAGTTCCCTTAGGAAGGGATGTATCTGTTAAACATTTCCTAAGAGTTTCTTAAGAAAATTCTCCTATAGTCACTATCTATGTGGGATTCTGGAATGCAGTCAATTGTTTGATTTCTAATGATCAACAGGAGAGACATTAATTGAACTAGATAATTGGGTCTATATGAAAAGACTTATTCATAAAGACTCTTAAGACTGCTCCTAAGAACTGAGTCCTGGCTACTTTGAAAAGGACTACTGAACTGGTTTGGACTGTCTAGACCAGTGAAGATCTATGATTCTGGCTCTCCCAAGGCCCTAAGCAGATAACAGCTGCCACACAGTCAACCTGAGGACCTCAAGGATGAGTGCTAGGATGAGAAGAAGCCAACAATGGGAAGAGATGACACCCCAAGATTGAACTGGACAGGGACTGAGGATACCCAGCATCCCAAGGACGCTCTGCCTTTCTCTGTGACCTATCTACTTTGTCAGGTTACCCTATGGTTTTGAATTCTACTTCAGATGGGTTTATTTTGTTATTTGTAGGGGCTTTTTGTGGCAAGCTCTGCCCCCCCCATTTGACAATGATCAATCTCTCTCAAGTGACCCCACACCCATTCAGACCCCTAGTTGAATAGGCTATAAACTCCCTGAATCTGTCCTCCTTCTGGCTCAGACAGAAGCATGGATATCCCACTGTGATTTATGGGTCAGTACCCCTGTGACAGGGATCCCTCAGTGAACATACCCTCAGAAAGGGGGAGTCCCCGAGCTCCCTTCTTAGGAGGAAAGTCTCCACATGATCATGTTATATATTTCTTCTTGGGACAAAATTAAATTGGTATTATGTTTTTTTTCTGTATGTCTCTAATCTGGTTCTCTGATCTGGTCTTGGTAGGAGATATATGTTTTCTCTGATCTGGGTTTTTGTAGGAGGACAGGTATGGAAACAAATTGTAGGAGATATAAGATATTATAACTTCTCTGATATGTTTATTAATTTTATAGAGAAATTAAAGATTAATTTCTCTGATATGTTTGTAGGAGACAGGCAAAATAAACTATGTATATTTTAATATTCAATACTTAGCAAATGATAGGAGACATTAAGAAATGCATCAATTTAAGGTACATTAAGAAGAACATAGATTAGATATTAGTATTTCCTAAATGTGGAGGGTTTTAGATAGGAAAATTAAGGGTCTGGATTGGTGGTGGTGGTGGTGGTGGTGGTGGTGGTGATGGTTGTTGGCTGTTGGTTGTTGGTTCTTGGTTGTTGGTTGTTGTTTGGAATGAGATCTTAGAATTTCCTGATCTGAAGTCCTTTAAAACTGGTCCTCAGTCTCTTGGCAATTGTTTAAGTTTTTTCTTGTCACTGGGCTGGGAAAATGGCAGTTTAATTATAAAGTCATGAGACAAGCCACATAAAATCCAATTCAATTTGTATTTATGAAGATCCTACTGGATACAAAGTACTAACCTTGGGAAGACACAAAACCTAGATAAGATAGTTACTGTTTCCACAATATTTCCAGTTCACTACGGGGGTGATATACAAATATAAGTAAGTATAATACTCAATGACATATGATCAGTGCGTTAAAGTGGTTCAAGAAGATTATTCAATGAGGACCAAGATAAAAGTCATTTTAAAAGTTAAAGACAAGAAGGATTGGGGCAGCTAGGTGGTGCAGTGGATAGAGCATCGACCCTGGAGTCAGGAGGACCTGAGTTCAAATCTGGCCTCAGACACTTGCCTAGCTGTGTGACCCTGGGCAAGTCACTTAACCCCAATTGCCTCACACACACACACACACACACACACACACACACACACACACACAAAGACAAGAAGGATCATGGGAGGTTTCATCAAAGAAGTGAAATTTGAATTGGACTTTGTAGAAAAGCAGCACATGAAGAGAAAGAGAGAAGGCATTCTAGATAAAAGAACAAATAAGAGGAAAAGCGCACATATAGTCAAGTACGGACTTTGGGGTCTAAAGTTGGGGGAAAACATTCCATCCTTACTTTATAGTCACAACTTATATTTGGTGACTTTTCTAAGACCCTTTAGGCTACATGATTCTATCTTAAAACAGGATAGGAAAATATTATATATGTTCCCTGACAAACATTATAAGAGGAAGAAATGCGTGTAAACAAACATCTATATCTCCTCATGATGAAAGAATGAATGAATGAAAAATATTTAAGCCCTTACTATATGCATAGAACTTTGATAAGTATCGGGGAGACAAAAAGAAAGACAGCTCTTGAAGAGCTCCCATTCTCCTGGAAGAAACAACCCAAATAGAAATGAAATGGAAAAATCCCAGGATCCTCAGGGTGTACATGCAAAGCAGGTGGTAATAGATCTTCATTATTGTCATTTCCACATGTAAAACCATATTCTTTTCAGATGTTAAACCGTTCAAAAGTGTCTTTTGTGGAGAGAACTTTTTTTTTTGTCTTCAGTAACTGAGGTTATCACAGCTATCACACCTTCAGAAGTAGTTGTCAGGCTGCAGTTTCATAGGGGCCGCTTCCTGGGATAATGGCTGTTGGGACTCGGCTAGAAGCATAGCCAGTGGTCTGGGAGTCACGGCTATTCCCAAGGCTCTTGGGTTCTAGGTGCAGGCTCTTTCCATGGGGATCTTAGGACAGGTGGTGTTCTGACTCTGTTAGCACATTCCTCTTCCTCTTTCTCCCTCTGCATGCCTGGCTGCCTCAGCAAGGCTCACTTGCCTCCTGCCAGGTGAGTTACTAAGCACGGTGAATAGTTACTGGAAGTCTTTCAAATTGAATTGAATCGTTTACCACTATTAGTGGTCTAAATGTTTATGGTTGGGGAGTAGAACATAATGATATGACTGACTCACCTGCAGCATAAATATCTAAACTGGGATCCAGATCACCTTCTAGGAGAGACTACAATTTGCAGAGCTCTCATCACTGCCAGCAACACAGCAGGGTAGTTGAGAATTTGTCACTTAATATGCTATGCTGCTTTATTAAACTTAACATTGGTTTTGAACTAATGTGTTGTCAGTTTGACTTAGGAGAAGTAAACATATCAATGAACTATGGGTTGGAGTCATTGTTGATCCATAGAGTGCCTTGAACCTGAACTACTTCCAGAAGCCCCTGTTCAAGAAACATGTCTGAAAGCGATCTTCATTTCCCCTCCATTCCTCAAGCCAAAGATGACTTGATGCTGCGAAAAGGGAATGGTACTGGCAACCAAAACATCTGGATTTCAGTCCTGGCTTTCTACTTTGGGCAGGTAACATATCTTTGAACCTCCATATCCTCATCTGTGAAACAGACAACATAATATATTCACTGCTTGCCTCACTAAGCTATCCTATGAAATGCACTGAGGGGGCAGCTATGTGGCGCAGTGGATAGAGCACCAGCCCTGGAGTCAGGAGGACCTGAGTTAAAATCTGACCTCAGATACTTACCACTTACTAGCTGTGTGACCCTGGGCAAGTCACTTAACCCCAATTGCCTCACCACAAAAAAAAATGTACTGAGTAAGCTGCTAAGCCAATAAGCAAGAATCTGCCTGCTGAATTTGATTTCACCTTTGTTTGATGGGACATGCCTCTGCACTTAGTTCCTATGAAAGTGTTGCCCTTCATCGCCACTACAAAAAGAAATTTAATAAAACATTCAAAAATAAATATGGTCTACAGATATAATAAAGCTACTGCTGTGTATATGTGCTTGTTTTAACAGTTTGGAAAATGGCTAGAATAAGAATTAGGCTTTTCTTACTTGATTGTATTTTGATGTGAATGAACAAAGCATCAAGTCAGCTAAAAATACTAGCCAAAGGCTTAGGACACATGCTGGAGCCTTGACAGAACATTATCACCATGAATGACTCAGAGGAGGGGTGGAAGGAGAAAAAAGGGATGGAATCTAGTTTAAAGAGTGTTCATCTTGCTCTACTACAATATATTATCCAAGTTCTGGATAGTACGTTAGTCTCTTTGAATCTACTTCACAAAAGATGAAATTGCATATGAAATGCTCTTGACACAAAGAGAGGAAATCCAACCCAACTTGGTAAATGGAAATATGCAATGGCTGTCTTACACACTAACAGCAAACTAACCATAGCTTTTTTTTTTTTTTTTTTAGTGATGGCAATTGGGGTTAAGTGACTTGCCCAGGGTCACACAGCTAGTAAGTGTTAAGTGTCTGAGGGCGGATTTTGAAACTCAGGTCCTGCTGACTCCAGGGCTGGTGCTCTATCCACTGTGGCCACCTAGCTGCCCCATAACCATAGCCCTTTTGACAACCAAATCATCTTTTGATGACTGTTTTGGATATCATGCAAAGCCTCCTATCTTTTAAAAAGAAAAGGAAAAAGGAACTATTTTTCTGAGAGATCTAATAGTACAGTGGAAAGTGGGATAGATTTGTAATCAGAAAGCAGGGTTCAAATCTCAGCTGTGCCTATGTGAAGAGCAGTGTTAACACATATAAACTCAGATAAGTCACAACTTCTGATGCTTTCTCTCTCATTGTAAAATAAGAGGATTGGAATGAGATAATCTCTGAGATACCTTCCAGAAATTTAATCTGTGAGCCTGATACTTGTTAACAGTAAGTGAAATATTTTAGAACAGTTCATCCAACATATAGCCCCCTTTTAACTTGAAAAATTAATAGGTACCCTAAGTGCCTTACATGGAAAAGTCACTTAGGTTGAGTCACTTCAGGTTCCTGTCTGGGAAGCTTTTCCTTATCCCCTCAGTTGCTAACAGCTCTTTATCCTCACTTCCCCCCACCCCAGGAACCTTGATCTATCTCTCCTCTGCCCCCATTACTCCCTACCTGAAAGGCAGCTTGCTGGTTAGATGGACAGTGTGCGGAACTTGAAGTCAGAAAGACCTGAGTTCAAATTACTAGTTGTATGATACTTGAAAAGCCACCTAACAGCTCTGTGCCTCAGTTTCCTCCTTGGCAAAATGGGGATAAAAAATTTTAAAAAGAACTTACCTTACAGGGTTGCTGTGAGGATCAAATGAGGCAATATATGGAAACTGCTTTGCAAACTTTAAAGTGCTATATAAATGTTATCTATTATTATCTCATATTTTACTTTGTCTTTACTGAACCTCCCCCAACACACACACATATAGGGACTGAGTTGTTTCTTTGTATCCCTCAGTATCAAGTGAAATGCTTGCATAAAGGATGCATCATGATTTGTTGACATGAACTTGGAGGAAAATAGGCCACGCTAAAAACCAACCAATTACTATGACTGAACTGAGTGAATGAATGAATTGAATGATAATGAATGAATGAATGAATGAATGGAATGAATGAAAAAGCATTCATTAAGGTAGTCAGTTTGCCAAAGGCCGGGAACTAATTGCTGGAGATACAATGTGCGGAACGGTAAAAACAAGTGTTTGCATTCAAGGAATCTCACATCATATTTAATAGAAGAGGACAAACCATGCTGGAGACTACTGGCCTAGGAGAGTCTACTTTGTTTGGGACAGTTCTGGCTGGATGAGTAAAGCCATAAGGTTTGTATGAAACCAGGACCGAATAACATCCTCTTTCAGTGGGCAATGGGCACAAGGTAGATTTAATTATGGTTCCTGAACAGAAGGTGGGTGGGAGAGAGGCAGAGAGTACATTGAAAGAGTTAAGTTCTCCTGAGCACAGCTTATGGTCTGGAGTTATACCAGGTCAAAAGTAAAGCGTGGCTTGGACAGACTAAGTAAAGCAGGCCATGTGAGATAGCTCATGAATCATGATATCCAGTGTTGAGTCCTGCAAGGAGGCATGCTCCCAAGAACATGGCCAGGGAATAAAGTGAAGTGTGATAGGGTCCAGGAGACCTGGGACTGATGCATCGTGTCTTTGTATTCCTAGCATGTACCATGGGGTCCAATGAGCATGTAATAGGTTCTTTTATGAAAATATATTTTAAAATTTATTTTGTTAAATGTTTCCCAATTACAGTTTTTAAAAATCTTTTAAACATTTTTTAAAATGTTGAGTTCCAAATTCTCTCCCTTCCTCCCTGTCCCTTCCCCAACCCCTGAGAAAGCAAGCAATGTAATAATGATTATATATGTGAAGTTATAACATATAATAGGTTCTTAATGAATGTTTTTCAAACTGAATTGAATTGACTGGAGAGACAAAACCTCATAAAAGCTCATTATAACAATGTTTCTGTGGTAGCCAAAATGAAAAGGAATTTCTGCCTTTAAATTAAGAACTAATATTCCCCTCAATTCTCTAGGATTTTTGCCTACAGTAAAATACGTAAAGATCTGAGTAGATTTTCCAAAGTTACAAGTCTATGTTAAAAAGCTCGCTTGAGGATAAACTATCCAAAGGGTGGAAAAAAATTCTCACTCTTGATTGGCTGGAACTATTAATATTCAGTCAGTAAGTTCCCATTGTTTTTCTCCCTAGGTGTGTGAATAGAACTGAAACCTAGAGCCCTTTCTTTTCATATAGTATTTAATGACCTTTCAAACTTGGGGAGATTATACATCTACAGGATTCCCATCTAAGAGATCAAATCCGACAATATTACCATTTGGAAGAAATAATAACTCCACCACAGAAGGAAAAAAATACTTCCTCAAAACAGTAATTGAGATATCCTGTGGCTCCCTTGAATCCACAAGGAAAGGAGAAATAACCCAAAAGTCAAGTCAGGTGTATATTAATGCTGAGTTCAAGCAGCAAATAACCCTTTGCTTTTACATTCAGATGTGTTTGCTTTTCCCCTCATCCTTGATTACCATATATAATACTGGAGATACATTCTGGCCACCTCCAGCTTTGTCCTCTGACAAGCCTTGTTCACTTCTGAACAGGTAAAATGGTAGCCAAATTTCCACTGCATATGGGATATTTCTGACTCAACTACAGTTATCCCTTCCACACTTTGAGATTAGGGGGATGGAGTACCGCAAGACCAGGGAGATGCACATAAAATTATTTGTTCCTCCCTATATACCATAGGAGAAGCCTGTATTATTATGGTATTAAGAGATAAAAAGCTGTTGCTATTATACAATACTATACATATAATTTATGCATTTCTCAGCTTCTAAACATTTTATACATGTTTTCTGGCCTTCATGTGTTATCTGTGGCTTCTACAAAACTCCCCCCAAATTCCCATTTAGTTTCTTATGCCAACCTGCAATATATTGAAACTATGATGGGGAAAGTCACAATGCGGAAGGGATAACTGTACTTGCTTTTAATACCTAGCATTCACCCAGTGCTTTAAGGTTTGCAAAGTACTTTCCAAATATTATCTCATTCTATCCTCACAACAACCCTGAAGGTAGTACCATTATTACCCTATTTTACAGATAAGGAAACTGAGGCAGGCAAAGTTTAAGTAGAATGTTAGTTCTATAAGACACTTTAAAGATTATCTAATCATTTTTCAGGAGAGAAAAGTTAGTACCAGAGAACAGAAGCCTTAAGCTGAAGGTGACCCAGCAAATTAATGGAAGAGCTAGGCTTTGAACTTAAATTTCCAGTCTGAAGTTCTTGCCCCCTCCCCCGTAGTTTCCTCTCATTACTCTCAAATAATAAAACCTCAGACCTCATTCCCAGGCCCATCTCATCTCAAGGAAAATATCGACTTCTCAGAGTTCACTTCAATCAAACATCAATAACTGCCTTAATATTACATGGACAACTGGGCTTTCAGCATTTGGAATCGTATCTGAAAAGTATAAAATTATCTTCCATTCAATTATTTATATTTTCCTTCTTCAGAGGAAGTCTTTGTGGGCCTCTTAGAAGCTATTACTCTTTTAGATATTGTAAGGTTTTATTGACTGATTTCAATTGCCCAAGTAAATACTGTTTACCAATAATGGTGCCCCTTGGTTTGATAGTTTGATGTAGCCGCCAAGAATGATTCACATTTATAGAGGACTTTATAGTTTTTCAAAGTAGTTTTCTCACATCAAATCCCAGGAGAGGTATAGTATACATATTAGTTTTCCCACTTACTGATGAAAAAGTGAGTCTCAAGTGTTTGAGGGATTTGTCTAAGTCATCGTGTGGCTAGTAAATAGAATAATGAGAACCACAAATTCAGGGCTTTGGGTTTAGAGGGCACTGGCTCATTCTCACTACATTATTCTACCTCTTGGTTCCTGAACTTTGGCCTTAATTTGATATAAAAATTTCTTTTCACTGATTGTATTATGAGAAATGCTTTCTTCAGGGAGGCACTATGCCTACAGTTAGAGTGATGCCCTGGTATTAGGAAGTCCTACGTTTAAATATGGTCACCAGCATTGTGACCTCTAGAGCCCAGAAAACTCTTGAAAGACTAGGCTAAGTTGAACAACAGGTGTCCACATATGTTGCTAGAGAAAATTCCTCAATGAGAGCACCTATACAGATGAAATTACAAGTCTGATCCAACTTTTAATAATAAGAATAATGTTTATAGGTACCAACTACGTGTCATGCACTATGTTAAGATGCTTTTTTTGTTTTAACAAATATTATCTCATTTGATCCTCATCACAACCCTGCAAGGTAGGTGCTCTTTTTATTCCATTTTACAATTGAGGAAACAGAAGCAAATGGAGGTAAATGATCTGCTCAGAATGACACAGCTAGGAAGTGTGTGGGACGGAATTGAACTCAGGTCTTCCTAACTCCCAGCCCAGTGCTCTATCCACCGAACCACCAGTTCAGTTAATAATGCATGATTTTGGAGTCAGAGGACCTAGATTCAAATCTCAGTTTAGTTACTATCTTTGTAACTCCAAGTAAATATCTTAACTTCTCTGTGTCTCAGTTCTTCATCTGCAGAATGAAGGAGTTTGACTAGATGGGTTTCAAATTCCCTTCTAGCTCTCAACCCATGACCCAGTGAACAGATGATAATTAATTGCTGCTACTGAAGTGCTTTTTAAAAATCTTATTAAAGATTAATGAGTATCTCTCAATGAACTTCTTATTGTAACTATTCAATAAGCTATACCTGAGAGCATATGTATTAATGGATAGAGGCATAGTATGGGGGGGCAGGTTTATCTCAGATACATATTCTTAAAGATTATGTTTTAGTTACTTGGCTGTATTTTGTTCCCGCAGGTTTTAAGATTAGGCTTCTCATGTTCAATAATTCATAAAGAATTGATGTCATTCCCATTAAATCCTTTTCCATAGAGTTTTCTCCTAGAAAAGTATATTCTATAGGGGACTGTATAAATGTTCAAGTATAGACACATGTGTAAAACATATTTAAAGCAATAATCCAATCAGAAAAGAACCTCATAATGAGTTAAAAGGCTAAGAATCCTTCTGGGGAGCTTTCTATGACTCTTTCCATAACTCCATACCATTGACTGCTAGTGTACTTCCCCCTCCCCCACCCTGACACACACACACACACACACAGATATGCACACATTTGAAATAAAACTAATTCATTCAGAGATATTGAGGAAGTCACTTGGCGACAAAGTCCTTCATTAGAACTTGCCATGAAATGGGGAAAGGGGATGATTTAATGAGAAGTAAAATCACTGTTTCTTTAGAAGACTAACAACGCACCCTCCTGGGGGTAAAAAGAAAAATAACGGACAACTACCTGTGTATTATATAGTCTCTATTCTGCCTAATAACCATGTTCAGTTAAGAACCACCCCAAAACCCTGGAGGAGCCTGCCCCAGATCATCGCATGAACATCCAGTGCAAATAATTACATGAGCATTGCCAGAATAACATAAAGGAAGGAGTGTGGACCTGGAATCAAGGGAGAGAGTATTTAGATCTAGCCTGTGATACTTCCTAGATGTGTGGGCCATGGGGAAAATCAAACTTTCTTAGTCTCACCTATAAAACAAGTATAACAACATCTGCAGGGTTTAGCTTAAAAGATTATTGTATGTTAAGTGCTTACAAACCTTAAGATACTACAATTATTTGAGGCAGGTGTGCATTACAGATAGATCAAATCAGCACATGAGTTGATTATTCAATATTGAGTGTGAGAAATAATACCTCAGAAATCCCATAAACACTACATATTAAGACTTGAAATGATTTATTGATTGTTTTAATAAATTGAAGAGGATATGTTAATGCAGATTAAACTTAAAAGTGTCATGGATACATTTTTTTTTCCAGAAGCTGATATTAAACTAATCAGCTCACCCCTGATTCAACAATTATTATTAAGCAGTGTCCCCTGTGTGTATAATACAGCAAACACATTTTTCCTTTTTTGTGAGGCAATCAGGTTAAGTGACATACCCAGGGTCACACTGCTACTAAGTATCAAGTAGGGGTGACATTTCAAAAAAGAAAAAGTAAACATAAAGAAATTATAAGTGGTAATTAACTACATTTTAAGGGAAAGAGAGGTATTAAGGGAATAGAAAATATGACTGAAACATAAGACTACAGTATAAAAAGGTAAACATGAAAAGAAATCTAAAGGGACTCAAAAAGATTAAACTGTTTACATTCCTATTTGGGAACATGATACTCCTAAAACTTTATTAGGGTAGTTAGAATTAGTGAGTTGATTATGTTGGGATGATTTTTTTTTTTAAATGTGGATGGATGAACAAGAGGCTTACTGGGAAAATAAGGAAGGGAGAAGAAGAATTCTCAAATAAAAGTCATGCAAGAAAGAGATTTTACAGAGGAGAGGAAATGATGGGGGGGAAGTTGGCAATGCTTGAAACCTCACTCTCAGAATTGTTCAACAGGGGGAAAATACAAACATACACACAGAATCAGTGGGTATAGAAATCTCTTATCTAACAGGGAATGAGGGGAAAGAAGAAAAGGGGGAGGTGATAAAAGGGAAAGTGGATTTAAGTTGAGGCAGTGGTTAGAAGTAAAACAGATTTTTGAGGGGGAAAAGAGAGAATGATAAGCAGAATGGGATAGAGGAAACACACACTATTAGTAATAACTGTTAAAGTGAATGGGATGATTTCACCCATAAATGGAAGCAGATAGCAAAAGAATTAGAAACCAGAATCCAACCCTGTGTGGTTTACAAACAATATACTTGAAAGAGAAAGACACACACACAGAGCTAAAATAAGGAGCTAGAACAAAATATATTATGCTTCAGCTGAAGGAAAAAAAACGGCAGATGTGGAAATTATGATTTCAGACAAACTAAAGCAAAAATAGACCTAATTAAAAGAGGAAAGCAGGAGAAGTACATTTTCCTATAAAAGGTACCATAAAAAAATATAAATAAAAGGTACCATAGACAATTAAGTAATATTCAATACTAAAAAAATATACACCAAATGGTATAGCAATCCAAATTCTAAAGGAAAAGTTAAATGAGTTACAGGAGAAAAAAGAGAGAAAACTATACTGGGGGACTTTAACTTTCTCCTCTCAGAATTAGATAAATCTAACCAAACAAGAAATAAGGAATTAAAGAATTTTAGAAAAGTTAGATATTGATAGAACCCAGGAGAAAGATCAATGGCGAATAGAAAGGGATTACCATTTTTTCTCAACTGTATATGGTGCCTTCACAAAAACTGACCATGCATAAGAGCATAAAACCCTTACAAACAAAAGCAGAAATATTAAATCACCCTTTTTAAGGCATAATGGAATAAAAATGCATTAAAGAAAGAGCTGTGGAAGCATAGTTTTTAGAACTAATAGGAAACTAAATATTCTAAAACTAAAGAATCAGGGGTCAGAGAACAAATCACAGAAACAATTTTATTAAACATAATGACAATGAGACAGCAATCCCAAATTTGTGGGAATATAGCTCAAATCAGTACTTATGGAAAAATGCACATTTTTAAACACATACAATCAATAAAAGGAGCAGATCAATGAAGTGGACATGTAATTTAAAAAAAAAAACTAGAAAAAGAACAAATGAAAAATCCCCATTAAACACCAAAATGGAAATCCTGAAAATCAAAGGAGAGATTAATAAAATTAAAAGGAGAAAAATTTGTGAAACTAATAAATAAATTAATGTAGCTGGTTTTATTTTTTTAAATCAAATAAACTATTAGTTAATTTTATTTAAAAATTAAAAACCAAAATTACTAGTATCAAAAAATGAAAAGGGTAAATACACCATCCAATGAAGATGAAATCAAAGGATTAATTAGTAGTTATTATTTTATGCCTTATTATATGCCAGTAAAGTTGCAATCTAAGTGAAATGAGGATTTTACAAGATTATAAATTGCCCAGAGTAACAGAAGAGGAAATAGAATATTTAAATAACTCTATCTTAGAAAATTGAACAAACCACAAACAAGCTCCCTAAGAAAATATCAACAGGGCCAGATGGATTCACAAATGAATTTTATGAAATATTTAAGGAATAATTAATTTCAATACAAATATCTAAGTCCTCTGTAATTGGCAAGACAATTGCCCAAGGACAATTCCAAAGGACACCTGATGAAAAATGCATCATCTACCTCCAGAGAGAGAAACTGATGGCCTCTTATGTAGGTTAGAGAATATTTTTCATTTTCATTAATTTTCTTTATTTTTTCTTTTTGTTTTTGCAACATAGCTAATATGCAAATATAATTTTCATGATTTTACATGTATAATGACATTATATTCCTTGCCTTCTCAATGAGTAGAGGAAGCATGGGAGGGAGGTGAGAGTTAAAACTTTTGTAAAAGAATCTTAAAAATAAAGGAACCCCCAAATTAATGAATAAATATGATAGCTCCTTGAAGGGAAGTATTGACTTCCTTTTTAAAATTTATAGCCCCTTCACTTAGCATATACTGAGAATTTTAAAATGCTTTTAAATTAATTCAATCATTTGTCTCCTACTAAATATTCTCTATTCTATCTACCTCAGAGATTTCTTCTGCACATGTCACCATGCTCTGTTCTTTTTCCTCCCAGTTACTTCATATTCTTGGAAATTTCACTAATTTTTTCAGGCTCAACTCAATCCCTACCTCCCTTGTGAAGCCATCATATACCATGCCAACAACAGTGATTTTCCTACCTCTGGACATGAGGGTTAGAGTGATAGCTCATCCCATTCATTTTGTAATTGTCATCCTTTATATTCTCAAGGTTTACAATTTGGCTCTCAGGCTAGACTCAAACCCTTCAGGCAAGGACTCTATGTTATTTTTTTGTTATTCTTTGTTTTCTGTTTGTTTTAAGCCTTCAGTGCCAAACAATGTTTTCTTGATAATATCAATTAAGCAAAATTTATATTATATCTACTATATGGAGGAACTAGATAAAAATATAGGGAGGTGGAAGGTAAAGCATTTCAGAAGATGATGAGAAGAGCAGTTTGCCTGGAGCATACAGAAGATAATTAATAACAAGAACAACTAATCCTTCCATGGTACTTTAAGTTTTGCTAAATGTTTTAAATATGTTAGTGAATAAAAATTTTTAAAATATAATATAATGCAACAACATTTATTAAATATTTACAATGTGACAGAACATTTTTTTTGCTAGTTGTTCCTAGCATCATGTGTTTTAATCAAGCTTCAGATAAATTTAGATAAGACATAGTGCCTGCCTCGAAGGGCTTTGATATGGTTGTATATTGAGGATAAGAAACCAGCAAAAAACATTTGCAATACACACAACTAGAGAAGTGCTATGTGTATCTGAAAGGTGGGTTGCTATAAAAAGGGCAGACTTCTGGAGTAGGCAGCACCTTTGAGTTGGGCTTATAAATTAATTTAATAGCAAACTAGGGGATAAGAGGGGCACAGGTAGATTAGATGTCAAAGAGGGAAGGCCTTCAATTAGACTTTAAACCTTTTAACAAAGGGAATTTGGGCAGCTAGGCCCGGGAATTCAGGAGTTCCTGAGTTCAAATCCCGGCCCTCAGGACACTTAACACTTACTAGCTGTGTGACCCTGGGCAAGTCACTTAACCCCCATTGCCCTGCAAAAAAAAAAAAAAGGGAATTTTATTGAAGGTTCTTGAACCAAAGGAGTGAGGTCATCATATTAAAAATGTTTATGAATTAACCTATTTGTGATTTGCAAAATAGATTAGATAAGATATTCAATAAATTTGTTTATTTGATTAGAGTGTATGTTTTTCCTTTTTCTGTATTTTGCTTATCTCTGTCTCTTCCACACACACACATATACATACAGCAGCATGCATAGATATATTTACCTGGATTTCAAATCCTGACTGACCACAAAATCTACAAAACCAAGCATAATAAAAATTATAGTTTTGATTTACACCTTGTTGTGAGGCAGAGGAAAAAAAAACTGAACCACAGAGAGAGATGTTTAGAGAACAAACATATTTACCTAGCTTATCTACTTTTATTGTACTCATAAATTAAAGTACTCATGATTATTGCATAGAAACCGCTCCTGATGTAGTAAAGAAGAGGCAAGCAAAGCAGACAAATTACCAAGACAGAGTGATCTTCACTCCTTGCTTCCATTTTTTTCCTCCTTGCACTCTATAGTAATCTGGCTTCCTGCCTTACACTGAAAACTGCTCATTCCAAAATTACTAATCATCTCTTAACTTCTAAATTGCATGGTCTTTTCCCAAGGATCTTTCTCTGCAGCTTTTGACCATGGCTCATGACTACCTCTCCTCCTGGATGCTCTGTTATCACTTGACTTCAATGACTTGGCTTTGTCTAAGTTCTCCTGTTGACTAACTAATTATTAATCTTGAGTCTCTTTTGCTGCAGTAGCATTTTCTAATTTACGTCCTAAATGTGGGCATACTGCAAGGCTCTACTCTAGGCCCTCTTTGTCTTCTCTAGCAGCTACGTGGTATGGTGCATATAATCCTGTGCCTGGAAGATCGGAGTTCAAATCTGGCCTCAGACACCTTACTAGTTGTATGACTCTAGGCGAGTGACCATCATTTCTGTTCTACCTCTATTTCCCCCCAATTAAAATGGGAATAATCATAGCACTATCTCACCAGGGTTGTTGTGAGGATAAAATGAGATGATACTTTTAAATCACTTAGTGCAGTGCCAAGTATTTAATAGGTACTTAATAAACATTTTTTCCTTCCTTCCCTTCCTTCCTTCCTTCCTCCTTCCTTCCTTCCTTCCTTCCTTTCCTTCCTTCCTTCCTTCCTTCCTTCCTTCCTTCCTTCCTTCCTTCCTTTTCCTCCTTCTACTGGTTATAGCCAGATTTTTCTTCTAGTGATTTTTGTAGATGATCTCTCAATTACAGACAGACAGACATAAATCCTGCACTTCAGACCTGCATATATGTTTGTGAGATATTTCTATCTAGTTTCCTGGTAGCCCCCCTCAAACTCAACATTCATAAAATGAAAAGCATTATCCCCCCCCAA
Source organism: Dromiciops gliroides (assembly GCF_019393635.1). Lineage (NCBI taxonomy): Eukaryota > Metazoa > Chordata > Mammalia > Microbiotheria > Microbiotheriidae > Dromiciops > Dromiciops gliroides. Next base: position 176,639,609 of record NC_057866.1, on the reverse strand, counting down.
AAAAAAAACCTCTCTACAACTCTCTTTTTTCTACTCGGTACCATCAACTGTTAAACATCCAGATTCGTAGCCTTAGTCAACCCTGACTCTCCCCCTTCCCTTCATCCACTGACCAATTTTACCTCTGCATTTTCATTCCATTTCCATCCATATTTACAGCCTCTACCTTAGTTCAAGCCCTCTTAAACTTCTCACCTAGATTATTACCACAGTCTTCTAATTGTTTCAAATATGTATTCCACACCACTGTCAAATTAATATTCTGAAACTCATAGGTCTGATCATGTCACTCTTCACCTTGAAGTCACTACTTAAAAAAAAAAAAAACCTTCCTACCGCTCTAGAATAAAATACAAAATTCTTGCCTTCACATTGACTGCCCTGCATAATATGACTCCCAACTAACCTTTCCCAGTCATTATTTAAGATTCCGTCTCACTTCATACACTTGGCATTCTAGCCAAATCAGCTTACTTGCTGTTGCCTGAAATTAACATCTCACCCAACCTCAACCTGCTTTCTCACAGGCAGGAAACCATGCCTATGATGCACTCATCTCTAAACTTCTTTTAAACCTGTTTGCTCAACTTTAAAATACTCAAGGGTAGCCTCTAAGGTCCCCTTTCACATTCCAAATCAATATATTATAATCCTTCTCACCTACAGCTCTTAGCATCTCTAATTTAGCTTATGTGTTTAGCTCTTAAGGAGAAGCCTTTACTGATTCCCCTAGTTAATGGTTCTACATTGTCTCTCTAAACAATAATTGTCTATCAATTTTTTTTTTATTTTTAAGTAATAAACAATTTATTTATAGTTTTTGGGGTTCCATTTTTATCCTTCCTTCCCTCACTCCCCCTCCTCCCTCCTTGATTGCAGTAAACAATAAGATATAGGTTATACATGTATGATTATGTATAACATTACCATATTAGTCACTTTTGTATAAGAAAACTTGAATAAAGAAAAAATGAAAGAATGTGAAAAATAGCTTGCTTCAGCTCTGTTCCATCACTATCAGTTCTTTCTTTGGACGTGGATAGTCTGTTTCATGCAATAGTCCTTTGGAATCATCTCGGATCATTGTATTGTTGAGAATAGTTAGTCATTCACCAGTTCTTTCAGTCTTTCTCTGTGTACAATGTTCTCTTGTTCTGCTCTGCTCTCACTATACATCAGTTCATCCAAGTCTTTCCAGGCCTTTCTGAAATCATCCTGCTTGTCATTCTTATAGCACATATTATCCAATCACTATCATATACCACAGCTTGTTTAGCCATTCTTCAATATGGGGCATTCCTTTGAGTTTCCAATTCTTAGCCACAAGAAAAAGAGCTGCTGTCAATTATTTTTGTAAAATAGGTCTTTTTCTCTTTTTGGGGGATGTCAATAAATATTTATGAATAGTAGTGACTACTATGGTCAGAAACCGAACTAAATTCTGTGGATACAAAAAAAAGGCAAAAGAGAGTCATTGCTTCAACAAGGCTTATAATCTAATGAAGAGACAACATGCAATACAAATACATACAAGGAAAGCTAAACATAGGTTAAATAGGAAATAATTAAAAGGTGAGGGAACTAGAATTAAGAAGGATTATGAAACGTCTGTTTGTAAAATATGGAATTTTAATGGGACTTAAGGCCGGGAAGTCAGTAGACCAAAATTGAGGAGGAAAAGCACTGCAGACCTGGGTGACGGCCAGAGAAAATGAAAGTGTCTTGTTCATAGAAACAGGCAAGGAGGCTGGTGTTCATTGGATCTAAGAGTACACAGAGGAGTGTAAAGTGTAAGAGGAATGAAAGGTCAGAGCTGGCCTAGGTTATGAAGGCCTTTGAATGTAGGACATTTTGTATTTAATCTTTGAGACTATAGGGAGCCACTGGAGTTTTACTAAGTAGTAGGGGGACATGGTCAGACCCTGTGCTTAGAGAAAAGGATGTTACATGTTGCATCCTCTCTGTGAATATAAACTCCTTAAAGATACAGACTGCTTTTCATTTTTTTATCCTTACATATTCAGCTCCTATCTGATCCTTGCACCCAAAATGCCCTTTATATGTGTATGTTATGATTTATTTGAAGGTAGTATCACAGGGGGGTCGGGGGAGAGCAGATGATCACTTTTCTTTCCTTGAAAAGGGAGGGGCCAGGACAAAAGGAAAATGTCCTTGGTATAAGGAAAATTATTTTTGGCCCCTTGAGTGAATGAATGTGTTCCCATATTTTTTCAAGATTACCAGTAAATACAGTAATATCTATGAGATTTATGCAAACAATTTTGCTCTGAATTTAAATTAAATTTTCATCATTTAGCATATGCTTTGGATTAATTTCAGTTTTTTTAAGTACCATAAGCTGTTTATATCTTTCCCAAGTGGTTATAAAAGTTTAATGTTCCATGTTCTTCTGAGTGTGCAATATATCTACTCACTAATAGAATTTGTCTTCTGTGATTCCAAATGAAAATAATCATCAGCTTCTAAGTTAACATTTACTTTCTATAAACTAGCACTGTTCTGCAGTACATTTACTTGTTTTTTTGCTTCTTTTATTTCTCTTAGCTATGTATTGATTGTATTTTTCCCCTGAGGCCCCATAATCACATATTCTGTTTTATAATTGTTTGTTTTCAAAGGAGGAACTGATCTCATTGACAATAACTCCATCAGGAACACAGGGTATGGCAATAGCTAAATTTGATAGAAAAATCAATTAATAATTAATAAAACCTAATTCAGCACAAGAAAAAAATCAGGTTAGAGAAAAGATCACTTCATTTTCTTCCCACCACAATTTCTTGTCCATTTATGTTTTAGGATATAATAGACAATCCATTTTTCTCATTTTGTTTTTTTTTCCATCACTTTTACTTTAAGGGGAAAGGAAAGGGAGAGGCAGGTGTTGTAGTTATCTAGGCCAAGCCGTTTCGACATAGTGAGAAGTCCAGGAGTGCAGCAAGACACAGGTGGGAGCCGACTAAGATGTAGTGGAATATGAAGGTAACTATCCCATGACCCTGAAGGGTCAGTTTTATAAAAAAAAATCACTTCTCTCAGAGTTCCTAAATCTTTTGAGTCATATATAACCCCTGGCATGCAACTTTGGGGTCTTAGTAACAAAGGTCACAGTCTGTAAGCTACAGTCAGCCCCATGGAGCCAGATAGTACATATTACATGAGCCTACTCCATACCAGTAAGTGTGTGGGGCCCATTGTGATTGGAGGGAAGGAGACCAAGAACAGTCAGGCTCATACATAATAATAAACTTTTTCATAATACTATCAAGGAAGAAGAGTGAGGCTAAAAGGATTAGGAAAGACTAACTGCCCATTACATACAACAGATTAAAGTAATGGTTAATTCTAAGAGTTCCAGTTGATGATTACGACTGGCATTATGTAGCCCTACAAACAGTCTATTGAAAGAGTGATTCTCTCCCACTGTTTCACATCATTAGTCTCAGACTCTTCGATTTCTTTGTGACCTTTTTTCATTCCCTTCTCCCCACTCCCTCTTCTCAGTAGTTTGTGAGTCATCCTTTCTAATCCAACAATGTCGCTCTCTTTCCCCCCTAATACAATGACAATTATATCAATCATAATGACATGAGAGATTAAAACCTCACAAAAACTTGCTCTTGTCTTTCCTCTCAATGCTTCCTAGAGTATAAATTAATAGATTAGTAACATGAATTCAAACCTGAAGAATCTCTTGAAAGAGCTAGATGTCTTGCAAACTTTGTGATGCTTCAAAAACAAAATCTTCTACACTTAGTTTTAAGGCTTTAATTTTCTTGGTATTTGAACATTGATGACAAAATTCCTAAATCTTCATTGGGTTATGCTACCAAAGAAAGAAAATATGTGATGGTTGAGATATTTTCATGTTTATTTCCAGTCTCAAGCCATTAAACCTTTGGTTAACATTATAGTCTTTCATCTCCCACCCCACACCCTCAAATATTATAGGGAAAAGAATACATTATGCAGTTGGTGGCTGAAGGCTCCCTAGCTGTGTATAATCATTTCATCTTTGTAATGCCATAGAATCAAGGCCTAATCTTAGGTTCCTGGATCTGAAAGATGAAATTGTCAAAGTTTAAATAAGGGACAAGTAAGGTGGATTTATCTGTATGGTCCCTGCCATAGTACTCTATTCTACCAAATCTCAGAGACTAAACCTACAAATTTGAATATTTCTATTTTCGCCAATACACAAATATTCATACTGATCTGTGATCTATGATTAAAATGGTGTGATGAAATAATGGGAATTTAGCAGATACTCAAAGACCCACCTGCAGATTAATCATATACGGATTGAATTCAAAGTGAGAGTGATTGACTGCTGATTAAGCCTACTTCAAGTTAATTGATTGTAATCACAACCTGGCTATCCCTTAAGAAGGCATGTGTTCTCAAGAAACTAGACTGTAGAACTCAAACTTGAGAACACCTTCAAAGCCAATGGATTTGGATGACACCAACCAATCACTTGAAGCAGTGTGTAAGGACCGCCTTCTGTTCCATTTCTATAAAAAGCTTCCACAACAAACAGCTTAAGCCAGGTTGAGTTCCTGATTAAAGCTGGCTGTGGAGGAGGACTTCAGGAAGAACCCAACCAGGCTGGAACTCTAGACTAGACTGGAGCTGAAGCTTCAGATTTAAGGCGACCACAATTTAGATTTTAAACATCACAAATGGCCACTCTCTTCAATGGTTTAGGTCATAAATCATCCATATCTGCCTAATCCTTGAGTAATTCTTTTCCAGGTCCTCCTACAAATTCACCACAGAAAGTGTCCATCCAAAATGCTGGGCCTTACTCATTCCTCTTAACATCTAAAAGATATGGGGATGGCTAGGTGGCTCAGTGGATAAAGCACCGACCCTGGATTCAGAGTTCCTCAGTTCAAATCTGGCCTCAGACACTTGACACTTACTAGCTGTGGCTATCGGCGCAAGTCACTTAACCCCCATTGCCCCGCAAAAAAAAAAAAAAAAAAGATTATGTGCAGGTTGCCTGCTTCAACACTAGACTGCTAGAAACCAGGACCAGGGGGAACTAAGCCTCCAACTCTGAACTTCCTGGCATCATTCATGCCAGCAAGCTGGCCCCTCCTTTTTCTACCTCATGCTCTCAGAATAGTAATTAAAAACAATACCCACATTTCCCCTAAAATTTGCATGTGAGTGGATTTCCTGCTGCTGTATTGTTCCACACTATTCCCAGTAACTTCTAAGACCAAAACAGTTTCCCTGGCCACCAGTGTCCTACAGTTTTGTCTCCTCCTCTTCTAACTTAAATCACATCAAGTTAAGTCTCTGTCTTGTTTTTGATTTCAAATCCCACAGTATATCACTTCACATTACAGTAAGCATTTAAGAAAATGCTATTCATTTCCCTCATTCATCTCAGTTTTACTACATAAACCAGCCCATCTTTGTCACTTGTTTCTTTGATACACCACATATTCCCATTTGTCTATTTTAATAATAATTCACAATCAAACATAGAATTTTAAGCCTTACAAGTGCTATTCTAATGATAACATTGAAAGGTAGGTAGTGCCATCCCACCTCAAATCATGTCTACACTATATAACTTAACAAATGCTTCTTGAATTAGTTATCGTGATATTACTAACCCCAATTTAAAGATGCTAAAAACTGAAATTAAAGTGATTCCATCACATTCAGACAGCTAGGAAGTGGAAAACCTGGATTCACACCCCATATAATGCTGCCTTCTCCATGATTGAGGAGAAAGGCACCTGTCAACAACTTATAAAAAGCTCCTATAAGTAAAAAACTATATATACTTTTTTGGGAAAAAATACGTTAACAGTCCTCAGTCTAAGTCTCTGAGATATCTTTCAACAGCTTAATAGTTACTCAGAAGGGTTGAAGCTAGTGGCGCAGTAGATATGCGCACTGGTCCTGGATCAGGAGGACCTGAGTTCAAATCCGGCCTTAGATACTTGACACTTAGCTAGCTGTGTGACCCTGGCAAGTCACTTAATCCTCATTACCCCACAAAAAATAGTTATTCAGAAGCCCCAGCAGCTTGAAGATAGAGACTCCACAGCTCATTAGAAAGGGTTAAACTTGGGGCAACATGTTATTGTGGAAAGAAAACTAAACTTGAATTCAGAAATCTAGAGTGTATCTCAGAACCCTAGTATTTCCTCAAGGTAAAAAAGTGATCACAAAACCTGCCCTGATTAGCTCATAGGGTCGCATATGAAAGCACTTTGAACAATCATAATGAAGTGTATATGGGTAGTATACACACATATATTATATCACATATAGTAATATACTACATGGTATATACTATAGATATGTACTATATGCACTATATGGCTATATAGTATATAGTACATAATAACTCTAGATATATCCTATATAGAATATATGTTATACACCTATATAGTACATACATATAGCGTACAAGTCACTAAATGTCTGTGTGCACATCATGATCATTCTTCCTCCGAGACAGGGATTAACTAGGTTAAATTTGAAAGGCCGAGATCAAGAATGGGGTCTGATATTGAAAATTTACCCAGGCATACTGGCTATGGGTATAACCAACCGAGCCAAAATAAAGAGACAGCTATACTACCATTATCCCTTAGATTTCTTTCTAGTTCAGTGACTTTCCTTGAAGGACAAGCACAGGTATACACACTTTAATTAATTGATCCACACTCAGTCACTCTGAGGTTGGAAATAAATCTTCATATGCTGCTCTAGACATCCAGATAGCTCCAGGCTATCTGATATAGCCATGTGTAATGTATACTGTCTCTTTAAAGTTTCTGAGTTAGCTCTGTTCCAAGTTCTAAGAGAAATAGTTAATATGAGAGTTGCTGAGTCTGACTGAAAGTTCTAAGATAAGCAGTTATTGAGTTTTAGAAGGTATCAACTGGTTATATATACTGGAGAAATAGTGAGCCATCAGAGCTGTCATAAGGTTATAGCATCCAGCAATAGTTGATTACACTCTGAACTCAGAGTGAGAAGTAAGGAGAAGGGGGAAAGCCATTTCAGATCTCCATCAGCCAGTTAACTAGTTGACTGAGATGTGATGATTAGTGTTAGTCCAAAGCACAGTTTGAATCAGAGCCCAGCTCAGTAGAAACATCTGTTCCACATGGAAGCCATATCCATCACAGGAACTTTATGGATAATTCCTAAAACAGAAAGAAAGACAACAAAAGTCCTACAGTTTCCTGCTATAGTAAGTTACTTAGTCCATGGGTTTTCTTCACTCTTGTACCCCCTTGGCAGATTGCATAAGTGTGTGCCACTTTCCCCAAACAAATAGTGAAATAGTACATTAGTAGAAGAGGTTTCTAGTTTATATCATATATAGGTGTGTGTGTATTACACATGTATGTATACATACACAACACATACATACATGTGTGTATATTCTATATGTATATTTTTATGCATTAGTTTTTAAAGGAGGAAACAGAGCTGAACTGACTTCTCCATTGTCACATAAACATTAAATGACACAGTATGATTTAAGACCAAGTTCTCTGACTCAAGATCCATTGTTCTGTCCACATATCCCACACTGACCCTTAGATATGAGGGTTATAAAAATGAAATGTATTTTTGCCCTCCAAAATGGATGTCATAACAAGGTGGATAAAACAAGTACAGAAGAGAATTTGAGGAGAGAACACCAGCGATTGAAAGGGATCGAGGAAGCTTCACAGGGACAAAGCACATGAACTGAACCTTAAAAAAGAGTATTCTGAGTAACAAAGCTGAGAAGGAAATCATTTCAAGCATAAGGGTTGGCTTATTGCAAAATTTATGAGAAAGAATCAAGGATCTTTCTGCAATCACAATTCTATGGTGACTGAAGCCAAGTCATCTATCATAAATATAAGAACAACCTGTGAGAGGGGCCAGGTTTGGGGGGAATTGTGTAAGTTCTATTTTAGACCTGGTAACTTGAAATATTGATAAGGATATTCAAAAGTAAAAATGCCCAAGAAGTTGTAGACAATGAAGCCTGGATTTTAGGAGAGAGATGAGGGCTTGCAATACTACGCTAATGCACTGAAGGTTGTCCTGCCTAGAGATAATTATTGAACCCATTAGAAAAACTGACATCACCAAAATATAGGGAGAAGCCTATTGATGTATTCTAGGAGAACAAGCAAGCTTAGGAGACAGAAAACAGAGGATGACAATAAGTAGGAATAGACAGTATTCAATAACAACAATACAGTAGCTTAACATTTTTATAGAACTTTGACATGCAAATCAATTTACATGTTATCTCATTTGATCTTCACAATAACCCTGTGAGGTAGTACTATAATTATCCTCATTTTGCAGATGAAGAAACTTAGTAGTTAAGTGGCTACCAGAAGTTACACAGTTTGGATTTTGAACTCAGGGGTATTGACTCCAACTCTCCCAGCGTATCATTACACTACTTAACTGCTTTATTCAGAAGGGTACTGGGAAGCCAACAGAGGAGGGAAGATAGAAAGGAGATGTACAAATGAAAAAATGTGTAAATCAAATTAATATTTACATAACATCTTTACAAAGCCTAACCATCATGAAGATGGCCCTGACCTTCTTAAAAAAACCTATTCCAACAGGAGCATAAGCTCTGTAAAAGTCCTGCACACAGTAATTGCCTATAAGTCTGCTATCAGAAAACTAGCCTAGCTAACAGAACCTCATTACCACTCCTGTGCCTACAGTGATAATTTGTTTAGCCACATCAATTCTCAACAACCAATATTAAGGCAGGGATTCTTATGCTGAGATCACTGACCCCCAAGGGTTCGAAGATGGGAACTTGCAACTATATGTGTATGGGTATGTATATATGTGTGTGTACGTATGTATGTATGTATGTATTTTTCTATCTATTCTAATTGATATTTAGCATTTCTTTCAATTAAACAAAAGTTATATGATAAGTCCACTGGCTTTCCCAGATTTCAAAATGTGTTCATCACAAACACAAAATAATGATGATATGATAACAACTACCTCTTCTCCTATCCTTTCTCTAGAGTCAAGATTTTCTTTATAATATCACAATATGGGGGAAGCTAGGTGGCACAGTAGATAAAGCACCGGCCCTGGATTCAGGAGACCTGGTGCTTTATCCACTGCACTACCACCTAGCTGCCCCCAAAATAATATCTCAAGTACTGAACTTGCAAACCTAAACTTAATGATATTAATCTGTTTAGTTGGTAATTTTGACTATTACTGCCAGAATACCTAAATGAAGTACAAAAGCAAAATTTCCCAATTTTCCTAGTGATACCCATTTTATGATTTGATAACAATCAATTTCAGGAGACATCAATTCTCCCATCCTGGTCACTATCACTGAAGCCACCTTTTCTGTATTTTCAGGAGATTCAGAGTTAGAAAAACTGAGTTCAAATTTTGCTTCTGTCACCTCTCAGCTATGTCAATTCTGCTAAGTTGTGTCAATTCTGTGGACTTCAAGTTCCAGTAATTTATGGAGGCTGAAGTAGCCAATCACTAATATCTACTCCAAGGTTAATGTTTTGTGAGTCTAAGAGCATTTGGCTGACATCCTTTCCTACCATTACTAGCTATTTATAAGGGGAAACATTTCTTTGCTATGAACCCTTTTACCAGTATAGTATAAAGAACATTTCAGAGTATACTATCTATCTTTGCAGACAAAAACTAAAACAGCTCTCTCAAAGCTCCTCTCTTCTGTCCTGGTCCCCAATGACTTTTGGCTATACAAAAATCAACATGGAGTCATAAACCCACACTACCCCTCTCATCTTCTAGTGGGTGGCTATAACCAAGAACAGGTGAAGACATGTCGTCTTTTCCCCAGACACTGGGGTAGCTTAACTCCAAAATGAACGAGCACTTTCTACAGGTATAAAAATCAAACAGAGCACCCCAATTAATAAACCTATTGTCTCTCAAGTAGACACAAGTCCTTCTGGGAACAACTGGGTGGGGTTATGCAAATAACACTAGGCTTTTTTCTCATGATATTACAGTGGAATTAATCAGGGATGAATGTACATTCTATCAGCATTATTGCCGCTTAGAAAGTAGAAAGAAAAGAATAAAAATTAATAATCCTCATCGCATTATTTATGAATCTATAGTGTCAAAAGGCCTTTCATCTTTTAAAGAAGCAAACGTGAGCTAAAAAATCTCGTCCACTGAGAATTACTAGCTGTGTGACCATGGACAGTCTAAAAATTCCAAAGCTAGCTTCCTCAACTGTTAAAGAGGGAATAATAATACTAGTACACCACCACTCATATGGTTGTTATGCCACTCAAAATAATTTAGACAATGCATGAGACACATATACATTATTTTCTTTTGGAGGGAAAAGAAGGGCTGTTGCCATACGGAGTCATTTCCTAGACTGGTGGGGTTTCTAACGAACCTTGGGCAGGAACCTTAAAGCCTTCATATCACCTTAAAATTTCAAGCATGTCCGTCTGCATAAAAGTCATCTAATATTTTGGTCCACTGCCAGAAATCCTTCCATCTGGACTATTAAAATCTGTTTCTTCTTACCTAGTATGAGGCCAGCCAACTAGATTACATCAAGCAGCCAATTTCTCTCAGATGTAGAGACAGCTGGTGCCATCAGCTCACTTGGCACTGACAAAAAGGTGAAATCAGCCCTGGCTACCATTTTTTTCAGTGGGTAGAATGATAGCACAATGTCTTACTTGAAGGGATGGGAAGTCAATACTTAAAAACCCCAGGAGGATATAGGAGGAATAGGGTGCCTAGCAACTGCCATGAATATGCCCTACAGGAAAGGCTCAATAGAATTAAGTTTCAGCACGTATTGAGTCAAGGCACAAAATCAACACATACCAACTCCCTGAATGGGATTAGAGATGCACTGACCTTGGAGCAGGTGAAGAAAAATAAGATGCTCCCAGGAAAACTAAAATTGGGCATACCTTCCTGTTACGTTAGAAGGGGAGGTTTCACTAGTCAGGATACACTAACAAAACAGAAACACTGGCTCAACTGCATATTCTATCTGATACCTTCATTACTCTTCACACACATACTTGCTCTGCTCACTGTGGTGTCACAAACACTATCCCATTGGTTCTTTTTCATTAAATATAATTGTGTAGCTCCTAGGGCATGCTTGTCACACATATGGACACATGGAGCCCCTAGAAAAAATTGAAGAATTCCCTGAAACTCTCCCCATTGTCTTTACTTTTGCTATCCAGTGGACATGTAGTAAAATGAATAGTCAGAAAAGTAATACTAGTATATTCCCTCTCTAAACCAGGAGATAACCTCCTACAAATTTACAGCCCATCAGTGGGGAAGAATGGGAAACCCTAATAAGACATGAGGGATGCAACCTATAGGGAACATGTGACTAGGACACATTGAAGATGGGCACACATAAAGAAGACAGATTGACAAGGGTTAATACATGGACAGAAAACTCAGGCATCTGACACTGTATAACTATCAATGTCTTCTGGTGCTGCTATTATCTTTTCCATGGGGACAGGCTCCTGCTTGTCTTCAGTGAGTGCATAGGTTCTTCCAAGCCATACTCTGATGATCTCAGTTTTAGTTATATCTTCAGTCGAGGGTGTAGTTTTTTCTTCATGAGAGATAGAGGAGACTCTACCATCTCTCACTTAGCTTAAAAGCCAGAACTTTTAATTTTCTCTCATTTAATGTGGAAGAGAGAACCTTCCACAGCCACTTATCAGACTAGGGGAAAAACCCTTCACTGATTTCTCTTAAGAAGGAAAAAAAAATGTCCTGTTCACAGAGTCTTAGGTACTTAAGGGCTTTTCTCTCTAAGTGGAGATCTCATTTCCAGGTACCAACACATGAAATAGTCGGTGATATAAGTAGAAACTTCAGTCATCAAATGTCTTTTAAATGCACCTTTTCTTACTCCCCAAAAGCAACACCTCTGTCCCAAACCTTCCCTAGTAGACCTCTTAACATCTAGGAATCCCTGACTGTCCACCTGCATCATTTAAATACCTTTTTAGTGCTAGACTTTCAGCAAACCAAGGCTAACTGGTCTATGGCCCAAGGTTTTTCTCAACAATCCATGCTTTATGTAAAAGGAAAGAGAGGGAGGAAAGGCAGGAACACGAAAAACCCAAGGGGAATGGCTGTGAGTCTCTACACTTCAATTCTATGTTCTCAACTCCTGTCTTGTTCATGTATATGTGACCAACAGAAGCCTCCTAGACTTGAGGTTCCTTATAATTACTACTCAAAGCTCCAGCCCAGATGTCAAAGTTGGTGCAGTCACCAAGTTAAATGGATATAATGGCTCCCTTCTAGTCCCTACAATTCATCTACATTGCCTTCCTTTATTCTGGGCTAACAGAAATCGACATTAGACATTTTCCATCAAGAATGATATTATTAGAATATAGCAAGGGGCAAATAGATCGTGTATTTAACCTCTTGAATATTTCAACGTTGTATGTAAGTTTAAATTATAATTACAATAATAGCTAACATACTTCATATAATTAGAAGCCTAGAGAATATGTGCAAAAGATTTTATTGTGAAGTAATGAGACTGATCCATAAGCCACACATTAAAATGAATATCATGCACTTTGGGGCATGCTTCATAGTTTAACTGTGTGCATAATTTTATAAGCACATATAGAGGAGCAGGGAGAACCCTTGTAAGACCAAATTATGCCACTCACTAAATCCTTCCTAGCATTCTGACCTTTCAGGGGTGCTAACAATACTCCAACCCCTTTCCTCATACAAGCTGGATGAGTTTTTTCTTCCAAAAGTACCAACACCATCCTCACAATGTTGTTGTTAGGGAACAAAGTCTCTGGTTCCCTCAGTATAAAATAGCCAATGATTATCTTTAGGGTACCCTAATACTTGGTTAACAGACCATGCCACACAGCTCAGGCAGGGGGGACTTAGCTAAAGTTAATAAATTAATAGCGTCGGCCAGCTAGGTGGCACATTGGATAAAGCACTGGCCCCAGGAGGACCTGAGTTCAAATCCAGCCTCAGACACTTGACACTTACTAGCTGTGTGACCATGGACAAGTCACTTAACCCTCATTGCCCTGCGAAAAAAAAACCAAACCCCCAAAAAAATAATTATTAATTAATTAGTAGCTTCCTCGATGACCAGCCTTGCTGAATATTCTCTTCTTCAAACTAAGTGAATCTCCTTTTGTTATCAGGTGGAGTGATCCATAGGATATATAATTTTATTTTGATATTAAACACAAACTATCAGGGTACTGGCCTGAGTCAGGCCCAGCCCAGAACACATACAACACACATACACATATATTTGTGTATATATGCATATATTGACTATATGAAATTTGATATATACATATAATAGAATTCAACTACTCTATCTACCCAACTAAGATTGCTTACACAAACATGGATTTTGAAATTTAAAGATCATGGCTTAAGGGAACTCTTTTTTCATAAAGAGAAATAGGGACCTATGTTGTGTTCTCTTCTTTCTGTGTATATATGTATATCTATATGTATAAAGATACATATACAATATGTATGTATATCTATGTATAATATCTTCACTTATATATACACATATCCATATATACACACATCCATATCCGTATAACATATACACATGTATGTATTGTACATGAAGGTATTCTAGGCTGGTTCTGACTTGGGCCTATATCCTGCTACTATATGTTTAATATTGGAACAAAATTAGACACTCCATAGATCATTTCATCCGTTTAACAAAAGGAGATTTACTTAGAAACAGTTAATAGCTAACAAAAGGATATACCTATATATATATTTTTTTTTTTTGAGAGAGAGAGAGAGAGAGACCAACAGATAGATATAGTCCACTATTCCCTATGAAAAAAGTTCCCATAAGCCATGAGCCTTTCGATTCAAAATCCAGCTTTGTGTAAGGAATATTAGCTGGGGTGGCAGGTGGAGAAGTGGAAAAGCTAACCAAAGATATCTATCTCAGAAGAATTTAATAACAAAGAAGAAAACAGGTGTGTTGTTTAACAAAAAACCTTTTTTCCCCACTGTCCTATGCTCATGCCCTTTTCAAGCAGGTCATGTAACAGCCTAAACAACATACTCCAAATATCTGTTCAATCTTCTACTTTTAAAGACCTATAGTTCTTTTCTTACTAGCAAACTTTTTCCACAACAAAAAACATAATGCAGACTTTAAAAACTGGTACTTAATGCTCCCTTTCAACTTTCTAAGATTGGTTGTTTGAACAAGATATGATAGGCTATAGATGCTGTTCTCAATACAATCTACACTCCTTTCCCATTGAGAACAGAAGTTGATGTAAAGTTTCAGCCTAAAAATGTACATAGGGCTGGAAAAATTAAAGAAGCTGCTGATTAATACTCATTCTAATGAACTTTCAGGGGGCCTTATAGGAAAAAGCATACATAAGTAATGACAGATGACAAAGGAATAGAAGTTGGATATAAACCATCTCTCTCAGAGATCAAGGAACTCTTCTCACACACCGGCTAAATCAAATTCTCCATCAACTTAGTTTTCTAATTTTACCCTTCAGGATACTTTAATGGATTGACCAAAAACAAATTTTCTTTGAGCTGTCAATTTCTGGTATCAAGATGATTACATGTATTGTCAAATAAATATCAGAATTTTGCCTCGATCTTTTGGGGGTAGTCTCTCTAATGAACTAGTATTAATTCCACTGGAGGAAAGTATGGAAGGGTATGTTTATAGGAAACTAAGTCCCATGGTTTCTCTTTAATCCTTAAAGATCAATAATATGTGACGGTGTTTTATCAGAGTTACAGACAAGTTTATGCTAAAATATTATTCCCAAGACTCTGTTCCCAAATATCCACTTCTCCCTATTTCTGAAGTAAAGATTTAGGTAAAGTTGAATTAGGTTTCCATCTTATTATGCCAAAGATAGCAAAGATATATCAGTCAGGTAATGGGACTATTTACCATATATTTTCTGAAGAGGTAAAACCTCTTAACTGAATTTCCACTTAATCATTCCAAATCCCAGGCTATTATCTTCTGATCTCCATTTTTTTTTCAAGTAAAATTCATTTCTAGATTTGCTATGTGACTTTTGCTTGAAACTTGACTTTGTGATTTATGAAGTACTGCCTGGTTGACAGTTCAGTCATCCTGGTGCCCATGGTGATTTCTTGCATAGTGACAAGTGAGAGAACAAATTCAGTGCAATAAAAATAGAGCATGCCCACATTAGACACGAAGGTACATATTCCAAAGTTGGCCGTATCATCAGATTCAAGCTTATGACTAATTTGAGAAGAATCCTAGGAGTTTCTGTCTCTTCTGCTATTCCAAAACCCACAAGAAATACAACTTCTTTACTCATTGTTATAATATTCTTTTAGAGATATTCCTGGTGGGGGCAGCTAGGTGGTACAGTGGATAAAGCACCAGCCCTGGATTCAGGAGTGCCTGAGTTCAAATCTAGCCTCAGACACTCCGATACTTACTAGCTGTGAGACCCTGGGCAAGTCACTTAGCCATCATTGCCCCCGCAAAAAAATTAGAGATAGTTCCTGGTGCCAACATAGTATCAACCAAAGTTAAATTTAATTTGATCAATTTGTAGATTTGTTCATAAGATCATAGATTTAGAATTGGGAGGAGTATTTAGGGTCACCTAGTCTAATCCTCTCATTTTCTATGTCAGGAAACTTAAGGAGGAAGAAGTCAGAGAATCAGAGAGATTTCAGAAGTCATCTAATCCCTTTATGTCCTCGTAGGTAAGGACAAGGAGGATAAGAAGGTTAAATGAATTTCCCAGGGTTTCACAGGTAGTAAGTAGCACAGTTTGAAAATGAATACCAGTTATGAAACTACAAATCCAATGTTATTTTTCCCTATTATATCATGCTGATACCTTGCTTTGTCATGGCCTACAGCCCAGAACTAATTTGGAGAAGATGCTATCTTTACTCAGAGTACTGCCCACAAGACTGTTTCTACATGCAAACATTCATGTGTGTACACATGTGAATTGGACAGGTAGGGCAGTGGGAAAGACATTGGGAAACGAGTGTCTCTAACTGAACTGTCTTAGGACAAAGCAGGCATGGGCTGCCCTAGAATTCCTCAACCAAAAAACTTATTTATTTTCAAGCCTATTAGAAAGCCAAGAAGAAGTAGGCAGAAGCCCTGTAGTAAAAATTTCAGACAGTGGGGTATTCATCCTGTAAGTAACTTGGGAACATGAAGGATATTCTTTGTAATCAGCTGTCCCCATCACTTCTTACAAAGAAAAGCCCTTTCATATCCATCAGTTCTGTAATTAATCTCAAATAACTGCCTTCTATGAAGGTATGTTTCTGAAGGTCCAGAGCCTGCTTTTCCATGCATAATTTCCAGGGCATTTAGAATTGACACAAGCTGAATAACCCTGTGAACTGATGTCCAAGCTCACTAGACCATTTGGCACTCTGCTAATCACCAAGACCTATCATTAAGCCCCAGACTCCTGCCAGCCCTCTTTACATTCATTTCCTTTGGCTCATGTTTTAGGAATAAGCCTCATTTTCTGCACTCCACATTTCCCTGTACCACAGAGACAAAGACCCCCAGAGAAAAGAGAAATGGGTATTTTTTCTTCAAAGGCTATGCCTTAGATGGGGTTTGTTCCCAGAGTGTCTAACTAAAGGCATTCTCTGAGAAAAAGAATTGACATGCCAAAAGAGAAAACCAAGGCCTTGGCGGGCTTTCAGAACTCAGCTTCCCAAGGTTGCCCAGGGTATTACAACCTACTGAGGAGGTTTTCAGATTCTAATGGTGGAGTGTTAAATATAATCTCCTATATCATCCCAGCAGGATGGAAAGGGTACGTGTAGAACTGAACTAAAAGAAGAAACAAGCAATTGTGAGATTTTTTTTTGCAACTTTTTTGTTTATTTTTTCATGTTCATCTGTTCTTGTGGGTTTTTACATGAGGGGAGCTTATTCTGTAAGAAACCTCCTTTTCCTGTTTCCATTGTGAACATTTGAACTTAAGAGAATATTTGTGGATGTGCTTCTATAGCATGTTCTCGCTTAAAGGTAAGTTTGTTGTTAAATGTGGAAACCTCCCCCTCCCAACTCTCTCAGAAGAGGGCTTCCCCTTATAACGTACTGAGAAGATTGAAACCCTTCATGTAAAGCCATTTTCATTGCCCTCTATTCTCTCCTCCTTTACTCTAGAATTAAGAGATGGCCAATCTCTCTACTTATATCCTTGAACCCATCCCTTCCAATTTTTTCCAGCAGATTATCCCAATGATTATCTCACTGATCATTCGTATGCCCTACCTCCCCATCACTTTAAACTTTTATCTACTGGCTATTTCCCTGCTGCCCAGACACATACCCAGATTTACTCCAGTTAGTTGGTTAATAGATTAAAAAATCTTACTTGATCCTATCAGCCTCCAGTCTATCATTGTATATTGTTCTTCCTTTTATAGACAAGGAAAAGGGATGAGATACAGGATCTGGACCTATGATTTCATTGGTGTAGGGAGCTCTAAATTTAAACAGTTCCTCTACAAATACAGATCAGCACTTCCTTTGAGTTTCCTAGAGTACTGAGATATTAAGTGACTTAACCAAAGTAACTCAGGTAGTATGTGTCAGAAACAGGACTTTAATGGAAATCTTGAGTCCAAGGTTAGTACTCTATTCACTCTACCTCACTTATCCCACAACTAAAATCCTAGAAAAGGAGCTATTCATGTTTTTTTGTTGCCTCCTCTTCTCTGTTCCTCACTTTTCAGCTACTAGTAATCTGACTTGCAACCTAATCATTCAATTGAGAGTGCCTTCTTTGGAGTTACAAGGGATCTTTTATTTGCCAAATCCAATGGCTTTTTCTCAAGACTCATCTTTCTTGACCTCTCTGCATTATTTGACACTAGTGACTACTCCCCAGGTATTCTTTTCCTCTAGATTTTTGTGTTACCATTCCTCCTTCCCTCCCTCCTTTCTCTGTCTCAGCTCTGCTACTCATGTCTGGGACTCTCCTCCTACACAAAGGTGCAATGCATACTCCAGGTTACTGATGCTCTGTACTAGACCCCTCTTTGTTCTCTGCAAACCTCCCTTGATGAGGTCCAAAAGCTTACATGTGTTCAATTACCATCACTATAGCATACGGAAGGAAAGAAGGAAAGAGTGTTTGAATACTTGCCCTGTGCCAAACACTATGCTAAATTCTTTATAAATATTATCTCATTTGTTCCTTGTAACAGCCCTGGGAGGTAGGGGCTGCTATTATTCCCATTTCTATAACAACAACCTTTGCAAAAATTTGACTACACATAGTGAATAGGAATATCACAAATTCAGAAAAGCAGAAATACTAAATGCACTTTTTACCAACCACAGTGCATTAAAAATTAGATTCAGTAAAAAGCCTTTGAAGCAAAAATTAAAAGTTAATTGGAAACAACCTTAATCCTAAAAAA
This sequence comes from Dromiciops gliroides, assembly GCF_019393635.1. Taxonomy (NCBI): domain Eukaryota; kingdom Metazoa; phylum Chordata; class Mammalia; order Microbiotheria; family Microbiotheriidae; genus Dromiciops; species Dromiciops gliroides. Next base: position 176,621,084 of record NC_057866.1, on the reverse strand, counting down.
CAGATGGGTCAAAGAACCACAAAGAACAAATCACAGAAACAATGATTTCCTCAGTATTCATCCATGCTAATCACCAGAAAGTGAATAGCATTCATTTTCACAAAATTTGTATGGCTTTCTATTATGTATGATTAGAAAAGGAGGCAGATCATTCACAGAGTGAAAACAAGGGTTGCCCAGTGGGCAGCCTGATTATAATACGGATATATTGAAAGTATAAATAGGTCAACCTGGTCTTATAGCAAGTTGAATAAGTACAATCTGGAAGACCTATCCATACTGATGTCCCTTCAAGGAGTAGTCCTGAAATTCACACCACATTTGAAGGTAAACTCTAGATCAGCTCTTCTTCCAAATTATAGTTCACAAATTCTTCATCCAACATGTATTACAGACAAAACCAGAGATACATTAACTCAAAGCAATGATGTTGAATTAAACACACCAGTAAGATAACAAAAGAGAAAATCCCTCTCAACACCCACAAGGAAAGTTCTCTTACAGACTCCCACATAACTGGTGGGAAATGAAATGTGTGGAATAGAGAAAACATGTAGTCCAAACTCATGCTCCTAAACTATTAGAATTACCTTCTGGAATGTCACCACTTTCTCCTTCTCTCCAGTGTTACTGATGTTACAAGCTAATCTGCTAGTATAGCCTGTTTCTTTCTTTGCTGAGTTACTACTTGCAAATGCCAATCTGCTTTTGGGCTGTAACTGATAAGGAGCCTTGCCTTTGTAAAAGAATGGGCACAGCTCTTTTGTGAGATAGGTCATAGCCTCAATACTATTTCAGTGCTTTTGTGAGTTATACCCCTTCAACTAACCAGCATAGAGAAATTCCCTTGGGTAAAATTCTGACCTGTGAACATCACTTCATCAATTCTCCCAGGCCCACCTGCTCTTTGGATTGGAATGAATGAATCTATTTGAATTCCTATCATGCCCCTGCAATATATCAATGGAGCTATGCAAAGCATGCTAGGGTTTCATTTGCAAGACTGGGCAGGATAGAGAAGAGCTATTGAGCTATCTTATTAATCATGCATTATCTTGATTCCTGTATTCTATCTCATAGTTGTAGATGCCACAGATGAAGGAATTTCTATTGTAGAAGGAAGTGATTAAGACACCAGTATTTGTTTGTTTGTATATTACCGTTTATTGAAACTACAAGTGGAATCCCCATTTTGGTAAACTCCTTTACTAAATTGTATTAAGTATAGTTTATTGTTCATTTTAATACTTACATGTGAAAAGCTAATCGTTTCCTTTAAAGCTAAGCCCCATATAGCCTCACCATTTTGCATGCTGCAAGTTTGATGGGTTCATTTTTGTTTTCTTTTTTCAAATTTTGCAAAAAGTTCTCATAATTGACTCTATCAAAACAAGGGGATGTGACAAGAATACAATAACACTGAGATTCTCTGGATGTGGGTCCTCTCATCTTCCTATAGAAACATGTCTGAAGCCTGCCAAGTCAGGACTAGATTCCATGTGGCTGAGATTTTTAAAAATCCTTAGTTGACCAGCAAGCTGTCAGGGAAGCTAGGACCAATAAGGTGGACCAATCAGCTCTTCTTTTAGTAAAGCCTCCCCGTGTTGTGAGTAGGAGAAAGAAGCATATGAGAAACTCTGGTTCTATCATAAAGGACAACAGATTATTTAATTAGCTAATTCAACAAACAATTTATTACGTTCATAATATGGACAAGGAACTATGCTAAAAGCTAGAGATACAAATCCAAAATAAGTTCTGGCTTTCAAAGGACTTATATTTTACTTGGGAATAGGGAGAGAATAGGATATAGAATGATATAGAAATTTCACAGGTAGATGCAGGATACATACAAACAAATGTGTAGTGTAGCTATTGATCTTTCTTCTCTCTGGGGCCATCTTCTCAGTAACCAAGGCATGATGGTGATTACTGTGATCCAACTTCTAGTTACAGGTGCTACTGATGTAGGAATTGCTACTGAAGAAGGAAGGCTAAGTGATGAAGACAGCAGTGTTTGCTTATTTGTGTATCGTTTTATACAATAACAACTGGGAGAATCAGGAAAGACCTCTTGAAAAAGATATCATTTGAGCCATGAAAGGTGTTAGGGGTTGCAAGACAGAGAGAAGAAAATTTGCTTTATGAGGTACACCTTTAGAAAAGGCAGAGATGTGAAAGATGGAATGTTATTAATGAGTAGCAGTGAGTAGGCCAGTGAGATCAAGAGTAGAGTATGTAAAGGGGAATGATGTGTTAATTAACCTGAAAAGACAGGTTAGAACCTATTCACGAAGGGTTTAATATGCCAAGTAGAGGAGTTTGTATTTTGTCCAGAGGGCAGTCAGAACCACTGGAGATTCTTAAGTAGAAGAATCATATGGGTTGACCTGTGCTTTAAGAATATTTTTTGGCAGCTGTATTAAAGAAGGCCTGGAAAGAGGAGAGTTTGTAGATAGTTACTGCAATTGTGTTGCCAAGACCTGGTCTAGAGTGGTTGTTGTGTCAGTAGAGAGGACAGATATAAAAGATTATTAGAAGGATCAGCAAACCTTGGCAAGTGATTAGGTATGAGAAGTAAGAAGGAGTGAGGAATCAAGGATAACTTCTATAACTACAAACCTCTGAGACTGGAAGGAGGAGGAGTTAGGATGGATGCATTTAGAAGGAAAGATAGGTTCTCTTTTGTACATGTTTATTCTGAGGTGCCTATGGGGCATCCAAGTATATATGTCAAGCAGGCATTTAGAGATAAGGACTGGGGTTTAGGAGTGAGATGAACAGAAGGCATATAGATTTGGGAGTTATGCATAGAGCTCATAGGTGAATATCAATGGAAGTAATGAAATCACTAAGAGTCCAAGACAGAGCCTTAGCAGAGCTGGAGAGTCAATTGTTAAATTTTCATTATGAGCATTTACACCTCAAAAACTGACCATTGCTACTTATCAGGGCTGTTTTGTTGACTGTCTGGATTTAAGAAAGTGAAGGAAAATGTTACTAATTCAAATGAAACTTAAAGTGTGTCATGTGTACATTACCAGCACACCCAGGACAATATACCCTAGGGGATAGGTTTTGTATATTTAATCTATAAAGATGCCAAAAAAAAACCCATTAATACAGATAGAAAGAAAACCATGATAGAGAAAGATCACAAAACTTCAGGATCAGAGAATATCCAGAAAAAAAAAATGAATGGTCAACAATGTAAATGCTGCAGAGATGTCAATAAGAATTAGAAACTGAAGAAAAAAAAACCATCAATAAAAGTTGTCATCAATAAAAAAGATTATGGTGACTTTAGAGAAGACATCTTCAGTGGAATGGAGAGGAGAAAGGGATTAAGACTGGATTACAAAAGCATTCTATAAATATCTGTACAAGTTGCTTTTTTTCTTTACCTGGAAGTTTTGTAAAAGAATGTAGAAAATGACATGGCCATAGAGAACAAAAGGCAAGGCCGCCCAGGTTAAAGAATTGATCATACTGACCTCAGGAGCTTGTTAGCTATGCTATATAGATCTGTTCCTGACATAACTGGATCAGAGAAAAAGAGAAAAGATTAAGGAAGAACATAGGTAAGGAAAATCCTGAATTTTTGTATCTCTGAGCAAGGTAAATCTTTGAGAAATTGAACTCCCATTTTAAGTAGCATTACTGAAAGCACGTTGTGAATAGAAATAGGAAAACACACACACACACACATACACACACACACACACACACACACACACACACACACAGAGGCAGGCATTCCCTCCATGAGCACAAACCATTCCTTGTTTCTCTTTCCCTTGGTTGTTTCAGAAGACAGTCGCACAGCTGCATTAGCCAATGTCATCAATGTCTCCCAAACTTAAAAATCCGATGAAGAGAGAATTAGGGGCTTTAGAACTAAAAGCGACCTTAGAGGTGCCTAATCTAGGGGTTCTTTAATTATTGGTATGTCATGGGCCTCTTTGACCAGTCTGGGAGACCCTCTGGAAGCCTTTCACTTAACATTTTCTAATGTATAATATAGAACACTTAAGATTAGAAAGGAAACCAGTTATATTAAAAAGCCACCAAAATATTTAAAAAGAGAAATTCAGAGAGCCCAGGTAGATAGTGTGTGATTCGAGTCCACAACCTTCCATTTACAGACAAGGAAACAAGAAAGAAAAGCTAAAATGACTGGTCCAAGGGTCATCCAGTGGTGAATCCAACCATGAAGCCAATTTACAGAGGCACTTACTCACTGTTCTCTCCATCCTGCTAGGCTTTCAGAATTCTGCTCTTTAAGGCTCACAGGGTTGTTTTTAACATACTGACTAGTGACTTTCCTATATCATCCCAAGCAAGCTAGCAAATGCCCTTTGGTTTGGAGCTAGAACTTGCTTGCAAAGGCCGTCCCTCTTTGCTCTTTTCTCTTTCTACAAGCCAAAAAATTTTCTAATCACTCATATAGAATAGGCATCAGAAAGTTGGGTTTTTTAAGAAATATGGTTTTCATAGAGCAGTGTTATCACACTCAAATAAAAAGGGGGACCTGTAATCATATAAAAGAATCCCTGCTGCTAGATGTTGACTTAGAAAACCATATATTAGTATTAACGTATTTTCATATAATTATATTGCTAATTATCTCCCAGTTACATTTTAATCTGATTTGACCTCTTGAGAGTATTTGACATCTCCTCACCTAGACCAACATTTCCTATTTACAGGTATATTTCACCTTGTATAACCACAATGCTCCTTGTTCCAGCACAGATTTTATCTATCTATCCATCCATCCATCCATCTACCTACCTACCTACCTATATGAGCGTGTGTGTGTGTGTGTGTGTGTGTGTGTGTGTGTGTGTGTGTGGTGTGTGTGTGTGTGTGTGTAGCAAGTGCTCTGCCAGATGGATGAATAAAGCATTGGACTTAGAACCAGGGGACACCTTGTGTGTGACTCTGGGCGAGTCACTTAAATATTCTGAGGTAAAGTTTCCTTATCTGTAAAAAGAGGGGTTTGAGCTCTGTGACTTTAGATGTCCTTTCCAGCTCTAAATTTATCATCCTAAAATCCTAATCTTCCTTTCAATATGTTACCAGATTCTTATTTAGCAAATCAGATACTGAAGAGTGAGAATCCATCCAGAAAAAAAAATCCCTTTTCAAATTGCTTATAACTATCACCACAGCTACCTTGGAAGATAATAACCCTACCTAATCTTTCCATGTATTCCGATTCAAGGGGGGAAAATGAGAAACATCAGATAAATAGTTCTTTCTTGGTTTAACAGTTGACTATTAAAAAACTCTAGAAATGTTAAACAATCTGTTTTCTTTCTTTTCAATTGCCACTGAAGCAGTGAAACCAGCCCATTTCCTAGAGCATCCTTTGCCAGTCATTAATTTGAAAGACTTACTGCTATGGAAAATAGATTAAAAAAACTAGGTGTAGAAAGGATAAAACAAAGGAGAAAATTGAGATGTAAAGCATTAAAAATAATTTTAATATTTAATTCTTTCTAATGTCATTTCCCTAACTCTTAAGTAATCTACAAGCATGCCCAAAGAATTTTGGCATACCTTTGATACTGAGATCTTTCTCAGTCAGTTCAGTGTAGGTCAACATAGTTGTTTATTCCAAATGCAATCACTGTTGTTCTAGGTCATTGGCAATACATCCCAGGACCTCTCTGGGTAACATTAACATTAGAAGATTCAGTGGTTCTAAAGGACACTTTTTCTCAGGTTGATAATTAAATAGGAAAATCTTTCTCACTTCCTCCTATTTGATTCTTTGTAAATAGGAAAAAAGAATACATAAAACAAGTGGTTTTTGCCTTGGGCATGCTTAATTCAGTTTCAGTCTTTCACAGTCACCTCCAAATCCTCCAAAATGTGCTATGAATATCCAATAACCCAATCGGCAAAATGTAATACAATTTTAAAAGGTTATTTATGTGAAGGAGTACTTTGATTGTATGGCTCCAAAATACTGATATTTATCTCAGCTCTATAAATAATAAAGAATAATAACAATAATCTTGTACAGATGAGGAAACTGGAACCTCAGAGTATTTAATAAACAAAGTTTCTAAAGCACTTTGTAAACACTCATTTGGTTCTCGCAACCCTGGGAGGAAATAGGTCTTATTATCATTTCCATTTCTCAAATGAGAAAACTAAAGACAGAGAGAAGTTAAGTGACTTCACCAGGGTAATATAGTTAGAGGAATGTTTGAAGTCAGGTCTTCTTGACTCCAAGTACGGTGCTCTTACCCAATGTACCAACTAAGTGCCTAAAGCAAGTTCATAATAGTTGAAAATCAATAACTGTAATATACGAGCCCAGTCCTGTGGATCTCTATTTGCTCATCTGTAAATTGATGATGATGAATGATGCAATCTCTAGAGTCCCATGTAATGTTTCATTCTATGATTCTCCCAATATTTAATTCTTTTTCAAGTGGAAATTTTAAAGGTTTGAAATACAGAATAGCAAACATTTTAAGCCAAAAATGTCCATCTCATTTCCACTTATAACAGGGAATCCATGTAGATAAGCAAGAGAATAATCCCCAAGATGACTATATGACAGGAATCTGCCACTAAGGACATTAAACAAAAATAAAGCTTATTCCCCTTTTTTGAAGTGAACCTCCTGCCTGATCATGGACTGACAGCTTCACAGAACGCTAGGATGGATAAACAAGGGACAGTACTGGCAATGGGCCATTCCACTGTTTTGCAATTTACCAAGAATTAGGATTTGACTGTGTTTGTAGAGTGGAAAAAATCAGAAAGTTTTCAAAATACTAGGGAAAAGTTCAGTCTTTGTTAACTATAATGATTTTGGTTATTTATAAAAAGGTCCCCAGGTCCAGCAGCCCCTCCTGACCCTTTTAGTCTTGCACCTGAGTTGATCAGTCAGAGGCTTTGAGGGTGGGGATGGAAGGAGGAAATAAAAAGAATCTTTTTTGCTTCACAGCTCCTCCTTTACAATTTTGCTAAGCAGAATTGCTGGGATAATTTTAAGAGAACCCAGGTTAGTGGCCTAAGGATATGATATATGTTCAAAGGGATTTCAGACTATAACTCAGATAAGAGTTTTCACTGAGAAATCTCAAGAGGCAGCAAGAAAAAAAAAGATTTCAAAGGACAGATTTAAAGAACTCTAAGGGTTTGTTTGGCTAACCAGTTGGGGTGGGGGAGAGAGAAGAAGGTTAGGAGAGACAATTTTATGATTAAATTGGTATAAGGAATTTCTTTTCTTTTTCTTTTTCTTTTTTCTTTTTATTTTTTTTGGGGGGGAGGTAATTGGGGTTTAAGTGACTTGCCCAGGGTCACACAGCTAGTTAAGTGTCAAGTGTCTGAGACTGGATTTGAACTCAGGTCCTCCTGAATCCATGACCAGTGCTTTATGCACTGCACCACCTAGCTGTCCCCAAGTATAAGGAATTTCTAGTGTGGAAATTCCCTCCACCAATGCAGAATAAATCCCTGTATATTTTATCATCTGAGAGAGTTACCTAGGGGCTCTGTGAGTTTGAGTGACTTGGCCAAGGTCAAATGGGAAGGCATATGAGCAAGTGTATATGTGTCAGAGCTAGGTCTTCCTGACCTTTTGGTCAATCTTCTATTCACTATAGCAGTGGTGTCAAACTGAAATAGAAATGGGTCTCTGCAGGCTATATATTGACTTTTAAAAAACACAAATTAACACCATTTTGCATTTTTACTTATTTTGTTGTTGTTGTTAAGGCATTTCAATCATGTCCAACTATTCATGACCCCATTTGGGGTTTTCTTTGCAAAAATACCAGAGTGGTTTGCCATTTCCTTCTCCAGCTTATTTAATAGGCAAGGAAACCGAATCAAATAGGATAAAATTATTTGCCCAGGGCCATACAGCTACTAACCATCTGAAGATGGATTTGAACTCTGGACATGAGTTTTCCTGACTTAAGGACCAGCACTCTATCCATTGCACCACCCAGTTACTTCAGTAGCTTAACTTATTTTGTTAAACATATCAAAATTTCATTTTTGGCACTCTGGAGTTTTGAAAACCTCTCTGGGATGCAAATTTGACACCTCTGCACCATACCATGCTGCCTCAAAATATATACATACACAGGGCAGCTAGGTGGCACAGTGAATAGAGCACTGGCCCTGTAGTCAAGAGGACCTGAGTTAAAATCTGGCCTCAGACACTTAACACTTACTGGCTGTGTGACCCTAGGCAAGTCACTTAACCCTAATCGCTGCACCAAAAAAAAAAAAAGGATAGATAGATAGATAGATATAGATAGATAGATAGATATGTGTGTGTATATATATACACACACATATCTATATATACACATATAGATATATACACACATATATACATAGATTTCTATGACATATTCTATTACATAATTATATTTCTATTACCAAACATATTTCTATTACTTTTATATTCCCACAGCAAGAATTTTAGACTAAAATAATTTTAAAACTGAATTTATTGGTCAGAATACATTTAGTGGTATAAGACTGAACTAGAAACTGTGGTTCCAAGATAAGAATCCTTACATCATCTCTTCAAGGACTTCAAGACCCTTTAAATCTGGATAAGATAGAGAAAAATGAAAAACAAAATAGAAGGACCAGAAAACACGGCAATATCAGGGAAGGGGAAGACTGCCTAGCATTGGAGGCTTCAGTTAGGTTAGTATTGGGAAATAAAACTCGCAAAATTAGATTAGGTTTAGACTGTGATGGGTCTTCAAAGTCAGGGTAAGGAGTCTCCCTTTTATTCAGTATATAATAGGGGGTCATAGAGGTAGGAGAATTAAGGAAGTCTATCACGGAAATTGAGTTTCAATAAGGGTTTGCTCAAATGAGCAAAATGTTACCTATTACAATAATGTAGGGAAGGGTGATGATACTTAAAGTGGAGTGGTAGCGTGGTGAGTGGAGTGAAGGGGATAAAGATTAAAGATAATAGACATACAAGCAACAGAATTTGATGATTGTCTATAATAGATGATGAAGTAAAATAGCATTGATTTCATATATATCTATGTATGTATATATGTATGTAAACACATATGCACATATGTGTATAGGGCAGTGAGGTGGTGCTGTGGTTAGAGCATGGGACCAGGAGTCCAGAAGACTCATCTTCATTATCTGGCCTCAGATACTTACTATCTGTGAGATTCAAGGTGAGTCACTTAACCCCCATTTGCCTCAGTTTCCTCATCTATAAAATGCTATAGAGAAAGAAAAAGCAAACCATTTCAGTATCTTTGTCCAACAAATCCCAAATGGGGTTATAAAGAGTTGGATCCAACTAAGAATAATTAAAATATATGTTCGTATATAAATATAAATGCTTACATATACACACATACACATGCATATGTATATGCCTTATATGCGGGTGTGTTTTATATATATACATATACATATATACATGTATATATATACATATATATATGTACATACATAGTTCTACATGTGTGTGTTATTTTGTGAATATATCCAAATTACATTTTTGGCACTCTGGAGATTTGAAGACCTCTCTAGAAAGCAAGTTTGACACCTGTGTACCAGTCCATGCTGCCTCAGAAAAAATTTCTATGACATTCTATGACATAATTCTATTCTTATATGAAACATATGTTATTTTTCCAGCTCTTTTATTTACAAAATGAATTACTATATAAGTATATACATATATGTACATGTATCTATATATACACATAGTATATACATCCTTCTCATCTCACTAAATATCTATAGGTATCATGTTCATATATAAGCATCTCATCATATTATATTATATACATGTGTAAGTATATATATACATGCACATATGCATATGTGTATATAAGTGTATTTGTGTATATACACACATGCAAATATATCACTATCTTCCCAATACCTTTGGTTTAGGTAATTTTTTTAAACTTTATCATCTACCAAATACTATTAGTTATAAAAATCTGTTAATCTTATATCTGCAGCACCTCTCATACCCTTTTTCTTTTCTCTGATCACCCTGCTTCTACCCTAGGTTACATAGATATACACAGGAAGTATATTTTTAAAATTTCTATGATAGGCTATACCAGTTTATAGGAAATGTGTGTGTGTGTATATAAATGGGAATAAAAAAAAACAGGGATGGCAATCAGGAAATGTGGATTTGAATATTGTTTCTGTGGCTGAATACCTGTGTGACAAGTCATTTAATGTCTCTAAGCCTCAATTTCCTAGTCTATAAAATAAGAAAGGAGATATTGTGGTACAGTGAAAAGAGAACATGGTCTGGAATCAAAGGATCCTGGTACAAATCCTAAGTATAACCTTATTAGAAAGACCTCTGTAGCAGAGATATACTGGCAAATGTTTAACAAGCAGCTCTCCAAAAACAAACAAACAAACAAACAAACAAAGCCCTCATCACATATGTTTAAGTTTAATCTGCATCATTTACATTTTCTCTATCACTTTCTTACATCTAGACCATCAACAAAAATAAATAAATGAATGAATGAATAAATGAAACCCTAATTTCTAGCATTTACTGATTTACAAGGTATAAGTATTCAAACAAAATTTAACAATTGGCTTTCACAAGCCGCTGTAAGGTGGCCCTAATATAACCCCTGCTGCAGTCAGGGAGAAGTGCCCTGACCCTGCCAGTGTGGGTTTCTGGGAGATATAATTTTCAAGAAGATAGCGCCGTCCTCTTAGAACCCAAAAATAGGTTAGGAAAGTTTCTAGAGCAACTGCAGGAAAAATCAATGGAGAAAGCAAAAGCAGGAACTGTGACTACTGAAGACTGGAGACTAGAGGCTGGGAAAGCTGATCACTGAAGCATAGCAGCTCCCTTTTTATCCGTGGGGAGCAATGAAGTTGTATCTAATTTTAACAGACAAAGGCTGACAAAGTCAACAGTGGTTACTGGTTGTCTGTTCAGGAGAATAGTTACTAGACAAGGAAATGGCTGTTCATTATCACACCAGTGGCCTGAGATATAAGACATTTATTCCATTTGTTTTTAGTCCTTCAAAGCTATGTTGATGGGTACCAAAGCCAACTTTCTCTAAATGAAAATAAGATCATTTAAATTCTTGGGTTTTGTTCATTTTTTATTTTTAATTCTGCTTAATTTTATTTTATTTTCAGTTTCACATTCTTCTACTCTACCATTCCCACCCCTTGAGAAGGCAAAAAATACAAAATCCCATCCAAATATGAAATCATGCAAAAAAATTTCTGTATTAACTATGCACCCCTAAAAATGAAAAAAAAAGAAAAAGGAAGAGAAAGAAGAGAAAAATGCTTCTATCTGCATTCTGAGTTTATCAATTCTCAATGTGGAGGTAGATTGCATTTTTCATCACAAGTCATTTGCAATTTTGGTGGATCATTGTACTGATTGGTGTTACTAAGTCCTTTGTTATTGATTATCATATTGCTATTACTGTATACATTTTTTTCTCCTGGTTCTGCTCATTTCACTTGGCATCAGTTCATGTAAGTCACCTCAGGTTTTTCTGAAACCATCCTGTTAATCATCTCCCCCACCAGTTTCAAATTCTTTGCCATCACAATAAGAGTTACTATAAATATTTTTATACATATGAATCCTTTTCTTTTTTCTTTGATCTCCTTAGAGAACAGACCTGCCAGCAGTATTTCTGAGTCAGAGGCTATGCACAGTTAAATAGATTTTTAGAGATAGTTTCGAATTGCTTTCCAAAATGGCTGGAGGACTAGTTCACAACTCCACCAATAATGCATTATTGTACCTGTTTTCCCCACATCTCCTCTAAAATATATCATTTTCACTTTTTTTCTCATCTTAAGCAATCTGATAGTTATGAGGTGGTACCTCTGAGTTGTTTTAGTTTGCATTTCTCTAATTATTAGTTCCTAGGTGTTTTTTGTTTTTTTGTTTGACATGACTATTGAGAGCTTTGATTGTTTTCCTCTGAAAGCTGCCTGTCCATACGCCTTGATTATTTATCAATTGGGGAATGGCTCATCTTATAAATTTGATTAAGTTACCTATATATTTGAGAAACTTGATGCAAAGACTTTTCTCCAGTTCTCTGCTTTTCTTCTAATTTTTGCTGCATTGATATTGTTTTTTGTAAAATGTTTATTTTGTGTAATTGAAATTACCCATTTTACTTCCAGTGAACTTCTCTCTCTTGTTTGGTCATGAAATCTTTCCCAACCATAGAATTGACAGGTAATTTCTTGCATGCTCCCCAAATTTTCTTATGATATCAGTTTTTATGTCTAAATCATGTACCCATTTTGAGCTTAACTTGGTATATGGTATGAGATGCTGGTCCCTAACTAGTTTCTGCCAGGTTACTTTCCAGTTTTCCTAGCAGTTTTTGTCAAATAGTGAGTTCTTGCCTTAATCTGAGATTCGTAGGTTTACCAAACACTAGCTGCTGTGCTTAATTGCTTCTATATATTATGTAACTAAGCTATTCCTCTAATCAACCATTCTATTTTTTATCCAGTACTAAATTTCTGTAATGATTACCACTTGTAGTATAGTTTGAAATCTGGTACTGCTAGACTGCTTTCATTAACCAAATGCAGTAATGTAGAGGGGGATCCTGAGGGACACCTATGATAAGATGGCATGATCTCCATAAATATCCAACAAAGGAGACTGAGAAGGAGCAGTCAGGTAAGTAGAAGACAGTGGTGAACCAAACACCTAAAGAAGAAAAGAGAGGACCAAGGAGGAGTGGGTGATCAATAGCACCAAAGTCTGCAGAGAAGACAAGGAAAATAAGGACTGAGAAAAGTCCATTGAATCTGGCAGCTTTGATTTCATGAAAAAATGACCTCTCAAATTGTTTCCATCCATGGGAATTTTGGAGCCACTGATTGGAAATCATGATTTTTTATTTTATGAGGCAGTTGGGGTTAAGTGACTTGCCCAGGGTCACAGAATTAGTAAGTGTAAAGTGTCTGAGACCAGATTTGAACTCAGTTCCTCCTGAATCCAGGGCCGGTGCTCTATCTACTACACCGCCTAGCTGCTCTAGAAATCATGAAATTTTTATTGTAAACATTGATAACTCAAAATTAGCAATTGCTACAAATCAGAACTTGATTTACTGTTTTGCTGATTGTCTAGACTTTAGAAAGTGTTAATAATTCATATTAAACTTAAAAGTATGTGTGTGTACTTATATGCCTTCTACAATTTTTCTAGAAATCCTGATTGAAAGAAATTTACCAGCACATCTCCATGTTCTATAAAACTTGCCTGAGTTTAGTGGGAATTCGGCAGAAGGCTCAAGGAATTAAGTCATAACCACAGAAATGCCTGGTGACTAGAAGCGAGGGATCAGTGAACTGAGGCCAGCTCCTTGGTTATTTATATGACCCACAAGTTAAGAATGTTAGTATACATATATACATACACACATACAAACATGTATACACATATTCATATATACACATATCTATATGTATATATACATAGATATAAATACAGTAAAACTTTTATTTATAAATGTAAAAATACTTCCTTGCTCACTGGTTATACAAAAAGAGGTGATGGTTTGGCCCTTAAGATTGTTTGCCAACCAGTATGTAAGAGATAATAATAATATCAACAACATCAATAATAATAATAATAATGGTAACTTTTATATACCACTTTAAGGTTTACAAAATGCTTTACATCCATTACCTTATTTGAGCCTTATAAGCCTACTTCCTACTTTAAAATTCAACAATCTCACACAGCAGTATCACATTTTAAAGTGTAATAAATATATATGAACACAAATACACAGAAACCTCATTTTTAAGAGCATATTAACTGGTCTTTCAGTGAGTTCTAGGATCTGGTCCCAACTTCCATTGAAATGTGAACAGTTAGTGAAAAATGAGGTTATAGCTAGCAAACTGAGCTATGTTATTAAATCAGTCGGTATCTGAAATTGCCCTTCTTGCAGTATCCCGAGATATTTCTTTTTAAGACCATATACTGGATATTACATCTTCATAAGAATCTATTTTTGACATGATTGTTGCCTTTGAAAATGTTATTTTTAAATCTCTTTATTTCCTCATTATTATTGTTGGACCTCCATTTCTGTAAATGAACCAATTAAAGATAACATTATTCATCAAGGAAAAAACTGTCCATTTGCTTCAAGTATGCATATAGTAATATGAGCCCATTGTAACTCTCTTAGATTTATAAAATTTGCTATAGGGGGAGGTTCCTGGAAGAACTGATTCAGAAAATCATTGAATCAGGGATTTATATTTGGAAATAACTTCAGAAGTTATCTATCTTGAAAGATGAGCAACTGAGGCCGAGAGAACTTAGGTGATTTGTCTGAGGTCACTTGGGTAGTAGGTAACAGACAGAATTTTAACTTAGGCCCTCTGACTGAAAGTCACACTTTTATTCCCTTGATAATCTAACAAAATTCTTACAAAAAAATAATAAACTAGTCCCTGAACACTCCCTCAGCCCCCTACTTCTTTCTAGTCCTCCCTTTCTACAAGTGAATCCTATATATCTTTATATAATCAAATAGGTTTTGTTTTTCAGTTGCGTCGAACTCTTCGTGATCCCATTTGGGGTTTTCTTGGCAAAGATACTGGAGTGGTTTGCCATTTTGTTCTCCAGCTCATTTTACAGATGAGCAAACTGAGGCAAACAGGAATAAGTGACTTTCCAAAGGTCAAGCTCATGTTACAGATGAGGAAATTGAGGCAAACAGAAATTAAGTGACTTGCGCAAGGTCCCACACCTTGTAAGTATATGAGACCAGATTTGAACTCCAGAAGACGAGTGGCCCCAAATTCAAGTCCAGTGCTCTACCCACTGCAGTGCCACCTAGTTGCACACATATTAGGGCAGCTAGTCTACAGTGGGTAGAGTGCAAACTCTTGAATCAGGAAGACCTGAGTTCAGATCCGACCTCAGACACTAGTTGTGTGACCTTGAGCAAGTCACTAAACACTGTTTGCCTCAGTTTCCTCATCTGTAAAATGAGATGGAGAAGGAATTGGCAAAGCACTCCAGTATCTTTGTCAAGAAAACCCCAAATTGGGTTATAAAGAGTGAGGCATGACTAAAATGATGGAACAACAATAAAACATGAACAATCAAAACTCCAAATAATATAGTTAACATATGGTTCAATTCATTATGGTCTCAGACATGGAGGAGGCTGAAGAAGCCATCTATTCCAACATGTATCTCAGAAGCAATAGACTCTGCAGCATACCTCCCTCCAGGGAGAATAAAACCCATAGCCATGAAGGCAAATCATTCACTTTTCTTTTTTCTTTTTTTCTTTTTTTTTCTTTTTTTGGGGGACAATGGGGATTAAGTGACTTGCCCAGGGTCACACAGCTAGTAAGTGTCAAGTGTCTGAGGCCGGATTTGAACTCAGGTCCTCCTGAATCCAGGGCCAGTGCTTTATCCACTGCGCTACCTAGCTGCCCCAGTCATTCACTTTTCTGATAGCTATAATTGTTAGGAAGATTTTTCCCCTCCTCCATAAAGCCTAAATTTCCCTCTTTTTAAATTCAACCCAATGTTCCTAATTCTATCCTCTTTGGGTTAAACAGAATAAATATACTTCATAGTCCATGATAGCTCTTTTTACTCAGACACTGTACTTATTTCCAAAGTGATCCTAGGTATTTCATTTAACTTCTCTGGGTCTGTTTCCTGATTTGTAAAATGAAAGGATTAGACTTAATGAACTCTAAGATGGCTTGCAGTTCTAAATCTAAATCTAAGATCCCTTAACACTGCACACCTCTCTCCTCTGCTAAACATGCCTATTTTCTTTACCCTTAAACAGTAGGTGGGATTGGTAGGAACCCATTTGGTCATCAACATTTTGATCTCAGAACCCCTTTACACTCAAAAATTATAGAGGACTCCCAAAGAGCTTTTGTTTATACAGGTTATATCCTTATTTACCATATTAGAAATTAAATGTCTTAATTTATTATGAAAATAGTTTTGACTTCTCATATGGGGTCTCAGGTACCCCCAAAGTTCCCAGGACCATACTTTGAGAATGACTACTCTACAACATGAGAAACAGATTCTGGGAGAAACAAATTCTGGGAAGACTCCATGCTTACCCTGGTGGTGATCCATTCTAAGACCAGTGAGTGCCAAACTCTCACTGTTTTTTAAAGAGGAGGTGGGTAGATCCCTCCTCCTCTCCCTCACCCAGTGTTATCACTCATCTTTTAGTGCAAAGGGGTGAAGTTAGCACAGACTTACCGAATCTAGACAGTCCTCCATTCCCCTAGCCACAGGAAACCCGATCTCCTTCCTCTGCTGACTGTATTTCACATAGTCCCAGTATTGAAAAATAGCAGAATGGAGTGGGCCACACAAGCAATTAGACAGACGTGTTTATACAATTTCAGTCAGGCATCGAATCAATGAAAAGATAAAATCAGAAATACACTATTGTACTGCTCTTTATCTGCTGCTTTCCTGGTCCCCCAGACTGGCTTTAACTACTCTGTCTATTTAGCAGGCTCTGAAACAAGGAGTTCTTGGACACAGTTCAAGATACATAGGTTTCATCGGCTACTTTCCTCTCTCCAAGAACAATTTAAGGAGGTCCCTGCAATAAAGAGCATTTCTAAATGCTGACCCAGCCATGTGTCTCCACAAGGGTCGCTGTCAGGTTAGTGTAGGGCAGCTGTTCCCCACATTGCTTTGGTTGTGGTGGTTCCTTGAAGCATTTTTAACAACAATAAATGTGTTGTGAATGTCCAGAGTAGTTTAACTTACTATCCACTGTGAGAATTGGAATGACACCCCCTGCTGGGAGGGACATTGTGAGCTCTGGCCTGAAAAGAAAGCACGTGACTTTAGCATCCGGAAGTGACCTTTTCTGGGGTTTCTCGGCATCAGGAAGTGATGTTTGCCTCCCAGTGGGTCCTTTCAATCAGAGCTACCAACGAATTAGCTTGGAGCTGTGTGTGTGTATGGACGGCCCTCTTTCCTGTTTCACAGGAGGCTTCTGGGAGGAGTAAGGCCTTTTCGTCATGGGATGTGGGATTGGCAGCAGAAACAGGCAGAATAGGGAGAGCAGGAAAATCTCATACTTTATCCACATGTTTCTCTTTACTAACCCATAATATACTTTAATAAATACTTAATGTCCAAAGATTGGTGCTATATGTTTTCTAATTTAAGGCGACGACTCATTAGATTTTAGACATCATAGCTAGAATTTTAGGCCCTTATACCACAATATTCTTTCAGATTTACTGTGTTTATAATAACTATGATGATAGCTTTTATCCAAAAAAACCCCAACAAATTAATAAAATTATAAAACTAAGTATAAGATAATCATGAATATTTTAATTGGGATAATCTATAAATATTAAAAGTAATCCAGCAAAACCTTATATAATTCCTATTATCTACAAAATTTCATATTGAATTTATTTTATAAATTTTGTTGAATGTAAATAACATTCAAATGAAATAAATTATAACCAGGAAAATATTTAGTATAAGGTATGTATGTATGTATGCTTTTATGCATAAGTACATTTCTGCTTTTCTTACATTTACTCCCTGCCATGAACTGTACAATCCAGCTAGGCTGATCTCCTTGCTGCTCCTCTCATAGGACACTCTGTCTGTGTGACTTTGCCATTGCTTCCCTCTCTTTCTGTTAATACTGTTCCCCTCACCTCTGGCTCTTAGCTTAGTCTTTTCTCAACACTCAGTTTAAATCCTGCCTTCTTCAGTTCCTTTCTTCATGATTCCTGCTCTATCCCTGCTTTGTATCTATCTTTCACATGCCTAATTATTTATACATTGTCTCCTCCATTCACTGTGAGCCTTTGAGTTCAAGGACAATATTTTAGACTTTTTTTGTAGCCCCAACACTTAATACAGTGGCTGGCATGTAGCAAATATTTAATAAATGCTTATTCACTCTTCTCAACTGCCTGCTACTCCCAATTGTAGAAAGGTTCTTTTTGGGACAAAAGATCTCCGGGTCGAAAGTTTATTCCAATGACAGATAACGACGAGATCTAAAAAGAACACTATCTCTGGGATTATGACAAATGTACTTTGGGTGGGTGAAGCCAGACAACTAATAAATTGAAAAGAGAATTATGGGCACAACCTCTAGTTACAGTAGATTAATATGCTGAATTTGACAAGCTCTTTTTCCCCATAATGCTCTGTGCTGATTCTCTTGGCGTTCCAGAAGGCAGCTGGAAAGGTTTCCCTCAGAGCTGCTTTTGCCTCATCTTTCCTCATCCAAGTAAATAGACAGCATGAGGTGGTAATTCTCCTATGACTGATTCCTGCCTTCTACAAAGCTTAAATGCGTGAAGTTTGAAGTAGGAATCAAATGAGGAAAGCCAGAACAGAGCAGGAAATTGGGTTGAAGGGTGTGGAAAAAAGGAGATGTTTTAGCAACAAATTTCCATCAACTCAAGGGAACTACATCAAACATTTACAAAGAGTTAATTACCAGGTACAATATGGCAACAGCACAAAATATTTGGCAGAAACTGTGTTTGTACACATCATGCAGTAAATCTACTGTAAACAGCTTTGTGTTCACTTTTAGAAATCATCTTCAGACTATATAATGTTTGGGGAAAGCATCGCCCAAAATGGCCATGAGGACAAAGTTCACTTAAGCATTATGGGATGGACAGAAGCAGATTGAGTATCCACTTCTATGTTCTCAGAACTTCCCGTAAAGAACTATCTTCTTGGCTATTTTGCCTGTCAGCTTGTCTTCCATCTTGAAGGCTTCCTATATTAGAATTCCAGGCACATCCACAACAAGCACCTGTCCTGAGTGAAGACATCATAAAAGTTTTATCTTTCAGTCACGGGGTACTCTAGACAGCCCCTAAGGACCTGAGATTCCATTAAGGACAGCAGTTTGCTGCCAGCAATATCCTCATGGAAACAAATCTTGATATTCCCAATATGGACCAGGAAGTTTTAATATGACTTTGGAATAATGGGGCCTATTAATTCTCCCAGCATATAAGAGCTCATCACCCAAGAAAGAAAAGCTCTTTTCCTGTGTCTCCTCCTATGTCTTGCAATATCTAGCTCCCTCAATTATGATCTCTCTCTAGAATCTTCGTTTCCCTCCCCCCTTCCCTGGTTCAATTCTGTCTTGAAGCATAGTATCAATCAATGGTCAAGAATTTATTAATTAACTACTCTGTGCTGGTGCCAACTACATGATTCAGTGGGTTCTGGACCTCAAGTCAGGAAGATTCAGCTCCTAGAGTTCAAATATGGCCTCAGACATTTACTAGCTATATGAGCCTGGACAAGTCACTTAATCCTGTTTCCTTCAGTTTCCTCATCTGTATAATGATCTGGAGAAGGAAATTGCAAACCATCCCAGTGTCTATGCCAAGAAAACACCAAATGGCATCACAAGGAGTCAGATATGACTGAAATGGCTGAACACAGTACTGAGCATTGTACTAAGTGCTAGGGATCAAAGACAAAAATGAAAGTCTTTGGTCTCAAAGAGATAACTTGTATTGTCATATACAAAATAAACATAAGATAATTGGGAGGGGGTATTAACAACTGTGAGAAAATAATTATTAATAATCAATTTCTTGGGGATCCAGGGATCAGTCCTTTCTCTTCCCCCATTCCTGAAAGTCCAGTTCTCCTACAGAAACTTCATTAAATCTCATGTGCTATAAACCCAAAGGAACAAAAGGAAGGAAGATATATTCTTCTGTCTAGATGGGTGAAGGACTGATTAAACCACACCTAGTTAATGGACTTTGTCTTAAACAACTTCAATAAGGGCCTTTTGCATTCTTTTCCCTGACGTCATAGGTAGAGTTCATTTTAATGTAGACTACCTTCAAGTCATGTCAACCAATGGAATTGAAGATGATAACCAATTAGATTTATTTAATGTACAAATAACCCACCCCTATTTTGGGATTAAAAAAAAACTTATATAGGTAGTCATGTTAGCTTCTCTTTGCTTACTGGGGCTTCTCTTGGCTCTTGAGGACCACATCGGGTCCCTCCCCCCGCCCCACCTGCTCTCGTGCATGCTCTCTCTCGCTCTTGCTTTCTCTCTCTCTCTCTCTCTCTCTCTCTCTCTCTCTCTCCCCCCCTCCCTTGGATCTCCCTTAGACCACATGGGTCTCTCTTGGGGGCTTTTCTCCTGCTCTCAGTAACTGGCACACTGAAGCTCTCTCCACACTTTCTGGCTTGAGACTATGAGAAGTTAGTCCTTTACTAGTATAATAACATAAATTAATATGCTTACCCCAAACTGGTGTCAGTAGTAATTAAATTTCATAAAACACACAACTGAGAGACTAGGAAAGGTTTTATGTAGAAAGCATGAGGCATTAAGAAAACTAGGTGGCATCAGAGAAGACCTGAGTTCAAATTTGCCTTCAGATGCTAGCTGTGTAAGATCCAAGGCAAGTCATTTTACCTGTTTGCCTCAGTTTTATTGTCTGTAAACTAAAGATAACAATACCTACCTTCCCAGGGATGTTGTGATGAACAAAAGAAGTAATAATTATAAAACACTTAGCACAGTGCCTGGCACTTAACAAGCACTATATAAATGTTAGCAATTATTAATACTGCAGGATTTGAGCTAAGCTTTGAAAGAAATCAGGGGTTCTAAAGATGAATGTGAAGATAAAATGTATCCCAGGGATAGGAGATAGCCTCTACAAAGCATGAGATAAAAAGATAGAATGTTATGTGCAAAGAACATGAAGATCATTTTAGTTGCAACATGGAGTGTATGAAGAGGTTTAATGTATAATAAATCCTAATAATAATATAAATATAATAAATACAAATATCATATAAAATAAATAAAATAAAACCAAAATTAGCTTAGATCATGTTATAAAGAACTTTAAATGACAAATTAGGTTGTAATTGATCCTACATTCAAGAGTGAGCACAGATTTCTTCTATCTTAAAAACATTTTCATGAATCCCTACTTCCCTCTCAATATCCTAATTTGCTCCTCTTTCACTATTTAGTTTGTCAAATGTCCTTGACTAAAATTTCTTCACCATTCATTCTTTCCTCTAAACCCCTAAATATGACTTCTACAATCATAATCACATCAAAACTTTGCTCCTGAAAATTGTCAACAATCAAAGCCCATGTAATACTTTCAACAGGTCTATAGTGCTCATTGACTTTCCCACAACTCTACAGCACTATTAACCATCCTCACCTCCTTGGTTTCCATGGCTGTCTTCTTACCATCCTGCAGCCCTAATGCCCAAATGCTGGTACATTTGTTTTTAACTAGTTTTTCTTCAATGAGCATTCTCCAATACTCAATTCCAACTACAAACATGTCAACTATCTAGCTCTCTTCTCTACATATTTTTTTTTCTTGGTAGGAAAAAGGATGAAAGAATCCACTCATATAGTGCCAATTAACAGCTCAATGGGGATAACTGGCAAATGTATATTTCTAATGCAGAACTCAAATTCTAATTCTCCAAATGGCTAATAGAAATTTTCATGTGAAGGCTTTCCTATCACCTCCCCCACATATACATACACACACACACACATCTTTCATATCCCTAAATTCCCTAAACTTATATTTTCTGATTCTCTGACAGAATTGTAATTTTAGGTATACTAGATTTTTCTTACTGTTAAGAAAAAGGCAAATTGGAAAATACTTTTTTCCCACCTCCACCAAGGAAGACTTCAGTTGTTTCTTACTTGTAATTTGAATGATTTAAAATGCAAAACCTTTATTTCTGGAATACTTGGAATTCTGAGAAAAATAAGTAGTAACAGAGTAAATCTCTTTTTTTCCCATTTACTAGTTTGTCTTGTTATTGTTCTAAATGTTCCATTTTGATTAAAATTATTTTCTCACATAGCACCATATATAAGTGAATTCTTTATTCTTCTACAATGCATAAGTTCATAAATATCACCAAGTTGAATTAAAAATAAAAGGAGAATTCATGCATGTATGTGATAAGAACCAGGGCTGTTTTTTGGTTTTTGTGGGGGTTTTTTTTTGGGGGGGGGAGGGTTACAGAAGGGAACTGTAACTTCTTTTTTATGCTTCCTATTAGGATAAAAAAATGAAACCTTTCCTAGCAGTGGGGGGAAGCTACCTCCATTTTCTAAAGAACACAGTCAGATCAATGGC
Source organism: Dromiciops gliroides (assembly GCF_019393635.1). NCBI lineage: Eukaryota > Metazoa > Chordata > Mammalia > Microbiotheria > Microbiotheriidae > Dromiciops > Dromiciops gliroides. Next base: position 176,598,869 of record NC_057866.1, on the reverse strand, counting down.
GTAATTATAGGCAATATGCTAAGTAACAAGTTTTTTCTATTCACGTGCCATCTGCTGCTTCCCTTTCCTCATAGATTCCTTACTTTTTTTTCCCCATTTCTCTGGGCAATACCCTTTCCACCACTACCATTTCCTCCTTTTTTTTTCTTTTTTTTTTGCCTAAGGGAACAGAGAGATTGGCTGCACCAATCAATCTTATCTTCATTCAGCAAAAAAGAACTGCTTGACAAAGCTTCTCTGCTAGATTTTACCTGTGCTCTGACAATTGACCTGCTTGCTGATAAATTTCTTGTTTGCTAAGGCCTTTGTCATGCATTTTGTATTTATAGACTGGGAGGTCAACAATTCTAATCTAGGTTTTATAGCAAAAGTAAAGGTAAGATCTGTCTGTGATTTACTTAAATCCAGCACTGTCCCAATTGGAAACTAATATGGTATACTTTGTAAGGAAAAATACAGGAAGGATTTGAGATTGTTCAGCAAGTTTGAACTCTTCATTTTACAGATAAAACAAAACAAAACAAAACCCTGAGGCCAAGAATATAATTGACTTGACAAAACTCAAGTAACCAGCATGTAATGGGTCTACTGCTACTGGGCAGTGAGGAACACCCCTTGGATTGGAGCCTAATGCAGGTGATGAGACAGAGGAACTAGGATTTTGAGAAATATTGCAGGGAGACAGGAAGGAACAATGCAATGAAATGTAAACTAACCCTTCTCTTCCTTTCTAGCTATTGACTTGTGGAGTGATTTCAATGGCCAGTCAGGAAATGCTATCTTCCTTTTGGGGAAACAGAGAAGACTGTTCAAATGCTAAAGGCAACATGCCATCCCACCTGACCTCATAAAAGGGTCCTAAGCCCTGAGACCAAGAACAGCTTTGGAATTTCACTGTGTTCCTGCATTTATCATCATTTGTGAATGAAATAACTTTGTTCAGTTACCAGCTTGGGGGAACTAGATGCGGACTTTTTCTTTTTTTAATTTTCCCTTCCTACTCAAGATAATCATAGATGGGACTAAACGAAAGTTACCGTCTGAAATGCGTACAGTGGCTGCTTCAATACTATGACTAAATGTTTTCTAAAGTAATAGCCTTGGTATAGCAATTCGACAAAACTCAACTCAAAAGGACTTAATGACAGAAATTAAGTAGTAACCAGCTACAGGATATGAGAGATTTAATTGGTAGATACAAGCACATGCCCAGATATAATGTGACACAGAGAACGTTGTCTTTGGAGAAGATCTGGGTTGATATCCTACCCCTTGGGCTTACTGCCTGTGTGACCTCTGGCAGTTATGTAACCTCCCTGGGTCTTAATTTCTTCATTTAAATTGAAGGCTCCCATCTCTATAGCCAATAATTCTATGCTAGATCCCAACATGATGTAAGCAGAGAACAGAGCAAAGAGGTCATTGATATCCTGCCATGAAACAAAAGGAAACTTGGCTAACATCCACATCACCCTCTGTAGTATAACCATCGTTACAAGTCACAAAACTAGGACCAATCCATCAACCAATGCATTTAATAGATGCTAAGGCAAAAAATGAAACAGTACCTGCTCTGAAGGAACCTGAAGTCGATTAGAGGATAAATATATATTTATAAGTATATGCAGTATGAATACATGAAGAATAAATGTAAAATAAATACAAAGTGGGTAGGAAGGGTACTAGCAGTTGAGGTGATCTAAAGACAGTTTAATCTAAGCTTGGCTGATTTTTTTTGTTTTTGTTTTTGTGGGGCAATGAGGGTTAAGTGACTTGCTCAGGGTCACACAGCTAATAAGTGTTAAGTGCCTGAGGCCAGATTTGAACTCAGGTCCTCCTGAATCCAGGGCCAGTGCTCTATCCACTGCACCACCTAGCTGCCCCTTGGCTGATTTTTAAACACAGAATATTTATGTTTCTTGCATCCCCAAAGCATTTTACTTTAGAAATATTAGAAAGAACTAACAATTTAAAGTTATCCACCATCCTACAATCTCCTTGCTTCTACCCCATTTTGAAGAGTCAATCTGTTGATCTATGATAATGATACAGGACCTTGTGTAGACTATCTGAATGGGATATGAATGTATATTTTAAAGGTCATATTTATTGGTAAACTGATATTTAGCCTTATGAATTCTGCAAGTAATAAATCATTTGGGCTGGGGGGAGGGCAAACAAAAATATCAATGTCCCTGGGCTACTCTTATAGGAGCCAATTTATCTTATAATATAAAAGCAGTTTTTTAGCCACTTTGAACCCATTCCCATATGAGACATAAAACAGATTAATAGAAGTCACCTGCCAGGACAGGGTATTGTGACATATTTTAAAGGAAGCAAGCCCTTTCTTGAAGCTCTAGATTTATTTTCCCTTGCTCCACTGACCATTTCATCTACTTTTAGCTTCATTTCAACTCCCCACTAGGAAATGTGTGAGCATCCCAATGAATCTAAGAATCCATAGGTATTACACACACTGTGGTTTGAAGACAGGACATGGGACCCATAAGCCAAGTACTCTAATATTTCTTTTATAAAACAATTCATCAGTTCCCCAAATCTATACACGGGAAAATAAATCTGCTGAAATACACATATTTGGAGAGGCTCAGAAAACAACATGAACCAGGGAATAAAGATTCAATCTAACCCTATAAACATTTCTTGGGTGTCTGTAATTTACAAGGTAATGTGTTAAGGATAAAAAGTGATAATGGCAAAGATTCCCTGCCCTCAAGGAACTTACCTTCAGCTCTGTATGATAAGACTTCCCTGCACTTGTCTTTCTTGTTTGTTGTTGTTATAGTTGTTGTTGTTGTTGCTTGTTGTTGTTGTTGTTGTTTGTCCTCCATTTTCAAAGAGGACTGATGATATCATGGATGATGTCTTGATTCTTGGATAAATTGGACTTGAGTGAGCCAGAGTTCCATAGTCTTCACGAAGCCTCACTCTCTCTTCCTGAGTCACCAAAGTCCAGTGGCAAGACAAAAGTCAAGATGACTGGAGATGGACTAAGATGCAATGGATGACCTTGGCATCTTTGATGTCTGACCAAGCTCTAAGTATGCCACAGAGCCTGTTCTTCATAGCCATTGGAACAAATTGTTTTTATCTGCCCATTCCACTGACAGAAGTCTTCACATGCTTGTGGTAGACACCCCTCTAACTCACTAATGGGTTTGAGGCCTTACTGTTACTGTCAGCCTGTCTGCCAAGATGGTTTACCAGGGTGTTGCCACTGCACGTGTTAGAGCTTCTTGGAGCTACAAGGAAGAGTTGGGTGACAGGTAGAAACCAAAGGTGAATGAGCAACCCAGAAAAGAGGCTCTGCAAGCCCTCCCACCAAAGGTGCTAGTCCTCTCTGAACAACCCACACACCCCTTTCGTAGACTAATGTTTAATGGAAAATAAGGTCTCCATCAGGAATCTGCGTGTGTGTTTTTTTTCTGTTCCCTAATTCTGTTGGAATTAAGTAATTTTACTTGTCTAGACCTATAGGATATTAACACCTATAGTCTTCATTTTTTGAAACCCTTATCTAGCTTCCTATCACATCTTTTTTTAAAGTTGTTATTGATATTTCCTATTTATTATATCACCATAAGTATCCAAAGTATCTAAGAGTCATCCTACTTAATAGTATTTTTATAGGATGGAAAAAAATAAGCATGCTAAATTAGTACATTATTAATAATTTTTTTTGTCTAAAAAACATATGTAATGTGTATCAGCTGTGTATCTTCAAACCTCTACAAAGAAGGGTAGGTTGGGGTATCATCTTATCCATTCTAGTCCTGTTTGATCTTTAAAAAAAATTATATGTTAATTTTTGGGGGTACAGTTCTTTTCATTTACATTGTCATAATCACTGTATTTATTTTCTTGGCCCTGCTAACTCACTCTTCTTCAGTTGACACAGATCTTTCCATGCTTCTCTGTATTGATCTCACACATTTATTGCAGCCCAGTAATTTTCCATTACATTTATTGCCACAATTTGTTTAGCCATTCACCAATTGCTGGACATCTACTTTGTTTCTTTTTCTTATCTAACTCCAGTGACTTCCTTGCAGTATAAGCACAGTAATGGTGGCTCTGTTGCAAAGGATATGGTCATTTTAGTCACCATTTCATAGCTCCAGCAACAATTCATTAGTGTGCCTATCCTTCCACAATCCTTCCAATATTGACTTTTGTCATTTTTGTGAATTTCTAGGGTGTGACATATATCTCCATATATCAATTGGGAAAAGGCTATTATTCATATATGTGTATGCACATGTACACATAGGTTTATATACACACATATGCATATATATGCATATATATAATATTTGAGAGAGTTTACATATCTTCTATACCAAACCCTGATCAAAGAAATTTTTTTCTCCTATTCAACCGCTTCTCTTCTTGTCCTATTGTCTCTGTAGAAGCTTTTCAGTTTCAAGTAATCAAACATCTTTTATCTTTTGTAATTGCATCTATCTCTTGTTTGGCTGAAAATACATTTCAAACCCACACATGGGACTGGTATATGATCTGCTTCTCTTCTAAGTTTTCTATAGGATGATCTTTAAATTCAACATCACAAATCCATATAGAATGTATTTTGAGATATGGTATAAGTCATTGGTCTAAGCCTAATAGCTGCTAGACTGCTTTCCAGACTTCCCAGTGGGTAGGTTGTTGCGGGTTTTTTTTCCCAAATAAAAAGTTTTCCTTAGGTAATTTATGCTTTTGACTCAATAACTACTGGGTTGTTTAGTTCTATTATTTATGGGTCTCTCTTTTCTAATATGTTCTGCTGATCCCTCTATTCTTTAGCCAGTACCATATGGTTTTGATTGCTTAATAATATACTGAGACTTGAAAGTGCTATCCTCCTTCATTCTTCTTTTCGTCATTTCCCTTGTCTGTCTAGATCTCTTATCTTTAAAAGTGAATTTGTTATTATTTTATTAAATTCTGTAAAGTATCCCACTGGGAAATTGATTGGCTTAGCATTAAAAGAGTGAGTTTATTTTGGTAATATTGTATGTTTTTATTATACTGCATAAGACCTGAATTTTCCTCCAGCTGTTTAAGTTGTTTTTTTTTTTATTTCATTAAGGAATACTTTTTGGTTAAATTTATTTCTTTTGTGTGGCTGATCCTCAAATATTTTATGATTTTTGTAGTTTTCTAATGAAATTTCTCTATTATTGTTTCTTGTGTTTTGTTATACAGAAATGCTGTTGATTTTTGAGGATTTATTTTGCAGCCTTCAACTTTGCTAATGTAATTGCTTCAAATAGTATCTTTACTGATTCCTTCAATTCCATTATATTATCAGAAAATAAGGGATGTTTTTTTAACTTCTTTCCCTGTCTTTACTCTATTAATGTTTTTCTCTTGCTTTATTGCTATTAGTAGCATTTCTAGAACTCTATCAAATAATAGCAGAAAGAATGGGCATCCTTGATTAACTCTCATATTTATCAGAAAGGTTTCTTGCATATCTCCACTGCATATGATGCTTGCTTTTGGTTTTAGATAGATGATTTTTATAATATTAAAAAAGTTCACTCTGTTTATATTTTATAGTATTTTTATCATAAAAGTTTTACCTTGTCAAAGTTTTTTTCATGCATCTGTTGAAATGAACATGTCATTTTGCATATTTGGGGTTTTAATATAATTAATTACGTTGATTGTTCTAACCTTGAGCCATCCTTGCATCACTTATATAAGTAAATCCCACTAAAACATAATGAATGATTTCTTGGAAAAATTGCTGCAGTCAGACAGGATTTTGTCCATTTTTTTTTCTTTTTAAAAAATCTTTGGTTACATTTTGAGTTCCAAGTTATTTCCCTCTTTATATGTGGAACTATATAGTACATACTTCCATATATCACTTCTTTCTCTGTAGGGTGATTATAAGTCCTTCATAGTTGATTTGAATAACTATTACTCAGGATAGCTTAGACATTCACAATTACTCTTGGAATAATATTGCTTTTACTGTATACAATGTTCTCTTGGTTCTGCTCATTTCACCCTGCATTATTTCAAGCGATTTCATTAATTAAATGGGTCTATTGTTTCTTTTCTGTGTTTTGTCTTTTCTGCTTTAGGTTTTAAGACTATATTTGTCTCATAAAAGGATTTTGGTAGGGTGCTTTACTTCTCAGTTTTTAAAAATAGTTTGTGAAATCTATCAGGACTAGGAGTTTTTGTCTTTTGTAATTCTTTTAATGCTAGATCTATTTCTTTTTTTCTGAGATTACAGTATTTAAGATCTCTATCTGGTCTTCTGATAGTTTGGCGATCATTTTTAGGGTATTTTTAAAATTCTTTTGAGTTCTTGGTTTTGTTGGTATATAACTCTGCTTTAATTCTTCCCCTATAATTCTTTCTATTATGCTCATTACTTTTCCTATGTAGGACATAAATTCTGATCTCATAATTCTCATTTCCCTTTTAAATCATTCAGGAACAACATGTTTTAATTTGCATTTCTCTAATCAATAATGATTTAGAGCATTTTTCCATGAGGTTCTCTATCTCATCAAGTGTTGGATTATTTTACTTTATTTTTCAGTGGATTATTTTTCCATCATTTTAAGCATTTATTCATGAATGCTTGGATTCATCTACTAGGTCTATGAGTCATATTTCCTTCTGTTGATACTATTTTTGCTATTGATTTGTTTATTCTCAAGGTCTCTGAGATTTGTGGTTTTTTCTCATTGAAATCTTTGGTAATTTCAGTATTTTCCCCTTTGTTTTCCCTATCATTCATTTTCTGACTCCTTCCCATCTGATTGTGATTACCTTGAGAGTTGGATTTCAAAAAATTTCAGCCTCCTCCTTACACTGAGCAACTCACTGTTCACTAACCTAGGTCCCTACCCCAGGTGATTTTTAGATGGTCAGAACTGGCTCCATGTTAATGCTGTTCTCTTTCCTAGAGGTTTAGTGGAGTGTTTCATAGCTCGAACATACACACACCCAAAACATGTGTGCACACATGCACAGTATCTTTTTCTGATGTCCTATCTGCTCCTTTTATTCCTTATTTCTTTTTACCTGGCACAGGTTTTGCTGGTATTATGAATTTATCTCTCGTGCTCAGGCCTACTAATGTACACTACATTAATTAATGTTCATGGGAGGTAGGGGAAGGCTGCTGAATGAGCTCAAGGACAGTTAACATCATTTCATGGGCTTTGTGTGTATGTGTGTGTGTGTGTGTGTGTGTGTGTGTGTGTGTGTGTGTGTGTGTGTGTTTAACTTTTTGATTCTTTGTGTCTTAGTCTATGGAAATAGCTAAGTCACTTTATCTTTGGTTCATAATTTCTGTTTTGGAGAGGTATGAAAGGTTTTAGAAATCAAGAAAAATTTCTAGTTCACCATCTTTTTGTTTATATGGCCTAAAAGTCTCATTATATCTTGAAGAAAAAAAGAAACACACACATGGCATCAATTTTAAAATTCAAATGATTAGAAGGAAATTACTTACATTACGAGTCCTCACGCCCCAAGTTGATCGAACAGAGTTATTACCAACAGAATATAAGTTCCTTAAGACAAAGCCAAGATGGTGAAGAAAAGGCAAAAAGTTGCCAGAGCTCTCTCCAATTTCCCTCAAAACAACTTTAAATCATGCCTCAAAATGAATTTTGGAGTAACAAAACCCACAAAAGATGGGGTAAAACAATTCTCCAGCCCAAGATTACTTAGAAGGATGGCTGGAAAGGTCTGTTTCACGTGGGTAAAAGGGGAGCACAGCCCTGCATAGGCAGAGTCTGGGAGGTCCCTAGCCCCAACACAAATCAGCAACTAGTACTACACAGTACTGGCTCAACAGGCCAGCAACACAGCAAGCTAATGGTCAGGCCTGCCAGTCCTAAAGGCCCTGGCACAGGAAAACAGTGACAAACCCCCTGGCCTCTAGCATAAGAAGTTTAGGACAGTCACCCCACCCCTGTACCCCAGGAGCAGAGGTCACCTTTAAAAGTTATGAAATAGGCTGAAAAATGAGCAAAACAAACGAAAATTCCTGCCATTAGAAATATACTATGGGGGCAGCTAGGTGGCGCAGTGGATAGAGCACCAGCCCTGGATTCAGGAGTACCTGAGTTCAAATCCGGCCTCAGACATTTAACACTTACTAGCTGTGTGACTGTGGGCAAGTCACTTAACCCCAATTGCCTCACTAAAAAAAAAAAAAGAAATATACTATGACAACAGGAAAGATCAAAACACAAACTCAGAAAAGCACACCAATGACAAAATTCCCACATGTGAAATCTCAAAGTAAAATATGAATTGGTCTCAGGCTCAAAAATTCCTTCTAGAAGACCTCAAAGAGGATTTTTAAAATTAGAGAGGTAAAGGAAAAATTGGGTAAAGAAATGATAGTTTTGCAAGAGAATCATGGGGAAATAGTCAACAGCTTGGAAAAGGAAGCACAAAAAATGGAATAAAGAAAACAACTCCTTAAAAATTAAAATTGTTTGGGGGCAGCTAGGTGGCACAGTGGATAAAGCACCGGCCCTGGATTCAGGAGTACCTGAGTTCAAATCCGGCCTCAGACACTTGACACTTACTAGCTGTGTGACCCTGGGCAAGACACTTAACCCCCATTGCCCCGAAAAAAAAAATCAGAATTGGCCAAATAGAAAAAGAAGTACAACAATCCACTGAGAAAGACAACTAATTAAATAGCAGAGTTGGCCAAATGGAAAAGGAGATTCAAAAATCCACTGGGGGAAAAATAACTCCTTAAAAAGCAAAATTGGAAAAATTAAAAAAGAGATGCAAAAGCTAACTGAAAAAAATAATTCCTTACAATTTAGAATTGGGCAAGTGGAAGTTAATGACTATAAGACATCAAGAATTAATCAAACAAAATCAAAACAATGAAAAAATAGAAGAAAAATGTAAAATACTTAACTGGAAAAATAACTGACCTGGAAAATGCATCCAGGAGAGATAATTTAAGAACTGTTGGACTACCTGAAAGCCATGCTCAAAAAAACAAAACAAAACAAAAAACAAAAACAGGCTGAAAAGCTTCTTTCAAGAAATTATCAAGAAAACCTTCCCTGAGAGTCTAGAACTAGAGGATAAAATAGTAACTGAAAAAAATCCACTGAACACCTTTTGAAAGAGATTCCAAACTGAAAACTCTCAGGGATAGTATAGCCAAATTCAAGATTTCTCAGGCCAAGGAGAAAATACTGCAATCAGCCAGAATGAAACAATTCAAATATCAGGATTAAACAGGATTTAGCAGCTTCTACATTAAAGGATCAGAGGGCTTAGAATGTATTCTCAAAGGCAAAAGAAATTGGTTTACAACCAAAAATCAACTACCCAGCTAAACTAAGCATAATTTTTCAGGGGAAAAAGTGGACATTCAAGAGTGTGGGTATGTTGGCTTTAATGGGGTGATATGAAAAAAATAAAGGGTGAGAAAGGATTGCACTGGAGAAGGGGGAAGAGAGGCAGAATGGGGTAAATTATATCACATGAAGGGGCATGAATGGCCTATAACAGTGGAGAGAAAGGATTGGAGGTGAGCATTGTTTGAACCTTACTCTTATTAGATTTGGCTTAAACACTTAGTTGGGCATAGAAATCTATCTTGCCCTATATGTAAGTAGGAGGGGAGGGGAAAAAGAAAAGGAGGTACTAATAGAAGGGAGGGAAGATTAAGGAAGGTGGTGGCGAGAAGCAAAACACTCATGAGGAGGGAAAGGGTGAAAGGAAAAAGTGAAAAAAATATAAACATGGTGGGGGGAAAGGATGCAGGGAGAACTACAGTATTTAAAACTGTGAGTGTGAATGAGATTAATTCTCCCATAAAATGTAAGCAAATTTGTTTACGAGAAACACATTTGAAGCAGAGAGATAAACACAAAGTAAAAGGGTAAAGCAGAATCTATTATACTTCAGCTGAAGTAAAAAATAAAGCAGAATATAAGTTCCTTGAGAACAGGCAATGTTTTATGTTCTGTCTTTGTTTCCCAAATATCTAGCACACTAGTTCTTGGTACTCACTAGGCATTTTAATAAATAATAATTGCATTGAATATGGTACTATGCTTTTTCTTAAGGGTGAGGCTTTATTGGTCTATGGAATTCCCAATAAGATAATTCCTACTATCAATGCAGATGAACATCTCTTCTGCCACCAATCATCTTGGAGTTTTACCTGGGGCAATCAGAGGTCAAGTGACTTGCCCAAGGACACCTGGATAGTCTTCCCAGTTCCAAGGCCAACACTTCAGGATCCCAAGACTAGTTCCTATCCCATGGTACTTTCAGAATATAATGTGGAGTTAAGCTGCAATGATTTATTTTCAGAGTTTACAATATCCTCAGTGTCTGAAGGAATAAGCTTCTTTGAAGTTAGCTAGGCTGATTCTCAGACTATTGTTCACGTTCAACCCAAATTTCAAACCCTTTCACTTTGGCAGGACATTCCAGAATTGACATTAGATGACAGAGCTTTGGGAAGCCATACCAAGACATCAGAATAGGATTAGGATATTAGTGGATGACTATGTCACTAGAAGCTGTTATCAGATATGTCAATTCGGCTACAAGTAGGAAGCATAAGAGAATTACTAGAAGGGGAAAAAATAGAAAGAGCTAAGGGATTAGCACTAGCTCACACTATAGAATGAAAAACAAAATGCCTCCAAGTAGCTTTTACAAATCGATAGCTCAAAAGCCTTTAATAGCCACTTTCATCTTAAAATTCTTTTTGGCAGAATTCTTGCTTTGCTATATTTTGAATGGCATTCCATGGAATCTATGAGTCTACATACTGTGCTGGTTTTCTGTCATGACACGCAAGTCTAATGGGTTAAAATACTGGTCTAGAAGTGGAAAAATCAAGGTTGGCAATATGGAGAAGATTTCCTGATCAACTTGATTCACTCCATTTTGTTTGGGACTTTTATTGTATGGTTCCCATGACCCCAGGCACACTCTAGATAATCAGTTGCACTTTCAGAGATTGGCCCCAAGTTTAATTTGGGGGTCCCTTTCTGGTAGGAGGAACCAGTGTGAGGAAAGCCATGCTTTTGTGTAAAGGTCAAGTCAATCAGTATTAAGCAATAACTGTGTTAAGGTTACAAATACAAGAAAAAAGACACCACCTGCCCCCAAGGAGCTTACATTATGATGAGGACAGACAATACATTAAAGAGAGCTAAAAAAAAAAAAGTTAAGGTTGGGGGGCATGAAGGGCAGTACCTATACAGGTACAGGCAATGATATCAAAGTATAAAGAATGAAATATGACTGGTCTGGGCCCTTTCCCAAAATGGAAGTTCCAGAAAGAACTCACCAATGGGAGAAGAGGGGTGTAGTTCTGGAGATGCTGCTAATTTGCTCATAATAACATTGTTGAGTGCAATGCACCCCTACAGGAAAAAACTATTTAGGAATGAAGGAACTCTTTTGTTTGCCTAAAAAAGGGAGTTAATAGTCCTATTTAGCCTTTCCCCCTCTTTCTTCCGGAGGAATTTTGAATGCACAGGAGAACTAAGAAGGACTAGTTGGTAGTTGGGGATATCTTTGGGTAAGAGACACATGGAAGAGATGCTTCCTTTCACCCAAGAGAAGAACTTCTTGAGTAGCAGCCTCTTTGTGAGAGAAGAGGATTATGCCTGTGTCCCCCAGAATCGGGAGAAGCAGTGGAAAGAGAAAAGACACATAATATGATGGGGGAAGAGACCCAGGGGTTGCACTCCTATTATCTTGCATTGTTCAGAGGGCAAAGGTCTGATAGGAAGGGCATGTGGTGGCAGAGAGAGGAGAGCCCTGTATTTTCCCTTTTTCAACATGAGTAAATACCATTTTAGAATACAACCAATATCTAGCCCCTATATTGTGAATTCCTGTACCCTAAATCTCAGACAAGAAAAAAAAGAGTTCACTGTTTCTCAGACGCCTGAGACCAAAAATAGACTAATAGATTAGAAAAGCTATGTCTCTGACCCTGAAACACAACAAATTGCCTGCAAGACTGGTCAAGTAACTGACCATTTATAAAACCAGCGTGACTGTGTGTTTTCTTTGTACTGTGGATATCTGTGGGAAATGGTTTCTCTTCCAAAGCTCACTTATTCAGTAGAGAATTCTCTTCTTTCTGACTTGGCTGATAACTACGGATAAAATAAAACTTTTCATCAATTTGTACACTAATTAGTGAACAGCAGGTTTCTTTTCCATGACAAAGTTTTCCTAATTGTTTTCCTTTCCAGAAGAGTTCAACCTCTCATTCATTCTCTGTGGGATTAAAGTGGGCCTCATTAGAATGCTAGAGGCTGCATTCCCAACAACTCCAGTGTGTTTTTCTTTTCTGAGGGGAAGCTATACAACAGGGTTGAAGCTCTCTGAATAAAGTGAGGTAGCTATGGAAAGCGGGATCCACCAGATAGAAAAGAGAATTGTGTTCACTGTTCATGGCTACTACAAACACTTTATATGCTTGTCTGCATTGCTTGGGGGGAGCCTGTGAAGCCCTGCATTATCTTCACTTTGTGTGAGATAAAAGTTGTCCTGTATCTGATACTTGCAATGTTATCTTAAGTACTTCCATGGGCTCTAGCAGATCCTTTTACCACATCTATGAAGACACAGAAGTAAGGGCATGTGCTGGTAAAAGTTTAATACCCATCTTTCCTGCCACACTGTTAAGTGTATTCTACATTAGCAGCACTGTCTTAAGACTTGACAATTTAAGAAAAAAAATTTTAAAGCTTGGTTTATAGATATTTCTGAGGTATAAATACTCGCACTGAAACTTTAACAATCTTTCAGGAAGCTTGAGCTAGTTCCAGCATTACCCCGGAACAGAAGATAGGCTCACAGATTTTTCGGGAGAAACTAGGAGCATTTCAGGATGGATTGAGATTGTCCCTAATATTGGACTATGTTCTTATTAGCTCAGAGTATAGGAGTGTTGTGTCATGGAATATATATGTATAATACCTATCCATGGCTTTAACCTTTCTATACAAAGGCATTTTTGTTGTTCAATTTTTCAGTCATTTCTGACTCTTTGATGACCCCGTGGACCATAGCATACCAGGCTCTTCTTTCCACTGCACAGCACTGTATCTCAAAGTCTGTCTATGTTCATGTTCATTGTTACTCTACCACTCTCTACCAAATCCTCTATTGTCACCTTTTCCTTTTGCTTCCATTCTTTCCTAACATGAGTGTCTTTTCCAATGAGTTTCTTCTTCTCATTATGGGCCCACAATGTTTAAGCTTCAGCTTCTGTATTTGACTTTCCAGAAAATAGTCTGAATTAATTTAAGTGTTGACCAATTTGTTCTCCTTGCTGTCCATGGAACTCTCAAAAGTCTTTTCTGGGGGTGCAGTGGATAAAGCACCAGCCCTGGATTCAGGAGGACCTGAGTTCAAATCCAGCCTCAGACACTTGACACTTACTAGCTATATGACCCTGGGCAAGTCACTTAACCCTCATTGCCCACAAAAACAAACAAACAAAAAACTTAAAAAAAAATCTTTTCTAGTGCCAAAATTTGAAAGAGATGATTCGGCAGTGCTCAGGTTTCCTTATAGTCCAAATCTAGCACCTATGCATTTCTACGGGAAAAAAAAAAACAAAACATTTCTTCGACCCAATGGACCTTTGCTGGCAAAGTAACATCTCTGCTTTTTTGTATGTTGTCCATATTTGCCATAGCTTTCTGAGTAGAAAATATTGTTTTGTTTGTTTTAATTTCATGGCTGCAGTTGCCATCTCCAGTGATCTTTGAGCCCAAGGATATAAAATCTGATACTGCTTCTATTTTTTCTCCATTTGCAGGAAGTGATGTGACAAGTTGTCAAGATCTCAAAAGGTGATCTAGAGAAGGAAATGGCAAACCACTAGAATATCTATGCCAGGAAAATCCCATGGGCAATATTAAAATGATAAAAGAGGTGACATTGGACAATGATCCCCTCAGGTCATTTAAGTATGACCCAAGATTTTGATAAAGAGCACACTGTGACTCAGCAGAGAATCTATAATCATTAACTCAGGAAAATCATAACATCATAAATGCAGGTCAAAATGGAATTTTGAAGTCCAGATACCCAGTTTTACAGTTGAGAAAATTGATGCCCCAAGAAATTAAGGGAATTATGCAAGGCCCTATGTTTAATAAGCAGCAGAGTTAAGGTTTTAATACAGGTATCAGATCTCAAAAGAAATAGAATTGATTTAAAGAGTATTTAAATCTATAATCAACATAGTAGATATAAAATGCTGACCCTAGAGTCAGAAGGACCCAAGTTCAAATCTGGTCTCAGAGTCACATACTAGTCATGTGACCTTGAGCAAGTCACTTAACACTGATTGCCACAATTTCTTTGTTTATGAAATAAGATGGAGAACGAAATGGCAAGCCACTTCAGTATCTTTGGGGAAAAAACCCACACACATACACAGAAAGAAATGGGGTCAGTCAAAAATGAGAAACAACTGAAAAACAATAATTCAACACCTTTAATTTCTAACTTTTGGTCATGAGTGTAGCAAGTACAGTGATTCTCAAGAATGAGATTGTATCACCCCTGTGTATCACAACTCATGGTTATATGTGATGGGGAAATTTACAGAGTGATAAAAAATTTAGAAGGCTACAAAAAAACCTTCTAAACTGTAAAAATTGAGAAAATGGGATTTGAGTTTTATTTTCAAAAGCAAAAGGCACCTATAAAAAAGATTATTTAAAACAGCCCAGTCATGAAGAAAGATGGCATAAACTGAATTACAAGTGTCATGTGCAGTTTATAAAATGAGCCAGAGGCAACTGCTGTACCAAAAGGTTAGGAGTCAGTAGCATAAAATACCAAGGAGACAGTAAGTATGAAAGCAGTTTTAAAAGTTGGATATGTTATTCAATGCAAGATGGTGCCATGATTCATATTATATGAATACACAAAGGGACTGTGATAGCTTCAGTTTAGAGAATTCCCAGCATGGAAACTGCATCCCACTAGACAGATTATAACTGATCTTTATACTCTCATCCCTGGCACATAATAGCTCCTTAATAAACAAATGCTTATTGATTGGCTGATTAGTAGACAACTCCTTAGGGACATACAACTAGGAAACATTAGATTAGAGCCAAGTTCTAAATCTGAGTCTTCTTAATTCTGGGGTAACTTGGTGACTGAGTGGATAGAGGGCCTGGAGTCAAGAATTCTCATGTTCCTGAGTTCAAACCTGGCCTCAGCCACTTACTAGCTATGTGAGCTGGGCAAGTCATTTAATCCTGTTTGCCTCAGTTTTCTCATCAGTAAAATGAGCTGGAGAAGGAAATGGCAAACCACTTTAGTATCTTTGCCAAGAAAAGCTCCAAATGGGGTCATGAAGAGTTGAACATGACTGACACAATCAAACAACACATATATGTATATGTGTGTATGCCTATGCACATTTATATGTATATATGCATAAAAATAGGACAGAGTATGGATAGACAACGAGCTAGACCCAGAACTGGAAAAGAGGGGGGAAGTATGCTACATCACCTTTAGAAAATGTCAAAGCTCTTTTAGTGACCCTAAGTTTCCAATGGAAACAAAGACCCATCCAATGATTTCCTTTTCTTTTTCATATGAATTATTTTATTTTGTCTTTATATAGCCTATATATTTCCTGTTATCTACCTCCCCTTCATGTTATCCAGATATATATTCCTCATAAGAAAAAGAAATACAAACAAAAGAAATAAATATTAGTTCTGAACTCATGTGATAAACATATCAATCAAATTGGACAGCATGTATTACATTCTTTGAGACTAAACTGTACCATGACAATGTCCAGTCTGAAGTTTTCTTGTTTTTGTTCTTCCTTCTATTTATATTAGTATCCTTAGTGTAGCTGTTGCTTCCCTGGTTCTCCTTACTTTACTTTGAACTGGTTCCTATGAGTTTCCCCTGTATGTATCCCTGTATTTATCATATTCACTTTTTCTTGCAGTAAAGTAATATTCCATTAAGTTAATGTACCACTATTTGCCTATCAGTGGGTATCTATTTAGTTTCAATTTCCTTGCTACTAAAAATGTGCTCCTGTAAATATTTTGGTGCATGTTGAACCTTGACTTCTCTCTGTCTTTGTTGGCATATATGCCTGGCAGTGTAATACCTGGACGAAAGGATAGGAAATTTTAAGCACATTCTTAAATTGGCTTCCAGGATTGTCAGAGCACTGCATAGATCCCATCTTTATATTGTCAACCTTCTACTAGTGTTGCTCTATAGAAGCTGGCCATGGGATACAACAGTCTCCAGTGAAGAAAAAGTTAGATATTCCACATAGAGCAATGAAAAATGTATGACAGCTGTGAACAAACCATAACAAGAAACTAATGAGGAGCTTCAAAGAACAGGAATAAAAGATATCAAGAAAATATATGCTAGGAAGAGAAAATGTGCAGTTCATTGATCAAGAGCAAGAGATGACACATACATTTTCAGAGGTTTCCATCCAATCTATCCATTATATTAGGAGAAAGCCAGGAAAGCATCCAGCAAATTAGGTGAACCTCTTGTGGTGTATGTGTGGGAGGGCATGAAAGAGAGCCCTATAGCATGGGCAAGCATGAATGGTTTGTGATCTGTAGCATTAACTGGAACTGCCAAATTGATGGGAATACATCTGAGCATTTAAATCTGCTACAAAATAGATGTTCAATAGAAGTTCACAGAGGAGAGATCACTGGTGACCAGGGTTCAGAAAATTAATATATTACCTTTTCACTAGCAGTTAGAGTCTCTCTCTAAATGGTTTGTTTATAAGAATTTGCTGACTAAGGGTTTTTAAAACCCACTAATGAATATTAAATTTTTTAAGTGATAATCTAGGGGCAAAGAGCAAAGACAAGTGTACTTTGTCACTTCCTGGTTCAAGTAATGTCATCTTGAAATACCAATAATCCCCTCAAGATCACAGTCCTTCCTTAAAGACACAGCCAACATTAAGTATATCTATTTCATGGAAAATTGTAGTTCTCTACATTATCTCTAACATTCTACTAAAACCACCAAAAGAAATTATTATATTTAAGCAGTGACTCTGTAGTCATTAAACTGAACTTAGTGGCATCAAGCTGTGTTGTAACAACGAACCGACTGACACTTATCTAGTTTCTACTAGGTCTGGGCATTGTGCTTGGTTCTGGAGATAAAAGGATAAAAAATTAAACTGTCCTTACCCTCCAGAAGATTGCATTCTCTCAGTGGTAACAAGACGTATGTATACATGTAGGGATATATCAAAATGTAAAAAATAGAGCCTATCAGCTGGAGAGCTTAAGAAAAGTCTCACGTAGCATGCGTCATTTGAGAAGAAGAAAGGATGTGAAGGAAATTCAAGTTTCTACGATGTGGACATGAGGAGGGCACAAGAGCACAGTTTTTCAAAATAAGAAAGAAGGGAGTTAGAAAATTGTGTCAGAGAAACAAAAAGAAAGCTGGTTTCTCTGGACGGTATGTATGTGAAAAGGAATATTGTATAAGAAGCCTAGAATGAAAAGCTGGAAGCAGCTTGTGAGGGCTTTTAAAAAGAGCTTTGTATTTTAGCCTAGAGTTAATTGGGAGTTTATAGAGCAGAGGAGGGACGTGATTATACATATTCCAGGTATTTTAGCAATATTACCATGTATACAGTGGATTAGAGAAGAAATGGAGTGACCAGTTGTAACTGGGCCTATTGCAATGGACTAAATTGAAAGATGATAAGGTCCTAACTTATGGCAGTCTCTGTGTGAGTGGAGAGAAAGGGGCTCTCATTATCTCAGGTTCCTCATCTATAAAATGGGGCTAACAAGACTTGCAATTCTTAGCACACAGGGTAGTTGTGTGGACAGTATTTTTCAAACCTTAGGCAATATATAAATGTCACACTAAAATCAACAAACCCATTAAGTGCCTATTAGAAAGCAAAGAAATGTTGAATTTAAGCGTGAAGGCTGGAGATGGGAAGACTGGTGCAGAAATCCAAGGATGAAGAATTGGACTACTGAAATATAAAATGGGTTTTCCAAAATAGAGAGAGATGAGCACGATGAGTTAACATCAAGACTAATCATGACAAAAGAGAGCACTTACTGTGTGTGTTACATTCTCTGCTAAGTGCTGGAGATACAAAAACAAGCAAACAAAACAGTTCCTTTTCTCAAAGAGTTTGCATTTTATTGGGGAATATATAGAGGGAGATTGAAGAGTAGGGGAGGGCAGGGAGGCTTGGCAATTGATGGGGAGATGGGAGAGGTCCAGCCCTGCCTGAGGGCCTTACCTGTGACCTCAAATTCCTAGGGGTTCTTGGGATAAAACCAGCCAGACTGGACCTGACAATGGCAGCAGTCTCTGATTGCCTGAGGTCATGCTCCCTATGGATGCCCTGACCTGGCTTCTGGACCCATTCTTTCTCCAAGAAGTACCTACTACTCCAGAACTTAACAAGGCAGATCAGGGCACAGGGAAAGAGCACTGAGCTCCTGAGCTGTTCTCGCAAAAAATAATACATGGGAGCATCTAGGTGGCACAGTGGATAGAGCAACAGCCCTGGATTCAGGAGGTTCTGAGTTCAAATCTGGCCTCAGACACTTGACACTTACTAGCAATGTGACCCTAGGCAAGTCACTCAACCCCAGTTGCCTCACAAAAAGAAGAAAAAAAGTAATACATGGCATTCAGTTCCTTTTATGAATACCAGTAAAGTTATCCACATTCCTCATGTTCTTAAATAGTATAATTAGATAGATTATTACATAGAGAAAATTAAGCAATGCAGTAAATAGAGTGTTTCATAGAGTAAAGGTGGCTCATAACCTCTTTCTGCCTCAGTTTCTTCATTTGTAAAATGTGGATAAATTAATAGCAACTACTTCACAGGGTTATTATGAGGATGAAATGAGGTATTTGTACAGCATTTTATAAACCTTAAAACACTATATTAATGGCAGTTATCATAACTATTATAATATTTTATACTTATATTTGACTTTTTTCAGCAATACCAAAAAGGAAAGGAAAAAAAATAATAAAACAAATACTGTTCTATGCCCTCCTTGGTTCTCCCTCCAGAACTGACAGGTGTGTATATGATCCATATGCCTGAAAGCCAAGTACAAGGTTACAAAACATGTGTGGGGCTGGGGGTGCTGCTTATCTACCAGGTAGACCAGCTTTGCAGGGGTGATGATGCTCATTCCTTATCTTGACAAATACATATAGAAAGCCACCACAAAACCCAAAGGACAAGTTCTATCACCTTGACTCACGCTCCTTGTTCACCTCTAGCCTGCTGAGGTCAATGTCTCATGGGAGAAAAGGAAAAAGTAGCAGAGGCCACCCTGTTAAAGCACAGAGACCAGGCCACAAGACAGGCATGCTGCATAATGCCATTAATTTTGAAAGTGGGAGCTTAATTGGATACCACTTACCACCTATGGCTGATGTTAGCATTTCAGTGAGAGAGAGAAAGGGGGAAAAAAGACAACCTAAAGCAAGCCATCTCAGAGGCTGTGTCAGCCTCCAGCAGGGCCGCTTTAAGAGAGTGTTGACAATTTCATTATAAACCTTCTGTAGAGAGGCTTCTCACTTTCATTTGTAATTTGTCATCTCTCAGCACTGATGTGACTATTTTAAAATTTGCTTTTATCAGTTGTTGCCATATTTTAAAAATAGAGAAGCCAGATGTGTGTGTGTGTCTTTAAAGGCAGTGATCAAGTGCCTTTCTTCTCCCATTTTCTCTGCACTTCCACAAAACAAAAAAGCTCAGGCTGAATTGTTTAAACCTATTCTCTGTGTTGTCATTAAAAGATGTAGGAGTCTGAGAAATTCTTTTGAAATTCATGGGTGAATATACTGGGACAAAGTTTACATATGTATGCAGATCCAGCCCTGGCTTTCAAGGTACAAAGATAAAGCATCACAGTTAGTTTATGGAGTTTATCAATATTATACAAATCAATTGATCAGACAAAAGATATTAAGGATGCCTGATCCCAACCATTTCACTGACACCTGGGATATCTTGATAATGCTTGATAATACTGGTTATGAAGGAAGTAGCGTATTTATAACATCTCCCCTGAACTATTGTAATAGGATCCCAATTGGTCTCTTGGCCTCTCTACTCTCCCCTCTCTACTCTATTGCCACATATTCTCCATAAATTAATATTTCTAAGGCTTAAATGGCTAGCTTCTCAGAATTAAAATAACTTCTCCATTCTGATATTTAAAGTCCTTCAAAACCTAAATCCAGCATACCTTTCCAAGTTTCTTATACTTTACTCCCTTTTATAGTATCTATAATCAATCAAATGGGAACTTCTTATTCCTCACAGTACACATCCCATCTCCTGTGTCTAGGCTTTTTACACAGACTGTCTCTCATGGCTTGAAGGTGTTGCTTCTTTCACTCTCTTAGAAGCCCCAGTCTCCTTCAGGTACAATCTCCTATGGAAAGCCTTTCCTGATAGCCAGTTGCCACAATCTTCCCCTCTCCCCCGCAAAAAAATTCTCAAATTTACTTTGTATATATTTTTATGTCTACATTTATGATTCATTCCTCCAGTAGAATAAAATTTCCTTGAGAGCAAGTACTGGGTGTTTTTTGTATCCCCAATGACTAGTACAGTGACAGGCATATAATAGGCAATAAATACTTGTTGATGTCCTAAATCTACTGAGCTGAGGAGGGAAGTGGCAGAATGTAAAATTAAATTTCAAAACTGCGTAAAATTCTCTAATATGTGAAATGCAAATGAGTAATATTTCAATAACATTTTATTTCATTTTTAGATAATCCAAATTTGTGCTTATAAAATATGAAAAAAAAATAATGCCGGTGGTTCATTGTCATGGCATTTAATTCTTCATGTAACAAAGAATCATCATTTTTATTGTGATAATTGGCCAGCTAATGATCTGCTTTCTCACATGACTAATTTAAAGCCCTCAAGTCTTTTCTCTGTTTTGGTTTTATTGTTTGGGTTAATATTAACATTAACTCATTGCTTACATTTATATAATACTTTAGGTTTATAAGTTGTTTTGTGTATAGTATTTTCATTTGGTCCCTGTGAAGTAGTCAGTACAAGTATTTATCCCCAATTTCCAGATAAATAAACTTAAGCTAGAGAATTGGGAGAGATCACGAAGTTCACAGGGTCTAAACGTATAGGAATACATCTCCTGCCTTTGTCTGAGACTATCAGTCCAATTCAGTTCTCAACTCCTTAGTGAACCTTAAAGTAGATAGAAAATGTTCATTTGGGGATTGGGGAAATAAAATCTGCTCTTTAAGAGAATAAATCTACCAGCCTCACTGCAGCACTAATACTCATCCTGACAAAGACCCTCTACATTCTCCATTGGTAGGACACCAGGAAGTCTGTTCAAGAACTATTCATCAATTTGTGAACTGATCCAACTATTCTGGAGAACAATTTGGAACTGTGCCCAAACAGCAACCAAACCTTTTGATACAGCAATACAACTACTAGGTCTGTAATCCAAAGAGATCATAAAAAAGCAGAAAGGACCAAAATGTACAAAAATATTTGTAGCAGCTCTTTCTGAGGTGGCAAAAAATTGAAAATTGAGGGGATAGCCATCAATTTGGGAATTACTGAACAAGTTGTGGTATACGACTATGGTGGAATATTATTGTGCTATAAGAAATGACAAGCAGGCAGATTTCAGAAAAACCTGGAAACACTTAAATGAATAGATGCAAAGTGAAGTGAGCAGAACCAGAACACTGTGCACAGTAATAACAACAATGCAAGATCAACTATAACTGACTTAGCTCTTCTCAGCAACACAATTCCAAAAGATTCAGGATTGGAAATGCTATCCTCATCCAGAAAAAGAACTGATAGAATCTGAATGCAGATGAAAGCATTCTCTTTTCACTTTATTTTTTTGTGGTTTTTCCTATTGCAATTTTTTTTTTTGTAAATTGTTTCTTCTTTTACAACATGATTAATATAGAAATATATTTATTACATCAAATTGTTTACCATCTTGGGGAGGAGGGGGAGCAAAGGCAGAGACAAAGAAAATTTGGAAATCAAAATTTTATAAAAATTGAATGTTAAAAATTGTCTTATATTGTAATTGGGAAAGATAAAATACTATTTAAAAAAAAAACTATTTACCAAGATCAATTCTATTCATTGCCCATGCGTTGACATAGTGGCCAAGTTTGGACTTCATTTCCATTGTAATAGTTGTAAGAAGTTTAAAGTTTATACAATTTGATCCTTAGTAACAAACCTCTGTTCCCACAGCCACTTTTCTGCTCAGGGGTGTCATTGGTTTCAAGAAGAAAAATGCTCCATGTTGCAGATATGAATATGCATCAGATTCCTAGACTATTAGAATAGGTACAGCAAAAACCATAACCATATACTACATGAACTGCTATAGATCTTCAGGGTTGTGGAAGGTGATATATTTCTATGGTATCAAATTTCTCTATTTATCATTGGCTTTGAAATAAAATAAAGAATATAAAGAAATGCATTGATAAGTTTATGCTCTCTAGCAGTAAGACCTATTTTGTTTAAAATCTATAGCATTGATAAGGTGGTTCTGTTTTTTAAATATTTAATGTTTTCTAGTACACAGATGTGATGTTCCTTCATCCATGCACTCCATTAAGATAAATCCTACTTCCATTGACAACATCACATCATTTCCATTGATGCTCCCACGTTATGAGTTTATGATTATGTTAGATTTTTATGACAATCTTCCTTTCATTAATGTAATAGTTTCAATTGTGGTGCATCAATTTGTGAGATATTTGTACTCGCTAACAACTTCTTCAACCATGTGGTAGTATTGTTCAGTTATTTTTTCAGTCATGTCCAACTTTTTGTGACTTGTTTTGGAGTTTTCTTGGCAAGGATATTGGAGTAGTTTTCCATTTCCTTCGCCAGCTCATTTTTCAGAGGAGAAAACTGAGAAAAAGAGATATTTGTCCAGTGTAAAATAACTAATAAGTGTCTGAAAGCAGATTTGAACTTGGGCCCTCTTGACTCCCAAGCCAGTGCTCTATCTACTATGCCACCTAGCTGTAATGTGTTTTAATAATAAGAAGGAGTCACTGGATAAAGGACCAGCCCGGGATTCAGGAAGACCTGAGTTCAAATCTGACCCCAGACACTTGACACTTACTAGCTGTGTGACCCTGGGCAAGTCACTTAACCCCCATTGCCCTGAGCCAAAAAAAAAAAAAAAAAGAGTCACTTTGTTTTCTCATGCAAATATACTGAACAAAACACTTCCATTAGCCCTACCTTCAAAATTGTAATGATTCATCCTTAGGAAAACTACCCTGGTCCCAGCCCTTTTCATGGACATGGAATTTTTCAGTTGAGGTTCTTGAAAATCACCCAACCTGAATCAATCTTCAAAGAAATGGTAAGGTTTTCAAACTATCAACTTTATTGACTATCAGATATCCATGAAACTACCCTCTAACATACCATTTATGTTAGAGAATTTTCATTTAGTGGATTGTAAGAACTACCTGACTTGCCATCAGCCATGACCTTTCTTTATGGAAACTAAACTCTCATTCCTAATGATGCTCAACCAAAGCTCTACTTCTATGTCTCATTGTTTCAACCTGGCTTAAGCTCTGACAGGTCCCACTATGATAGAATGACTTCAAGTATGGGAGAGAAGATGAGGATGGGGGAAAACTACATTGATGATGATGGCAATAACAACAATGACCATGAGGAAACAGTAGAAGTTTCTGGATTCAAATAATTATAACAGAGAATCCTCTATTAGAAGCAAGTTGCAGAGGTAGCTAGGTGGCGCAGTGGATAGAGCACTGGCCCTGGATTCAGGAGGACCTGAGTTCAAATCTGTCTCAGACAATTGACACTTACTAGCCGTGTGACCCTGGGCAGTCACTTAACCCTTACTGCCCTGAAAAAAAACACAAAACAAAAACAAAAACAAAAGCAAGTGTTTGGCAAAGATGTCATAAACCTATTAGCTGTATGGTCCAGGATCAGTCACTTAACCTCTGTATATCTCAGTTTCCTCATCTATAAAAGGAAAATAGTAATAGCATTTACCTCCTAGGGTGGTTATGAGGTTAAAATGAAAATAATATTTATGGTTTTTGTAAACCTTAGAGCACTACATAAAAGCAATTCTTATTCATTTTATGTTAAGATCATAGGTGTTTGAAATGCACATTTGCAAAATGCTTATAAATTTTGCTATTTGAAATTCTGGAAAACTAAATTCACTAGAAAAAAAAATCCTAAGACCGAATCACTAATGGTTTTGTTGATAATTATCACACTCAAGTATGAAAATGTCCAACATTTCACTACCACACATATACCCTAAAGAAGTCAAAGACAAACAGAAAGACTCCAGATGTATACAAATGTAGCAGCACTTTTTATAGTAGCAAGGAATTAGAGAAAAAGTGACAGCCAATTAATTAGAGAATGGCTGATCCAATTATGGAGTGTGATTATAATGGAAAACATAACAAAAATAGAAATCAGAGAAATCTGGAATTCTTGTACTAATTGATTCAGAGTAAAGTAAACAGAACCAGGAGAAGAGTATGCAAAAATGACCACAATAATGTAAAAGAAAACAATATTGAAAGAGTTCAGAACCCCTCTACTATGGCCAGAGCACCGTATTGGGTGATGAGATTCAGATCAGGTATATTTCAGGCCTTCAGGAACCTTGCCTTCTAGCAGGGAGAACATAGCATACAAATAAACAATGCTATAAGATAATATACGATGTATCACAAGAAATAATTAAGTATTTAACATGAATTTATAAGTGGCTTGTTTTTCAAGCTTATATATTTTTTGCATATGGATAAGTTTATATATATATATATGAATGCATATTTTTAAGTCACACGCTTAAGACACAGTATTTTTTCTAAGCCTCATTAAATCAGATTATATCCATCACCTCTGCAAGATACTAAGTGACTTTAATTAGATTATTTGGTAATGAAGAGGTAGAAAGAACTTCCATTCTAACTCCAATGATATGTGTGTATTGATATGTGTATATGTACATATATAACAAGACACATATATGCATACATATATATGTATGTGCATGCATGTACATATATATGTGTGTGTATATATAAATAAATAAAACCAGACACATAATTTAATTGTTTTATGGAAATCCCATTGAGAGAATTTCCTCTGTCAATACAGATCACCACCTGCTGTATAACCTATAGTCTTAGAAAGTAATAATTCAGATCACTGAAGAGTTTGGCAGAATGCCCAGTATCACATGAACATATGTGTAAGAAGCAGGAATTTAGCCTAGGTTGACTCCAAGCATGTTTTTCTATCAGTTCATCCATGTTCCCTCTTTTGATATGTGCAATGGAAAGCTAGAAATGTTTCTGCTCATTGATTTCCTTCCCCTGGATGTGCATTTTTTCTCCTTTTGCTCTTCTCCTTCTCTCCCAGTCAAGCTCTTTCCCCTGTTTCTGAGTGTGTCCACAGTGCTAGGTGAATGGGAAAATTTAATAAAAGCCACTCTGATTCTTATTCTTACTTCTCAGCCCTCTGGGTCATAAATTCAGTATTTCCTACTCTGAGCAGTCATGGACGGAAGTTTGGTCTCTGAATAGAGCAGCTGTTTATCAGAATGTTTTAGTCACTAGAAAAATCATTACTATTTGAAAGGAAAGCTATGTCCAAACCTTCTGCATTAATTTCGATGATGGTGGTGGTGGCAGTGGTGATGTTAATGAGAAATGGACAATGCAAGTACAGGTCAAAGATTTTTTTAATTGCTATAGAACTGATGGTTTTGAAATATAGTTCATTTAATATATCCCTTAATGCCATAGTCAGACTAGAACCAAGATACAGAGGTATATAATTATTTAAAACCACAACTTGGTGATTGTCCTATATTAATGATCTCTGAAATAATCATATAATTATTTGACTGAAGCCTGTCATCCTTGTGTTACTGACACCATTAAAGAGATTTTGAGGAAAAATATTGCTAATGAATGAATGAATGGAAATTTCTTGTAACTAAGTGCTAAGGGCTAGGGACACTAATATAAAAGAGACTCCCTGACTTCACAAGTTCATATTCTAATGGGAGAGATAATACAAAAAAGAGATTTCAGTTACAAGTCAAATGGAAAGGATCCATTGTCATTAGAGTATACCAGCAAAACAGCTGGAAATTTATCTTCTTTAATATTATTTCCACTGACAAAACCATATCCATTTCTAAATCTGAATCCTTTGATGTTTCAAGGACTTTGGTGGTAAAAACTTTCATATCCAGGTCTTTAGTAGCTTTGGCTGCCATGAACGTAGGGGCTAGAATTCTTACAGAATCGGGTGCCAGGTTACATATTTGCAAGCATTGGTTCCTTGGATGATGCCTTCAGGGGTGGTGTTAGGGGTTGGGAGGGGTAACAAACAGTATGCTACTACTCAAGGTGCTGATCTCTTTTCATGGAGTTGTGGGGAAGTGATGGTAGCGGTATTGGCAGTGATTTGACTCACCTTAGGAGTTAGATTTGATATCCAATTAACTCTTAAACAAATGACATATGATCATTTCATTAAGAACCCAAAAGTTGCTATTTGTTTCCCTATGTATGTATTTTATACATCAAAGAGGCAGGATAGCAGGTGGACAGCTAGCCTCAAAGCCAAAAAGACCTTAGTTCTAGTCCTAGTTCTGACACATACTGGTTGTATGAACCTGGGTAAGTCATCTGACCCCTAAGGTAGCTGTTTAAGTCTATAAATTGCAGAGAAGGGACCAATCATTACTTGTAGAGGAAGTTTCTTACACTAATGACATCATAGATCTAGTCCATATTAACTAAACACTACCATATTTCTTAATTTGAACTTCATACTATTTCTAGCTCTCATTAATAGAGATTAATTTAGACAATTCAAGATCATTTGGAAGAGTGAGATATTGAAAAGCTACTCTATAATATATGAGCAAGTATTGTGGGCCTGGAAAACATTCAAAGGAAAATGGTCAATCAACAACTTTGTAGGGAAAAAACTGGCCAAGATTCCCAGTCAACCAAACTCCCTGGGATAAACTCCTTCTCACATAGTGCCCTTTACCAAGCAGGACAAGCAGAGGAAAGTGAGAATTTGGAGAGATGACAATAAGAGATATGAGAACTTGACCTTAATAATCCTTTTTTTTTTTTTAACATGATGACATTTATTGACCGCTATCACTGTCTGCATTAGACCTCATGATCTGAAACATTATCGTCAATAGGTGAAAAAGATATATACCTCACGGATGCTTTAGCTTGAAAATCACGATTCCCACTGATCTGGTTTTGAGAAATGATGGGTTTTTTTTTTCCTGTAGAGGACATCTCGTGCAATTAATACAATAAAAGGAATTTACAGTATGGCTCGTATCCATTCAAGATGTTTGGCTCAGTTCTCTGCAACTTTATTCTTGGGAAGCCATGATAAAACTTCCTTGCTCCACAGGGATCAGTTCTCTGGGGATCTTGACTTGAAATATATCCTTCCCACCTTTAGCAAGTACTGGTTTTAAGAGCCATCTTGGGTTTGAAAGTGTTGTTAGGTACTTTTGTCTCAAGTCGGTCAGCACAGCGTTATTCTCTAGGTCCACCATCTTCTCCGGAGCCAGATTTCTAGGACACTGCAATGTTTCCCCAATGTCAACAAGTCCAGCAATAACTCCTCTACTAAATTTCTCCCCTTCATCCATTAACGCCTGAATTTGAGTGCTTGTCATCCCGAGCCTGTCCACCAGTATATACTTCCATGATTCATCTTCCCAGTCTTTCTGAGCAATGTGAATAGCAATGGTGCAGCCATGCTGGTCTGCCAGCAAAGGACGCCAACGAGTCTCTAGGGTTTTGACTCCGTTTAGGACCAGCCCAGCATAAGGCTGACGGAAGGAAAGACAGCCAAACTTCATCTCTTTCTCAAGCCTCTGATTCATGTATGATTAGTCTTTCACCAGAGAGGGAGTGCAGGAGAGCAGAGCGGAGCCTCGGCGGGAATAATCCTTTTTTAAAAGCCAAATTGTCTAGAAGAGCAATCATAGCTTCCAAAAGAATGAATGAACCACATCCTCAAGGGAAAACAGCAGGGCATTTCTTTTAAAAGAATATGATTACACTGTAAGAAGCAATATGGTACCCAATACAATCGGATACTTGTGAGGTCATCTCCAATTGTTACTCAATATTTTGTGGAGAAGCCTAGAGGACAAAGAATTGGGGGTATCTGATATCTCTAGAAATTATTCTGTGATGCAGTGGTTGGAATGAAAAATATAACAAGTATTTTTCCCATTCATTGTTCTCTGACTTGCTTTATGTCTGGCCTTGGAAAAGTGGTTTCTTCTCCTGGAAATAGAACAATGACTGAATCTATGATATCATTAGTATATAAGGACTTCCACGGTGAAGAAACTGCCTCTATTAATAAAGGTCAGTATCATATCTTGGCCTTATTAAGTCTTAGAGAGTTGCCTAGAGCACTGAAAAATTATATAACTTACCCAGGGCCATAAATACTTGTCAGTATATATCAGAAGAACTTGAGTATAAGTCTTCCTGATTTCAATACCAGGCTACTCATCCACCTGTGTCCACCTGTTATCCAGCTCTCACCTGTGGCTCTAAGAAGCTGTAGCATGAGCAGCAGCCACACCCCAGTAAATTGTCTTGGGAAATGGGCTAAATCAGGCTGAGGTTAACCCATAGGCCTCAAACCTGTAGAGTTAGGGGAATGTCCACCCCAACTTCTCCTAGGCGGAATATGCAGATCATAACAATTTGTTCCAGGAGCCATGAAGGTGATTAAAGTCTGCTCTGGGGAATGGTTAGAGCTTGTTCAGACATCAGTGATGGCAAGCTCATTCACTGCATCCCAAGCCATCACCAGTTATCTTGATTTTTGTTTTGCCACTGGACGTGAATGATTCTGGAAGAGTGAGGCTCACAACTTTGCTCAACTCTGCCTCACTTAAATCAAATTCACACACAAGTCAAGACATCACCTGTGATGTCATTGGTCCTCTTTGAAATGAACGACAAACAACAAAATCATCTCACTGTGATGTGATTGCTAAATCTATATAATGGAAGCACTACTTCATCCTTTTGCTCTTAGCAAGTCATAAAGAAAAAATAATGGTTTAAAAACAATCTCTAAAGACAAAATGCAGGTCTTCTTGACTCCAAATTCTGTATTCTATTCATATTATTCTAGTAGTGAAAAGAGGAATGGAATGGTGAGTTGAGAGGGGGAAACACCACATACATATCCTGAGACTTTTGCAAGAGATGTTGCAGAGAAAGGGAAAATTAATTTGGAGCTGAATATATTTAAAGTATAAGAGAAAATAGCAGACCAAAGATAATGCCTAGTTATGAATATAGGACACTGGATGAATGGTAGTTGACAAAAAGAGTTGAGCCTGAGGGAAAAGAAGTTGTGGTGGGGTTTGTTTGTGGTGGGGAATGGTATCAGGAGGATTATTTATAGCCTAGGTTACTGGAAGAATAGGCATATATGATTTAAAAGCCTCTGTCAGTAATCTTTAAAAGATCATGGAGGACAAGTCTCATACCACTGAACTAGAAAAAGATTTTTTAAATCCCCAATTTTTAAATAAGGAAGAGAGCTGTCTACAGGCCAATGAGCTTGACTTCAATTTCTGGAAAAATTCTAGCATGTATTATTAAAGAGATGTTTAGTGATGGCCTAGAAAGGAAGTAATGATCACTAAGAACCACTATGTCTTCATCAAGAATAGGCCATGACAAAACTAATCTAATTTCTATTCTCAACAGGCTTATTAGACTGGCAGACTGGTATAATCTAGAATATAGCATGCCCAGATTTTCATAAAGCATCTAATAAAGTTTCTCATTCTAAAACCATATATGAAAGATGGAGAGATGCTAGGTGGGCCATAGTACCCTTCAATGGATCAGGATGGATTATAACGGTATGAATTGAATCATCAGACCCAGAGTGTAGTTACCAATGGTTTCATGTAAACTTGAAAGAAACTCTCAAATAGAATGTCCCAAGGATTTATGTCACTATATTTGATACTTTCATCAATGGCTGGCATAGACAGAATGCTTTTCAAATATACAAATAGAACAAAGCTGGAAAGGATGACTAACATACTGCAAAATAGAGTCAGGATGTAACAGGATCTTGACAGAACAGAACTTTAGGTCAAATAATATTAGATGAAATTTTATAGAGATAAATGTACAGTCTTATGCTTGGATTGAAAAAACAACTTCACGAGTATAAAATAGAGTAGATGTGACTAGGTAGTAGTCCATATAGGAAGGAGATGGGTAGGTAAGTGGTTAGTAAATTATATAAATTCAATATGAGTGAAGAGTGTGAGATGGCACTCAAGGAAACAAATGCAATCTTAGGTTGCATTAAGAATGGGAGAATATCCAGAATTAAGGAAGGAAGAAACCTCTGGTTAAACCACAGCTAGAGTATTATGTTGATTCCCAAGGACCCCACCTTAGGAAGGACATTGACAACCTGCAAAGATAAGGAACTCGAGTTTATGCTATATAAGAACTGACTGAAGGAACTGTGGAAGTTTAGCCTAGAGAAGGCATAGAAAGGCTGGCATGTCTGCCCAGAATTATCTCATTCTTTTTAGCCACATAAAGCAAAAGTAGGAACAAGAGATGGAAGCTGCCAAGGCAAATGTAGGGTTGATGTAAGGAAAAGCTTCCCAACAATTAGAGCTAACCCAACATGGAAAGGACCACCTTAAGAAGTAGTTTTTCCCCCTCAAGTAAATTTATTGGGAATGTCCTGCAGAGGATTTCTGTCCAGGGATAGATTGAACTAGATGGTCACAAACATTCCTTCGACTCAGAAACTCTATGATAATGGGCTTGTTTTATTCAACATTGATATGAGTCATTTTGCTAGTTATCACCATGGATAGAACACTGGGCCTAGAATCCAGAAGACTCATCTTCATGAGCAACCCTGAGCAAGTCACGTAACCCTGTTTGCCTCCATTCCTCATCTGTAAAACGAGCTGGAGAAGGAAAGAGCAAACTGCTTCAATATCTTTGCCAAGAAAACTCTGAATGAGGTCACAAAGAGTCAGATATGACTGAACAACACATAAAGCACATCATTGCTGGGCAGTTTTCAGAGTACAGTGGTTTCTGGATAGCCTAAAAAAACAATAGGTTTTCAAGCAAAGATTGAACATTACGGCAAATTAGCCTAAGTGAAACTCAAAAGAACCATGCCAACTTTGGAGGACAAGAAAGCTAGGCTTGTTTGACAGTGGAATGACGCTTACTTGAGGGAAAAGTAATAGCAGGGCGCCATCTAGAGGGTGTTGGGTTCATTTTTAAAGGTTCTTAAATTCGCTGGCCTCCAGATGCCCAGCAGGCACAAGAAACATTCACTATGATTATAGGGAAGGGAGGAGAAAGAAAGAGGAAGAGGGAGGGGGAGGAGGAGGAGGAGGAGGAGGAGGAGGAGGAGGAGGAGGAAGACCTTCTAAAGATCTTAGGAGAAGCAGTGAAGAGATGGATTCCATGGAATTCTTTTTAAATGGTTGAAATATCTTTTTGAAATCTCACAAAGTTTCCATGAGATGGTTTCCTTGCTTTTTGTCAGGATTTGTTACTCCAAATAAGGAAAATAGAGTGAGGCCAATCTGAGAAAAATGTGCTAATGGAATTCAAGCTAGAATAACTTTACAGCTTTTTAAGTCGTTTCTTTCATCACCTGCACCTCATCAACCATTGTAACCTGAACTCACTTCCTGGAGCATTAGATGTATGAAGGGTTCACACATAAACAACCTGACAATTATACAGTGGCAGAACACATTCAGTTGTCATTAGCATCCAAAAAGGACTATTGCTTCATCTTTGCCATATGCTCTCCTTCTAAACAATCAGCTTAAATTGCCTATTAAGTCTGAAGTCAACTCTAAATACGGTTAGGAAATGCATAAAGGTTGGGGAAGGGCAAGTAGCAGAGAAGAAGTCAATAATAAATAATGCAAAACTCAACTAAGGTTGTCAACCTTCTCCTCCTTTCAAGGATTTGTGGATGAGTCACACAACCACCAGACTGGCTTCTGCCTTCTCTTCTCTTCCCCATTAGGTATGGCAGAGAGTCTGTAGTTCTGTACATCAATGATTCTGTAATTCCAATCTCAGGAGTAATCCTTCAGTGGTTCAGGTCACAACCTACCCAGGCCTTTTCATCCAGTAGGACCTGTGCCCAAGCAACTCTCAAAAATACTCTAGAGGAGCGATTCCACACAAAGTGCTGAAGAACTTACTCTAGGTTTTATTCTGTGAGTTGTTTTACAAGGGTAGCATGCATGCTTTCTGTTTTACACCACATTCCCAGCCAACCTACTATTCTAGTCATACATTTCTTACTTGGACAAGTAAACAAGTACCTACTATGGATCAGGAACTACTACTATGGATCTAAACACTGAGGACGCAAAGAAATGTGGGGGGGGGGTCACCGCTATCAAAGCATCACAGTCTACTGGGGAAAACAAAATGCAATTATGTACAAATAAGACATATAAATAAATTGGAGATAATCAACAGAAGGATCATGCATCTATAGCTGGAAGGGGTCATCATCTAGCCCAAATCTTTCAGTTTATAGATCAGGCAACTGATGCCTAGGGAGTTTGTTTGTTTATTTTTGGGGGGGTGAGGCAATTGGGGTTAAGTGACTTGCCCAGGGTCAGTCACACAGCTAGTAAGTGTTAAGTGACTGAGTCCCGATTTGAACTCAGGTCCTCCTGAATCCAGGGTTGGTGCTCTATCCACTGAGCCACCTAGCTGCCCCTAGGGAGTTTATTTTGACCCACAACATATTACCCTTTGGGTAACCCACAATTTTGACAGCAATGCTATATAATTTAGGGTGTATAGCATGACCAGGAAAATATTGGTTTTAGAAAGATGGAATTTTTTTTGTTTCTAGGAGAAGCTTGGGGATCATTAACATGGTGCCAAATTCACAGATGGAACAGCTGAGATAACTTTGTATGACAATTTTTTGATTATTAATATCAGTCTAGGAAGACATGTGCTCACCAAGGATGTTTGCCACTAACCTGGCAGATGTTCTTCACAGAGTCTAAATGTGAATTCCTATTGCTATTTGCTATTGCTGCAATTTGCATGTGACATAGCACTGATTCCACTAGATCCCCAGAAATCCCAATGATCATTAAAGCATTCAGAAGTTGGGGACTGGTAGGATAAAGGCTCCTAATGCCTGTAGACTGGGTAAGGCTTAGATTTCACTCATCCCCCAGGGTTCTCCAGTAACATTAAGGGAGTTTGGAGCATATAGACTTTCTTCGAATGGTTCCAGCCCCTATGAATTATGTTCCTCCAAGTGTAGTGGGTGTAGACCCCTGCACTCCAGTTCCATTTAGACATTAATAGTTGGATTAACTTTTACAAAGAAATATTTACTTCAAAAAATACAATCACAAGGGAAACAGAAGGGGATCACCGTTTATATAGCACTTATTTTGTCTCCGGCATGGAACTCACCTGTTAGGTTGTTGCTACTATTATCCCTATTTTATAGTTGAGTTATAGAGGATAAATGACTTGCCCAGGATCACACAGCTAATAAATGTCTGTGGCTGGATTTGAACTCAGGTCTTCTGGATCCCAGGCCTAATGCTCTAACCACTATGCAATATAAGTGTCTGTATAAAGGAAGGTCTAATAGCTAACAGGAAAATATATGACTAGGGAAAAAATAGAAGGTTATATGTTGAGAACAAGAAATAACTAACAGGCAATATTCTGCTCAGCACTTGGTATGACGCCTTGTGGCATATCTACAAAGATTTGTATTTAGGGGTTGTGAAGAACAGTCACACTGGACAAGCAAGCACAGATGGGTTATGTTCTGCCCAGTTGGAGGAGATATTTGGGAAAATTACATATATCTACTGAAAAATAAATATATATGTAGTGATATATACACATATTATTCCTTCCTGATATAATATAAACTCATGGGACAGTTTAATTCTTGCCTACACTCACTCAGGGCTTGGCACTGTGATTGGCAGGAAATTGGCACTTCATGAATGAATAAATGAAAAAAGTATTAAGCCTTATTGGCAAGGATTATACTAAACATTAGGAAAACACAGGAGGAAAAAACGGTCCTTACCCTCAAAAGGAGCTTTCATTCTAGCAAAGAGACAACTTACAAAGGGAGTCGTTGCCACAAAGAGACACTTTGTTATGAAAAGTCACAGGGATTGTGAGAAAGACCACAGGGAAACGAAATGATAAACCCCACCCAGGAACAATGGCACTGTTCATTAGTTCAATTCAGTTAATACATGCAGACAGTGAGAGAGAGAAATATGTAAGAAAACCAACATTCAAAATGCAGAAAATGCTAGAATATATTTCTCTTCTCAGCAATTTATTCTGGAGACTGAAAAATCAAAAAAATTCCATTCCTTTTTTGGGAGGGTATAGGTGGAATCATGTTTCCTTGGTTCACAAGCAATATTTCAAAATATTTAAGTGAGGAATTTACAAATCAAATGAAATCTCAAAAACAATAGGTCCTATAGTATGCTGATTAGATATATTTATTTGCTTCCTACATTGCATTAAATATATAAATAAGGTAGAGAGAACCCTGGGTTGGAATGTAAAGATGTGGCATCAAGTCCTAACCTACTAAACCTTAGTTTCCTTATTTGTAATATGTGGTCACTTATATTTGTATCCATAATATGAGCAAATAAAACAAAGTATTTTCAACATTATATCATTCAAGCTAATTATAATAGTATCACATTGCTGGAAGGGGCAGGCAGGTTATAAGACTTCTGTGGCTCACTATCTCCAAGAAAATTTCATTTATCTACCATGTATCAACACAATAAATTCAGAATTTAAAGTCATTTTTCTGATAGCTCACAAGGGAAGGATAACAGCTTATGATTGCCAGTTTAGTGCCCTCTCATTGAACATTATTTATTTATTTTGGGGGGTGGGGCAATGAGGGTTAAGTGACTTGCCCAGGGTCACACAGCTAGTAAATGTCAAGTTTCTGAGGCCAGATTTGAACTCAGGTTCTCCTGAATTTAGGGTCAGTGCTTTATCCCACTGACCAAAGCAGATAAATGAATACATAAGAATGAAGGAGCTCTTCCACTGGGAGCAAGATAAGATTTCCCAGCCAACTAGGAGTCAAGGGACATAATGGGGGCTGACTTCACCTCCTGTCTGCAGCTCCAGGGAGTTTCCCAGTTGGTTACTCAAAAGTTTATGCTTGCTTCTTCTCAACTACTTCTCTCAGACTCTTTCCCTGAACTGTCCACCTGTACACCACTACAAACTCAGTAACCCATCTTTGCTTTCCTTGCCAAAGCTGAGATTTTATCTGGTTCCCAGATGAAAAGCTCATTTACTCATGTGTATTTACTCATCTAATACGTATAATTTCTCTGATTTTTGTTCAGGCCTTACTTTTGGTAAAATGGTATACTAGATATTTAGGATGGTCTTTTGTATAACCGGGTATTTTTGTTTGTTTGTTTTATTTTTGTTGGTTTTGGTTTTTTTGTTTGGGGCTTTTTTTGTATAACCAGCTTTTGATGGGAGGGGGCTAAGTCAGCCATAGGAAACTGTTACCCTTCCCTTGAAAGTGATGAGGGAAATGCCTTTTATTCTGAATTCTTTATCATACCCTTAGATTAAAGCCAGTTTATATGTAGTAGATAGAAATGAGGGGCAGCTGGATGACAAAATGGACAGAGCACAGAAATGATTGAATAACAACAAAAAGATAGATATAATCCTGCTTACGCATAGAAAGTGGAAGACTGTCTAGCCATGGCAATCCGCTCAAAAGAGTTCATCAGTCAATCAGGAGTCATGTCTCCTTCTACTTTTGTAGTGCTCAACATCACAGCTTGTCCCTCAGGAGAACTACTACATGCCGAGAACTGAAAGGAATCCTAGGGGCCATTGGGTCTAGCCCCCCTCATTTTTTATATATGAGGAAACTAAGGCACAGAGAATTTAAATGACTTTCCCAAGGTCTCACAGCTAGTGTTTGAGGAAGTAAATAAAATGAGTTCTTCCTAATTAAAGT
Source organism: Dromiciops gliroides (assembly GCF_019393635.1). Classification (NCBI taxonomy): domain Eukaryota; kingdom Metazoa; phylum Chordata; class Mammalia; order Microbiotheria; family Microbiotheriidae; genus Dromiciops; species Dromiciops gliroides. The sequence continues at coordinate 176,562,592 of NC_057866.1, read as the reverse complement.
CCTTTCCAGACCAGAGGAGGCTAGATTTGCCCCTCGATATAGTCCTGTAACCGAAGTCAGGAAAACTCAGGTGGAAATCCAGCCTCCGACGTTTACCAGCTGTTTAGCTGAGCAAGTTATTTAACCTCTGTCTGCCTCTGTTATTCATCTGCAAAATGAGAATAATAGCAGGACCCACCTCTCAAGGTTGATAAGAGGATAAAATTAAATAATACTTTTAGAGTACTTTGCAAACCTTAAAATGCTATGGAAATGATTAAATTATTGTGGTTATTATTACATGATTTCCAAGCTCCCTTCCACCTCCAAATCTATTGATTTATAATTAAATTTATTATACAATTCTATATTTCCCAAATTGCCAACATGCAATGAGTTATTCAATTTGTCTCCAAACATCAGACCTTGCTTTCTGGAGACATGGGAAAACTATGAAAGCAAGTGGGTGGAGATGATTGAAAAGAGTGTGTGCTGAGAGCCGCCACCATGCTGTCACTGGGCTGATACCCTTTTAAGCAGCACACACTTACGATGGAGTATCCTTGCCAGCACCTTCCTTAGAAGCTACTTTCTGCTTTCCTTTTGATGGATGTTGCAAAACAAATTATCCTCTTCTGATCAGAACTGTTAGCGCTTCCACCGAGTCCCCTCTAACAAGCTGGTAGGCAAGGGAAGTTCCCTCTGAGGATATAGCAGTTTATTCCTTTCTGTTTCTGTTCATTCTTTTACTGCATTTGACAGTAGAATTCCATCTTCCTGACATATCTCCTGCCTGCACTTGGCTAATAGTTAATATAGCAAAATCTTAGGCAGAGGAGAGAATTACAGGCTCTCCTAAGCAAGTAGCATTGTTGGATCTGCAAGGCTCCTTGAGTTGCCCACAGTCTTCAGCCATGGTTGGGGCATTTTCAGACAAAAAAAAACACAAAAAAAACCCACAAAAAAACCCCAAAGTCCTGACAGTTAAGCTATGCTATCTAAAAAGAATTGAATTCCAAAGAGCATTGGATACTGATAAGAAATTCCATGAATCCTGTCATATGGTGTTACTACAATTTCTAGAGGCATGGGAAAGTAAAAAAGACCTAGAATTAAGAGAGACCCAAGGGTACATCTGAAGTGGACTGGAACCCATATCCAGACTCCAGAACCGTGGCTGTCCCTGGGATGCATAATAATCTTCTAGTCTAAGAAAGTCTGTGGGTAAATATGACAACTGAATACCCTTCTCTGCTTTGAAATGCAAATTCAACAAATGGATTTTCTTACTATGGGCACTCACTCTCCCAGTGGGTATGTTCTAACATAAATTATAGGACTTTGAGGAAATCACAAGACTTCTGAGTCTCATTTTCCACATATGTAGAGTGAGCATAATAATGCTTGTCATACCTACTTCACACTGGGATGACTCATAATTGGCAAGTCTGAAAAAGGTCATGTGGAAAAGTGTTAACTAAATTACGCCTCTGCTACAAAATAAAAATTTACTTAGTGAAACATAAGGCTATTTTTAGTTATCCCCAGGAACCTATTTCAATACTTTATTGGTGCCTGATTTTCTCATGCTGCTCCCAAAGAAGGTCTTCAGAGTTGCTGTGGCCACATGTCACCCTATGGCCAACTTGATGATGCTCTTCAAACTTAGCTAGCCTATTCCTTGGACAACAGATATGTCATTGATTGCTGGGATGATTCTTGAATTCTTCCTAGCATAGGAAGACCTGCCATATTTGTCACTGTTAGCATAGCCCCAAAGAGACTAGGGTCAACCCCTCACCATGAAAAAGCATCAGAAAAGAACTCACTACAATATATAACTTATTTACAACAAGAAAATTGCTTGGATAATATGAGAGTTTAAATCAATGAATCCATTCAATACTACCATCCTCTTGTATGTGATATAATAATAACAATAATACTACTGGCAATTATAATGATGATATTAATAATCATAGTAACTAGCATGTTTGCTAAAGTAATACAAATATGATCTCATTTGATCCTGAGACTAGGTGGTATTATTCTTCCTATTTTATATCTGGAGAAACTGAAGTAGACAGAAGTCAAGTGGTTTGGTCAGCTAGTTAAGTCAGAAGTCAAATTTGAACTCAGGTCTTCCTGACTCCTAGCCTAGTGCTATATCCACCATTAACACATAGCTGTGAGTAAAATCACAGGTGTCACTATTCTTATTGAAGACTGATGGGGAATAAGAAGGAAAGGAGGCAGAGAGAAGGGGAGACAGTAGCACACTGAGATATGGAGCTTCCTCAGAAAGCTTTGCCTTCATCTTACACTGGTGTGATTATATTGAAAGATTGGAGAATCCCGCCCCCCCCCCCCCAGAAATCATTCTTGCTTTGTTTGGGGACATTATAGAGAAAGAGGAGGAAAACTGTAGACATAAATAAATGGCCCTTTCTTCCTACCCTCTTTCATGGGAATTGGGCAAAGACAGAATTTGTGGGAGGATAGGTTATTTGCCTGAAGAACACTTGTCTATGGAGCAGTGGCTCTGGGGGTCTGCAAACATCTTTGGCATTCATGTTTGCTCTTTCAAAGATTTCTGTTCTGTTTTTCTCCTTTAAATAATATCTCCTCCCCATAATTTTTGGCTGAACTTTGTGCTTGAAAATCAAAGTACATTTTAGCAGGCTCATGGGATTACAGATCAAATGCTAAAAGGGAACCAAAAGGCCATAGGGTCAAACACCATTTTACAGATGAAGAGACTGAGGTCCAAAAGTTATTTCTCTTGGGTCACACAAGTATCTGAGGTAGGATTTAAACGCAAGTCTTTCTGGCTCTTTCCAATGCACCACCAAACTGCTGTGGACCTGCTCTCTGAATGGAGACTATGCATTAAGAAAATGAAGAAATTAAGAAAATAAGAGAATCATTCAAAATACAATTAGATCCCTCAGGTCATGACAGCTTGACACCAGGGTGACAATAGTCTACTTAGGAATATTGATAGGAATAGAGGCAAGTCTTAGGATATTTGACTAAGGAGATTTAGAGAAGACGAAAGAATAGCAGAAGAAGGGAAACAGTGACCATTTGAGTATAGATAAGAAATGGTGGAATAGTATAAGTTGATAGAAGGTTGAACTTGAAATCCACAATCTGTGCTAAGATCCTACTTCTGATACTTTACTAGCTATGGCACCCTGGGTAAGTCATTTACTCACTCTCTCTCTCTCTCTCTCTCTCTCTCTCTCTCTCTCTCTCTCTCTCTCCCTCCCTCCCTCCCTCCAAGCCTCAGGAAACTCTGTAGGACATATACTTTTTTGTCAAAGATGGGTTGCAATCTGTGTAGTTGAAGGGAATTCTCACACTGTAAATAAGAAATTCACATGTAATATTTGTGGTGCTGGGAAAATAATTAGCAATGCCTAAATATGTGTGACTTATGAAAAGTTTTTTCAAATGTAATATATAACCAAAAAAACAGTGAGGATAAAGGAAATATGTGCTTATACTTTGAAGAGGTAAAGTTAGCATAAAAATTTAAATTATTATTGTAAAATTTTTACAACTGGTTTAGACCATTAAAGCTACTCACACTCTCTACTATTCCCCTGAAAAGGGAGCTCACTTACTACAAGGTAACTCAGTCAGTTTGTTTCTGGGCTGAGGCAAGGTCCTGGTTTTTCTGGTTCTCTGCCCAGAGCTCTACTAAGCTATTGTAATTACTGGCAGTATCATCGATTACAGTCCTTCCAGAGCAGCTCCCCAAAGTGTTAAGGTTGGCACTCTGAACCCTTGGGAGATTCCCTAAGTGTTATTGACCTACTGGCTACATTTAAACTCTTTCAACCTTAACAAAAAAAAATGTGATTCCACTTCTTATTACACTGTCACTTGTGGAAAGTTTATGAACAATATTCTGCTTCATTCAATCTAGTCATCTTCTGAGTATTTACAGGTATGTTAAAAACAACAAAACAAAATTTTTAAAAGCATATAATTTGCCATTTATCTGTCTATTGCCATAAACATGAGCTGATACCATCTTTAACTATAAAATAACTGATTGCCCAAGTATACATGAGAGATTTTCTATATGTTCATTTGTGTTTTTCTTGTTGAGATGGTACATATATAGACTACTTTCCATCTCTTCAAATGGTGCAAAGAATGTTCTATAAATGGTGGGAATATATTTGTTTTAGTTGATGTTGGTGGTGATAATTCTAGTCTGGGCTCAGGGACTTAGCCCTAAATTCCAGGATATTTTAACATAACTTTGCTCAATTTAGCTTAGGGGAGCCATCCATAAAATATGGAGTGTTGTTGATAAAGCCCTTGTGAAACTTTAAATTTTAATACCTTTTGATTGATACATGATTGAAGCAAACATGCTAAAACTATTGCTTGCTTAGAGTCTAAATCTCAAATGCAATTTACAAAGCCACTCAGCAGCCACAAGAGGATGGTTTCAATGAATTAGAACAGATTGAACAATGTATCATGAAAAAAATGGCACCTGGGTTAAATTTTCTTTTCTCTTTAAGGGAAAAGTGTATCATAATAAAACTATGAGTTCTGATTATAGTGCTGTTTACTTTTTTCCCAGTGTTATGTAGCTATCCAAAGTCATTTAAATTAGACAGCATTTTAAAATGTCCTATATCAGAATTCTAATTTGACAAAGTCACCCTCCATTTCAGAAACTATTCACTTTCATTCATTTGTGAGAAGTCTGGTAAATATCTTACACATGTCTGAGGATCATCCTGAGAGTTAAATCATATTCTCTGCCTTCCTTTGAATGTCCCCAAATCATCCTCATCTTGGGATACCAGTGGGACTCAACAACTGCAACCAGGCATTATCCTGAAAGAAATAGTGGGCATATCCTAATCCCCAACCATGATGGTTAGGAGTAGGTATGCCCCAATAAGGGATTATGGCTCTTGGGGACAGTGGGAGGTATAATACCAAGTGTAAGGAGAGATGAGATTTGTCCTGAGAGAACAAAACTGTTTGTCTCCTGACCAAAGAGAGAGCACCATAGTTTGTCACTTTTACTATACATCTTTAGCCTGGATTCCTTGTCCCACCTCCAATCCTGGGAGGACAGACACTAATTTTTGTTCAGAATCCAGAGTGAAAAAAAAAAGAAAGAAAAAGAAAAAAGAAACTGTACATATGTAAACATATACAATATATGTGGTTGGGAATGGGTTTGTGTTTTATTTGGTATAGGGAACCCCTGATGAGGAGACTTCCTCCACCAATGAAGGTTGGTATCTTCTGAGCACTGAGGGTCACACAATCAATGTGTGCTAGAAGTGGGACTTGAACTCAGCTCTTCTTATCTGAGGCTGACTGTCTAAATAAGAAAAGGTTAGCAACTATGTTGTACCATATTTCACCATCATCTGCATCTTTTGCCTCACTAAATTCTAAAGTACAATATCTTGACAATGAAGAATTTGTAGTATTATGAACAGGTCTGGGTAAATGATGAGATATTGCAGATTTGATTAGATGGGTGATCTCTTGATTCTCCTTAAATTTTTCTTCCTGATTGGGAGTCCTTAGAGTACTCTAATATGGCCCACTGGTGCTATTATGTCCTTTATAGCTGCAAGTGCTCATTTCTTCACTGAAGATACGTAAAATATTTTGACTTAAATTTGTCAGCATAATTTTTCCTCTGGTTATACAAAGAGGGATTTTCTTTCTTACATTTTCAGTGTTCCAAGGCATCATGGGGCTGTCAGAATCTTTGCCAGCCTTTGACCCTTTAGTCCCAAAGGCCCCAAGCATTTGGACATCAGATTCCTAAGTTTCTTCATGATAGACACATGCAGATTGATAAAGGGACCTTCTCAGACATCTTTGCAAATGTGTATTCCAGAGAACACTGCTAGATTCTTGAAAACGTTCACTGTGGATTCAGAGTCCCCTATCAGCCCTACTGGTAGACTGTATATCACCCCCTCCCTGTGCTTCAGGAGCACCCCCCTCTTAAAAAGATGGTCTTGCTTTCTCCAGAGGCACAACTTTTCTGAGGGCTATGCACTGCATCACTACAAGGCTTAGGAGCAGAGCACAGCAGGATGGCTTGCTCCAGGAGAAAGACAGTCTTGCTCTGAAGGCGCAGCCTTCCTGGGCACTGTCCATCACACCTCTATGAAACTTGTGAGCCATCCCCATCTGGACCAGCACAGCTAAAGAGTGGATCTCCCACCACACTTGACTGAACTAAGGTTGGGCCATGTCTGCAGAAGAGGTTTGGCAGAACCAAGTGATGTCCCACAGATATTGAGTCCAGCAGGGCATAAGAACAAGGGCAGCACATGAGCAGCATTGAGTATTTATTAAATAAGAAGTATTAAGTGCCTACTGTGTAACTGCTAAGTGCAGTTAACCTTGCCAATCTGATTAGTGTGACTTGAAACCTCAAAGTGATTTGGAGCATTTTTCACATAGCTGTCAATTGATTAAATTTCTTCTCTTGAAAAATGCTTGTGAGCCCAATTCTACCATGGGGGAAAGAATCAGCTTTTGCCAGGTAGTGTGTCTAGCAAGGAATATGAGTGGGGGGGGGGGAAGAGGAACAGAGGTAGGGAGCTCCTCTAAGATATTTTATCCAAGCCAGTCTATGGATAGACTTTAGTTCTCTTAGATATCAATTTCTGTGCTCTGAATGCTTCTTTATTGTTATGTACATTGCTTTAGTAGGGGCTGGAGAAAAGACCCTTTTAAATTTTTGCTTTATCTACATATGAAAGGCCAGGAATGTGGTTAGAATAAAATGGGAAACAAGACCTTGACCCTGGCTTTCTTTTGTCTCCAGGCCAGATTTCTCCCCCCCCCCCCATCTAATTGGGAGAACTGACTAGGTTTAGGATTTGGAAATTAGGAAACCCTGAACTTGAGAGCTGTGTTATAGTTGTTGGGTACATAATCATTATTAGGCTAAGAGTTTAACCTTCAAGATGAATGCATGAATCATTAAGTCTTTGATAAGTCCCAAGCACTGTCCTAGGTGCTGAGGATACAAGTACAAAAGCAATACTAATACCTGACCCCAACGTTCTGTTAGAGACATTACATATTAGGGAGGGGGCATTTTGGTCCTAAATATTGCTGTGATGGTACAATGAAAATTTATGAAGTATAGTAAATGTTTATGTAAGCTGGGTAAAGTTTTTGATAATGGGAACCAAGTTCTTCTCTAGGAGCTAAAAGATTGAGTATTTCCTAGCTGAACAGAACCTGTTTTTTGTTCTAAAGAAACTGGATAAGGGGAACTGAGAATCTCCTGCTAAGTAGATGAGAGACTACAGGAGCCAAATCTCTGAGGAAACAAGGCATGAAAACAGTATGGCAGCACCCAGTCTTCCCTGAGGAAAAGAGCCAAGGATTCAATTGAGTGGAAGCTGAAGGGGGCAGAGACCACAACCAAGTGGTGTCCCACAAAGATCGAATCCAGCAGAGCAACACCCTGGCAGCAAAGACTACAAGTCCAACAGAGCATCCTGACAGCAACATTAACGTCCACTGTTCCGTCAGTGGCAGAAAATTACAGAAGCAAATAGCCAGGAACTATGTGATGAGAGTCCTGCTTCACTCTGTTCCTCCTCTGCCTCACTCTATCTCCCATTTCTAAGCCATTGCACTGGCTGTTCATCATGCCTGGAATGCCTTCCTTCTGCACCTTTGCTTCATAGAATCCTCTTGCTCCCTTCAAGACACAGCTCAAGCCCTGCTTTCTACACAAAGACTCCTTTTATTAGGCTACTTTGTATTTATTCTGTTTTAATCCAGTGTATACTTTTAGATGTTCATGTTATCTCTCCATCTCCCTCTCCCCCACCCAAATTTATTGAATGTAAGTGTCTTACATACAGAGCCTGTGTCATGTTTTGTGCCTCTGTTCTCTGAGACTAGCACAGTGCTTGGCCATGATAGGTACTTAATACATGCTCATTTACGGATTTACATCACTAGAAGACTTAAGTAGCTCTGCAGTGTAGGATATTTAAGTTCCCACTCCATTTCTGTGGGCCAGCCAAATGTATCCTTTATACATCTACTCCTACATATTTCTTCCCTATATATTTCCATTCTTCCCACTAATTCTGGTGTGCATTTGTGGGATATTATCCAGCACTGTGCTGGAGCCAGCTTGTACCAGTTGATGAGAGCTGATTATTACATTTTTGTTGTAAGAATTTACAGTAGAGAAATGTCAAGTGCTACAAATTAGACCTTGATTTGTTGTTTTGTTGATTGTCTAAACTTAAGAAAATGATGGAAAAAATGTTAATAATGAAGATTAAACTTTAAAGTGGGGGGCAGCTAGGTGGTGCAGTGGGTAAAGCACTAGCCCTGGATTCAGGAAGATCTGAGTACAAATCCAGCCTCAGACACTTGACACTTACTAGCTGTGTGACCCTGGGCAAGTCACTCAACCCTCATTGCCCTGCAAAAAAAAAACAACAACAAACAAAAAAACCCTTAAAAGTGTATTGTAGGGCAGCTGAGTGGTGCAGTGGTTAAAGTGCCAGCCCTGGATTGAGGAGTACCTGAGTTCAAATCCAGTCTCAGATACTTGACACTTACTAGCTGTGTGACCCTGGGCAAGTCACTTAACCCACATTGCCCTGCAAAAAAAAATGTATTGTACATATATACCCCCCCAAAAAAAAGCTGGTTGTTAACCTTTTACCAGAACACCCGAATATGTGCCAAGTTTATGGGAGAAATACTTTCTTCCTATTTTCCCAACTAAAGGATCTCATTAAATGTCTTTGCTTCAAATTAATTGTGTTCTCTGAGTGATAAACCTATTAATGAGGGACTGGTAAGCTATGGTTTCAAGGGTGCCATCTATAGACTAGAGAAGGTAACCAACCACAGAAGGACCTGCCCTTCAGGTTTGTAAGTGATGGCCCTGGTTACAAGGCTTCTCATTTGGTTGGTGCAAGAAATTCCTAGTTTGGAAACTCTCTCCAGCAATGAAGGCTGGCAACTTCTCTGTAGGTTTTAGCCTTGGAGAGTTACCAGAAGCCAATGAGGGACTAAGGGACAGTCAGATGGTCACAGAGCTAGCCTCATGCAGAGAAAGGGACTTGGACCCAGGTTTTCCTAACTCCTCACCCAGCTTCTTATCCACTATTCCATGCTGCTTATCTTCTTTTCCCTTAGTTACCTATTTTTTTAAAATTGTTGGAAAAAAACAGCTGATTTTCTCATAGATGAACTAAGAGAATAATGAACTTGGATATAACCAGACTGAGAAAAGAATTAAAATAACTCAAGAAGCATTATAGTGAAAGCAGAACTGATCATTCTAGGTCCCAGAACAAATCTGAAGCTCTGGCTCCATCCAAGGATAAAATCTAAGGAGCAGAAGAACTAGGAAGTAGCTGAAGTGTCATGAATTTCTCATCGAGGGTATTCTCCCTTATAAGGCCAAAATCAAAACCAGAAAAGTGGATGGGATAACTAGAAGAGAAGGGAAGAGGACTGAGTGATGAGAGAGTATTAGAATTTGTCAAATGAATCAGAGAAAGAATATGGAGGTTAAGTGACTTGCCCAAGGTCACACAGCTAGTGTCAAGTGTCTGAGGCTGGATTTGAACTCAGGTCCTCCTGAATCCAGGAGCAGTACTTTATCCACTGCGCCACCTAGCTGTCCCACACAATTGAAATTTAACAAAGGAAGTTTACATTACCCAAACACAGCAAGGACAAAGTGGCACTTCAACTTTGCTAGACTTAGGCTCCCTTGCCTCCTCATGGAAATGTATCTATCTGAGCAGCAGATCTACAGGTTATGGCAATTTGTGTGATCTTGGACAACTAACATATCCAGCAGGCCCAGATTACATGCAGCTGGAACTTTGTTATGTATCTTAATCAAAGGACTTCATTGGGGAATCTGAATCAATCAGGTTACAGGGGGGTGGGGGGATGGTTGGTGGGGTGGGGGGATGGTTGGTGTGGTGGGGAGGAAGCTATACCAGGGAAGCCACTAGTGAAGTTGAGGATGAAAGAAGTTATGGGTCTGAGAGGAAGCTCTGTCAGGGAAACTGGGACCATCAGAAGGAAAACACACACCACCCTTTGCTGGCAAGGTCCTAAAGGACCTTCTGAACTACCTTCACAGTTAAATGATTATAACTGGATAGTTTCAATGTTTTAACTGAATAATCCTTCTGTCAAGGGTAGTACTAAGAGATGGAAATGAGAAGAGAAAAAAATGGAACAAAAATGAAACAAATAAAATGTGCCAAAGATTCTAGAAGAAGCAGACCTAGTCTCAAGAGTTTTACAGAACAGAACTGTCCTAAGGGAAAAACAAAAGTCAATTAATTAATTAATTGAAATGTTGAATACAATAAAAGGCAATAATGCTAGGTCTTTCTTTCCCTGTTCAGAAATTACAAGTTTCAAATCTTTTACTGGACAGTCCTTCTAACAGGGGCAACACTATGGGGAAAAGGAAACAACAAAAATGTGAAGGAATACAAAAGTCAGAAATCCTGAGCCTTCCCTTCCCCCTCAGTAAAAGCCTCACAGTGGGAGCCATGTGATGTGTGATACATAAATATAAGATACTGAAAAAGAGAACTGTGATTATTGTAGTGGCTGTCTTCTGGATTAATAAAGCCCAAATAAGCTAATTAAAATCAATGAAGTATAGCATTCAAAGAGAGTCCTTCATGGAAAAGGGGTGACACTACAATACATATGTGTACTTATGTGAATCAATAACTTAAATGCCAAGCTATATGTTTTAATGTATAGAATTGTAAGAATTTCTCATCTAGGAAGTCATAGCCCTTAGGGTTAATTATGGTCAGTTCCTGAATTCCCAGCAAGATGAAAGGAATGAAGAAAATGAAACTCAATACTGAAATCTGAAGAGCCAAAAATTTCTTTAAATAGCCAAGAAATTGTAAATGTCAATTATTTACAACTCAGTCAGAATATGTCTTTATAGTGTCATGACTGATCTCTAAATTAGAACCTGGGAAAGAAATATTTATGTAGGTTAAGTTACAGGTGAAAATTATCTTTCTGTGTCCTTTGGGGCATGGGTTCCTGTACAAATTACTCTTTCAATCTATTCTTTTTTTCTGATTTTTTTAATTAATTTTTTTTTTAGGGCAATGAGGGTTAAGTGACTTGCCCAGGGTCACACAGCCAGTAAGTGTCAAGTGTCTGAGGCCGGATTTGAACTCAGGAACTCCTGAATCCAGGGCCGGTGCTCCATCTACTGCGCCACCTAGCCGCCCCCTCAATCCATTCTTTATAAATCTCTTGAGAAGGGGAATATTTTGAAATAAATTCTAATTTTGGCCACATGGCATATATATTTTATGACACTACTATTTGGTGCCCCCTTTCCAAATACATACATATGTGTATTTATATAAATATGCATAAACTTTTTGGGTTAGAAAAATAGTTCATGTTTGCACATTTAAAAAGTAAAATAATTGATATGGAAATATGTTCATATTTTGACATAACGTTTATATAAACATTTGCATTGGAAATAAAATTAAAAGGGTAAGCATAAAGTGGTAAGAAAAAGGATAAGGATATTACACAAAAAGCTCTTTTATCAAATGCTTATAACAAACTTGTTTTCTGTTGAGCTCATGCTCTAAGGTTTCCAATTAAACACTAATACTTTCTTGTAAATTTCTGAGATTAGCCCTTCCTTCCACTGAAGAATCTATTGTCTGCAATGTCAAGTAAACTTGGAATTTACACTCTTTGTTAATGGGCTTTTGCTGGTCACCCATTATCTCAGGAGAAGAAGCTTAATAATGTCACTTTCTATATGGGGATTTTTCAGGAGGCTATCTGGTCTGTCTTTCCTTGGACTATGCCCTCTTGACCCCTTGGGCCATTCAAATTTAACATGAGTTTGTTGCAGAAAACAATTCAGAGATTTCATCTCCGGGAACAAACTGTTAATTCTTTAGCACTAAAACTTGTCACTGGGGGCAGCTAGGTAGCACAGTAGATAGAACACCAGCCCTGGATTCAGGAGGACCTGAGTTCAAATCCGACCTCAGACCCTTGACACTTACTAGCTGTGTGACCCTGGGCAAGTCACTTAACCCTAATTGCCTCACCAAAAAAAAACAAGCTACTTGTCACTGGTCATAACTAGAGTAAGTAATAAAGAATCTATGTGTTTTCCAAAGTCCAGAGCACTCGAGAGTTCTTTTGACTCTGAAGCATGTGTTTTTATATGGAAAAGTCTCTTGCCTTTGTCTCAACATTGGGAAGAAGCAAACTGCTAAATTATAGCAATTCATCTTAGCTTCATAATAGCCTATCAATTTGAGATGATCCAAAAGGATCCTCCAGGATGCCTTTGCAGTATCTGTGAAACAATCCAGAAGTTGCACCATATTCCTGGCGTCCTCTTCCTCATGTTGACAAGACATCACCAGCCATGATCAAAGACCTTATAGCAATGGCCTCTGACACCAACTCAGAGAGTCTGGACAGTGTTGAAGGAAATGTAAGTTCTCTTATGTAATCTTTAAAGACACCTTTGGTTATATGACTGCAGCCCTGCTATCCTTCTCAAATACTTCTCGAAGCTCAATCTTACCTGCTGCTGCACTACATGATTGGTATAGGCCTACTCCCTCAGAGCTTCTCTTTTCAATTGCTATAATACATTAATTTGCCAACAGGGGCACTATCAATCCTACGTTTTCCTTCACCATAATCTTTTAAACATGCACCCCCAATATTTACTTGGTTCTTAATCAGCATGTAGGAGAATTCTTCCATTGCTTCCAAAGAGACACTTCCATATAAATGACTCCTCTGGAATCCAGTCAGAGAATTAGTTTACATAATTTTGTCAGTTTAATTAAAGTGAGAAGGAAACTGTCCCATGACAATGTAGGCAACTTTTCCATCTAGACATAAGTACTCTGCATTTTCAATTTCTATGCAGTTCCCCAGCTAAGAGGCTGTCAAGAGCCCTTTCAAGTGGTTCCAGAACAGTGGAGCACCAAGCTACACAAAGTAGTTGACCCACTATGACAGGGCCACCTCTTCAGAAGTTTAGGGAAGAACTGCAAGTTCTCTGGGCTCTTGTTGGAAAAAGAGGCCTTAGGAGAGAGGGAAGAGGAAGTGGATGAGTAAGAAGAGGAGGAAAAAGTTGTCACATGACTGGATCTTTCTCTTTCCAAATGCCTGGCATAGAAACTCCTGCTGCAACAGGTTCTTCAAAGTTTACATGAGTCAATAATAGGCCTCTTGTCTATCTCAGAGCAAACCCAGCCCAGCAGTTCCCTCCTCCTGTTTTTCTTCTTCCTTCTCCTCCTCTCCAATGCTTTCTGAACTGGGTCGCCAGGACATCAGGGGTCTACAGCTGCTGCCAGGAGGCAGTGCCCTAGGACCCAAGGTGGCTCTTCCACCTGCCTCCTGCCTTCCCAGTTCCTCACACACTTCTCCCAATCTTTTCTTTACTGGCTCCTTTCTGTCTGAAAACATGCTCAGGTCTCCCTATTCTTGATGCTCTTTACCAGATCTAGCTATCATATAATTATTTCTCTCTTATCTCTAAATTTTTGGGTTTTTTTGCAGGGCAATGAGGGTCAGGTGACTTGCCCAGGGTCACACAACTAGCAAATGTCAAGTGTCTGAGGCCAGATTTGAACTCAGGTCCTCCTGAATCCAGGGCTGGTGTTTTATCCACTGCACCATCTAGCTGCCCCTCCCCTAACTTTTTTTTAAGAAAAAGTTTATATTTATTGCTTGGACTGTATCCCCACACACTCTTCTCAGTCCTTTCAATATGATTTCTTCTTAAGACACCACTGAAAACACTTTCTCAAAAGTCACTTGTGACTTAATTGCCTAATCCCCTGACCTCTTAAAAGATTTCATCCTGCTTGATCTCTTTGTGTTGTACAATTTTGACCATCCCCCCACACACACCTCTTTGCATACTCTATCCTTTAAGATTCAAAATCAAACCATTCCTCTAGTTCTTCTCCCAACTGTCTGATGACCATTAATACTTGGTCTTGTTTACTAGCTCTGCCTTCTCTTCTCAATCCTTTAATGTTTTTGTTCCCTAAGATTCAGTGTGTGCCTCTCTTCTCTTTCAATACTCCAAACCCTGGCCATCCATTTTTGTTAACACTTCCAAGCAAATGACTCCCCAAACTCTGTCTCTAACAATGACCCTCTGCTGAGCCCCAGGCCCACATTTCCAACAACCCACAAGACAATTTCATCTGGGTGTCCTACTAGCATCTTAATCTCAACATGTCAAAAACCACAGCAATTGTCTTTTTTCATAAACTTACTCCAGCCTTTGAATTACTTTTAGTGGAACTACCATTCACCCAGGATCCCATGTTTGACTGTTTCTTTCCCTCACTTCACCTATCATCATATACAGTAAATCCCACTGCTGAAACATTTGTTATGTCCATTCCTCTTTGTGACTCCCCTAGTATATATAATCCCTCATTTTTCTGGATGATAGTGTGATATAGTAAATAAAGTCAGGATGACCTACCTGTATGACTGTCACATTCACTTCTCAGTGTGTCCAGGAAAATTGCAAAATTAAAATTTATAGAGGAATTGATGATCAGCACTTGGGGAGGAAGTTTCCACAACAGAAGTACCTCCACTCTGATGGAATCACAGATTTTGACTCCTGCTTCTGTCTCTCTCTTCACCTTCACCAAGGTGGGGGGGGGGGAAGTGTTTTCCCATAGCAAATTGCAAATGTTATAAGGAAATGGACTCTGTTTTACCTAGACTTGGTATCTTCTCCACTTATTGGCATAGTATTCTGTACACAGTAGGGGCTTGGGAAATGTTTGTCGAAGAAATGAGATACTTGCTTATTTGGTGATGGCTGTCAAAAGAAGGGAGTGGGAAAAGGCACTGCCTGCTAGAAGGGACCCTTTATCTATTTTTTTACTTATTCACAAAAATAATGTGTGACTTTTTTTTTGAGAATTCTGAATGTTGAAAGAGAATTATATTAAGGTAATGGGGTCTGTGTGGATGTGTGTGTGTGTGTGTGTGCACACGCATGCACACATGTGTGCATGCACACACACACACACACAGAGGAGGCTGGCCTCTGGGGGTCATTCCTTGGAGTATTCGCAGTATTCTCAGTCACTTCAAGTTCATATGGAGGCTGCTCAGCCTACTTCTGGAAATGCATGCTGGAGCCTAATGAAGGGATCGTGCTTTCCCAATTCTGAGCATGCACAAGTATTCTGGGACTGTTTCTTGTGGATTTACTATGTGGCGATGAAAAAATTATAGGCATATGAAGGACAAGAAGAGACAAAATTTCATCTCTTTTCTGGGAGCTTTCAAATAAGGAGGAAGAGCTCCTTTAAATGTCCGGGTGAGGGGAAAGGCGACAGCAGCACCTGCGGCCTTATGTCTCCATCAGGGCCTCCATGTGGCTGTGAATGCACGGCGTCTCTTCTTTATTCTGTCTCAGCTGTGTGTTTTCTTTCCTGATATTAGGTGAAAGGGTAGGAGAGATGGACGAGACCAGGCTGTGACCTTGTGAACTTTGCAACGCAACAAGGACCATTAGGAATCCAACCATTGTAGTACATAGCAGAGTTTGAAGAAGCCAAGGTGGCTGAGGAATAACCTGCTTGACCCAGCCCAGCAAGGAATCAACCTGGTAGCTGAGACAATGTATTGCAAAACAAGGGAATGAATTCTCCTTCAGCAGCTATACTGCACATGAAAATTACCTTGGTGGGAGAAATGTTTAAATCAATCACTTAAAAGTCTGAGTTTACTCTCCCCAGGAGAGAGGAGGCTGTGCTCTTGATCTTAGAGATTTTTGCATTTTGAGTCTAGCTATTTCATTTCAATAAATAGTGCTTTTTAAAAAGCTAACTGATGTTAATAAATTGTCAGTGATAATGATTAAAATGGAATGTTAATCACTGGTATTGATAATGTTAAGGACACACAAACTTATCATTTGGAAGAATACACTGGATAGGAGTCTGTGAGCTAGAGCACTATGAAGGCAAACCCTAACCCTTTAGGGTTACCCCTAAGAGAAAAGGGGTAGGCAGCTCTGGGGACCAGACCTGACAGTGCAAGTCTAAGTTAAGAGGGCAGACCCAGAGCCTATATGCTGCCTTCGCTTGAGCCGTAACCATTTCTTTTAGCAAAATAAAGCCAGGCTGCTTAGTCAGAGGATGAAATCCCAAGAGTGCTCTAAATGGCCTTTGAATGAGTATAGATAAAACTCCTGAATTCTATTTTTCTGTTTCACTGTTCTCTGTTATAGGGCTCATCAGGGATGCTAGAGAAACCTCAGCTTGGAGTGGCAGGACCAGAACATGGTGCACTCTCCTTTATTCTGTGGAGTCAGGTTTATCTAACCATCTGACCCTAGATCTGATCAGTCACCAGGTCATGGATTTAGAGCCAGAAGGGACCTCAAAGGTCATCTAGTCCAATCCCTTCATTTTACAGATGAGGAAACTGAGGCCCAGAAAGGCTAAGTGTCTTGTCCAAGAATTCTCAGTAAATAAGGAACAGAAAAAGGATTGGAATTTGGGTTCTCTGACTTTTAAATCTGTCACTCTATCAAATCTACCATGCTTCCTCAGAGAGAGAAAACAAAATGAAAGTTGAGGCATTCAAAGGAGGCCTTGCTTCTTCTGAGCAGAGTCAGTGGGACCCTCACAGTTATGGACACAGACCCCATACTGACCTACAGGATGAAACTAATGCCAAGGCCTAGGTTGTCCAGAAAGGAACTGTAGCCTCAGACAGCCTAGAGACAGGCTTCTAGAGAACCAAATTCTATGTGAGAAAACATACCAGGAACATCCTGTTGGCATGCCTTGTTAGCTTTTACTAGTTTCCCTGTGGGTGCTAGTGGGTATTTTGAGTATGTCAGTATGTAGTGACTCTGACCTCTTTTTTTATGTATAAAGTGAAGCTGGTTTGTGGAGAAGGAAATGACTGATTCTGAAGCCAGGACCAGAAAAAGAAATGAAATGATCCAGATTGTTGGCCTGACAAAGTAGACCCACAAGTCATGCCAAGAAAGGTATATATTCTCATTCCTTCTCCCTGTCTAGCTCTTTTTTACTTTCCCTCCCTCCGTCTCCCCCTCCCTACATCCCTTCCTCTTACCAGGGAGTAGAAAAGATGGAAAAGAGTCTGGCAAAGCAGACTTTTCCTAACATTCTAATTCAAGGCAAGGCTACTGCTTCTCAACTGAACCAACCTGAAAAACCTCCTTTCCTTTGCCCTCTAAAATGGGCCATATTTCCCATGACGGTTTTGGAAGGAATGTGCCTCTTCTCATCAAATAGAGCTGGGGGCATTCTGGGCTCCTGACCTTTGCTAGGGCTCTTGTCCAAAGTCGTGACTCCAGTAACAGACATAACATGACCCTTCATCTTGACATGCCTGTTAAAATCACCTTTGTCCATAATATAACATTCACTGGATGTACAAGCCACCCCTGTGAGTCAGAGGGT
Source organism: Dromiciops gliroides (assembly GCF_019393635.1). NCBI lineage: Eukaryota > Metazoa > Chordata > Mammalia > Microbiotheria > Microbiotheriidae > Dromiciops > Dromiciops gliroides. The sequence continues at coordinate 176,545,073 of NC_057866.1, read as the reverse complement.
AGTGTTCAAACCTGATATTCTAATTTCCTCAGGTTTTAACAATGAATAAAACAATCCTTTAATTTCTCTCCTTCCACTGAGCTTTGATATGTTTCTTTAAGTGTAAAGTTTTCCTTTAGGGACATCATGGCCCTTGGGTCAGAGAAAATACACTCTACTATTATCTCTAACACTGATAGGATATGTGACCCTACAAAAAATAAGGGTTTTTTTTGTTTCCTTGTAGGAATAATAATACTACTTGTAGGTCATTGAAGTCCACATACAATGTTGTCCTTGGATTTCATGCCTTATGAAAGAAACCACCACAGAGTTTGCCCATTTCAGTGCTAAGCCCCCTTCAATGGGGTCTAAGATGCACCTGCTATTCAGTGTATTGTGAGCATATCTCTAGCAGTCATTATGTGCCAATTTTCTATCTGTGGAGAGTAATATTCTTATACTGTTTAACTTCTTGATCAATGTTTAGCTGAAGGTATAGGCTGTGTGTTTATTGACTTGGCAGATGACACATGCCTGACAGCTACAATGGATGACAAAATTGGGATTCAAAGAAAATCTGGACAGGTAACAATATTGGTAGTACTCTTCCACCAGTCGCAGACAACCATGGATCAGCGCCTTGAAGAGTCACAGGCCACAGTGTGGCTGTGCAGTCCGATAGGGGAGCCGCAGCTCCTGCCGCAACGAGGACATTGGAAAACTGTGCTCTCTGTTGCCCTTCGGTTCCTGCGTCTCATTCATTTTTCTTCCTCCCGAGCTTGAAAGCTCATCTCAGATGCACACAGGCTGCTGCTGAATACTGAACTCCATCGGGCGCGGTCTTTGGCCATCTCCTCCCAGCTTAGCACCATGATGCTCCCAGATAAATAGTCTTACATATAGTTCCAAAATAATAACCTTCATAAGAATAAGATTAGGGAGATATATCCACACAGAAGGTTTTAGGGACAAAAATCTGGGGGTTTAAGCAACTACTCAATAAGGTTCAATAATGTGATATGGCAACCTAGAAAGCACACCTTCACCAAGAGAGGCACAGTTTCAAAGAAGTGAGGGGTGATGGTCCTGTTGTTCTCTGACCTGCTTATTCACATCTGGAGCACATATTTTAGGAAAGATATTGACAAGCTAGAAAGTGACTAGGAGAGATCAACCAAAGTGGTTCAGAACCTCCAGTTCATATAAGAGAAGGGTCATCTGAAGGAACTGGATATGGTTCTTTTGGAAAAGAGAAAGGGGTGGGGTGGGATATATTTTCAAATCTTCAAATATTTGAAGTGTGGAAGAGAAATTAGATTTGCTTTGCTGGGTCCCAGAGGGCAGAACTGGGAGCAATATATTGAAGGTGCAATGAAAAAATTTAGGTAAGAGAAAAAAAGGCTTCTTAACAATGGGTACTCCCCCAAAATGAGAAAAATTATCATGGAAAGCCAGTTGGTTCATCATCATTCAAATTCATAAAGTAGCAGTTCTCAAACTTTTTGGTCTCAGGATCCTTTTACACTTAAAAAAATTATTGAAGACCCTCCCAAGAGCTTTTGTTCATGTGATTTGTCTTCCAGGGGTATCAGCATTTATTCTGAAAAATTGGCAAATGCTATGATTTAGAGCATGATTTATTATTTTGTTGATTCTAGACTTAAGAAAGTAATGAAAAATGTTAGTAATGCAGATTACTAACATGTACTTCTCCCCACAACCCACTGAGATCTGGTTGTTAAACATTTGCCAGCAGACCTCTGAACATGAGTTCTTTCAAGGCAGGAGCTGTTCCATTTTTACCTTTGTATCCCTGGCACCAGCACAGTTCAGAACACTAACATAGAGAAGGGACTTGGTAAGTATATAAGGACAGATGTTATTTATGAGGAAGCCAAAAATGGCCACTGTAGTTTCTACCCATTGTTCTTGGATCTTTGGACTGAGCACATCAAATCCAGCCTGTCTCTCCATGTGGCAGCCTTTAAAGAACTTTTAGAAAGGGAACGTGCCACCTTTACTTATATCAAACCTGGTATCTACTTCTCTATCCCTTGCATCAGACAGATATATGTCAGTTCAATACTGATTTCAAATAGACTCAAGAATCTGTTACCTGCTTATAGGTAAGGAACGTGTAATCACCCTTGAAAAGCTTTGAACCTGATTTAGAGCTCATCTAAGCAACAGATTCCCATGAATATTTTACCATCTGTGGTCTCTCCTTCCCAGTTTACAGGGTGGTCATTCAGTTTCGTATCTGGGTAGGAAGGCGTAAATAATTTAATAAGTCACTTTAAAATATGCTTCCATTGTTTTCTGCTCACATATTTTTTATTTTTGGGGGGTAGAGAAAGGAAGGGCATTGTGACCAGATCCATGATTTCATCCCTATAGGGAATGCTCCAAGAGGAAATTCCTCCTACCAGTATAGATCTGTACCTGTTATGCAGTTCACAGTTACCTGGGAGACTGAAAGGTTTAATGACTTGCTCAGAATCCATACAACCAATATGCGTCAGGGGCAAGACATGATCCTAAATCTTCCTGCCTCCAGGGTCAGTTTCCTATTAATTATAAACTGCTGCCTTTTTCACCTAGTATATGAACATTAATCCACCACCATTGAATTATTGCTTAAATAGGGCTTTGTTTTTCAAATGATTCCTCAAGAGAATGATTGTCTGCTATGTCCAGATCATGGTGCTAAGCACTACAAGAGATAGTGAGGTTGTATAAAAACATTGTTCTTGCCCTTGTGGTGCTGAAGATATGGTCTGAAACCAGTTCTCTAATCTAGCAACTCTGGAGAGGGTACATGATTCACAATGGTGTAGCCCTGACTTCTATGGGAAACTCATCTCAGGCTTTCAAAATAAAGACAGTCCAAAGTTTGTTATTTTAAAATCTGAATATGATAACTCTATGGGGAAAAGAAACACTTCTTATAGTCAGATGAGCACTGGCCTTGGTGTTGGAAGAAGTTGAGGTTTTAGTCCAGGCACTTATCATTATCAATTAATCTCCATGATCCTAAGTATCTTTATCTATAAAATGGGGGGCAACAATTGCTCTACCTGTACTTTACAGGGTTCTTTTTCAATGAATTTACAAAGTATGATGAAAAGTATAATGAAATGATCATTTTTATAAATAACAGTGGCATCCAGGTGGCATAGTGAGTAGAGCACTCAATTGCTAATCAGCAAAACCTGGATTTCAAATCCTGCCTCAGACACTATCTCTATGACCCTAGGCAAGTCACTACACTTTTCTTTGTTAGTTTCCTCACCTGTAAAATAAGAATAATAACATCTAACTTAACTTACAGTGGTTACGAAAATCAAATGAGATAACATGTATAAAATGATTTGTAATCCATAAAATCCTACATAAATCCTTAAAGCCCTATATAAATGCTAGACATTTGGATTGTTATAAGATTCTGTATTCTATCTTGATCTCTAGGCTGAAATTTCCTCATCTGTAAAAAGAGAATACTGGACTAAGCAGTTTTAAAAGACTTTCTCGATCACATAGTCTAAGATTATAAACCAGTTATTTCAGTGAGCATGTTATAGTGGACTAAATGTTTCCTGGATTGAATTGAGTTGAAAGATCATTGACCGTGGAGTCAGAAGATCTTGGTTAAGACCTGGCTTAACCAAATGTGTTACATTTAACAAGTCACTTCAAATGAACTAATGGATGTGAGGTAGTGCATAACTCCAGAGGTCATATCATTGCAAGTTATCACCACCATAATAATTTGATAATTCTACAACACCCAAAATAAAAAGGCAAAATCTGTAATGCCTTTTGTTTTCTTTACAAATAAATGCCCTTTGATAAACTGTATTTTGATTATATTAAGTATAAGATGCCACCTGGGTTGGGGCAGCTAGGTGGCGCAGTGGATAGAGCACCATCCCTGGAGTCAGGAGGACCTGAGTTCAAATCTGGCCTCAGACACTTAACACTTCATAGCTGTGTGACCCTGGGCAAGTCACTTAACCCCAATTGCCTCACCAAGAAAACTAAAAAAAAAAAAAAAAAGGTGTTACCTGGGTTCTCAATTTCATGTTTTCCCCTCACTCTTTTAACAAGAAATACATTTGGATTTACCAGGTTCTCTTTGACAGGATCAGTCTTAGTTCTTTCTGACATATTTATGTTTATCCTCCTTATTATGGTAATTCCCATTTCTTTCTTCTAATTCAGTCAGTCAGCAGCTTTTAATTTTGAGTACTCAGAGTAGGCAGAATCCTGCATTAGCCAGATGGGGGTGGAAGCACAGACAACTAGAAAACAATACCCATATAAAAGGATTGATTTAAGAATACTTAGAATACAGCATACCAGTAATTGTGTATTGATAGATTCTGGTAAAAACAACTCAGTGCAAAAGGGTCAACTGAGTTTGGAAGAACTGATCGAGAATATTTTCTCACAAGATATGTTTCAAAAAAAAATCTTACCCAAGTAGGGGTAAATCTCCCTTAGTTTCAAAAGTAAAAGCAAAGCCATGATCAAAACAATTAGATGAATCTTCTATGGCTGGTCAAAAAAAAAAAAACACCTTATATGACTTACAGAGATTTGCCCCACCATGTGTGCTTAAGAGAAACTTATATTGGTAGAGATGGGGAGAATAGATATTGCAGAGCCAGTCCTGAATTCATATGAAGATATTCTCTGCCTACTTCCAATCCTGGAAAAGGGGCAAGAAAAGAGAAGGGTGGAAGTATCCTAATAAGATCAGTATGCATAGCCAAATCAAATAGGCAAATCAGATCTTCAAATGGCTATTTTTCCTAGACAGAAGACTCGTGACTTTGATGTCTATGACCACTAAACCATGGAGAACGGTCAAAGGAATTCTGGATAAACCATAATAGCATTTCAGAGTCATTTTTATATAAAAAGAAAAACTGTATAAATAATAAAAAATGACCAAATTCTAATCATGTCACTTACTGGAAGAAACTTAAGAAATGGAAAATTTAGGCAAGTGAATATGAAGGATTCAGAGAAATTTGGGAAGACAAATGAACAACTACAGAGCAAATTAATCAGAGTCCCCTCCTTTCCCCCAAAAAATATACAAAATAACCACAAAAACATAAAGGAAAACAACATTATTTAAAGTATATTTTACCAAAAATACTCAAAAACCCCACAAAAAACTCACATAATAAATACAATGACTAATCTTGACTCTAGAGGAAAGATTATTAAACATACTTTCCTCTTCTTGGTAGATAAGAAGTGGGCTATAGATATAGAATATGAGGCATATACTACCAGATATTGTCAATTACAGGGGGAGGAATATTAGGAAATGGTATATATTATAAAAATTGAAAGTAATCATTCTAACTTTGGCCCCTGACATACTTGAAATTAATCTAGATATAATTACAGATTTTCCTTTCAGCAAAAAACATATTCATAAAGACTAAAATAAGAACATATAAAGCTTTACATTGTTGTTTTATGGTAGAACTTCTGGAATCATATGCACTGTTAGAACTGACAGAAAGATAATGGAGGAAATTGGAATATAATACATGATGGAGATAAATGTTCTTTTGTTTCTTTGTGTCAAGGATTTCCTCTGTGACAAGGTACAGTTGTCAAACCTTCAGCAGGACTTGACTTTTTTGGCAGGGAAAACAATTGCAATCTGCAGTTTTCTGACTGCTTTCCAAATATAGTTCCCTTTTGTCACAAAGGTAACTGACAAACCAAAGGAACACCAACCAGAGAACCAAGCAAGCAACTCTCAAAGCTGAAAAGTGACTTCAAGCCTAGTCAAAGGCTCCAGTGGGAAGGTAGAGAAGCTTAAAAGGGGGTCACTGAGTAATTCTAAAAAGTCTTAGCCAGGGCTTGAATGTGATAGTAGTATTGCTCAGCAGAAATTAAACTCTTATATGCAATGCACAAATATAGTGATCATACCAAAGTGCTTAAATGTTGCTTTTAGGCCAAGATGACTTCACCTCCCTTTGAGGTCAAAGGGAGCTGTTCCAGATTTTAGGTTCCATTGCATGTTTTAACAAATCTGCCTTGGTGTTAATCACCATGGCAACAAGAAAAGTTACTTATAAGCTTTGATCTTTTTTTCTAAACACACTTAGCCAAATAATTCCAGTATCTAATTCGATAGACATTTCATCTAGCATCCTAAAAATTCTGAAACTGCAGGCTCCATTTTTAAACCAGAAAGATTCATCTATACCCATACAAAGTCACATATATCTACTAATACAATGTAAAACAAAGATTAGAACCACAAAATTATGTGAATCAAGAGTTAAGATTGCAATACAGTACATTTTGCATCTCACTGTTCCTAGGTACTAAACCAAATGGATGGCAATGAAATTAGAGTCTGGCTTTATATCTGCTTGGCTGAAGAGGTCTGCAATAACAAACTCTGTTTACAAACATCGGTTCCCTACAGTGTCTAATCATGTTTGGTTGAGATCTAAGCTTCTTAAATATGGGATCATGTAAGTTAATGTGGGGATCATGAAAAATTTGGCAAGAGTAAAAGGCTACCTATTTTATATACCTATATACCTGGGGTCACAGAAAAATTTCTTGGGCAAAAAGGGGTCACAACTAGAAAAAGGTTAGGAAGCTCTGGTCTAGATCAGATCATCCACTAGATTTAATTCAACAACTGCTTTTGGCAAAAGATAAATTTTTTGTTAACCATTCTTCATGCTACTGGAAGGAAAAGGAAAAAGGGAGATGTTTCAGAAAAAGGGGAAAAACAAAGAGAATTTCAGAAAGTAGGAAAGGGGAAAAAGAAATGGGAGAAGAAAATTAGGGAAGGGAAAGGGATGGAGAAGATGAAAAAAATTCAACTTTCTTTTCTGTTACTGGATTCTTGGTTCTGGGATAGGAGATTTTCCTTCTCAACAACTCAATGCCACAATTTGCAAAAATGGAAATGCTTCTACTGAATATCTCCCTACATCTCAGGGGAATGAGTATGAAAATTTTTAAAAATCAGATGTAAAGAATTTTGAGACCCATCAAATGTTCACACATATACATATACATACACACACACACACACACACACACACACACACACACACATATATATATATATATATATGGGCATATACATGTATGTCGGTGTGTATATGTGTTAATGTATATGCACATTGTGTACCTTTATTTTCACATGTGTATGCATATATACATACACATGTTGCAAAAGTATACATTTGTATATATTCACATATATACATCTATATCTTCATTCTTAGGATTCATTTTTTTCATAATAGCACTTTCCAAAGAAGCAATGGCTCATTTCTTAAAAGAATCATAAAATTAAGAATGAGCATAGATATAACATCCAACCTCCTGTAGTGGGTTGGGGGCTGGTAACATGGCATCAGACAGTGGTTAAGTCTCTCCTGACTACTCTCTGCTACCCAGATTACTATATGTTAAATGTGTGGTCATGCCAATAGGTAAGAGAATACAAGCCAAAGCATACCGCAAAAGCTTGAGAGTTTTATTCAGAGTTTTTATTCAGTTTTATTCAATATGACATGACTGACTGACTCGTGGACAAGCTGGTAGTTCAAGGAATTGATTTCTGAAATACCACTTCAGGGAAGAAACACATTTTGAATTGGGCCTATAGAAAACACCTAGTTCAAGTGTCACCTCTTCCAAGAGGCCTGCCCCCTCTTAAATCACTGTATATTTTGAATACAGTCTACTTATCTGTGACACATTGTATCCCCCCACAGTTAAGTGCTTTTGTGTGTGTCATGGACCCTTCTGATAGTCTCAGGATGTTTTAGGGTATGATTACAGAGGAAACCACCTATGTGAAGTATAGTTAGCAAACCACTTTTTGTTTGTTTATTTCTTTGTTTTTGTGAAGCAATGGTGGTTAAGTGACTTGCCCAGGGTCACACAGCTATTAAGTGTCAAGTGTCTGAGGCCAGATTTGAACTCAGGTCCTCCTGAATCCAGGGCTGGTGCTCTATCCACTGAGCCACCTAGCTGCCCCAAACAAGTTTTTTAAAAGCTTAAAACTTCCTGAGGGCAGGAACTCTCCCATTTTTGTATCTGTATCCACAGCACAATGCCTGGCACAGAACAGGAACTTAGCAAATGCTTGTCACTAGGTTTTAACTGTTGAGGACACAAGGTGTTATCTTCTTGCTTGGTTTATAAATCTATGCCTCCCTCTCTCCCCAGTAAGTCCATATCCTTGATATTTTGTGGATCAAAATTCTATGCAAAGTGTAACTTATGACTCCTCATTGAAATATTTTACTTTTGCCAACCACAGAACACACAGCTCATAACAAAGGCATTTAAATAATGATAAAAGTAAATAGGATATTTCCCTTTTAAACCTTGAATTTACTCTCCTTCAAGTACATATACACAGTGAGAAGGGTTAAACCTCGATAGAAATTGTGTGCCGTGTTCATAAGTGGGAAACACCTGTGACCAGGGAAAGCTTCTGCATAAAAAGGAGCAGTCACAGGAAACAGAGGCAATGAGAATGGAAGCATGGAGAAACTCAGACCCCCAACTCTGCAAAACCGTTCACATCCTCAACTGATGCTATCACGCCACTGTCCATCTGTCAGCTAGACATGCTTGTCTTCAGTCATTGCTCTTATCTATGTTTCACCAGACGTTGTTCTCCGTCGCTTCTATGCCAGACAGTACTGATGTCTCCAGCTGGACAACCGCTCCAGCTATTTTCAGGGTCATCTAATACCTAGTATAACATCCACTATGGATGCAGGGTTTGTAACTCTTTAATAAGATCCTTTAACTACCTATGCCCTAAACTGGGGGCTGTTGGAGAGTCATTGGGGTAAGTGAGTCTTTCCACAGAGGAGAGGCTACAATTTTTTCAGTGTCCTGTGCCTCATCTTTAGCTTCAGCTAAGGTGCTACCATCAAAGCCAACAGCATTGGAACTCAGCCCTTCTTCCCCTGGATGTGCTGCAAGCAGTGATCCTTTCTCCTGCAGGGTAAGCTTCCCCTCTTCTCCATAGGTGATCTCAGCCAATAATCATAAAGCAAGCCTTTAGTCTTAAATTTCTCAGACAGCAAAAAATCATAGGATCAAAGGTTTGCCCTTTGAAATTTTTTTTAGAAGTATTAACTAATTCTTTTTTCAAACTCTGCTCTGATGTGAACTTTAACTGCTCTGTCCACTGTTCTTTGCCCTGGGTCTCTGGATTCAACTCTCGCCTCATTTATAGTCTGAGATAAATTTTAGTCCTTAAGTCTCATGATATACCTAGGCTGAAGTAAATCTCTCTGGGGCTCTATCTTGCATAAAAGTGGGAAAAAATGAGTGAGAAACACTTGTCAAAGGAACTATTCAAACCTTAGCCACAGCAGCCCCTCTGTTCTATGCAAAATAGCAAATGTGATCTTTGTCTCACATCCTTTAGCAACACACAAAGACTATTCTCCTTCTCTGATTTCTCTTCATATTTTGCTGAGTTGACAAAGGAAGGAGGGAAACCTATCTCACCAACCTGCACCTAGACTTGCAGGCTTATCACACATCATACTTACAAGACCTGATATAAACTTGCCCTCCCCAGAGAATATTTTATTTTGTGACTGAACAATAACTATTGGGAAGGGGAGCACTAACTTAGTGAGGAACTCTGACTTGTAGAAAAGTACCAGACCTCAGCAGTTTCACACCAATTCTGCCTTTGTTATACCTGTATATGTCACTTCTCCATGAGTTTTTACATAAGTTCCTTAAACCAGGAGCCAGGCACCTCGTTCAATGAATTTTTAAAAAGCAATAGCAAGGATATCGATGTTGCCTATATGAATTCATTAGCACAATGGGATGTTACTTCAGATAAACAGTGTGGAAAGAGATAAATCTATGAGATTCATCTGAACTGAAGCCTCATTTCACTTCAGGAGAATATAGGATTACGACTCTACTCTGATCTAAAATGCTATAAATAGGAAAAGGTTAGTGGTAGTAGTACTTTGTTCCTCTTGAAATCCTTTATGTAAAGGTTATTTTCATATTAACTGTCTACTTGCTCAAGTGTCAAGTCTGAACTATAAATAGATACCTTATCTTAACACAAAAGATAAAAACACAAAATTTCTAACAGGAATGGTTGAGATTAGTATGCAAATAAATACCTCAGGATACTTTAAATGTTCTATGTTATTTATCAGTCATGTATTTACTGGGGACTTAATACTTGGTTATCATTCCTAGGTGCACTGGGGGATACAGAAGAAATAAAATAACTGACAGTTCTTTGAAGTTTTCAAAGCACTTTCCATACATAATATCATTTACAATCTTGGGAATTCGCATTACTATTACTTGGCTCAGAGAAATTAAGTGACTCAGGATCACACAACTACTATTGTACATAGAGGTAGAATATGAACCCAGATCTTCCTGATTCTTAAGACCAACTCTCAATGTGCTATGCCATTTGTCTCCCATTAGGGCAAAGAAATGAAATTATTCAATTCATCTCTTTCCAAGTAACATCTTCGCACATGTATTTCCCTATGGTTTATGAATGGTAGAGTAGTAGCGATTGTCCTACAGAAGTCATCACAGGGAAAGGATGCCTGGAACCTATTGCAAATCTGACTTTGTCAGTCCCTTTGCCTTTAAAATTTCTGGCAGACTGTGGACAATGGATGTCCCTTAGACTTTTATGACCGAAAAATCTTCAGCTCAAGAGAGAAAAAAAAACCACTGGGTAATGACATAAAGCAAAACATGAGGCATAAAATTAGCAGTTTCTTCAAACCCTCAACCCTCATAAGTCAATAATGGGTTTCTTTAATTCTCTCCAGTTATTACTCAGCTGAACGACATTCCTGACAGTCCCACAATAGAAAAATCTATTAAATTTTCTCTGTGCCTATAGGAAAGAATATTTTAAATTTAGTCCCTTTAGCAATAGATTTCTAAATAACTGTGAAAATAAATTTTGGCTGCTTGGATGTGGCATTATTAGTATTATTATTCACAAAATTATTATATTAACAATGCTTACCTATCTTTAGGATGGCTACTATGAATTGGAGAATAGAAAAAAATTCATGTGAAGACTTTTCCTGAACTCCCTTGTTGAATGTCTATGATGAGATGCATTTTCTAGCTTGGAGTAGAGAATAAGCCAAGCTAACTTTTCTCCTATAGCCCAACAAGAAGGACAGTTTTGCTTGACGATCCTTCTGTTCCTGTTATTTATTTAATTCAGAGCTATTTATATTTAATGTTCAGATTCATTACTAGCACATAAAAAAAGTCATAGGCTCTGTCCCATTTTCAGTCAATCTACAAATGAGTCATCTGTTAATGAGTAACCTGGCCATTAATCAATTGCCAACTTAAGTTTGACCTGAAGAAGTACTCAGCCCTCATCTTTGACACATAAAGCAATCATTTAAATTATGCTACTTTTGTCCTTAGACAAAAATCAAGATTTAGAATGAACATGTGTCTCATATTTGATAATATTCAAGGATAAGACAATCTACATCATGTTCCTTTCTAGATATAGGATTCATGGAGGAAAAAGCACAAGATAAGACAACAAAGTTATGAAGATTCAATCAAAAAGGTAGAAGACAGAGCACATAGTAGAAGTAAGGTTGTAGCAGAAACTTCCATGTACAAAATGTCAATAGAACCGTTATGGTAGAGCGGAAAGAACAGGGTATCTGGGTCCAAAATTACCCACTGCCCATACTTATTATCTATTACCTTGACCAAGTTACTTAATATCTCATGGGATTAGTGTCATCATCTCTAAAATTAGGGGATTAAACTAAAGGGGTTCTATGGCTTCATCCAGGATTAAATCTATGATCTTTTATCAAAGTTTCATGGAAGGACATGAATAAGATGAATTGTAATCTGCACTGATGACCAACACATCATGAATTTATCAAAATAGAAATGCAATATGGCCAAATTAGTTTTAAGTGTAAGGAATTAATTGTGATTTGGGGTTTTCATAACCCTATCTTTGCTTCATTATGGTCAGACTGAAAAAATGTAAGCTGAAAGGCCTAAGAGAGGATAGGTGTGTACTTTGGGAGATAATTGAACAAACAAGAGTAGCTCTAACCACAGGCAACATTTATTGAAACTAAGTAACTATGCCTCCCTCTAATAGCTTTCCCACACCCACATGGGTCTGGCCAGATTATAATGGGGACAGCTCATGTGGGTGTGCTGAGCCAATTGGAGACTCATCATGGCTAAGAATTGCCCCTCCTATTCCTGTGGGAAAGTCAGTTAGAGATACAGTTTAGTTTCAGTTAAAGGAGTTAGAACAAAAGGCAGTTAGGAGAGAGTTATGAGGGAAACAGAAGGAAGGCAGACATTTTAGAGGAGCTGCTGGTGTTTGACCTTCAGACAAAAACAGAAGAGACTACAAAGCTAATTTTCCTTAAAGCTATACATTTCAGGTGTTGGTGAGTTTGTGTTTTCTTTGAGGCAAAGCTAGCTTTCTGGAGCTACCTGGGCTGGAGGTAGGTTTGGGTGCCTGGGGACTTCTTTTTACCCCAGAGATTTATACACTGTTTCTAGTTCTATTAATCTCACTTGTATGACTCAGATATTGTTTTGAATTTTTTCCCATTAATAAACCTGTTTTGTTTTTAAAAGAGGCTGTTTCTTTTCTTATCCAATATTAAGGCAAGCCACCCAATTAACTCTTCCCATACTAAATTTGGCCCTTACATAAGGAAATATCCAAAATTTGTGGCATTTCTAAATAAGCCTGGCCATACCATAGTCTTTATCTGATTATGTAAGTGGTTACATACAACAGTGATCAGGAAATTTATATGTTGACCATAGAGATCTATTATCATCACTGATCATAGCAGGACTGACACAAGGGGGTAATAATAACCTCAGCTTTTTAGGTTTTGTGTGAGCAAGTAGAGACAGCACTTCACAAGATGAAATGAAGAAGAATGACTGGAAGACCAAACACCCATGGAAGAAATCTGTGCTACTTACGGGTGACCCAATTTTAAAAGCATTGAAGGATGGATATTTAAGGTGACTCAGAAATGAGAAAGTAACAAGTGAAAAAATCACAGACACATTATTACCTGGATATAACTTAGAAGACAATACCTCCCCAACTATAGTCCAACTTTTTCATCTCTAAAACAATCCTTAGAAGAATGCCATACACACATATCATGGGTATTCTTGAAGAAATTACAAGAAGGAAACAGATTTGAGGAGATTACTTTTTTACAACAGATTCATAATTTACTAAAAGATATAAAGAACATGAGAGTTAACTATGTTTATTATCTGTCATTGCTTTAAAACATTTGTTTCAGTAGGGCAAAATAGAACCTTAAAGGGTCTCCACCAATTGACCCTTTGCACATGGTACTATCATTCAGGATTCCTTAATATATGCAACAAAGAGAACTTTCTTTAATGATCCTCTGATTACAAAGTGAGACATAAAACACATCCTCCCTTTAGTTTTTCACAGGGGATCCATTCCATCAATGAGTTGCACTACACACATCTCATATGTATTTAAAGTAAAAGAAAATGTGATTAGTATTAGTCAAACATGTCCTACATTAATGTTCTAATATTAGCCTAATGCCTTTCTCAGCTAAAGCTTTGATGTGCTAATAAAAAACAAATCTAACAAATGGTATCTCCATTTACCAGATGTTCAAATAAAGGTTATCTTCATTCCCAGCCATCATTAGCCATGATGCACAGTACCAATCATTATGGCAGAACTGTGATTAGAAAAAGAGCACAATTTCATTGTGGAGAAAGGGACCATGGACCATTTTTGGTGTGCTACTGGGGATGTGTGTTCCCTGATGTTAATCTTTGAAGTAGAGTTGCACTTTTAGTGGAGGTAAGCCAACCACTATCTTAAGACAGAAGAGCACTTGCATACATCCTTAGAACCTTACTGCTGGATTGTCAAAAGTACCCAAATCATGGGAACATTTGCCTCAAACAGCATGTTTACAGGAGTTGGAGGGAAAAGTATTAAAAACAAGGAAGAGCTTATTTTGTTTTCTCAAATGGGAAGCATATTTTCTTCTTAAGTGTATTTAATGAATATGTTTATTTCTATTGAAGAGGATGAAATAATAAATTAAGCAAGTCCATAAGTCAGAAGTTTGTATTCTAGGAAAAGACAAAATAACTTATTACCTTTAATAAAATGATACTCTTAATATCCCAGCTTCTGTTGTCTATTTTAAATGCAAAACATAATTTCCAATTGTCAGATTATACAAATGCATTTAATTTTTGTCTTTAAAGTTCTAAAATGGTCATAAAAACTTCAGTTAGTTAAATTTAACAAATTAATGCTTCGATTATCTCATAAACAACATTTGATACACACTAATTTCATTGTGGTTATATGTATATATGTATATAATATGTACACCCCCCTGTATTCGCAATTATATTCAGAAACAAAATTCAAAGTATTTTCATAAACTTGTGAGAGAAAAGAATCAAATTCAAGTGCAGTGGCTCCAAAAAATTTCCCAGGTTACCATAGTAATGAAGTACCCTAACTTCTGAAGAAAAAGAATCACAGAATTTTAGTGCTGAGAGGGAGCTTGGAGCTTGGAGGACACTTCTAACCCAACCTCCTCATATGATAGATAAGGGAAAAGAGGTCTAGAAAAGGTAAGCATCACACAGCTAATTAATGGCATAGATAGAAGGATAATGCAGGTTGTAAGACTCTTTGTCCAACATTCTCTAAACTACTTTATAGTTTTCTTTTTAACAATCTTAAGTATGTTTTCCCTTATTTTGTGTGCCAACAACTTATCTGAAGACAGAGAGAAGGAAAGCTCTGATATGGAAGATGAGAGTACATTCAATAAATCAATCAGGATCCCTAAGCACCTTGGGACCATTGCCTGTTATTGCAATTATTAATTAGAGCACTGTCCTGATAGACCAGAAATTCTGACTTCACAC
The DNA here is from genome assembly GCF_019393635.1 of Dromiciops gliroides. Taxonomy (NCBI): domain Eukaryota; kingdom Metazoa; phylum Chordata; class Mammalia; order Microbiotheria; family Microbiotheriidae; genus Dromiciops; species Dromiciops gliroides. The sequence goes on along the minus strand of NC_057866.1, from coordinate 176,530,064 downwards.
TCTGACTTTAATCTCATTTTAATAAAGAAGCATGCTCTGCAAATCAGTTGCATCATTTCAAAGGCAATTCTTCACAGAATTTTGAATTTGTGCATTCATATATGAAATATTAGAGTGATTTGAAGCAGAGTTAGTAAATGTACTAAAATATTTACTTTTAATTTCCATCTTTATCTGACTCCTTCTCTGACCTTAATTGCGTATTTGAAGAGTAATGTAATTTTTTTCCTATACAGCTTTTCATATTTTATGTCATTAATCCCCTATTAGATACAAGGAGAGAGAGAGGAAGTAGGCAAGAGAGCATAAGTAATACTTGCCATGTTGTCAAAGTCATATAGAAATGGATCCCTTCTTGCTCTATATCGATTCCAAAAACCACAAATTAACATTATCTATATTGTCTTGTATTTTTATTTGTTTTGTTAAACATTTCCCAATCACATTTTAATCCTGTTCAGAGGCATCATGTGACGTATGAGTGGTGAGATACGGCTGCAGAAGGTCTTGTGGGTCATCTATTCTAAGCCCTTAAAAAATGGTTTTCTTCCATACTAGCCTCAAATGTGTTTTCTATCTGTGCCTACTTGTAGCTCCTCCCACAGCCAGCTATTTATAGACCCATTATATGTCTGCCAATCACCTCCATGCTCAAATGTTATTTTTATACACCATGACATAAGAGGAATTAAAACTAAGATCAATCATAATTTTAATATTTATTACTTTTCTTCTTTACTTAGCTACATTGGTGATAGATTTATATAAAATTTAACAAAATTCTCCCACTGAAATATAGGAAATCAAAGGAACATTAGATGACAGCTGAATTTTAAAAATATAAGCAGAATCAGTTTTAGCTTGAGATACTCAGAACATTATTTCTTTAGTTATATATTTTAATATTTCCTAACATGTCATCTCAGATATTATCTAGCATATATAGATTTTTTTACTTGTTTGCTTATCTATCTATTTGTTTGTTTGTTGAAACTGGGTTTCCCTATCTCTCCCAAGCTGGAAGTGAAGGGGCTGCATACAAGCTTGAAAAAGAATGTTTGACCCATTCTGTTTCCAACCATGATCAGCTTGCCCCTTCTTAGGAATTCTGGTGGCTCCCTTCCTCCTGGGGCTTACCAGTTTACACAGTGTAGACACCCAAGAGGCTTTGACCCACTTCAACTCACAACTCTTGAGCTCAAAACTCAAGCAATTCACCAACCTCTACCTAAACAGTATCAGAGATTACAGACGTGTCCACTATCCCAGGCCAAAATAGCCTTCTTTCAAAACAAACTTTTCCTATAATGTTGTTTCTTCTTGTGTCTCTCTATCCCTATTGCCTTTTTTTTTTTTTGGTGAAGCAATTGGGGTTAAGTGACTTGCACAGGGTCACACAGCTAGTAAGTGTCAAGTGTCTGAGGCCGTATTTGAACTCAGGTACTCCTGAATCCAGGGCCAGTGCTCTATCCACTACACCACCTAGCTGCCCCTCTCCTATTGCCTTTTAACCTGAAGTCCATGGATCGACTTCTTGGGGTCCATGAACTTTAACGGGAAAAAAATACATTTCCATTTCACTAACCTCTAATTGAAATTTAATTGTTGCTTCAGTTGGGAATGTAAGTAACAAATACTATTTTGAGAAGGGGCCCATGGGTTTCAACAGTGTGCCAACAGGATCCATGACAGACACACAAAAAGATTAAGAATCCCTGGCCTAGCACAGAGTAGGCAGGTATTTAAAAAGTATTTGTCAAATATTGATAGCAAAATAATTTTAAAGACAAGTAAAATGCCAAAAGACTGCATAATATATGCTATTGAGACCATGAGGGGAGAAGTGTAGATAATGACATAAAAAATGGCTGATGAATATTCATGGATGCATTTCTAGACTTCAAAGGAATTCTGCCACTCCCTTAGTCCTATCTGCTTACCCTAAGACTGCCACATTCATAAAATTCTTTTTATGCCTGTCTTGTGTGAATCCCTCAGTCCTTAACATCTGTGAGCCATCCAGAATTAGACTGCTTCCTGGCCAAGACTGGTTGCCTGGGGCTTAGTCACCCAAGCATACTGTTATTTCCTCAAACCATGCCAAAGCAATGAGCCAGTGATGACGGTGAAGCAAAGGGGCCACACAACTGAGATGGTATCCTTTTTGGATGAGCCAACATGTCTACTAAATCTGTTTATATAGTATCAGTAAACCCTGCAGTTACATCAATTTAATATGTCTTTATGTTTCCTGAATTCCCTGAACCTGTATATCACTCTGTAAATCCATTTCCTAGTATCAGAAGTTTCTCTGAGTTCTGGCCAAACTCCATGAACTTATCTTTCCTGTAACTTGCCTGGTGTCCAACTTTTTATTCTATCATTTCAAATACTCTTTACTTTTGCCAAGCCAATATTTTCCTGAGTCATAATTTCTTTCTTCAACAATAAACTCATCTTTCTTTTTTGGATCTGTAAGAATTCAAGTTTTAAACGTTTTACCACAAAACCATTGTTTTGTCAAAGAAAGCACGAGTTAGAAAGAGAACGGGGCAGCTAGGTGGCGCAGTGGATAAAGCACTGGCCCTAGATTCAGGAGGACCTAAGTTCAAATCCAGCTTCAGGCACTTGACACTTACTAGCTGTGTGACCCTGGGCAAGTCACTTAACCATCATAGCCCTGCCACAAAATAAATGATTTTTTAAAAAATATATTAAGGAAGGAAGGAAGGAAGGAAGGAAGGAAGGAAGGAAGGAAGGAAGGAAGGAAGGAAGGAAGGAAGGAAGGAAGGAAGGAAGGAAGGAAGGAAGGAAGGAAGGAAGGAAGGAAGGAAGGAAGGGAGGGAGGGAGGGAGAGAGAGAGAGAGAGAGAGAGAGAGAGAGAGAGAGAGAGAGAGAGAGAGAGAGAGAGAGAGAAAGAGAAAATGGGTTTTGCAATTGGACTACCAGGGTTCAAATCCTGCTTCTGTCATTTGCTACTGAGGACAATTCACTTAGGTTCTCTCAGTCTCTGTTTCCTTAATCGGTAAATGCAGAAGTTGTTCTAGATGGCCTCTGAGGTCCTCTTCAGTTCTAAATCTTTGAATTTATAAGTGACATCTAGATAGATAGATAGATAGACAGACAGACAGAGATGCAGAGATATACAGAGAGAGATATACATAGATATCTCTATATCTCTATATACATACCAATAGATCAATATAGATGGTGATATATATGCATGTATCTACAATTTGGTAAACTATATAATCTGAATTATGCTTATTTTACATCATTTGTCTGCCTCTGTATAAGCCCCTGAGAACTCAGAATAGACTATTTCACATATGGCTTTTTCCATGAAGAGAAACAAGAACATCTATACAAAAACACCTATTTGTAATCCCAGTGATATCCTATCCAAAATAGAATATGGTTTTAAATTTCATGGTTTCAAAGGTTGTTTTTTTGTTCATCAATACAATGGCTATCTGTATTCCACATGATAACTACCCATTTGGAGGTTGGAAATATCAACAAACAGTTATATCAGGTACATCAGGATTCCCTGGCAATTGTCAAAACAACCCAATTTAGTTGATGATTTATTCAAAACTGAAAAGGCCTCTGACTATTCTCATTTTCTTTAACTCATTAAATTTTTCTTAAAAGAATGTGGCTCGGGGTAGCTAGGTGGCGCAGTGGATAGAGCACCGGCCCTGGATTCAGGAGGACCTGAGTTCAAATCCAGCCTCTGACACTTAACACTTACTAGCTTTGTGACCCTAGGCAAGTCACTTAACCCCAATTGCCTCACCAAAAAAAAAAAAAAAAAAAAAAAAGAATGTGGCTCATTGAGGACAGCATGTTCTTGGCTACACAATTACAATGGTGATGTGGGGACCACTTGTCACTTGAGCTTAACTTTGTAAGAATAATCCAATGATAATACTTTCCATGTATTATTGCTTAAGGCTTTCAAAGTACTTTACACCATCATTTCATCTCAATATATCAGACATGTCATGCTAGTGTCATCATCGGCCTCGATTCTGATTAGAAACTGCCTATCACAAATCCTAAGCGAGTTGTTTGAGACTCTGGGAGGTTAATGGTTTACCCCCAGTCACAGGGTCAGTAAACATCAGAGACAGGATTTAAACCCAGATTTTTTTTTCGAATACTATGACCAGCACTCTTATTTACCATGCCACGTTGTCTTCCCATCATTCATCTCATTTTAAGGCAACAGATTGTAGCCTTGTACTCCTTCCTGTTCTGTTTATTTCCTTGAATTGTTTCCCTGGGAAGAGAAGGGAAGGGAGGAGGACAGAAGAGAGAGAAAAAGGAGAGAGGGAGAGTGGGAGACGTAGAGGGAAGAAGAAGCAAAGGTGAGAGAGAGGAGAGGAGGGAGGAATGGGAAAGGAGGAAGAGAAGAAAAAGGAAGGAAGGAAGGAAGAGAGGAGGAAAAGGGAAATAGAAAGTAGGGAAGAATAGGGGAAGAGTGGAAGAAAAAATTGAAAGAGGAGAGGAAAAGAAAAATGAAAGGAAAGGAACAAGAGGGGAAGAGGAAGGAGAGGGAGAGGGAGGAACAGAGAGGAAGAGAAGACATAGTAATTTCTGATAATTCAGGCTACTCGTTCTCATTCTCACATGATAGGACAAAAGGGTACTTACCATTGGTACATTGCAGTGTCCTCTCTTGCCATCTTCTTTGCCCATGGGATTCAGACTTCCCCAAAGATGTGGCACAGAAGGCAGAGGTAGAAGCCAATGTGCCATGAGGAGTGAAATGAGGTTGCAGACAGATTGCAGTAAAGCCAGGAGAATTTTTAGGCCTGCAGAAGATAATGTGATGATTAGATTCACTACAATTGTAGGTTCCAAAATCTTAACTGGTTCCTCACTGAAGCAAGATAATCCTTCCACATCCCCAGAATAAACTTGCCCTCGTACTTACCACAATGGCTCATTGAACCTCCCATAGCATCCCCTCCCCATTACAGCATGTCAGCTGAAGTCTCTGCCTCCTACTTCACTAAAAAAATGGAGACCTTTAAGTAAGAACTCCTTCTTCCCTCCTCCTTCTCTCATGTCATCCAAAGGTCTTTCTTTACTATCTTCTCCTTCACTTCTCACTTTTTTTTTCCAGGACAATGAGGGTTAATTGACTTACACACAGCCAGTCAGCTTCAAGTGTCTGGAGCTGGATTTGAACTCAGGTCCTCCCGAATCCAGGGCCAGTGCTGCTCACTACTTTTCACTCTTTTTTTTTTTTGGTGAGGCAATTGGGGTTAAGTGACTTGCCCAGGGTCACACAGCTAGTAAGTGTTAAATGTTTGAGGCCGGATTTGAACTCAGGTCCTTACTTCTCACTCTCAAAGACAGTTTGCCCAGGCAACCTCTTCTACAATCATCCTGGATCCCATCTGTCCTGGGTTCTCTTCTTTCTCTATTCTATCTCCCTTGGTGATCTTACCAGCTCCCATGGGTTCAATTATCATCTCTCCACAAGAATGACATGTACCAAGCCTTTGCCTCCCAGGTTCCGGTCTTGCATCACAGCTGCCTATTGTACATTTCAAAACATGCATCATTCAGATATCCCAACATGTCCCAAACAGAACTCATACATCCTTCAAAACTCTCCCCATCCCAAATTTCTCTGTTACTGTTAAGAGAACCACCACCATCCCAGTCACCCAGACTCAAAACCTTGGTGTCATTCTTGACTCCTCTCTCACCTTGCACATATCCAGTCTCTTTCCATCACTTGACATTTCTACCTTCATAACATTGTTCTTAACCCCTTCACTCTATTCATACAACCACTAACCTACAGACTCCCATCACCTGACACCTGGACTACTGCAAAAACCTTATAGGTAGTCCTAGCCTTATTGCCCTCCTTACACACAGCACTCCAGCCCCAGCAACTCAGTGCCTTCTGGGTGACCATGCCCCACATCTGGAATGTTCTCTCTCCTCATTTCCACTGCATGACTCACCTGGCTTTCTTCAAGACTTATCCCAAATTCTATCTTCTGCAAGAGCCTTGGCATGCCTACTACTGTCACTCAACTGAAATTACCTTCCATTTACCCTCTATCTAGGTTGTATCTATGTAGTTTGCATGTTATCATTTCCTGTGGCATGTGAATTTTGTGATTTTTGTCTCTGTACCACTAGCACTTAGCACAGTTATCTGTCCCACAGTAGGTACTTAAATTCTTGTTGACTGACTGAGTAATTGATTGACCCAGGGGGAAGCTAATTCAGCTAGGAGAGTTTTTGATTCTGTATCAGAAACAGCAACTAAGAGATACAGGAGAATACATCTATTATTGCTAGGACTGCCAGCTTTTCTGAATACTAAATAACTTTGGATAGATGCTTTCCAAGTCTGTGATTTTGCTATGGAGGTCAGAAGTCCCTTACTATCTTTTCCATTTTTTCTTCTCAGTCTGAGTAGGAAATGAAGAAAGTACACCCTTTCTACTTCTATTCATTCCTTTCCACAAACAAATATGTGCAATTGGAATGACTCCGCTCTGCACCCAAAGATCAGGATATTGTGCTTTTTAGCAAAGGACTGTCTCTTGAGCGTGCTCCAGAGAGAAATTAACAATGTGTCTGTGCCTGAAGTGAAATGCCACCTAGTGAACAATTTAGATGCTGGACTCAGCTAATTAAGCTCCCTTAAATGAATAATAGTAACATGTTATCTTTCTGTGGGTTTAAAGAAGACAACTGTGGAGCCACACAACCCACAAGAAGTCATTTGTGGAGCCCAGTATCACAAAACATTTGTGAAGTACCCACTGTATATAAAAATGCTGAGCTATGATCATCATAACCCAGATCTTACAGATAATGAAGTAGTTCTAAGTAATACTAGCTACTTCCCAGGGTAGCTTTATGACTTTATTGTTAAGAAAACTGAGGTTGACAAAGGTGACATAATTTGGCCAACATCAATCAGCTCATAAACAACAAAGCCGGAACTCAATCCTGGAGCGTTTGACTCCAAGTCCAGAGTTCTTTATATTATACAATATTGTCTCACAAGACACAAGTCATTGAAGAGTTTGGGTAAATGCATTTCAAAACCATGATATAAGAAGGATGATGGAAAATGTGTCTAATTCATATGGCATACCTTCTTTTGAAAAGACAATGATTAGCCAACCATTAGGATAGTTGTTTAGGTGACACAGTGGATAGAGCAACAGATATGGAATCAGGAAGACTCGAGTTCAAATCCAGCCTCAGACACTTACTAGCTGTTTGACGCTGGTCAGTTCACTTAACCCTGTGTGCCTCAGTTTGCTCATCTGTAAACTGAGCTGGAGAAGGAAATAGCAAACCACTCCAGTATCTTTGCCAAGAAAACTCCAAACAGTGTTACAAAGAATCAGACATAACTGAAAGTACCTGAAAAACAACAAATGGTTGGTTTACATATAATGTGGGATGTGACCAGAAATGAGCCCCACATTTCAAGAACTTCACTTATCCCAATCATCACATTCCAAACAACAAATAACTAATATGTTCATTATTGGAAGATGGAAACAATGATATCAGCAGAGTGTTCTTTGCCATAGCACAACCTCCATGACTTTAAGAAGACCAAGATGTATGAGATGGAAGAATTACTTTACCATCCAATCATTGTATGAGTCCTATCAGAAACTTTGAGTCAACCTTCTGTTCAGAAAAACTGAATTATGGATTAACGTGACATAGACTGTGAAGAAAACCTAAATTTCTCTCACTAATGCACTTGATCACCAGTTGACTTCTAATTTCCCATTAACAGTAACAGGAATCTGATAACAGTATTACCAGCTGCTTTTGCAATCAGCCCTCTGCATTTTACTGAGCTAAAGTCCTCATAAGTATGTTTATATAGAGGTTTCTCCCCTTCTCGCTGTGCAGAAAATGAAAGAGGGTGCTGGGAAAGTTGTTTGCCTATAGATTTTCCCTGTATAATTCTACTGTGCTAGATATCACAACTCAATATGTAATCTATTCAAGGTTACAACACAGAAGAATGATATAGTTCAGCTATTCAATGAAAAAAGCATCACTTTTCTATCGTCAGAGGCACTCTACAAAATTAAAATATATTCTACATCAGTGAGCTGAAAAAGGTCACCAAATGGAAGGATGCATTCTTCCCCTTGCCCTCTGTTTAATATGACATCACATTTTCACAGTGCTGTTCCTTGTACAAGGATATTCAGTTCCAAAGTTCTAAACTGGAGCCATGTGGTAGGCAGATTGGAGTAGGAGGGTAAATATCTGAATTTTTTTTAAGATTTTCAACCTACATTTCCAATTCCATCCTCTTCAGCCTTATAATATTCATCTTAACTTTTCTACTGCCTTTCATTTTCTACTCTCTGCAGCTGCCAGGTCCCAGCATAATCAAGGGCAGGAAATAACTGGAAATTTCATGGAACAGCCAGTCCTTTGCATAAAAAAACTTTGTTCCAGAACTTCAGCTAAACACTTGAGACTGGAGGTGGACTTCATGAAGAATTCCCGCAACTAAGATGCCCTTCACACTTTCTTTGATCTGATATGTCTCCAAAGCACCTCATTCATTCTGCCTGACCTTGGTCATCATTTCATTCTAGGCTATTTTGTGAACTCTTCTTCTGGGTCCATTCAACATCTGCTAGAAATGAAAGCAAATAATTGACTTCACCACTGGTCACACTTGCCATCTGTTAAGAAGGCTGCTACCTTGCCTTCCTCCTCCCTTTTTAAAAGCTAGTGAGCCAGTCAGCTTTCTGCCCTTTGATTTGTTCCCCAGACTCAATTGAGAACATTAATGAAACCATGAAGCCTAATAACTTCAATTCTAGAAGCTGCCAGGATGGAGCAGAGAGAGCGCAAATATGTGAACGACTGCTTTCCCACACTGCAGGGAAGTGGAAAGAGCACAAATGAGAAAAATCCTTCTTTATTCCAGTGGGATCATTCGTGTAGAGGAAGACTACTTCATAATCATCATGAGAATAATTACCACTATCACATTTCAAACCATGCATGAAAGCATTACCCTTTCCCATTGCCATCACTGGGAAGTCACTTCCTCAAAATTTCCTTCTCTGCAGGCAGGTCTAGCAGCCACAGGAGGACACATCTACCATTGTTTGAGAGGCATGAGGCAAGGAAAACAGATCCCCTCCATGTAGATAATATGACTTCGAAGTGTCATTTAGGCTATATTTAGCTACTTTCTGATAAAAGAAAACCTCTGAGTGTTTCCCTCCCGATTTCCTTCTTTTTTCTAAGTAAATTTTCATCAAGAGAGCCACTGCTGCATGATGGCTAAAATTGAGAAGGGGTCAAAATATTTCACCATAAGAACCCAGGTCACAATTCCTTAGCCTCATTTTATCCATGTTAGCAATGAATTAGAACATTTCATTTCTCACTTTAAAACCAGGGGATTTGACCTGCAAAAGGGCCAAAGTACAGCAACAATAAAGTACAAGCAAGAGTCTTCTATCCTGCCTTGGAATTCAGATTAGATGGATCATCTAGACTTGCACTGTTCGGTAAAACCTCCCTGACTGAGGGTTTCTGGATGAAGGCCTATGCATAATTCCTGAGAAGTCCAAATTTCAGGAGAATCCTTAAGTGACAGAGTAAGGTTGTATTCAATTCAACAAACATTTATTGAGAGCTTATGAGCCAGTCACCCTCCTAGGTGATGAGGATGCAAAGAAAGAAAGTTCCAGCCCCGAAGGGGCTTATGTTGTGCTAGGGATGAACAATATGTCCACAAATTGTTGTATCTGTGGCTTGTTCTTCCTTCTCAAAGACGACCATGACATCAGAGTGACGGCATGAGTTGCAGCAAATTGAATTGAACTGAGAGATAGCTGTGCATAGTCACCAGCCTCACTCGCTCCTCCAGAGTCAATCTGGGTTCAGTGGCAAGATATATATCAGGCTAACCGGATATGGCCTTGGAGTATCCACAGATAAAAAAATACAGTATATATATGAAATAAATATAACATAATGCCAGGGGTAGAGATAGAGAGTCATAAGAACTTTGAAGACACAAAAAACCTCAAAAGAAAGAGGTTCTTGATTAAACCTTGGATGAGGCTGGGGGTGGAGGTGTGGTTGAGTTCCAAAAAATACAAGTGATCAAAAACATTTCAAGTAGGGGGATAGCCTGGGCAAAGGCACAGAAATGGGATATGGGTTGTAGAATACATGATAGGACTAGGATGACATTTCCTTTTCTGAATTTTAAATTTAATTTTATGATTCAAATTAAATTACATGAGGTTCCACAGTAGAGGTACTTTAAGAAACTTGCTTTGAAAAATAAACCTGAAAAATAAATGTGAGCTATTGCTGCTTTTATTACTATTACTATCATCATCATCTCATTCTATTCCATTTTTGTCTTCACATTCATTCCACACTGTAGCTTAATGCCCAGCACACAGTAGATGCTTAATAAATGCAGATAAGAATGATCCTGGCACTAGGGGGCAGCTAGGTGGCACAGTGGATAAAGCACCAGCCCTGAATTCAGGAGGACCTAAGTTAAAATCTGGCCTCAGACACTTGACACTTACTAGCTGTGTGACCCTGGGCAGGTCACTTAACCCTCATTGCCCTGAAAAAAAAAAAAAGAAAAAGAATGGTCCTGGCACAAATCGCCATTCTGTTATTGTTTTTTTTTTTTGCATTTAATATTCTGCAAATGGTTGTATAATTGGATTAAGTGACTGCTTCTTATAACTGAATACAAGAATTGGGATGCAAACTCTATTCTCATTGAAAATAATTTTGGGATAATTCAAGTAGCAGGAGGATATCAGGGAAGACATTGACCTCTTTGTATTCCCACATGGTTTTTATTTCTTCTCCTCAACCTCTGCATTTTGAAAGCTTTTCATTCCACACAGTTTAGAGATTATGAGCATGCAACATGGTGTTACCATTAGAAATGATCTTAAATTTTTGTTCATTATTGCTATTTATATCTGGGTATTTGAGGACATTTTCATCTGCAAGGATGTCCCATTCCAATGAAGTTCATTTGTCAAATTCTCAATGAAATTTTGGAATAAATGTAGTAGAGGGCTAGTGGTTATAATGGCTAGAAAATTTCTGCTGTATACTTTTAGCCATGTCTTTCTAGGTAACGTTACTATGACAATAAGGATAATAACAATAGTTATCCTCTTCAAAGACCAGCCCATCATCCATGTCATAGGGCAACAGAGACAAAAGCAAACTAAGAGAAGGCCAGCCAAGGTGATACACAGCTGGGGCTCTCTATATGCCCAAACTGTCATAGTAGTCATGAAAGCAGGAACCCTGAAACTTTGAACTACTGGGCCATAGTGATAACACTATTTGTAATAACATTCTGATCATTGTGATGAACTGTTCCAATGAGTCAAAGAAACAGGGGCAAAAATATCACAGGGTGGTCCAACTCTTGACCATCATGAAGACCAGCTCTCTGTGGAAGGCAATATGATTAGTGGAGTGACACCTTCTTTAATCAGGCAATATCATGTGCATGCCTTCTATTTCAGGCACTAGTTATGTAATGTTATCTTCCAATTACATCTACCCTAGAGTTATTTGATACCTATCATTATTATTGTTATTATTACTACTATGAAATCATCGACGTAAATGGGCACTTAAAAATGCTCCCTCGGATCAGCCTTATCAGTTGTGACAGAATTGTCATCAATAGACATTTGTGGCTATACAACTATGTATAAGGCAGTGAGAATATTGCCTCAATAGATACTATGTGAGACACTGCTACTAAAAGAAATCTTACAATATAGCAAGGAAGTCAGGCAAACATATAAAAAGGTCATCTTAAACTTGTGCAAATGGGAGCCACTGAATATTTTTGAGTAGGATGGTCAGAATTATCAGGCCTACTGCCTGATCAGTGCCTTTTGAGGTCACTCTTTGTTCTTAAAAGTGAGTCAGTCAATAAAGTCTAGTATTTGAAAAATAATAATGATAATTATGAATAATTTGGTAAAAATTTAAATTGTACAAAAGTGGAAAAGTTATGGCTTTTCCATCACTGAGAATGTTCAAGGGAAGGCTGATTGACTGCCTATGAAGAAGGATTCCTACATGCAGGGGGAGATGACATCTAAAGTGCCTCCCACAATGCTGACTTTCTATATCACAGATGATTAAGCCTATCAAACTGTTTGTACTGAGTATGACAACATGTTGAGAATTTCAACTTTGTTCATTCAAATCATGACATTTTCACACAGAAATACTATAAGGAGATTTTTTTTTAACAGAAAAGTTGATGAACTCCTGCTGGTTTGGAGAGAAAAATATTGTCTCTTACAAGAAAAACTATAGGTGTTGAATTTAATGATGATGATGTCAGTGAAGACAAAGACATTACCCCCCTAAAGGGACTTTTCTTGCTGAGCATAACAGCATCAAATTTCAGATCTGGAAAGACTTGAGAGATTAGCGAATCCAATGCTCTCATTTTAAGGATGAAGAAACCAGGACAAGGAGGTTAACTGAATTTTCCATAATTATTTAGTGGCAGATCTGGGCTTGGAACTAAGCAAATAATTGTGCTTATGTAACTATCCATTGAACATTCTTGCTAAATATACTAATTTTAAAAATCTCTATAGCTTTCCTTATGATTAGATTGAATGATTTCTTCAAGTGCCATTCAAAACTACAAACCAGTTATATTTCACAGCTATTTGAATATTTAAATTAATACATTTTTACCCAGAATGACTAGGAAGTATACTGATTTACATCTGAAAGGCCTAGAATTCTGTTTCTCAGTGAATCAACAGTATGCAGATGTTTCAAGGGGTGCTATTATATGGGCAAGGAAGGGGTATGATAGATCTTTTCAAATACCCTCATTAAAATGATGTGAACATCAGTAAACTGAGGCCCAGAAATAGCAAAGTAGTTCATTATATGGATAGTAATTTCCCCATAAATTTGAAACTGAATTGAATAAGTTAGCCTTCAGGCCTCAAATGAATACCAAGATACTTAAATTCAGTTTTCCTAACCACCCACTCCTCCCTCACTGAATGATAGTATTAACCTCCACATAGACTTTTCCTATTGTAACTTGAAATAACCAATGAGATATAATGAAATTTAATTCCTTGGGAATTCTGTTGGGCTGTTCATTTAGCCTAATTATGGTAAACTAAGCTGTTATATGTACAGTAATGTTATTATAAGATCCCTCTAATTGTGTCTGCCCCTCCTCCTAACCACTGTGTAGGACAGCAGAATATTTGTTCAGAGAGGAGATTTATATAACTGGAAGTACAGGTGACATTGAGAGGAGCCATGTTCAAGGCTATGTCTGCAGCAGGTTTTCCCTTGCTAGGTCCAGCCATCAACTCTACTTATCTTGCTCACTCAAGATGATCTTACTATGTTGAGAATCAGTTAAAGGCCCTTGCCAGTAACAAGGCTAACAAAACCCAGAAAGGTCCTAACCATAGGAGCGTGTCTTCTCTCTAGGCCAGAAAGGAAATCAAAATTCTGGATTCAGAATCCTTTAGCCTTTTTCTAACAAGCAACCCTATTTGATGCATTATTGTGCATTGGATGGAAGCACAACCAGTACTTGTCAATAAACAAACGGAACTGTACATTTCCCAGAACTCCTGGAAACAGCTTTTGTATTGTCTGGAAACTGCAAAGGTCTTAAAGAAGCAAGGGATCAGATTATGGGGTAGGTAGGTGTTTTACAATAATAGAATATTAATATGTAGATGCAAACTTGTCTGCTCACAATTTTAAGAGCCCCTTTAATTATGCTTAGGCCATACGATCAGGTCTACGTGAAGTACAGCAAATACAGGAAAGAGACAGAATTTGGCAAAGGTGGGTGCCTCAAGTGCTTATCTGATTGGGTAAATCAGTGTCAATCCATGTGCCAAGATAAGTTGTTGCTGCTTGGTAAAGAAAGGCAGAGCTAAGAGACAAGAGATTGTCCACTTTCTCAGAACAGCTAAGAGCTCGGTATACTTCATTCTGCATCCCAGATCAGCAGCATCGATACAAATGGTGAAATCATAAAACAGCTATTTCTGATTCTTTCTCTTGTACAGAATCAAGACAGCAGCTATCACTGCCACCTGGTGGCTAGATTATTTAATCTGGAGCTATTTTCTCCTAAAATGGGCTTTTCCTGGACATTAACTCTTACCTGGCTACCAATCAAAGGATAGTTATCCACCACACTGCTATGATTAAATTAAATTTAATGAGAAATGTATGCTTCCAATTTAAACATCTTGAAAGCTATTGTATTTATTTTAAGCAAGAAAAATATGACCCCAAATCCAAAAGTCTATTATTACTCTAGTTTACAATCTATTTTGAAGTAGTTTATAATTTAATTTGGAATTGTCTGTTGATCTGTTGAGATCCCTATCAACAAAAATATATTACTTATCTCTACCAGATCTCTAGTAGGAGAATCCTAAAAGGCAATAGGGAAAGGGTGGAAATAACTACCAAACTTTTTCCTTAACCTTGATTTGGAGTTAGGCTTCCAGGGTGGCATGGAACAAGATATCTTTTCCTTTTTAACACCTGGGCTGAGGCTCCACCATTGGTCTGTTCCAAAATAAAAAGGCTACTTGGGATAGAGTCAACTATTCCTCAAGTAAAATCTTTCCCACACATTAAGATCCCAGGCCATGCAGGATATAGATTCAAAAGTAGGGGGGGGGAAGGAAGGGTAGAGAAGAAAAGAAATGATACTCTATATTTAGAATATAGAGAATTAGCCTGATTTAAAAAATAGATTGTCTTAGTTTAAAGCCCAAAGTCAAATGTTACTGATTTTAATATTGAATCTATTAGTGAAACTAAATGAAAGAAGTATGGGGAGAAAAGAATAAAGGAGGGGAAAGTTTTGAAATAGGAATAAAAGCAGTAGGGATAGTGTCATGAGGTTTTGGAACACTGTAATATTGTGGGAAGAGGACATCGAACCATAGACAAGCCCCTTAAACTGTTCCAGCCTCAATTTCCTTATTTGGAAAGGGGCATGGTAATCTTTACTCCATAAGGTTGCTGAAAAAAAAGCACTTTTTAACTTTCAAGTGTTATATAAAAGTGAACATGATGATTGATACAGTGCAGAAGGTAAGATCTCCAATTCAAATGGCACTCAGTACTTCACCATTTCTGCCTTTTCATTAACTGGCAAGGGTTCTCAAGCAACATATATATTATATTGGGGCTTCAATTTAACAATACCCAGTCTATTTTATTCTTCACTTTTCCCCCAAACACTTATTCAAGAAAATAAATATTGTATTCTATTGTTTAATACTCCTTTGAACTTATACTTTTAAAATTAAGCAAATTGATTTGAAATCTCATTCTTTTCCTGAAAACTCCTAACAACTTTTTTATTTCTAAGGAATTACTTTCACAAAGAAACAGTTAATCATAATGAGCAATTCCAGTGCTTAAGACAAGCATGAGAATATACTCCTAGAGAAAGAAGTATGAAATGTATCTGCAAATTAACTTAAGAAAAAGTCAGGTGTGGGGGCAGTTAGGTGGCACAATGGATAAAGCACCAGCCCTGGATTCAGGAGAACCTGAGTTCAAATCCGACCTCAGACACTTGACCTGTACTAGCTGTGTGACCCTGGGCAAGTCACTTAACCCTTATTGCAACCACACAAAAAAAGAAAAGAAAAGAAAAAGAAAAAGAAAAGGTCAAGTGACTGGGGTGGGGATCTTTGAAGAGTTATATCAGACCAAGGCATGGAAGAACTCTTGGCCAGAAACATCTAAGGACATAACCATATTGGATAAGAGGGAAAGACTCTAAGCCATTAGACAATTACAATCATACAACCAACTTCTAATGAATACTGTTATTAAGGAAAGACCATCATGGAGAAAAGGCAATGGCTAGGACTCCATGGTCAAGTATCAGCTACAGTCCAATTAAGTTGAAACATGCTTCAGGACCAAGGACAGGAGATTTTTGCTCCACCAGCTATAATGAAGACAATAATCAAAAAAGTAAAATAAATAAATGAATGAATGAATAAATGATTGAATAAAGGAACGAAGGAAGAAAGAAAGAAATAATGAATGAATGAACAAATAAACAAATAGATAAATAAATAAATAAATAAATAAAAGCCCAAAATATGGAAGTTCGAGTGGTTAAGAATTTCATCACCTAAAGTCACCCACCCCATATCAAACTCTGATAGACCAAGTTTCAGAGCTGTAACCAGGAGATAAAAATAACAGAATAAATTCCCTGGTATTATTGTTGTTTGTCCATCATCCTCAAAGAAGAACATGACATCAGGAGGTGATGTCATGACTTGCAGTGAATTGGATTTAAGTGAGGGAGGGCTATGCAAGGTCACCAACCTCACTCTCTTCTCCAGAGCCATCTGGGTCCAGTGACAAGAAAAATATTAGGATGACTGGAGGTGGACCTGGATGTTTAAGGCAACTGGGGTTAAGTGACTTGCCCAGGGTCACACAGCTGATAGTAAGTGTCTGATTTGAACTCAGGTCCTCCCAATTTCAGGGCCAGTGCTCTTTCCACTATGCCACATAACTGCCCCTGGTATTGTAAGAAGAGTTCAAACTAAACTGTGTCCTAGCCTTGTTTAAAAAAGGGAATGATTCAAGTTAATGGCCTTGCTAGCAGTTGATTATAGGGGGAAAAAAGGGTATATTTTACTAGGCATTCTCTTTTTCTTTATATATTATTCCTTGTATCATTTCTTTTACTTATTCATGTCCTAGAAATGATCTAATCACATTTACTTTCAAACAAAGAATTAATTTTGATAGAAAAGCACAACTAACTAGAACATATTATTATTTAGAACTTCTCTAAGTGAATGATATCTAGGAAGAAACTGACCTGATGGGCTGTGCTCTAATAGCCAAGGCATTCTCTGAGAGAGCTTTATCTGGTAGAAAGAACAAGATCCCCGAGTTAAATCATAAGCCTCTAGGGGAGGTGCCCTGCCAAGTCAATCCTTTTTAATGGTGGCAAACCCTACAGTATTTCCCAGAGTTTTTGTTGTCTTCAGTGAGAAGTTTGATAAATTGTATAATGTGCCCTTGAGAGTGAATTTCATAGAAAGATTCACAGAAGCTTCACATAGATATATTCCTACCAAAAAAACAAAACAAAAACAAAAACAAAAACCATGCCAAATTTCTCCTAATACAAAATTATCAGGAACCTATAAGCATCTACAACTCCCCCTCCCTAACCAGAAAGTTATACTCTCTCCTCCTTTCCCTGCCTATATGTGTGTGTTTATGTATATATTTATATACACATGTATGCCATACATGTATATACATATATATACATATATACACATATGTGTGTATACAAACACATACCACATAAGCTATTGACTCAATGTCTAATTATCTTCAGTGGACTGAGTATCAGATTTGGAGGAGGGGAAAAAGAACCTTGAACTTGGTGGGGCCATGGTTGGAGGAGAGGGAGGTGGAAGAAGGGTCTGGAAAGGATGTCAGAATTGGGTTACTGTGTTGACTGAAATTTGATACTACTAAGTCTTTTTTTCTAACCTAAGTAAAATGTCTTCCTTTAACCTAGACATGATGTTAAAGTTATTTTTAAAAATATTTAGATCTAAAAAAGAATGAGTTTTCAGCAGGCGGGGGCTTAACCAAAATAGGAATATTCTCTAGAGGGTAACAGGAAAATGGCCCTGAGAGGAACTGAATACTCCCTGCTACCCTTACACAATTTAAGTGATACTGAAGGCAGGAAACATCTCATTTGAAGAATATAAATAATGAAATTATTGTTTCCTAAAGTTTGAAGCATAGTAAATTTAAAATCTTACAGTGGGGAAATACATATACATATACATACACATATTTATATATTTACATATGTAAGTACATATGTATACATATAAATATATATCTATACATGTATAAACATGATATCCCAAAAGTCTTGGTTGCTTTAGTAGCTTACAACTGAACTAAGACTTTTGGGACACAGTAGAAATTACATGCAGCAAAAACAAAAACAAAAAATTACATGCAGCAGCTAGGTGTTTCAGTGCATAGAGCACTGGGCCTGGAATCAGAAAGACCTGAGTTCAAATCTGGCCTCGGGTACTTACTAGCACTTTGAACCTGGGCAAGTCACTTAACCTTGTTTTACTTAATGCACTAGAAAAGGAAATGGCAAACCATTCCAGCATCTTTGCCAAGAAAACCCTATGGCTAGCATTGGCATATTATGATCCATGGGGCTCATAAAGAGTCAGACACAGGGGCAGCTAGGTGTCACAGTAGATAAAGCACTGGCCCTGGATTCAGGAGGACCTGAGTTCAAATCCAGCTTGACACTGAAACTAGCTGTGTGACCCTGGGCAAGTCACTTAACCCTCATTGCCCCCCCCCCCAAAAAAAGAATCAGACACAACTGAACAATAACAAAAGAATTACACATTTTTAGAAGTGATCATCATTTGACACAAAGCACACAAAAAAAATCCATGCCTACTATTATTTTAAGAAGGGAATTACAATCCTTTTTTTTACTTATCATTAGGTCAACTTCTCTCTGCTGAGGTCATCAATATCCTTCTAGTCACTCACGTTCATAACCTCACATCTTCCTTAACTTCTCACTCTGACTCCCACACACACACACAACATTGTCAAACTTTGTTGCTTTTATCTTCACAACAACTCTCTCATCCATCCTCTCTTACCCACTGGCACAGCCACCATTCTTGTTAAGGCTTTAGCAATAGCCTCCTCTTCAGATTCTCTGCCTCAAGTCCTTTTCCTGCTCCAATTCCCAGCAAACTGATTTTCCTAAAACACAGGTTTCATCATGAAACCTTTTGTTCAATAAACCCCTGGGGTTCCCTTATTCCCCTTAGCTGCTGCAATCAAGCTGGGTTGGCCTACTTCCTGTTCTGCACGTATGCCTCCATCTCCCAATCTGTCCCCTTGCGGTGGTTCTCCCCCAAGTCTTAAACACATTCCTCCCAGACTGTGACTTCTTGGAGTCTGATACCACCCTCTTCATGAAGTTTATTCTCATCCTTTCCACCCATCCCCCCATTCCCATCCTCCCTCCATAATCTACCTAGCATTTATTCTGAATATACCATTTGCATACTTTTGTGTGTTTCTGTCATCTTCTTCATTAGAATGGCAGCTCTTTGGGGACAGGGACTATCTCCCATTTATCTTTGCATTCCCATCCCTTAGCATAGTTTGGGGCACACAATATTCCCTCAATCATTTTCTCAATCAATTATCAATTTGGCTGACTCACAAATGCTATAGGTTTCCTTTGACTGTAGGGCTGGCCCTTGGGAGGCATGTTGGCTCTGTCACTGTACAATAGTAAAAACCAAATTCCCCAAAGATCATTTATGACAGAGTAACTTGAAGCCTGTGAGTGAGTAAATTTGTCTCTGGCCAGCAAGCAAATACCAAAAGGCATTTCATTCACTTCAGTTTACTGTAGGATCAGATTCAATATTGATTATTGAAACATGACTTTTAACACATCTGAGCAGAGGCTTTTGCTGTAACCATGGCAACCATCCTCTTCCAGCTGTGTCACACCTGTTTCTATCGTGAAAAGAAGATTTGGGGCTAGTTAAATAAGCACACATATCTACAGTCATTTTAGCTTCAAGATATACCCCAGTGGGGGAATTTAAGTAAGAAAATTAGGCTCCATTTATTAGCTAGTTTCTCTTCATCTTAAACCTATTTCAGACCACATTGCTCCACTTCCTCTATTTGATAAAAACCTGTATTAAAAACTATCTCCTGGGAAGAATTTTTTTTAATGACCTCTTCATTTTGCCTTATTTTCTCAGTTAATAAGTATTTATTATCTTGGTCTCTCACCCATCTTCCTTCCCTTTCTCTATTTAAGAGAGGGAAAGAAAAACAAAACCTTTTTAACATGTATGCACAGTCAAAGAAAATTAATTCCCCCACCATTCAGGCATAAAAAATGTATACCTCAGGCAGCTAGGTGGCGCAGTGGATAGAGCACCGGCCCTGGATTCAGGAGGGTCTTAGTTCAAATCCCGCCTCAGACACTTAACACTTACTAGCTGTGTAACCCTGGGCAAGTCACTTAACCCCAATTCTCACCAAAAAAAAAAAAGAAAAAGAAAAAGAAAAAGAAAACGTATACTTCAACCTACATCTTGGATCCCTCACCTCTATCAGCAGACAGATAGCACAGATCATCACCAATCATCTGGAATGAAAGTTAGTCATTGCATTCATCAGATCTTGAGCCTCTCACAGTTGTATGCTCACTTCTCATGATTCAGATAGAGGAAAGTGAAGCTTAGCATTCTCTTTAGTCCCCAGTAGTGTGCAGTGGGGACAGCTATGTGGTGCAGTGAGTAGAGTGCCTGGCCTGGAGTCAGAAAGACCTATCTCCCTGAGTTCAAATCTGACGTCAGACATTTACCAGCTGTGTGACCCTGGGCAAGTCACTTCATGGTGTTTGCCTCTGTTTCCTCATCTGTCAAATGAGCTGGAGAAGGGAATGGCAAACCACCCCAGTGTCTTTACCAAGAAAACACCAAATGGGGTCATGAAGGGTCAGATAGGACTGAAAAATCACTGGAAAAGTAATTACTGATCTAGTACTTAAATAATCTGTCTTAAAAGTCTTAGTGTAGTTTTCATCTTCAATAACTTTAATAGCTTAAAACTGCACTAAGACCTTGGGGATATCCTGTATTATGGTGCTTTAAAATAAGTGAGGAAATTTACATAAATAATTTCATTTGAGCCTCAGAATCTTAGGAGTTGGATAAATCACTACATGTATTGTTTTCCTCATTTTACAGTTTAGGCAACAGTGGCTCAGAGACTGACTTGCCCGTGATCAGAAAACAAGCACTGAGGGTAGGATTTGAACTCAGGTCTTCCGAAATTCAAGTCCAGCACTCTATCTTCTAAGTTCTACTATTTGCTCATTGTAAGGTGAAAGTTACTTCACTTCTCAGTATCCTCATCTATAGAACGAAGAGGATTATATTCATAAATTCACTGTAGACAACCCAGGCCAACATTCTCTGATTCTGTGGTCCTTCGAGACTGATGTTCTTTTACCTTTTCTTTATGATTCATCAAAGTCTATGCTATTCCTCTATATGACTATAATTATCACGTACCAGGACAGTCTTCCACTTTCCTAAGTAATTTCTGGCTCTCATTTATATTCTCCTCTCCAAAATAGGTGATTTTAACATCTGTGTTGACAACCTGTCCAACTTCTCAACCACACATCACTTAACCTCTTTGCCCTCCATTTACACATTAGCCCAAGTATCAGCAAGACCAAACAATAGTCCCTGTCATTATATGTTATTGTTCTATTTCTGAATCCTTCATGGTCCCCCTTGCTTATTCCAACTTTCTTACATTCCTTTTCTCCCTTCTATCACTCAATGAACCTGATTTATTTACATCAGGAGCAACAAACACTCAAACTTTCTCAAATCACCAAGTTTACTTTCTCCTTCTTGACCACTTCATACTCCCTAACAATCTGGACTCCAAATACAGCCACTTTAATACTTCACTTAACACCACCTAAAAATCTTCTTCTAATTCTGGATCATCAGCACTAGGGAATTCTAATCTTTCATCCTGGTTCCCCATTAGTAAGTTTTTTGGTGGGGCAATAATGGTTAAGTGACTTGCCCAGGGTCACACAGCTAGTGAGTGTCTCAGTTTGGATTTTGAATCCTCCTGAATCCAGGGCCGGTGCTTTTATCCACTGCACCACCTAGCTGCTCCCCCCCGCCATTTGTAAGTAACCCTGTTACCATCTATTGCTATTCTCTGCAATATCAAATACCACATCTTTCATAAAGCCCTTTATAACTCAACTAAGAAGAAATTAGGCATCTTCAAACCTTACATCGTAATTTGCTTTTAGTGTCTTTGATTTTTTTTCATTCAATATTTCAAAGTGTTGTGGGGCAGCTAGGTGGCACAGTGGATAGAGCACCGGCCCTGGATTCAGGAGGACCTGAGTTCAAATCCGGCCTCAGACACGATTACTAGCTGTGTGACCCTAGGCAAATCACTTAACCCCAATTGTCTTACCAAAAAAAAAATATATTTCAAAGTGTCAGTGATTTCATAGTGGGAAAACTCCCTCCATTAGTGATTGTCAGTAGTTAGGACAAAAAAAGTCATTCCTTCCTTACTAAACTTCTGGCAATGAACATCTTTGAATATAATTATCCAGGTTAGTATTTTGACAACTGATATATTTTCCATTCTTATGCCCATAATTGAAGCCTTTTCAACTTAAAAGGAAACTTTTCTGGTGTAGCCATCCAGAAATCAGGGTTATCTGTAAGCTGTAATGAGGAAGGAGAATCCACCTCTGTGTGCCATAAATACCTACTAGTTTGTGACATCCTTGAGAGTAAGGATCATTTCTTTTATGTTTGTCCCTCAATCTCAAGTACAGACTTCTTCACATAGTAAATTATTAATATGTGTCAGGTGGTTAGAATTCAACCTCTCCAAAGCATTTATTTTTGTATGATTATCTTCTCATCATTCAGCATCAACATAAACATCTCCAAAACTCAATTACATTTTTATTACTTGGGTTACTTCATGAATGAATTGAGGTGTGGAGAGGAAGTCATTTTGGCAGAATTTCCAATATCACTTCTCTTTACTCAAGGTCTCAGGATTTCATCTCAAAAGAATATCCCTCTTTCTTTTTAGTTCTGATTCCTAAAATGCTCAATAATGAAAAGAGACAGATAGATAAATGAATGAATGAATAAAATTAAATAAATGAATGGATGGATGAATGAATAAATAAATGAATGAATGGATAAATAGATGAATAAATGAGTAAATAAATGAATAAGCAAAACAAAACAAACAAAAAGGGGGGGCAGCTAGGTAGCAAAGTGAATAAAGTACTGGGCCTGAATTCAGGAGGACTTAAGTTCAAATCTAGCCTCAGACACTTGACACTTACTAGCTATGTGACCTTGGGCAAGTCACTTAACCCTTACTGTCCCACCAAAAACAAAATACAACAATAAAAAAATACTCAATAATGAAATTCTGAAGATACAAACATAGATATTTTCAATTAGGAAGAACTGATAGAGATGTCAAAAGAGACTGGGGGAATTCATCCAGTCAACCTGAAAAAAAAAAGTTAGGGCATATTACTGAAGATGAAAAGAGTCATCCAAGGATAACATCAGCTGAAAATGTTGTCAGGCTGATAATGAATGCTAAATACCAGAAAAATGGGGGGGGGAGGCAAATACATCACAAAAAATAAGCAGACTAAAGAATAAGACTCCTAATTATGATAAGTCTGGATGAAATGTTATTAAGTATGACATGTAGAAGGTAGATCTCCATTGTTGCCATGTTTTTCTATATCACAACAAATATTTTATGAATTAAAATAGTACAGAGTTGAAGTACAAGATAATTAAGAAAATACTAAGAGGGCAACTAGCTTCCCCTCAATGAGTTGAAGCCATCAAACCAAGATAAGCTGTTTCACAGGATAATGTGGATCTGTCACATATGCAGAGTGCCTCAAATAACATCTCTATTTGAGGGATGCTAAAGAGAAGATAACATTTCTCCATGAGAAAGATGCTAGAGAGCTGCTTCTGTTGACATGTAAAGGGAGTGACTTGGAAAAACTGACTAGGCCTGTGTGGACATTTTGTAAATGGTTCCATTAAGCTAACCATTTGTTGAAGAGGAGGCTCTTTTATTGAAAAGGGTTCATCAGCTTCAACTATTTGCCTCATTTCTAAGGGTGGAGGAGCCTCAGTGACTCTCATTCATGGGATCCAGTGAAGGGAGTAGAATCATCTAACTAGTGAATTTCTAAAGATTGATAGAGAGTGCCAGAAAAATCTTGGAGCCAGAGTCTAAGCCAGGTTTTTCAAGCAGGAAAGCATCAGTGTCCTGGGGATCAAGGAGTCAAGTAGCCTCCTTCAAGAATCTAACTCAGTGGAAAAATTCATCTGGAATTTTTGCCACATTTGAAAATGAATTTGGTGGATTCAGTGCTATGTTGAAACTGAGCTAAATTTTGAGTTTACTTCTACAGAAACTAAGGTGGTTTAGAGCCTAGCTTCTTAAACTGTAGGTCACGACCCTACATGGGGTCGCATAAGTGAATGTGAGGATCATGAAAAATTTGGCAACGGTAAAAGGTTATGAAAACCTATTTTATATAGCTACATACCTGAGGTCAGGTAAAAATTTCTCAGGCAAAAAGGGATCACAAGTAGAAAAAGTTTAAGAAGCCCTGGCATAGGGGAGAGGATGCCCCAGAAGTGTTGAAGGAACTAACTTGTACACTTATTCTTTCTATATCTTTGAAGTAAATCTTCCTGTGTAAAAGTTATCTGTTATTAAATTGTTAAATGGAACTAAGAGTACTAGTCACTGGGCCCTAACAAAAGGAGAGAACATAGCAGGTGGTCAATAGCAATAGAAAAAAGTCATTAAGAAAACCCTCAGGGTACAGTGAAATCATAAAGGGGGTATGATGATCAGGAGAGCTTTTCATTCCTTTCCTAAATGATGTTGACTAAATCATTAATATAGGACAGGTAGATGTCACAGTAGGTAGAGTGCCAAGCTTGAAGTTAAAAAGACCTATCTTCCTGAGTTCAAATTTTGCCTCAGACTCTTACTATGTGACCTTACACAAGTCACATAACCTTGTTAACCTCAGTTTCCTTATCTGTAAAATGAGCAAGAGAAGGAAATGACAAACCACTCCAGTATCTCTGTCCCAAAAATCCCAAATGGGGTCACAAAGTGTTGGACATGACTAAAAATGGTTGAACAAGAGCTTTCCTGGATCTAGAAGAGAGGACCAGAATCTTCTGAAAGAAGTGGTAATGTGACTGCTGGGCAATGGTGGCAGTAATTCTTTTCTTTTTTTCCTTAATTCAACTTTATTTTACTTTCAATTCCAAATTCTTTCTTCCTTCCTTCCCCAACCCACTGAGAAGGTAAGAAAAACAAAACCCATTAGAAATATGTATAGTCATGCCAAACAAATTCCCACATTAGGCATGTAAGAAGAAGGAAAAAGAGAAGAAAAATGCTTCAATTTAAATTTTGCATCTATCTGCTCTCTTATCTAGATGTAGAAAGCATATTTTACCATGAGTCCTTTGGAATTGTGGTTGGTCATCATGTTGATCAGTTACTAAGTCTTTGGAAGTTGATTATCTTAGCAATATTGTTCTTGTTGCAAAAACTATTCTTTTGGTTCTCCTTACTTTGCATCAGTTCACAAAAGTCTTCACAGACTTTTCTGAAATCCTTCCTTCCTTATAGAACAGTATTATTCTATCACATTCACATTCCTTAACTTACTTTACTTACTTTACTTAACTTTACTTACTTACATTCCACAATTTAAAAGCATCTTCTCTATTTCCAATTCTTTGGCATCACAAAAAGAGTTTCTACAAATATTTTTGTACATTTTGATCTTTTTCTTCTTTCTTTGATTACTTTGGGGTACAGATTTAGTAGCAGTATTGCTCAAATTTCATTAGTTTGGGGAACATATTTCCAAACTACTTTCCAATCTGAGTGTGAGGTGGCACTTCAGAGTTGTCTTACTTTTTATTTCTCTGAATGTTAGTTATTTAGAGCATTTTTCATATGGCTATTGATAGCTTCAATTTCTTCCTCTAAAAACTGATTATTTCTATCTTTTGACTCCATTCCCTACATAGCTTAAAAATTAGATCTTTATTAGAGAAACTTCCTAGGTTCCCCCCACCCCGCCCAGTTTCCCACCTTTGTTCTCATTAGAGTTGCACTTGTTTTGTTTATATAAAACCTTTTTAAATTTTATGTGATCAAAATTATCCATTTTATCTCCTATAAATATCTCTTTTATTTGGTCATGAGTTCTTGCCCTACCTATATATCTTCAATGTAATTTCTTCCATGATTCACTGATTTTGTATGAGGTCATCTCTTTCTTCAGCAATGATATTTAAAAAATCACAGAGAAAGGAACTTACATGTAACAAATTACCTTTTTCTTATAAGGTCCACTTCTCTATTTGCTGAGATTTTTCTAGACCCTGACTCTCATACTAAATGCATTAGTTATTCCTCCCAGGTTTATGTTGACTATAAGTTTTATAAACAAGCAATTTGTGTCTTTATTCAAGTCACTGATAAAAAATTAAATAACATAGAGATAAGACACATCCCAGAGCCATTCCATTATATATTACCCTCCTATTTGGCATCAACCCTTTAATAATTATTTTTTTATAAATCACCCTCTAGTTCTAAGTAAACAACCTAAATGAACAATAATCTAGCATATCTCTCCATGAACAGTATGAAAGATTTTTTTTTTAATTTTTGAAGTGCAGGGAAATAATTCCTACAGCATTTCATATAAAAAAATTGAGGATTTCAGTTGACTATGAGTCAATAGTATTAAATTGCAATCATACATATATACATACAAATACACACACATACACACACACACACACACACACACACACATATATATATATAATCTTAGGTTACAGTGAGGGACATGATGTCCAAGACTGGTCCTTCTGTACTGCTCTTAACTGAATAACATCTGCAATATTGTGTTCAGTTTCATGTGACACATTTTAGGAATGATACTGATATGCTGAGATTACCCATAAAACATCAAGTATAATATTAAAGAGTTTCCTGATCATTTTATATGAAAGAATTAGGGATATTTAGCCTGGAGAATTCATAAATTGAATTTATGTATTTGAAAGACTGTCACATGGAAGAGAGATTAGACTTGTTCACTCCTAGCCTTTAGGGCTGAACAGATGAGTGGAATTTGCCATAAAACAGATTGAGATTTCATATTGAAAAAAAGTTGTCTAACTATAACAGTTCTCCAAAAGTGGAAAGGTCTGTCTCTGAAGGTATTTGGTTCCTCCCCTACCACCATCATCTCTAACAACAGCAAAAAGTTGAATAACCCCTTGACTAAATCATTAATATAGGACAGGTAGATGTCACAGGTAGATGCCTTGAAAGATATATCATAATCATGAGTACCACTCTTAGGGAATCCTGAGGCACTGGGAAGTTGTGACTCAAACAACCATTATAAATAAAGAGGTGCAATCTGAACCAACGTCTTCCTAATTTTGAGGTTTACTCTCTATCCAACATGTAATGACCTGTCACCTATATATTTTGCAACTGGAAGGCATTCAATTAACATTTTCTGAAATGAATTGAGTTCTTCTTGTTCTGTTGATTTCTTTATGCATCATAAGCCACAAATACATTTGGCAAAGTCATTACTTTGCAAGTTTTTTTCCTGATTTTGAAAAATGCCTGGGTCTACCTTTAATTGACTTGTTTGGAAGCAATTTATTTTATACCTGAAATTACAGTTTTTCACTGCTAAATGAATAGGCACAAGAACTTCAAAGTTGGATGATCCAAAATTAGTTTAGAAATGTAATAATAAATATTAAGTGCTACATAATCAAGGAACTACTTAACCTAGACAATAGGGAATAATGCTTTCTCTCTTGCTATTGCATACTTCAATTATGTTTATTTAAATCAATTATCTATGTGCCTAGCTTATAAGGCAAACACTTTTAACGAAAAATAGTAGTAATAATAATCAGTATGGCTTTGCGGCTATAGAGTTGAACTCACAGTGGTTGGTTGCTGTCTTTCATTCTCAAAAAGACCAAAATGACATCACTATGTTGGGGTCAAAGTACAATGCATCTGACTATGGCTGATCAGAACAATACAAGCTCAGAAGCTCTACCACAGGCTAGGCACAAATAGTCCATATTTACCAAATCAGCAAACATTGTGTACAATCTTATGTTCTGCTCCTGGCATTTCTCCTGGAGTTCTTGGGCAGCAAACACCATATCAACCACTCCTCAGCCCTTTCTGAAGCCACACTGGCTCTGGGGTAGATGACCATCTTCCAGATGAAAGATCAGCCTACATCAATTTAATCAAAGGTATAGGTCAAGATAATAATAATATTTGTCATTCATACAGCATGTTGCAGTTTATTAAAACCCTTCAGATAATTATATTTGTTCCTCACAACCCAGGAAGTACTATAATTTCATTCTATACATACATGGAAAAACTAAGGCTCAAAGAGAGAAAGAAACTTTTTCAGTGACACTTAGATCCAAGACCTCTGTCTCCAAAGCCAGTAGTCTTTCCACTATCCTACACTACCTCCAGAAAGATTCTTCCATTCTACAAACCTAAGAGAAAAATTCCAATCAGCAAACATGTAGCAGGTACTTTATTGACCTTTTAATCAATCATTCTACAAGTATTTGTTAAGCACCTATATGTCAGGCACTGTGCTAGGCTTTGGGAATAAAATACAGTGAATGAAATCATCCCGCCTTTCAAGCTTATATCTTAACTATGCTATTTCTTAGCTTAATACTCTATCCAGTGTGAGGAATAATACAATGAATACATCTTTTTAAAGGGAGGATTGTTTTAAAATTATATCAGCCATCATACATATTCTTTCAAGTCACCTAAAGTAGTTGTATTCCTAATATTATGTATATGACAAAACATATACACATACACACAAACATGCCTTATATTCTCCATCTCTACCATGTTCATGTTACCTCTTTTGAACTTTTTTTTTTTAATCACCATGATGTGGACGTGATCCTGGGCTCTTAAGTATGACAGCAGTACTCCCAGCTTATAGTTCAATTGATCAGGAAAGACTTCAATTATGGACACAGCAATGGATTTAATATTTGTTATCTAAGTAACAGCCTAGCTAAACTTGAAGAAAATATTTGTAGGATCATAGATTTTAATAGTGAATGTCACTTTGAGGTCATTAAATCCAATTACTTTGTTTTATATATAAAGAAACTAAGGTTGAGGGACTTGCCCAATATCACACAGAGTAGCACTGTCAGGATTTGAATCCAGGTCCTCTTATTTTAAATACAAGCATATTTCCTAGTCATGGAAAACTGCCTATCAGGTGACCTTTTTTTTTTTTTTTAAGACACAGAAGGTCATGAGGTAAGGCTACCAAAGCATGGAGAGACTGCATTCTATAGAAAGGGAAAGATCTCACACTAGTAAGTTCACAAGTTTTTCATGTGTTAAAACATTATGGTCGGGGCAGCTAGATGGCGTAGTGGTTAAAGCACCGGCCCTGGATTCAGGAGTACCTGAGTTCAAATCCGGCCTCAGACACTTGACACTTACTAGCTGTGTGACTCTGGGCAAGTCACTTAACCCCCATTGCCTAAAAAAAAAAAAAAACATTATGGTCACCAATAGGTATAATAGATCTTGGAGAACAACCAGCTGATATTTTGACAATATAGACTACAAACTGCTGGAGGGCAGGAATCATCCATAAACAGTTATCCCTTCCACACTGTGGGGGTTAGGGGCATGTCACCCCTGAAATCTGGAAAAAACAAGTCTTACCAGAAATTATTCCCCTTCACATATTCTTCAATGTAGTAAAGCTGCCCTTCTTGATATTCCTCAAACATAAGTACTACCTTCATTTGGGCCTTTGTACTGGCTATATCCCATGCCTGAAATGCATTCCCTCCTTATATTCTCCTTAGCATCTCAAATTTCTGATCCAACCATTCTGGAGAGAAATTTGGAGCCATTCCCAAAGGACTATAAAACAATGCAGGGGCAGCTAGGTGGTGCAGTGGATAGAGCACCGGCCCTGGATTCAGGAGGACCTGAGTTCAAATCTGGCCTCAGACACTTGACACTTACTGGCTGTGTGGCCCGGGCAAGTCACTTAACCCCAATTGCCTTGCCACAAACAAACAAAAAACACACACACAAAAAAAAAAAACCCATGCATACCCTTTAACTTTGTAATACCGCTACTAGGTCTATATCTAAAAAGAGATTAAAAAAGAAAAAGGACCTATATGTACAAAAATATTTATAGCAGCTATTTTTGGTGGCAAAGAATTAGAAATTGAGGGGATGCCCATCAATTGTGGAATACCTGAAGAAATTGGGGTATGCGATTATGATTAAATACTATTGTGCTATAAAAAATCATGGGCAGGATGCTCTTAGAAAAACATGGAAAGACTTAACATGAGCTGATGCAAAGTGAAATGCACTGTGTAGAAAGGAATCGCAATACTGTAAGGTAATCAGCAGTGAATTACTTAGCTAGTCTCAGCAATATAATGATCCAAGACAACATTGAAGGACCTATGATGAAACATGCTATCCATCCCCAGAGAAAGAATTATGGTGTCTGAATAGTAATTGAGGCATGCTTTTTTTGACTTTTTTGACTTTATTTTTCTTGAGTTTGTCTATGTTTTCTTTCACAACAGGACTAATATGGATATGCTTTGCATAACTACACATGTATAACCTATATCGAATTGCTAGCCTTCTCAATGGGGGGGGCGGGAATTTGGAACTCAAAGTTTTCAAAATGAGTGTTAAAAAATGTTTTTACACATAATTGGGGGAAAATACCAAATTATTTTTAAAATAAAATTCATCGGAAGATTAAAAAAAAAGAATTTCAAGTTTCCTTCATAGTGCTCAAATATCACCTTCTACATGAAGCCTTTCATGATTCTCATCTACCAGTGTCAAGGGCTTTTCCCCACCACAAAAAAAAAATTTACCTTTTTTTGCATATATGTTGTGCAATTTATTTGTTCATGTGTGTTTCCCCCAAAAGCTTGCAGAGGAAAGGGACTGGGGAGGGCAGGAGTAGAGGGGGAAGATTTGTTTGTTTTCATTTCTAGCACCAAGCACAGTGCCTATTGCTTAAGAGCTATGATATACTTTATATTCATTATCTCATTTGATCCTCAGAGTAATCTTGACATTGTAAGTGGGATAATTATTATTGTTGCCATTTTACAGAAAAGCAAATGGAAAGTTGGAGAAGTTCAATGTCTCACCTAGTTAATAGATGCCTATCTATCTGTCAGTGCAATAAAGGAACCTGCTCATTTAATGTCACTAACCTATAGGAGAAGGAAAGAAGAAATCAGTTGTGCAGTAAAGAGAATTAGCTTTTAAGTAGTCTTTTTTAAAGTACATCAGAGGTTTTAGTTTTAATTCAGAAAACTACAGGTTAGAAATTAACTTTGAAGTCTTTTTTTTTTTTGGTAAAAGCACAGTGAAGATTTTTTGTTTTTATTTTGATTCAGGAAAGTATGGACTAGAAATTAAAATGTATTAAATAATATTGAATTGGACAACCTTGACATATGTTACAAATTATACCACATACACTAGATGCGCAACTCTTATCAGCTTGTTATTATGATGTTAAACTATTAACTGCTTTTCTAATAGGAAAGTCCCTGGGGTCAGTGGAGTAGAAACCGTAGCTTCTTTTCAGATTGGACTGTCTGTAGCAGTAATTAGAAGATGCTGCAATTCTGAAATAACCATGGAATTTATAAATAGGACAAAAAAGTCAAATTCTCACAAGAGCTTGTTTTCTCCTAATCCTTTCTTTCTTTGTCATTCTTCCTCTTTAACATATGTTTTAAGGGACAAGTGCATATATTAACATCATCATCATCATAGCTAGCATATATGCAGCACTTTAAGGTTTGTAGAGTACTTCTCTAACATGTTATCTTATTTGATCCTCACAACATTCCTGTGAAATAGGTGCTATTATTGTCATCTTACAGTAAAGGAAACAGAGTCAAAGAAGTTCAATGAATTAAACGTTCAATGTCACCCAAAGCAAGATTTGAACCTAGGCCTTCCTAACTCAAAAGTCCATCACTCTCCCAACTAGGTTGCCACATAGGTGCATAAAGTCTCAGCTGTATTCACGTATTCTAATGGCTGGATTGAAGATTTAAATTACTGAGAGACAATCAGACATTGTATTCATTTTCTTTTTGTGATTACATGATTTAGTTTAAAACTTAGAGAATCACAGAATGATTCTGAACTGGACAGGCCCTTAGAGAAGATCCAGAGATTCTTAAATGTGTGTGTGTGTGTGTGTGTGTGTGTGTGTGTGAGAGAGAGAGAGAGAGAGAGAGAGAGATGTACCCCTTTCACAATCTAGTGAAGCATATAGATCCCTTCTCACAATAATATAAGTACACGAAATCAAATGCATAAACAATTGTGAACTCCTTGAAAGCAGGGACTATGTTTTACTTCTTTTTATATCTCTAGTGTTTAGCACAGTGCCCTGTGCATAGTAGACACTTAATAATGTTTCTTGACTGAGTGACTAAACATTGTTATCAAAATATTTTCCTCATTAAAGTTCACAGACTCCCTGAATTCTATCCACATACCCCTCGAGGGTCATATAGCCCTGATTAAGGACCCTTAATACTGTCTACCCTCCCTTATAGCACTGAAGCCCATGGGAACATAATGACTTGCTCATGCCCATACATCTAGGTTTCCTACATTTCCAATCATAAATCCCATTCAAAGAACTAGGAATAATATCCTTTAACAATTGGAAGAATTACAGTCCCTAGAATCAGCATCTGCACATTAGGAGAAAGAATGTTAACACAAAATGCATCAAAGCAAGACAAAAGGCATATAATTCTACATAAAAGGACAAAAAAAATTGTTCATTTCACTAAGTGGCTAAGTCTGGGTCCCTTAAATGGCTAATTCTTACCACTTGGAGAAGGGATTTATTGGATATACTAAATATTTTTTTAATGGATTCCTACAGCTTTAACTGTTAATTAGATCAAGGTTTGGTTCCCTGTTTAGCTGTGACCTCATTGGTATGGCATCTGGGCAATTATCTAGGAAATAATAAGCCCTTTCATCCATAACAGAACAACAACCTCTCACTAGGATTGAGGAAGATCAGAGCCAATCTGCTGCTCCTCAGGGGGCCTGTGAGTCCCTTTGTATCACACCTTATTTTCAAACTAACCTTTCACATCCTGAATTAATTCCAAGTATTTTCAGATTAAAAATTCATAAATTTACTTTACCAGCATTAAAAGAAATCATAAGCACAAAATATCATCCAAACAAGGTTTAGGCTTCTGATAGCAAAGATCCTAATGGGAGGGAAGCTTCTTTGGACAACAGATCCCTTAAACACATGCCATATTTAGTGGCCTTTACTGTATACATGGGGAAGGAGTTCTTTGTTCTACTGTGTTAAAGAAAACCTATGATTTTCATGAATTGTAGATCTAAAACTGTAAAGGATATTAGAGGACATGTACTCCAGAACCCCAAATTAAAGGAGATGAAGCCTGAAGAACATTGAGCCTTCTAGACTACAAAGCAATCTAGTTGCCTTAAATCATGCAGATAGTGCCAAAGGTCAAATTTGAACCCAGGGCTTTTGATTCTAGATTCACATTTTCCCACTGCCCAGTGCTATCTCTAATTTTTATGGTGACAACATGGTATAGTTTTCAAGTCCCACACAGCACAGACAGGCAACATGCCACCAAGCAACCTGATAAGACTCTCAATTGTAAAGTAAGGGCTCTTCCCCAATCAGAACAGGCAACTAATTGCCTTACTGAAACTTTCCTATACCAATGAAATCATGGGTTCAGTTAAAAACAAATGAATAAGCCTTGTCATGAATGTTGAGATCTTTTGGAATTCCTTCGGCTTCTTCAGTGTCATGATTCTTAGGGAGTTAACTTGGATTTTCCCTGTGAATATAGGGGCCCTCTTCTTACTGCACAGGGGAATTATCTGAGATACTTGCAAAATATGGAAATGGATATTTTATTGGGAGACTGGACTAGGAAAGAATCTGCTCCTGTTGAGTGATATCTGAAGAATGGCATCAATCTATCAAACAAAATTATGAAACTGGTCTCCCTGCTTCCAGTCTCTCCCATATATATCCTTCACACAGCTGCCAGGTTTATGTGCCTAAAGCACAAATCTGACTAGGTCATTATCTTGCTCAAGAAGTTTCAGTGGCTCCCTATTGACTCTAAAATCAAATGCAAACTCCACTGTTTCACATCAGAAGCCCTTCTCAATCTAGATAGACACCAACTTTGTAGGCTTATTTCCAATTACTCCCATTCTCATAGTTCATATTTTGGTGAAACTATTCTACTTGTTTTCTTCACACAATGCTGTCTCCCATTTCTGTAACCTTTTCACAAGTTGTCTCCCATTCCTGGAATGTTCTCCCCCCTCATCTTGGACTTTTAGAATCTCTGACTCCTTTAAAGCTCAGCTGAAGTGCTGTTTCCTGCACAAGACTGTTCCTGATCTCCTGCTTTATAAATGCCCTGCCACCTCTTTGAAATTACTTTATATTTACTTGCATATACAACATACATATATGTATGTTTGTATATCCTCAATCAAATTTTCCTCTCTGTCATCCCTACTCTATCTCTTATTTTCAACATTTCTCTGTCTTCTGGCTCATTCCCTACTATCTACAAACATGCCCCATGTCTCCTCCTTCCTCTCTATCATCCTATTAACTCTTCTGCCCTTTGCAACTAAAGTCCTCCTTAAGGCCTCCTCCTTCTCTTCTCAACCCCTCACAATCCAACTTCCAATCTCATCATTCCACCAAAACTGCTTTCTCTAAAGTTACCAATCAATGATCTTAGTTGTGAAAACCAATGGCCTAGGGGCAGCCAGGTGGCACAGTGGATAAAGCACTGGCCCTGGATTCAGGAGATCCTGAGTTTAAATCCAGCCTCAGACACTTGACACTTTCTAGCTGTGTGACCTTGGGCAAGTCACTTAACCCTCATTGCCCCACCCAAAAAGAAAAAGAAAAGAAAACCAATGGCCGTTTTTCAATCCTCATTTTCCTTGACCTCCCTGCTGTATGTGACACTGCTGATCAGCCTCTCCCCCTTGATACTCTCTTCTCTCTTGATTTTTTGACAGCACTCTCTTCTGGTTTTCCTCCTACCTCTAAGACTAGTTCTCCTCTATCTTCCTTGCTGAATCCTCATCCAGATCATGTCCTCCAACTGTAAGTAACCTGAGCCTTCTTCTCTTCACTTGGTGATTTCATCAACTCTCATGGATTTAATTATCATCTCTATGCTGATGATTCTCCAATCTACCTACCCTGCCTTAATCTCTGTTCACCTCCAATCTCTCATCTCCAACTGTGTTTCAAACATTTCAAAATGGATATCCAGTAGACAGCTTAAACTCAACACACCCAAAACTAAATTCATTATCTTTGACCCTTAAACCCATCTACTCCATACCCTCACTGCAGCAACTTCCTTGTTATTGTAGAGGACACAGCACACTCCCAAGCCTCAGGCTCCAAACCATGTCTACACTGTTGCCAAGGTCTGTTGACTTCACTTTTGCAACATCTCTCAAATATATTCCTTTTTCTCTTCTAGCACTGCCACTTCTTTGATATAGGACCTCCTTGCCTTACAACTAGACTATTGCAATAGTCTGCTGGTGGGTCTGCCTGCCTCAAGTCTGCCTCCACTCCAGTTCATTTTCCATTCAGCTGCCAAAGTGATTTTTCTAAAGTAGAAATCTAACCATGTCACTTCCCTAATAAAAAAAAGTCTATTGACTCCCCATCACCTCCAGGACCAAATACAAAATCCTGTCTGGTGTTCAAGGCCCTTCATAATTTAGCTATCCCCCTTTACCTTACCAGTCTTCTTAAACCTTATTCCCTGTCATATGGTATATAGAAAGATACACATCCATCTAAATATGTCTGTATCCATTTCTATATCCCAATCCATATATACACGTGTATATGTATGTATATGTTGTTTTCCCCAACAGAGTCCTTTTAAGGCAGAACCTCTTCATTTTTGTTGGTTTATCCCCAACACCTAGCACAGTGCCTGAAACATTCTATAAGTATTTAATAAATGCTTGTTGAATCGAAGATAAAATAATGTAAAACACTTGGTAAACCTTAAAGTACCATCGGCACCAACTGTTCAAAGCTGGAAAAGAAGGTACAGGAGCCACCTATCTGAGCCTTGATCACTCATTGTGTTCACTCAGTAAATCATGGCAGGGGTTTGGGCAGGAGAGGGCAAGGGGAGAATGAAAGGGTCTCTCATCCACCCCTTCATGTTATAGATGAAAGGAATGAGGTTGAAAGAACTTAAATGACATTCAAATTTACCAAAATAGCAAAATTGGGCTTTGAACTCAGGTATTTCTGAATCTAAATTCAAGCTCAGTGTCCACAGTGCAAGACAATCAAAAAAGCTAACAGAATCTTCTGCTGAATTCAGAAGCATGGATTCCACCTTTGCGGGGGTGAAGGGTAAGGGGTTGGGGGGGGTGATAGCCTCTCAGTACTCTGAAATTTCATGCTCACTTCTTGGTACCACATTTTAGGAAGAACATTCATCAAATAGAGATGCTATAGACCAGGACCTCTTAAGTGTGTGTGTGTATGTGTGTGTGTGTGTGTGTGTGTGTGTGTGTGTGTGTGTGTGGGTGTGTGTGTGTGTGTACACCTGGATTTCGGTGTATCATGGATTCTTTTGGTAGTCTGTGAGATCTATGAACCCCTTCAAGTAATGCAGGATTTTGTTGTTGTTGTTGTTTAATTCAAACTGAAGCTGATCTTAATTTCAGTTAGAGATTACTGAAAATAAAGATGTATCTTTGTCCCATTCAAGTTAACAGACTTCTTGAAATCTATCTTACAGAAAATTTGGGGTTCAGTAGGCCTCAGGTTAAGAACCTCTCATATACAGAATAGCAATGAGAATAGTTAAGGGTCTCCAGATCATGCCATATAAAGATCAGTTGAATAAATGTATGGCATGTTTAGCCCAGGGAATGACAGAAGACATGGCAGAGGAGAAACTGATGGGCAGAGAGGCATGAGTCATCTTCCAATCTGTGGAGGATCTAGAGGAAAGAAAAATTACAAATTTAAGATTGCCATTTAAGATTGTTTTAAATGTCAACAACTAGAGGCATCCAAAAAGGAAATGGATGTTTCAGGAGGCTATGAATTCCCCTTCATTTGGGATCTTCAAATAAAAGTTGGACTATCTGGGATATTGTAGAGATCTTTACTTTAATTAGGGAGCAGACTAGAAAATAATCTTCCTGAAAGGAGATAATATTTTGATTCAGTCTTTATAGCCCCTATCCCTTGCACACAGTTGGCATATAATACATACTCTGTGTTTAAACTCAATTATAGCTCCCTTAAACTAGGCATTTTATCTAAGACAACAGGAAAAGAATTCTAACATCACCAAGAAGGGTTTCAAGAGCCTGAAGTCACTGAAATTTCTATAGAAGGCAAAGATGAAGGAAACTGCCATAGTAGTATAGAAATGACCTGAATATCATGGGAGAAATCTTTGGAGGCTAACTACAGAAATACCTAAGTCACTCAAGAAACCAGGGATGAGAGTTTGACTCCAAAAAGTTTGAACATCAGGAATTGTTATAGAAATGGTTTTGCAAGTAGTACATAATAGAACAAATATTAACTTCAATAGATCCATGATTTCATCGGTAATATGGCTTCTTCCACTAAAAACACAGAACTCAACTCATTCAAGCTACCTCATGTTGTGTAACCCTTGTCCATACTTTTTGATAATTCTTTCACAGGAGATTTCCCCGAAAAGTTGGGGAATTTCCTCTAGATCTCTTGGAATTATACAAGTACCAGTGCAGCATGTGGTCTATCCTCCAATATCCTTGACTCTTTCTACCTAGCCCACCTCTTCACTAAGTCATACATCTCTCTAAGGACACTTATTTTGACTTGCAAATAATTCATCTCTGGTCATATTCTACAGTCTATATATTCCCTTGTGCATCTTTCTAATAACCTTCCAGTAACTCACAATATTGATTCTTCAGCATTTGTGGTATTCTCCAATTCCCAGTCATTTCGCCTTATTGGAATAACAATGGTGTTAATTTTATGGGTTTTGTTTCAGGGGGAACATAGATTATTTAAAGTACTGTGAAATTTCCTCAAGAGAAGTCAATCTTCCCTCTTCCCACTATTCAGTTCTGGAACTGGTTCACTGCCTATCTGCAATGTCTGTCCAAAATATATGTACTAGGGGCAGCTAGGTGGCACAGTGGATAAAGCACCAGCCCTGGATTCAGGAGGACCTGAGTTCAAATCTGGCCTCAGGCACTTGACACTTACTAGCTGTGTGACCCTGGGCAAGTCACTTAACCCCCATTGCCCAGCAAAAACCAAAAAAAATATATATATATATATATATGTACTGATGGAGCAAAATATGCAATCTTACAGTCTCCAATGTACTTCGATGGGACATTTCACTCTGTCGAGCCATCAGCCAACAAGCACTTATTAAGTGCCTACTACATGCTAGGCATTGTGCTAGGCAAAGGAGATTGAATTATACAGAATGAAACAATCACTGTTTCCAAGGATCTTTAATAGAGAAGACAAAAATTATATAAGTGAGTATATACATAATAAACGTAAAATAAATACAAATAAATCAAAGGAGTTAAATACTAGTTTAGAATGGCAGGCACTAGGAGTTGGGGAATCAGTAAAGCCTTCATGAAGGATGTTGTGGTTGGGCTGTGTCTTGAAGGAAAAGTGGTATTCTCATATGGGAAGATGAGAAAGGAGTACATTTCTGGTACGGGGAGTAGTCATGGTAAAGGCACAAATCTGGGCAATGGGATTTTATGTGTGAGGAACAGAGAAAATTATTTTTTCACTAGATAGCAGAATAGGGGTTAGGGCAGTTAGGTAGAGGGGGAATGACGTTCAATAAGGTTGGAAAGAGGTTGCGAAACACTTTAAATGTTAAAGAGAAAAGTTTATATATTATACAAAAAAGCAATCAAGAGATCCTGGAATTGACTGAGTAGGAAGAGTCATGGTCAGATCTGTCTGGGCTCAGGGAAAATCACCTTAACAACAGTATGAAGATGGACTACAGCAGTGAGAGACTTCCATTGAGAAACCAACTAAGGGGCTGTTGCCCAATTCTAGGCAAGAGGTGATGAGAGTTTCAAGGTGGTAGTAATTGTATTATGGAGGTAGAAAAGAAAAGGTTTGGCTACTGATAGGATGTGTAGGATGAAGGAGTATGAAGAGCCGAGGATATTGCTAAGTTTACAAACCTGAGAGATTGATAGTAGTGCATTTGACAGAAAGGAGGAAGTTTGGAAGATGGGGGGTTGGAGAAAACAATTAGGTCAGTTTGGGATACATTGACTTTGAGATTTCTCTAGTACAGATAGTTTGAGATGTCCAATAATCAACTGACGATCCAACACTATTCAGGGGTGATGATGGAAATGAATATAGACTTCTGGGAATCATCCTCATAGAGATGATAGCTAAACCCATGAGGTTAGATGAGGTTATCAAGAAAATGTGTAAAGGGAAATGAGGAGAGGCTCTAAGATAGAACCTAAGGGTATACCCATAGTTAAGTGGTATGGATGACGATCCAGCAAATGAGATGAAGAATGAGCAGTAAGAGAAGCAGGAGGAAGACTAGGGAAAGCAATGTCACAAAAAATAAATAAATGAAACAAGAGAAGAAAGAGAATTCAAGAGCAGAGAATGATCAACAATATCAAATGCAGCTAAAAGATCAAGGATGATGAAATGGACCATCAGATTTGGCCATTAAGAGATCTTTGGAAAGAGCAATTCCAGTTAAATGATGACATTGGATTAGAAAGGACTGAGAATTGGGTGAGAGGCAGGGAAACAAAGGCAACAAGTGTAGATTGCATTTTCAAGAAGTTTGACTTTTTTTTTAAAATGAAGAAAGATATACAACAATAGATTGAAAGAATGGTAGGGTCTAGGGAAAAAAATTTTTTAAAGGATGGGAATATATTGCCACCTTTGAATGCAGCAAGGAAGGAACCATTAAAGAGAAATTGAAGATTTGAAGGGGAAAGGACATGAGTAGGGTTACAATCTGTTGGACAAGACAGGAGTGGATAGAATCAGAGGCACATGTAGAGGGGTCGGTGTTGACTAGGAGAAGAGTCATGAGTTTGTCAGAGACTAGAGGTAAAGAGATAAGAGTGAGAGATGTCGAATCCATCAAATAAAATGCTTTTGTTATAGCCAAACAATAAACCAAATGTTCTCTGGACATTTCATTAGTAAAGCTGTGCTCTGCTGTAGAAAATTATATACAGAAGCCTGCCCATTCCCTTATCATTTTCATCAAAGATGTCCCTGATATGTGTATCAATTCTTCTCATAAATGTTTTAAAGATGAGAAAGTAGGCATAAAGAAGTATATGGTTCAGGACTTACTGATGTTACTCTGAATACATGTTGTTATTGTTTAGTCATTTTTCAATCTGAGTCTTCATGACCCCATTTGGCATTTATTTTTTTTTGGCAAAAATACTGGAGTGGTTTGCCATTTTCTCATACAGCTCATTTTATAGATGAGGAACTGAGGTAAACAAGGTCAAGTGACTTAACCCAAGTCACACAGCTACTCAGTGTCTGAGGTCAGATTTAAACTCAGGAATATGAGTCTTACTGACT
The DNA here is from genome assembly GCF_019393635.1 of Dromiciops gliroides. NCBI lineage: Eukaryota > Metazoa > Chordata > Mammalia > Microbiotheria > Microbiotheriidae > Dromiciops > Dromiciops gliroides. The sequence goes on along the minus strand of NC_057866.1, from coordinate 176,489,419 downwards.
CCAGGCCAGTAGTGTGAGAAAATAATTGCTAATCCCAGAGATGCTGTTATTTTATTTTATTTTATTTTATTTTATTTTATTTTTGTGGGGCAATGAGGGTTAGGGTTAGGACTAGGGTACTTTCAATCCTTCCCCCCCCCCCAAGAAAGTCCAATTCTTGAGGAACTTCAGCAAATCTTGTCTGAGACAAGCTCAAGGGAACAAAAGAAATGGATATTGATTCTTTTGTTTAACTAAGTGAAGAACCACACCTAGACACTGAATTTTTTCCTTTTACATACTCTTTTTTGTTGTTGTTGTTGCTTTTTTTTTTTGAGGGGCAATGGGGATTAAGTGACTTGCCCAGGGTCACACAGCTAGTAAGTGTCAAGTATCTGAGGCCAAATTTGAACTCAGGTACTCCTGAATCTAGGGCCGGTGCTTTATCCACTGAGCCACCTAGCTGCCCCCTTTTACATACTCTTTAGACCACCTTCAAGTCTTATCAATCAATGGAACTCCATGATGCTATAACCAATCAGCTTGGATCAATGTATAATGACCCTCTATCTAAAGGGGATAAAACTCTTGGCCACACCGGGGGTCACTCTCTCTTTGCCCTCTTTTGCCCCTCTCTCTCTGACATCATTCTTTTTTTTTTTTTTTACAGGGCAATGGGGGTTAAACAACTTGCCCAGGGTCACACAGCCAGTAAGTGTCAAGTGTCTGAGGTCGGATCTGAACTCAGTTACTCCTGAATCCAAGGCCGGTGCTTTATCCACTGTGCCACCTAGCTGCCCCTCTGACCTCACTCTTGCTTGGTGCATGTTCTTCCTCTTAGTACTATATAGGTATGAAGAGGCCTGAGATTATGAGACATTAAGGAGACACAAGGTCAATTCTTTACTGGTATGTATGACATTGATTAATAATAAATGCTTACTGCCAAAATGGTGCAATTAATTAATTTATAAAGTAAAGTAGTATCAATAATTTTAGACAACACAATAGTACTAACAACAGTTATCCTTTCTAACCATTTGCTATCTTCACCTCTTTCAGATCTCTGTAGAATTCATCCTAAGTACCCTCAAAATTGTGAACTTTTCCATATAAACACATAGTCAAAACCAGCTATTTTTCTCATGTTTTGTTTTAGGCCATTAGTATCTCATGTATCATACTGAGGACTGTGATATTAGAGATCAAAAAAAGAAATTCCAAATATCACTGATGGACGGAGGGAAGTCCATTTTAAAAATATTGAATAGTATTTGCTATTTGTCATTGGTTTTTTTTTTCTTTCTTTCATTTTTTTTTTTTTGGTGAGGCAATGAGGGTTAAGTGACTTGCCCCGGATCACGCAGCTAGTAAGTATCAAAAGTCTGAGGCTGGATTTGAACTCAGGTCCTCCTGAATACAGGGCCAGTGTTTAATCACTATGCCACCTAACTGCCCCCATTGGTTTTCTTTTTAAATTTCATTTTAAAATGTTCCTGGGTTGATCTGCTTTAACTGAATCTCTCACTGGGATTTCTGGGAACTTGATATTCCCTCAAATATTTCTCACAACTTTATGAAGGAATGCTGCTCATAATCATTCACAATTTTCCTCTGTAAGATTTCACAAATGAGTTTATATTCTAAAATGATGTTTCCCTTGACTACTATATCTTTTTTTTAAATCAAGAAAGAGATAGAAGACATGTAATAAATGAAAGTTTAATTGAATTAAATTGAAGAGAGGTAAGATTACCCCTGGCTCAGAAATTCTAACGGGAAAATAAGTTTAAGAGGGATGGGAAACTCTCAAGAATAAAATTCTAGTTATGTGTCCATTGATTCCAATGACACAGAATTAGAGGAGGTATCTAAAATGACAAGCAAATTAAAATGAGTTTTTAGTAAGAAACTCAGATATTTAAGTCTGTATACATGAGATGGAAGCAAATATGGATAACTAGACAAATATTCAAGAGTGGTGAGATCCTATATGAAAAGTGAAATAGAGAGGTCAAAACTCACTTCCTGAGATCTACAACCAGCCCCAAAATTCCTGAGTGTACCAGATTGAAATATAATTGGGAGGGCAGCTAGGCGGCTAGAGCACCGGCCCTGGAGTCAGGAGTACCTGGGTTCAAATCTGGCCTCAGACACTTAACACTTACTAGCTGTGTGACCCTGGGCAAGTCACTTTAACCCCAATTGCCTCACTAAAAAAAAAAAAAATTATATATATATATATATATATATATATAAATTTTGAAATATTTAATGAAAACTGATACAACATAGATAATGTCTATTTGTGCTTTTCTAAGTCAATATGTGAGCAGTAGAGATCCATTTATATTTAAGCTTGACACCACTAGTTTAAGAAAGCCCAAATCCAATTTGAGCTGAAATTAAAATTAAATATATACAGATATAAAGGGGGAGGGAGAGAAGGTGAGGAAGGGAGAGCGAGGAGGAGAGCGAGGAGGAGAGCGAGGAGGAGAGCGAGGAGGAGAGCGAGGAGGAGAGCGAGGAGGAGAGCGAGGAGGAGAGCGAGGAGGAGAGCGAGGAGGAGAGCGAGGAGGAGAGCGAGGAGGAGAGCGAGGAGGAGAGCGAGGAGGAGAGCGAGGAGGAGAGCGAGGAGGAGAGCGAGGAGGAGAGCGAGGAGGAGAGCGAGGAGGAGAGCGAGGAGGAGAGCGAGGAGGAGAGCAGAATCTGTGGTAGGGGAAAGAGAGAAAGCCTGGCATGGTGGATAGAGAGTGTTAAATGAATACATGGATCACCTGGATTTGATGGAGGTACCTTATTATCCAAAAGTATTTTTTATGAAACCCTGGGTTAATAGGAGCAAAATGTCTTTCAACTGAACTCCAAACCTGAACCCAGATAGCTCGCAGATAAAAGACCCTACCTAGTGACTTCTTTTTCCTCAGGATAGTAAGTCCCTATTTTATGATAACATCTGGGCATTCTCATCCTTGTCAAACCCTTTCTTGGAATCCTGTAGTCTTACCGTGATGCTTCTGTATTTTCTCCATACTTGTTATAACTGAAATTGTTAAACTACTTTGTGCTTTTGGGTCGATTTCCATATCATACTACTGAAACTGACAACGCCTGTAATCAGTGCACTAAAACCATATATACCCTCAGAAATGGGGAGTCCCCCGAGCTTCTCTCTAAGGAGGGAAGTCTCCACATGATTACGTTGTGCTATCTTTCTTCTTGGGACAAAATATTAAATTGATATTATGATTTTTCTTTCTGTCTCTGATGTCTTGTAGGAGGACAGGTATGGATATCATGTTCTCTTTCTAGTTAGTAGGAGATATTATAAGATATAATTTCTCTGATCTGTTTATTAATTTGTAGGAGAAGTTAAACATTATTTCTTAGATCTGTTTGTAGGAAACAGGCAGATACAAAAGCTATATTTTAATATTCAACAAGAGCCATCCTCAGAAATCAGAAATGATTGGATTCAAGTCTTGAATCTGAGACACACTGGCTATGCAATACTGGGTTAATCATTTAACCTCCCAGGCCCCTTCACAATTTTCTAAAAGTATCAGATTACAGAAGAGTTGAAATTAACATATGGCACGTCCTTACCCAGCAGCTCCCCTATACCAATGAAATCACAGAAGTGAACTTTTAAAATAATGGGAATAAAGATAAAAAATAGAAAGAACCAAAGCTTTGTTTGCATGGTAAGATAAGAATTAATTTCTGACTGAAGGAAGATTTATCCAACTATTTTGCTTTTTTTCTCTATAAGCAGAATGAATTTTAGACAAGAAAGGCAAGAATAAAAATGGTTGGCAGGAAACTGGAAGCCAAGGTGAATGAATGAAGTAAGTGTTCATAGTGTTCAAAGCATGATGCTGAGTGTTGTGATAATAAGTGGAAAAGCAAGGCAGTTATTGCTCTCAAGGAACTTGCATCCTAATGGGGGAAACCACACATATGAAAAGACCCAGTGGTCATTAGGGTGAAGAAGCAAAGCAGATGGTAATGCACCATCTTTAGTATCATTTAAATTCCTAAAACCTTAGATGTTCTAATGGTGTTCAAGATTTTGCTCTATAATCTTTCTTAACCCATCATGATCAATGGAAAACACTTTTTCTCATTTGCATCCAAGCTGTAATGTTTCCCCTTGTATTCCAAAGACACTGGAAGGAGACCTGACTTGAGTTACTACTACAACTGTCTGGACAGCTCCTTGCCTCAAAATCTGTGCCTAGGAGGAGAATGATGAGGGCTTCTTTGAGTTGCTAGGAGCACAACTCTCCGGGTGACTCCTTCCTCCTCATTGATTTTTGGCAAAATTACCTCTGCCACTATTTCTTTAGCTTTTTTCTATACCTGTCAATCACAGCTGGCTCCTGCTCTGCAGACCTTGCCCTGACCAAATGTTACCTCTTTGCTGTCAAACCCTGAAGCCCCAAATCTACAACCTTGGCTTTTTTCCAAAAACACACCTGAGGGGCTTCTTTGTGGATGCTTCAATCTGCTCAGGATAGAGCAAAAAGAACATTATATTTGAAGTTGAAGAAATTGGGTTCAAATCCCAACTCATCTCCTCACTCCTTGTGAGACTTTCAGCAAGTGACAATCTCCCTGGGCCTCAATTTCCTCATCTGTAAAATAAAGGGTTTTGACCAGATAACCTCTAAGGTTTCATCTAGCTCTAAATCTATGGTCCCACACTTCAAACTTCAATTCTCTCCTTTCTACTCTATTTATTGGATTGGACTTGAGATGCTATTGGCATAGGAAACTGCTGATGAGGAAATGCCTAATTTAGGTTGCCAAAGCATGTTATTGTTGCATGGCTTGAGACTTAGTACATAATCAGTTTACCCTTGATAGCAATCACTCCTTGTTATATATAAGTGTTTTATTTAGGCCTCCCAGATTATGGCTGGTGGGGCTGAGGGGAAGGGAATGAAAGGGAAAGAAGAGATATTGCTAATGCTCCTTTAGGATTCAGAAACATCAACTTAAGGACTCTTCATCACATTCTCTGACCAGAATTTTTCTATTGCTTCATAACTTTACCTAGGTGGGGCCCCAAATGGCCCTTTCAGCAACAATTGTGAAACTTTCTCATCACTCTCCATTTAGGATTTCTAGCTATCATCCATCCCTATCTCACTTAGGGCACAATTTGGACAATTCCCTTCTTCAAGAGGTGGTAGTATAATTTTTCTCACTATTCATATCTCAGCCTTTCCTTTTTGAGGGTTAGGGATAAACACACACACACACACACACACACACACACACACACACACACCACTCTTCACTATTTTTACTTTAATATCCCACCATAAAAATTGCCTTGAGAATTTGAGAAGACTCAAGGGGGTACCAGAATACCTATGGAAAGGACAAAGAGGCACAAGCAATGATCCTTCTCCTGGCATTCTTGCCTCACTTATGCTTCCTCACTATCTCTAACCTAGGGAATTTGGTTTTCTTCCCCACTTACCAGTGAAAATAGAATGTCACAGACTTGAGCAAGTAAATCCCATCATCTCAATAACACATTCCTTTTTCTGCACCCAAACTGTGGCTTCATGAGCTTGCAAATCTCCCAATGAAGAAAATCACTCTATAAATGTAAAATATAAAGTGCTCAAAGGTTTAAAGCATCAATTAGGTCACTGAAAGGTTAAATGACTTGTCCACAGACATATGAACAGCACATACCAGAGAGAGAATTTGATCATTTTTACTCTGAGGCTAATTTTCCACCCAGTACATCAACCTGCCTCTCACAAGAATGCATAAACATAGGTAAATTGTCATGATTCCTAGACCAGCATGAACACCAGAGTGAAATATAGGCTTCAGGGGGAAAAAAGAGCCTACAGAAAAAGGAACTCACATCATTTCAAGTAATGGATATTTTAAAGAGCTCTGACTCGCCATGACTTACAAGTCTAACTTACACACAGCCAACAAAATTCTATAGACATCCGAAAGGCAGTGGCTCACTTAGCTGGTAAAAGAGGAATTATATTGATTTATTCTAAGGGAAAAACTTCTTGTTTTTATTAGATGTTTATTAGACTTTAAAATATTATTGAATCAATTAGTCAATAAATAATTTTAAGTACCTACTACATGTCAGACACAAACTTTTGTTGTAACAATCTCAACATTTACACTAGAAATTGTCAGACTATCATTTCTTTTTTTAATAGTATTTTATTTTTCCCAATTACATAAAAAGATAATTTTTAGCATTCTTTTTTGAGGGGGTGGGGCAATGAGGGTTAAGTGACTTGCCCAGGGTCACACAGCTAGTAAGTGTCTGAAGCTGGATTTGAATTTAGGTCCTCCTGAATCCAGGGCCGATGCTTTATCCACTGTGCCACCTAGTTGCTCCACCATTCATTTTTAAATAAAATCTTGTGCTACAAATTTTTCCCCATTCCCCTTCCTCTTCGCTTCCCCCTCCCAAAAATGGTAAGCAATTTGATATAGTTTATATATGTGTAATCATGTAAAACATTTCTTTATTAGTTGTGTTGTGAAAGAAGAAACAACAAAAGAAAAAAAGAAAGTAAAAATAGTATGCTTCAATCTGTATTCAGACTCCATCAGTTCTTTCTCTGGATGAGGATAGCATTTTTCATCATGAGTCTTTTGGAACTGTCACACTATAATTTCTGATAGTGGGTTTATATTTACCTTGGTCACATCCAATAATTTTGTGTATAGGACCCTTATTTGACTAAGTATCATCCTCACACCTGCTGAAGGAGCTTGGGTATGACAAATATGCACAGGTTTATTCATTGTTTAATATATTGACCTATCATTTCATTTTTAATGACAGAAGTTCTGTTGAATTACTAATAGAGATGATAGCTCAAGATCTGAGTCAGCTATCTCCATCTGATAAAGTTCTATAAAATTACAAGAACACATCCTAAATGTTCTGCTAGTTTCAGAGGCTCTAATTGATTTTTCTAACATGGGTTATCCTTTGGAAGGAATGATAAGACTGAACTAAGGTCTCTGTTAAAAATAATTGAGGTCACAGATTCCATGTCATGCAAAATAAGTGTCAATCATATTAATCAACTGTGATGGTGTTCCCCTTGACAATGCTTTAACCATGGAAGCCTCCCCTCTAGAGTCACCCAGCATCAATTTTTCATCTCAATCTCTCCACTTACAAAAACCAGAAAATTAAGGAATCAGTCGTTCTCTCTGTCCATGAAACTGCTAGATCAGAATCTGCTGTTATTTCTGCAATTACCATATAATGTCAGGAGACCATCCCCAAAAGGTATCCTATTGTTAGCTAAAGGATAATGCTAATGAAGGATAAGTGGATATGACAGGTGACAGCATAAACTGCTGTTCGGTCTTCATGGTTTGGGTCCCTTCAAATTCCTACAGTTTGCATACCATGAGTGAAGTTTACCTAGAAGAGTTTCATAGTAATAAAGGATCATCTTGTTGAAGGTCTGGTTGTCTCTTTTTTTTGTCGCTGTTTTCTATGTGTGCCCAACACATTTGGCCCAATTGGTTGATATCTATAGTGTGTTAGAACTTTAATCCAGAATCTATATAGATCCTACAGAACCCACAAATAGGGTCCTCTCTTAAGTGGCTCTTTCCTATTGCTCACAAGGTTTTGCCTAAGAGGAAGAAAGAAACAGAAAGAAATCACTTCCTTGGGTCATTTCCAAATGTGATTGTGTGAATTAATCTAAGTCATCATACTAATGCCCATGACACAAATACTTGTAAAACCATACCACTATGTTGTCCCTTCTTAGCCTATACTCTTAGGAAGAGGAAACATTTTTCAGGCTTGCTCTAGATAAAAACCTAACATAAGGGCTCGGCTTGAGATATATGGAAGCCCTTTACCTTCCTAGGTTTGTAAAGAATATTTAAGATATCACCATCATCCTAACAACTCACATTTACGGGGCCCCTTAAAGTTTACAAAATGTTCTCCTCTCAAAAACCCTGCAAAATAGGTTACTTCAGTCCAAATTTCTAATGGAAATACTGGTTTTCTCAAAAGATTTCATAGATTCGTGAGCTAATGAGTAGTCCTTCCTAGTTTCTAATTTATTATGATTGGTTAAGAAGAGGGTCTAAGGGGGCAGCTAGGTGGTGCAGTGGATAAAGCACCAGCCCTGGATTAAGGAGGACCTGAGTTCAAATCTGACCTCAGACACTTGACACTAGCTGTGTGACCTTGGGCAAGTCACTTAACCCACATTGCCCTGCCCAAGAAAAAGAAGAAAATATAAAAAAAAAAAGAAGAGGGTCTAAGACTGGACATAGCTAATTCACATTTGTAAGTACATTATAGGGTGACAGTGATATGTCGGTGATGAGACAACAAGCTATCCATTCTCCTACCTCCCTATAAACATGTGTGCACATGCGCGCGCGCGCGCGCACAAACACACACACACACACACACAGAAATAGAGAGAGAAAGAGATTGATTGATTGAGATCCAGTCTAAATTCCTGAGAAGTCTGGGATGGCATAGTTAACATGACACCTGATTTGTGTGTGTCGGGAAAAGTGCTTTGGCCATGAACAACCAAAGAGATGGCCTCAATTAAAGACTTTTAAATATAATTTTCAAAGTTATATTTGTTGGTAGACATAGAAGCTACCAGCTGATAGTAATTCTTTCCTCAATTAGGTATAGCAGGATAGCATTCGGGGACTGGGTCTAGGGAGCATTTTTTCCTGCTCTCCAGCAAAGCACATACATTGTTAATAGTTTCCCAGATACATAGGGAGATAATTAAACCCATTATTTGATGGTTCTGATATTAGTAACACTAATTGTGTATGTATCTAGAGAAAATTTCATTTTCATTGTATTTTACATACATTGCCCCCAAGTGCCTGCATGGACTGGGACATCATCCTTCCTCTAAGGACTCTGCCACCATTGTTTCACTATCCCCACAACTTGAGATCTTTTGCTGTGTTACCCCTGAGTGTCCTAGTCCTCTCCTGGGATCCATCTTTCTTCATCACTACACTCTAGCTTACTGTCCCACCCTCACCTACGTGCTCCCCAGGTGTTGGGACCAGATGGTGTCCCTGCTGATTACACCTAGGACAGATTACCCTCTTTGCCCATCCCTATCCTCATTCTGCTTGAATTTGCTACAGACTCCATAATTATTCAATGTAGCTCTGAATCCTGCCTTCGACACTTATTAACTGGGTAAAACTACCCAAATCATTTGACATCTCTGAGATTTGGTTTCCTCATCTGTAACATGCGTCTAATAATACCTATAAATATCTATCTCATATGATTATTAATGAATCATAGAATGTGAGGCCTGTAAGCAGGGGTGCCATGAGACTCAAAGGAGATAATGGATGTAAAGGACATTGCAAACCTTAAAACACTACATTCCCTGAGCCTAATCCATGTTTACAGAGAACAGTGCCACGCATGTGCATGTACCTGTGCACATGCATGCTGACAAATGTTTAATAACAGGGTTTTCTAGAAAAAAAATATATGTGTACATACTTTTAAGTTTAATTTACATTATTATCACTTTCTTAAGTCTAGACAGTCAAAAAATAAATAAATCAAGCTCTGATTTGTAGCAATTACCCCTTTCTTGTGAGTCTTTAAAGCTGGTTCCAACATATTCCTGTTTGGAAGGCATCAAGTCCAATCCTCATTCAAAAGCATTTCTCATGACCTACAGTCATCTAGCTTCTGCCTGAAGCCTTCTAGTGAGAGAAAACCCATGAATTCATAGTGGCAAAGACCTAAGAGAGCAGAGTCTCATTTACAGCATCTTTTCCAAGTCCCAGAGAGATAACCAAGACAGAAATTCCAGACCAAAAGGGAGCCTACAATTCTACCAGTCTGATACAACTGAGGTTTCTGGACAACTAGTGGGGTGGAGTTCAATATCAATCTAGTCTTGCTCAGACCTAAGCAGAGGTCAGAAACTTGCAGAGCTCAGACATGGAAAGTAGCAATTAGACTTTGCCCTGGATCAGACCCCTTTTGGAACACTGAAAGCTTGAGGATTTTTTGCCTTACCTTGAGATCCCAAAAGAACACAACACTCAAAACCCCAAGAAAGCAACAAAAGGACTAGCCCAGACCTTCCTTCCGGAATTGTGGCAGAGCCTAGCCCCAATTGCAATGTCAGGAAATTGGCTGGAATTATGGTGGCAAAGACAAAAGAAATATAAACAGGTAAGAAAATAATAACTCCAAAATGTTTACAAGCAATAACTCAAAGAAAAAGATAACTTGCTTGGGCACAAACTCAACTAAAATTCCTGGAAAAGATGAAGCAAGAGGTTTGGGGGAGGAGGGGGTTGGGCTTTGAATATTCTGGGGGTTTTGTGGGGGTTTTTTAATGAAATGAAAACACAAGGGGAAAAAAAGAAAAAAGGAAGAAGAGGGAAGAAAGAATTACAAAGGGAATTAACACATTGGCACAAGAAATACAAAAATTTGCCCTAGTAATAAACTTCCTTAAAATTAGAATGGACCGGGGCAGCTAGTTGGTGCAGTGGATAGAGCACCAGTCCTGGAGTCAGGAGTACCTGAGGTCAAATCCGGCCTCAGACACTTAACACTTACTAGCTGTGTGACCCTGGGCAAGTCACTTAACCCCAATTGCCTCACTTAAAAAAAAAAAAGAAAGAAAAAGAAAATTAGAATGGACCAAATAGAAGCCAATGACTTCGTGATCCAATAAGAAATATTAAAGCAAAGTCAAAAGGCTGGGAAAAAATAGAAGTGTAAGGTATTTCATTATAAACTCAACTGACTTAGAAAATAGATGAAAGAGAAAACGGATTAAGAATCACTGGGATATATGAATGCTATAACCAAAATATTTCAAGAAATCTTAAAAGAAAACTGCCCAGATTTCTTAGAATCAGAGGACAAGGTGAAAATAAAAAGATGCCCCAGTTATGTCCTGGGGAAAAAAAACAAACAAAATGAAAACTTTTATGAACATCAGCTAAATTTCAAAGCTTCTAGGCCAAAGAAAAAATTATTGCAAGCAGACAGAAAGAATTAAATTATGATGGTGCCACAGTCAGGATTATACACAATTTAACAACCACATTATAAGGGAGCAGAGAATGTGGAATATTATATTCCAGAAGGCAAAGGATAAGAGCCTATAGCCAAGAATAACTTACCCAGCAAAACTAAGTATAACCCTATAGAGAGAAAATAGATCTTTAATGAAATAAAGGACTTCTGGGGGCAGCTAGGTGACACAGTGGATAGAGCACTAGCACTGGATTCAGGAGGACCCGAGTTCAAATCCAACCTCAGACACTTGATACTTACCACCTGTGTGATCCTGGGCAAATCACTTAACCCCAATTGCCAGAAAGGAAGGAAGGAAGGAAGGAAGGAAGGAAGGAAGGAAGGAAGGAAGGAAGGAAGGAAGGAAGGAAGGAAGGAAGGAAGGAAGGAAGGAAGGAAGGAAGGAAGGAAGGAAGGAAGGAAGGAAGGAAGGAAGGAAGGAAGGAAGGAAGGAAGGAAGGAAGGAAGGACAGACTTCCAAGCATTCCTCATGAAAAGACCAAAGTTGCAGAGAAACTTTGAAGTTTAAACAAAGGAGTGAAGAGAAACATACAAAGATAAACATGAATGACTAATAACAAAGGACTAAACAAGGGTAAATAGCTTAATTCAAATAGGGGAGATGGTACATGTGTCCCTTCCAAACTCTATTGCCAAGGTTCTTAGAGGCAGTCCAATTAAATAGAGCCTAGCAGTGGTTCTGTTGTATCTTGATTATCTTAAGAATAGAATGGGGGGCAGCTAGGTGGCACAGTGGATAAAGCACTGGCCCTGGATTCAGGAAGACCTGACTTCAAATCCAACCTCATACACTTGACACTATCTGTGTGACCCTGGGCAAGTCATTTAATCCTCATTGCCTGGCAAAAAAAAAAAGGAAATAAAAAAGAATAGAATGAAAGAGAGAAGAGTAATATATTGCTGGGGGAAGGAAGGGAAGGATGTAAAGGGTACACAAGTAGCCATCTATATACAAAAGGAGGAGTGGATGGTGGGGAACAGCTAGCATGAAACCTCAATCTCATCTGAAATGGTTGAAAGAAGGAAGAATACACACACACCCAAGTACAGAAAATCATCAAAGGGAAATAGGAGAGAAAGAAGAGAATTAAAGGAAAGGTAGACTAAGGGAAGGGCAAGTAGGTGGTATAATGGATACAGTACCATCCCTGGAATCCAGAGCATCTGAGTTCAAATCCAGATCCAGACATTTACTAGCTGTGTGACTCTGAACAATTCACTGGGCAAGACCCTGTTTGCCTTAATTTCTTCATCTGTAAAATGAGCTAGAAAAGGAAATGACAAACTACTGCATTATCTTTGCCAAGAAAACCCCAAATGGGGTCACAACAATGGAAACATGACTAATCAGATAAACAATAAGATTAAGGGAGGGATTAGTCCTAAGCAAAGTAAACTCTATGTGGGCAGCTAGGTGGCAAAGTGGATAAAGCATCAGCTCTAGATTCAGTAGGACCTGAGTTCAAATCCATCCTCAGACACTTGACACACTATCTGTGTGACCCTGGGCAAGACACTTAACCCTCATTGCCCCACAAAAACATAAAATAAAATAAAATTTAAAACTCTAAGGATAGGGGCAGCTAAGTGGCGCAGTGGATAGAGCACCGGTCCTGGAGTCAGGAGTACCTGAGTTCAAATCCAGCCTCAGACACTTTAACACTTACTAGCTGTGTGACCCTGGGCAAGTAACTTAACCCCAATTGCCTCACCAAAAAAAAAAAAAACCCTCTAAGGATATACAGAAATATAATTCTTTTTAAGGTAATAAAAAATGGGAATTTGAAGGGATGTCCATAAATTAGGAAATAGTTGAATAATTTATGGTATATAAATGTGGCAAAATACTATTGCACTGAATTCTTAACAGAATAATGACCAAGTAAGATTCTAGAGAACTAATGATGAAACATGCTACTTACCTTCTGATACAAAGAGGTGAAAGAATCAGTATGTAGAATGAGACAAATATTTCTTTGGACATGGCCAATGTGGAAATTTGTTTTGTTTGTTTGTAATGGGTTTTATTTTTCTTGCTTTCTCAAGTTGGAGATTTGAGGGAGGGGAGAGGATTAGAGTGGGAGGCTGAGAAAGTGGCTTTTGTCTTATTAAAACAAAATATTTTTTAAAAAGAGAATGTGTTCTTGTTATGGTCAAATGACATAGAAAATTACTTTTTTCTCACTTTAAATACAGCATCTTCTTGTTCTTAAAAATGTGGCAATAAAGTGCATTAGTAAGATAAAGAGCTGCAAAATATAGTTCAATTATGAGCTATATAACTTTAAAAAAACAATGAAAGTTGGAATTTTCTGCATAGAAATGTAGGTAGTTCACTTGATTTCATTTCTTCACTTAGTTCCCCACCCTAACTTTCTCCAAAAGAAAAAATTCTCGTGCTTGCTATTTATTTTTAGGGAGCATTGAGATGAACAATCCAAAAGCAATAATTTGCTACTTTATAGGACTTTTCCTATTGAAGTTTGTAGACTGGGGGGAAGGAGGATGTATTACAGTAAAACAGGAAAATGAATAGAAAATCTAAGTTGAAAATCAGCAAATAAAAGACCAATGGCACTGTGGTCAGTGGTTAAAGAACCAACTTTGTAACCAGTCCTAGATTCAGGTCCCATCTCTGACACATACTAGATGCATTTCCCTGGTCAAGTCACTTAACTTTTCAATGTTCTAAGCAACTAAGTCTATAAATTACAGAGAACTTGCATTAGCAAGTTGCACTGGCAGAGAAAGTTTCCTCATAGGGAATTCTATACACCAGTGAAATGAAAAGTCCAGTCCCTCTCCTTAAAGATTTGGGAGCTTGGGCATACCCTTTGACCCAGCAGTACCACTTTTGGGTCTTTTTCCCAAGGAGATCATGGAAAAGTGAAAAGGACCCACATGTACAAAAATATTTATAGCTGCTCTTTTTGTGGTGGCAAGGAATGGGAAGTTGAGGGGATGCCCATCATTTGGGGAATGGCTGGACAAGTTGTGGTATATGAATGTAATGGAATACTATTGTGCTGTAAGAAACGATGAGCAGGAGGAGTTCAGAGAAACCTGGAGGGACTTGAATGGGCTGATGATGAGTGAGATGAGCAGAGCCAGGAGAACATCGTGCAAAGTATCATCAACATTGTGTGTTGATCAACTGTGATAGACTGGATTCTTCTCACCAATCCAATGGTACAAGAAAGTTCCAAAGGACTCATGATGGAAAAGGCTCTCCAAATCCAGAAAAAAAAAAAGGAACTTTGGAATATGGACGCTGATTGGACCATACTATTTCTTTTACTTTTTGGTGCAGTTGTTTTTCTTTTTTGAGGTTTTTCCTTCTTGCTCAGATTCTTCTTGTATAACATGACTAACGCAGAAATGTGTTTAATGTTATTATACATATGTATGTATGTGTATGTATATATATATACATACATATATATGTGTGTGTATATATACACATATACATATATATGTGCGTGTGTGTATATATATATGTATATATATATATATATATATCACCTATATCAGATTACCCGCTGTCTAGGAGAGGGGGGAGAGAGGGGAGGGAGGGAGAAAAATTGGAAATTGGAAATCTATCTAAACAAATGTTGAAAACTTAAAGAAATAAATAATTTTAAAAAAAAGATTTGGGAGCTTGATTGCTAACATAGTCCCTCTTAATCATCTCAAGGAATGGAACTAATGTCTTCCTTAATAAGGAAGTTATTTCAGGTTTTTACACTATGTCTTTATTTGATTTTGTGACATGCAGTCAGTTTTCTATAATTTGACATGTGTTCCTAAAACTATGTGTAATTTCACAATACAAATCACAGGGCTGTGGCAGCTAAGTGGCACAGTAGATAGAGCATGGACTCTGGAGTCAGGAGGACCCAAGTTCAAATCTGGACTCAGACACTTACTAGTTGTGTGACACCATGCAAGACACCTAATCCCAATTGCCTTCCAAAACAAAAAAATCACAGGGTTTACGGGGTAAATGGGGTTAGGGGCACAACACTTCCAGTCATAAATGTTTCTGTGATTTTAATAGCATTATCTCTGATGGTCCACAATGTGGGTTCCTTTATGCTTGTGGTTCAGGAGATATAACATATTCTCTCATTTCTTTCAAAATGCTTTATTACTTCAAGTTTCTCCTCAATACTTAAAGCTTTATTTTTGCATGTTCTTCTTGGCATTTTTAACCAGTACCCTTAGATATGCTTAGGATATTGAATCAATATCTTTTTTTTGAAAAAATAGAAGGTCACAAATGCAAAATACAACTTCATGGGATAATACAGTGAACTGAGGTAGCTTTAGGAGGAGTGTGTGTGTGTGTGTGTGTGTGTGTGTCTGTGTGTGTGTGTGTGTCTGTGTGTGTCTGTGTCTGTGTCTGTGTTTTGATAATTCTTGCATGGTCACTTCAGCTCAGTGCCATTTTCTGCACTAACCTAACATTTCAAGGAACAAAATCACACATAAACAAATGCAAAATTCACATCATGCTAAATTATTCCCTAATATATCGATCTCATTGAAACAAACTTATGTTTTCCAAACAAACATCATAACAGAACTGAAAATAGTGTAAAGAACACTGATCTTGGGCTCAGAAAACCTGATTCTGATACTTGCTATGGGACCATGATTACATAAATTCACCTCTCTTATCTGTAAAATGGGGATAATAAAAATAATAGAGGAGGAGAAGGTGGTTGTGGTGGTGGTGGTATACTGCTTACCTCCCAGGTGGCTGGGAAGAAAACCCTTTGTAAATCATAAAATACTGTATTATGATGTGGCAAAACAAAATCATAATGTCTGACTCTGTGTACTAAACTTTAAAATATATATCATAAAATACTTCTACTCTCTCTATTTGCTGGGAAATAATTATGTAATTGTCCCACCCAGTGGCTATACCTACTTCAATATGCAAGATGCTCCACTTGTCTCAAGCAGTGAACCCAGTTTTAGCAAATAACCCAGAGTTATGGTAATATACCAGGTATCAACAAGAGGAGAAGCCACCAGTTCATACCCAGGAATTTGACATCCCTCTTTCTAAAAGCTGGTTGGGCTTAGAAATGTTTCTTTGACCAGCAGCCATGAAGGCAGCTAGAAATCTAGTAATGAGGTCCCCTTCAGTCAAGCATAAGCCAGAACAAAGTTAAAAGAATCAAGGAAGAAGAAAGTCTTTCTAATTTGTTCCCAGAAAACACATTTTCCCCTAAGGGGAAAATTGAATTTATGGATAATAAGTAATCCTGTATAATGACGGTAACTCACCAACCAGAATTGTGATTAGAACTTTCCCCAGGGCCTAAGTCACTTCCTCCTGAATTGAATTCAGTGGTACTTTATTAGTCTATGAAATTTTTGTACCTTCCTAAGGGCCTATGTCTTGCCACCAGGGAGTGATTTAGGAACTAGTGAGAATATAGACTGTTGTTTACAAATTATTAAACACCAAAGTTATTCTAGGAAATTCCCAGAATGGAGACATGAAGAAATTGGTGGGGGACAATGGAAATAATGTGACTCTAGAGTCAAAAGACTGGGGTTCAAATTCCACCTCTTGAGGCTGCCTGCCCAGGTGAGTGTGGACAAGTCACTTAACATCCTTAGTGTCTTCACCCTCCTCATTTTATAGGTGAAGACTAGACTAGACAACTTCTTAGGGTTCCCATCAGCTCTACATCCCATCATGTCATTTGCTCATTTCATCCATTGCCTTAGCAAGTTCTAATTAAACAGCATTCTCCTCATGATCTAATTAAATAAGGGCATCTTTGTTAGAGAAAGCTCCCTGATTTTCCCAGAAATAATGGGGAGAAAGAAAAATGCCGGCAACACAAATACATAACATTTTTCACACAGCCTCAGAAAAGGATTTTTTTTTTTTTTGGTAGGAGAGTGGTATGTGGGAGGTACAGAAGAACTTGGAAGGAACTGTACTGAAGAGACTGCAATGGTGATGTGGAAGGCTAATTAACTACGAAGAAAACCAGAAATTAAATTATAGGAGAAATTTGGGATAAATTATGGGAAAATTGAAGAATAACCTCCAGGCAGAGCTTCTACTTCCAGCTTTCATGAAGTGAGGGCACAGGAGGAATAAGCTAAATAAGAAAGGAAAATCATTTGTAAAATTGATTTTGAGGGGTTTGTACTTATATAAAAGTTGAGATCTCTACTTCGGGGTATGAGAAATGTGGAAGAACTTGAGAGTGACTTTAAACAAACTGAGCTGAAAGAGAAAGTCTCAGGGTGAAAGAAGTTAAGGATAAATGCACCAGGGTCTTTAAAAATGACTCTAGGAGAAGGGAGTTGGTAAAGAAATATAAGAAAAGGTAAGGAAAATCTAATTGTAAATTAATTTTTTAAACAAACCAAATTACTATAGTAAATAAAAGGTTAGTGAGAAAAAGAAAGGAAGCAGGATGTAGTTATTAAGTTATTGTTGAGACCAAAGGAAGTTGAGTTTCTGTCAAATCAATGGAAAGGATAAAAGGTTCTAAAGCCTTAAGGAGGTGAGATGTAAATACCTATAAAGAGCTCAAAAAAATAAACTGAAGCTCTCATTTGGTATGAAGATCAGGAAAATGTTTTTAATGATTTGAATCAAGTCTATTTGTACTTCTATAACCAATGTCTACTATTTATATTTCAAGTTTATGCTGCTCTCCTTCCTAGCATATAAGGGGAAAGGACTCAAGGAATCTCTTCACAATTCAGGATATCGAGGACAATGAAGTATTCCTAAAAACAAAACTAAATAAAAATGAATCAAATATTTAATAGGAGAAAGAATGATTTGAAGTGGAGGCTGTTAAGTGGCTGGAGATTGGAAGAATGTAACAGAAGGAAAAGAAGAAAAAAAGCTAACTGCACACTCAGAGATCAAAAAATAATAATAATAGCAGCAATCAAACAAACAAACAAAAATGAGATTATTCCTGAAAAGGAAGGAACTGATGCTCTGAAGAGAAGCAGTCATTTTTCATTGAAGGAATGATAAAGTAAAGTCAACAAAGCTATCTTATGAGAGCTTATCAGGGAAGGGTCAGAATTGGAAGAGCTGAATAGTGACTGGTGATATTTTGTTAACAATAGAGATATCTATAGTCATCTAGACTATACACCCAAGTCATAATAGAGGACCATCCAATTCTTGTGAAAATGGATTGCTGCAACCCATTTCTGGGTAGTATACTTCACACAGGCACAAATTATACTGAAGAAGGAACCTAAAAATGATTGTCAAATATAATGACTCTTACATAAACAATTGGCTTAGAAGATAATATCTAAAAATGAGATTTGGATTTCTGGAACATATCTGAAAATATAAGGGAGAAAGATTTCTTGACCAGAATGTAGTACAACAAAAGCTAGTAAGAAGGTATTTGCTTAGTGCCTTCCAAATATATTCAAAAGGCTTTAAGCAAACTAACAAAAGTTGGGAAAAGATAACTGTCAATGGGTATGCACCAAGTTAGATATGTTACTATGCTCACAAAGCATACCTTTGACCCAATAATATTTCTACTAAATCTCTACCAAAAAAATCAAAGAAAGGAAAAGGACTCACAGGTACAAAAACATTTTTAGTATTTATTTTTGTGGTAGTAAAGAACAGGAAACTGATGGAGTATCCATCAATTGGGAAATGACTATACAAGATACATTGTATGAATATGGCAGAATACTATTGCACTGTAAAAAATAATGAAAGGGACAGTTTCAAGGAATCTGAGATCATTTATATGAACTGAGACAAAGTATGAAGACCATAACCAGGAGAATAATTTAACAGAACAACAATATTACAAAGACAAATGACTTTGAAAGACTTGGGACCTCCAATCAGCAGGATAACAAACTGCAAATTCAGAAGACTCATCATAAAACATGCTACCCACCTCCAGATTAAGGGGTGATGGCAAAGGGCAGACTGAGGCATATTTTTTTGATATGGCCAATACAAAAATTATTTTCTTGACTATGAATGTTTGCAACAACACTTTTGTTTTTCTTGATTTCTCAATGGGGGAGTGTATTGAGGGAGCAGTGCCAGGGAGAGAAGACAGATTTTATTTTAAAAATAAAATAAGTTTTTAATTTTTTAAGTGAGAGAATACCTAAAGTCACCTAAAATTCCACCAGTGACCAAAAAATCTACGAAAGGATCCAATAATAAATAACTCAAAACTAAATATAGTGGAAATGCTGAGATTAAGCAGAAAGAACAATAAAAAGAAAAAAACTATAGGCTCTAATGCAAGGAGGCAAATTTGACCTCATATGTATCACTTAGACTCATTGGGATGAAAGCCATGAATGAAATATGGATCCTGAGGTATATAGTTTATTCATAAGAAACAGGAGGAAAAGTATAAGGAAATGTAAAAAACAAAAGCTATCAATACAAATCTATTTTAAAATGACAAAAGTTACAGAAAATGAACAAAAATTTTAAAATGGATACTTGTGTGAAAAAGTCCATGAAGCAGAGAGAGGAAACATGGTCAAGATTGCTTAGGTGAAGATAGGTAGAGAGAAAAATGAAATTGATTTTGTCTTTGGTTTATAGTATGGTCCATGTAAGGAAAGAAAGGGGAAATACATCACAAGTTTGCCATGATTTAGTAACGATGAAAGATTTCAGGCAAGTATGACATCCTTCTCCATCTGCCAAAAGCAGCCCATATAACTTTTCTTTTTACTTGCTTTGGTGATGATTTTATTCCTCAAAAGATTCAGTAACCAACAAAAGGAGGTTCCATTCTGGATATGATTCTAATAGAAAGGGCAAAGGAGCAAAGGGGATGGGAATAGAAGGGTGGGGAAACCTATAATTCATGATAGAGGAAAGAAAGTCAGCTATAGTCTGATGTGCACCCCAGATTGTAAGAAAGCAGATTTCAAGCAGTTCAGGGGAAAGAACAATCAGTACTCATAGACTAAACTTTTTTTTTTTAATTTATTTCAATTTTTCTGAACTTGATATTTAAAAAAGAATATTTCCCCAGGGAATAGAAATATACATGAATTTATGAATCTCTATCCCATAAAGCCTATTAAGTATATTTCAGATTTATCATTGTAGTTCTAATACTCATTTGCCAGCACCCTTTTGAACTTCCTACTACTACTTTCTGATTTTTTAAGATTTTTGCTATTCAACAACATTGATATTCAACAAACTCTTGATACTTTAACAACATTGATACTCCTTTCCTTTTCTTTTTTAGTAGCACTATCAGTACTGCTGACACTCTCCTCCCCTGCCACTGACAGAAATAAAAGCATGTAAATAAACACCTTCCTTGTAACAAGTATAGGGAAAGGGACAGAGTCTGTGATTTCATTGGTAGAATCACCAGGTGAGGTAATTCTCTCTACTAAGTAAAGTCAGCACCTTCTCTACTATTTATAGTCTTGAGTTCCTAGAGTCCCGATAGGTTGAATGATTTGCCCAGGGTCACAGAACCTGTACAAGGCAGGGTTTGAACCTAGGTCTTCCTGTCTGTGAGATAAGACCTCTATTCACTACACCAAACTTCTTTTCAACAAATAAGCAAAGTCAAGGGAAATACATACATACATTGACTACTCCTGAAAATGCACATTTCATTCTACATTCTTTGACAAAAAGTAGAAAGCTCAATTCATCAAAAGGCCCCAAATCATGACTGGTTATTGCATTAGAGTTCTTGAGTCTTTCACATTGCTTTCCTTTCACAGTGTTGTAGTCTTTGGGCATATTTTTATCTTGATTTTGTTCACTTCAATCTGTATCAGTTCATTCAAGTACTCACAGTTTTCTGTGAATCTGTCCTTTTTATCATTTCTTATACTTCAATAATATTCTAATCTATTCAAACATTCCCCAATTAATGAGTACCCATTTTGCTTCAAGTTCTTTGTTGCAGGATGGTGGAGGAAAGGCAGTAAGTTCTTGTAACTCATGACATGTTTGCTCCAAAAAACCTCCAAATAATGCCATAGGACAATTCCTAGAGCAGCAAAACCCACAAAAGAATGGACTGAGATCATTTTCCAGCCAAAGAAAGCTTAGAAGGTTGGCAGGTGGGGGCTGCTGTGCCAGGACAGGAGTAGAGCTCAACCCCATAGTCACACTGACACAAATCCAGTCCTAGGCAGACCAAGCCAGGGAAAGAGACCCCTGAATCCTTTGAATCAGCTGCAGCGCCAGTGTCATCTAGAACAAAGTTCATGGTCTGGTGAGAGGTCTGAGTGCTTAGCAGGGGGGATATTATAGGGGTCTCTGCTGGTGCTGAGATGGAAATTGGGTGTTTCACCCCTGCTAGGAATCAGGAAGTAGGCTTGAGTGGTGGTGGCCCAGTTGGGGAAGGGGCCCAGGCTTGTCAGAGCTAACAACCACAGCACACAAAGTTTTGCTGTCTGGTTAATTAGCAAGTTGGTCTGGGGTTAGCTATGGACCAGGGAACAGGCCAGGCAAGTGAAGAACATGTCCCTCCTTAAATAATACCACCTGGGACCCCCGGAAGCTTGGGAAAGTGAAGCCTGTAAAGAGTACCCCACTTTAAGGAGCTAAAATTCAAGTAAAAAAAAGGTAAGATGAGCAGACAGAGAAAGGTAAGGATCATAGAAAGTTTCTTTAGTGACAAAGAAGACTGAGCTACACCCTCAGAAGAGGATAGCAACATCAGGGTTCCTATATCTAAAACTTCCAAGAAAAACATGAATTGGTCTCAGGTAATAGAGGCACTCAAAAAGGACTTTGAAGATAAAGTAAGAGAGGTAAAGGAAAAAATGGAAAGAGAAATTAGGGTGATGCAGGAGGGTCATGAAAAAAAATCAAGAGCTTAAAAAACCAAATTGGCCAAATGGAAAAGGAGGTACAAAAGCTTTCTGAAGAAAATCATTGCTTAAAAATTAGGATTGAGCAAATAGAAGATAATGACTTTATGAGAAATGAAGATGCAATAAAATGAATTCAAATGAATAAAAATATATACAGAAATATAAAATATCTCCTTGGAAAAACAGTTCCCTTGGAAAATAGATCCAGGAGAGATAATTTGAAAATTGTTGGAATACCTGAAAACCATGACCAAGGAAAGATCTTAAACATCATCTTCCAGGAAATTATGAGGAAAAAATTGCCCTGATGTTCTAAAAGCAGAAGGTAAAATAGAAATTGAAAGAATTCACCAATCACCAACTGAAAGAGATCCCAAAATGAAAACTTCCAGGAATATTATAAACAAATTCTAGAACTCCCAGGTCAAGGAGAAAATATTGCAAGCAGTCAGAAAGAAAAAATTCAAGTATTGGGGAGCCGCAGTCAGGATAATACAAGATCTAGTAGCTTCTACATTAAAGGATCAGAAGGCATGGAATATGATATTTCAGAGGGCAAAGGAATTGGGATTACAACCAAGAATCACCTACCCAGCAAAACTGATCAGAATCTTTCAGGGAAAAAATGGGATTTCAATGAAAAAGAAGACTTTCAAGTATTTGTGCTGAAAAGACCTGAACTGAGTAGAAAATTTGACTTTCAAGTAGAAGACCCTAGAGAAGCATAAAAAAGTAAATAGGAAACAAAATAAAAAGGGATGTTAAAATGTCAAACTGATTATATTCCTATTTGGGAAGATGATATGTCTAACTCAAGAATTTTCTCAGTACTAGGGCAGATGAGAGGGCAAAGGTACGAATTGATTATGAAGGAATGATACCTGTAAAGTATTTAGTTTTTGGTTTTTGGTTTATTGTGGGGTGGTTGGAGTTGGGTGACATGCCTGGGGTTGCACAGTGGGTGAGTGCCTTGTGTCTGAGGACAGATTTGTGTGGCAAACCCAGAAGCCTCTCTGTCACCCCTCTGACTGAGTTCCCCTCCCCACACGTGGGCTGTGGTCACTGAAGCAGCAAGTCTCCTAGGAGACTTTGTGGTCAAAGCCTGAATTCCAGAGAGAATGCTTGGCTGGTCTCCCAGGGTCTGAGGAATCAGCTGTACAAACTATCCACCTCCAGAGAAAGAACTGATATTGATTGAACACAGACTGAATTTGCACTTTCTCTTTTTTTTACTTGAGTCTTTTTATGTAAAATGACTAATATGGTAAGGCTTTACATAATTGCACATGTATAACTTATACTGATTGCTTGCAACCTTGGAGAGGGGGGAGGGGAGGGAGGGAAGGAATGAGAAAGGGATAGAATTTGGAACTCAAAACTTTAAATAAAGAAGTTTTAAAAAGTTCTTTGTTGCAACAAAAGTATGTTTTTATGTGTGTATATGCACAAATATGCATATATACATATGTATATATGTACAAATACATATACACAAACACATATGTATATGTGGGTGCATGTGTATGTGTGCCACTAATATGAATGTACTAAAATTGTATTAGATGGCACAGTGGGTGGACCTCCAGCAATAGAGTCAAGAAGACCCAAGTTCAAATCTAGTCTCCGACACTTACTAGTTGTGTGACCTTGGGCAAGTCAGTTAGCACTGTTTGTCTCAGTTTCTTCATCTGTAAAATGAGCTGGAGAAGGAAATGGCAAACCACTCCCATATCTCTTCCAAGAAAACCCCAAGTAGAGTCACAAAGAGTCAGACACAACTGAAACAACTGAACAATACTAAAATTAAATTCTACAAGGAAAGTCAGTCCAAGAGAAATAGATGTTAAGTAATAAAAATCTGCACACTGAAGGGAAACAGTTCTATTGAGGATGAAAAATGGGATTTTTCTGAAGAGACCAATGTCTCATCTACATGGGACTTAACAACCAACTTAGATTTGTAAAAGGTATATATAGAAGTTGGAAGTCATGGCTAGTAACAAAGGCTGAATATAATAACACTATGGCCTGATCCTGTCAAAGTACTATCAATGGTGCCAAAGTTCAAAATGGGCTGAAGCTGGTGAGGAAAGGACAAAAAAAGGGGTCTTAGCTTCACTGTTTTGGGTGAAAAGGAAAGATCAAGGAATGATAGAACCTTTGCTTGAAAGGAATGGGACAGTAGCTAATGAGAGAAAAGAGTAATCTCTCCATTTTGTCTCACTTATTTTTTTTTCTTCCAAGAGGTATGAACTTTGTCAAATAAATGACAGATCAAAAATAGCTACCAGGGAGCTGATATCCAGGATAAGTAACAAAACTGCTCATGATGAATTCAAGTTACCTGGCTTGGATAAACTACAACCTCAGGTAGCCAAAGAAATGGAAGATGCAATCTCTGAGCCACTGCAAGTAATACTAAAAATATCATAGAAAATGGGAGAGTGCACCTGGCTAAGGGGCAAGAGTCTTGATTTTTTGAAAAGTCAAGACAACAGAAACTGTAAATTATAGTTTAGTTACCTTAACTTGGATTCCTGGTGAAATTATACAACAGATTAGTGAAAAGATAATTAGTGAACATTTAGATAAAAAGAAGCTCTTTCCAATCAATAACAAGTCATGTCAGACTAACATTTTTTGACAGTTACTAAATTGGGAATGCTGTAGATGTAGGTTATCTAGATTTTGTCAAACCCTTTACTAACATATTGCATACTATTCTTTTAAAAAAGAAAAGTTGTGGATTAAACAAACAAACAAAAAAAAACAATTAGGTAGATTTTGAAATGGTTCAATAGCCTGACTTAGAGTTAGCTGGACAATGTCACCTCAGCAAGTAATGTTCAGGGGTGTGCCCCAGGGATCTGAGTTTGTTTCTCTGTTGCTTAATATTTTTTTATCAATGTTGTACATGAAGTCATGCTCATCCACTATGCAGAGAATACAGTCAGGAGAGATGGATAATATACTGAAGAACAATCAGGATATACAAGGTCATGACAGGCTAGGGCACTGGCCATTTGACTAAGACAAATACAAAGTCTTAAACTGAGACTCAAAAATAAATTTCACAAGTACAAGATTGGCAAGGTACTATCTGGGAAAGATTTGTGTGTTGTAATGTACTGCAAGCTCAACTCAAGTTAATAGTAGGATGTTATAACAACAAAAGCTAATGCAATATTGGGCTGATTAAGCAAGAAATAGCTTCCAAGAAGAGTGGGGTTAGTGCCATGAGCACACCTGCAGTGTTGCATTCAGTTCTGATTGCCACATTTAGGAGGGACATTGAGAAACTCCAGAAGATGGTGCCTAGCATGGGCATTGAGTCCACGCCACAAAATAATTCAGTTGGGGCAGCTAGGTGGCACAGTGGATAGAGCACTGGCCCTGGAGTCAGGAGTACCTGAGTTCAAATCCGGACCTCAGACACTTAACACTTACTAGCTGTGTGACCCTGGGCAAGTCACTTAACTCCAATTGCCTCACTAAAAAAAAAAAAAAAAGAATTCAGTTGAAGGACTGTTTAGCATTTATGGAGAGAAGTCTCTGTAGCAACCAATGTTGTTCCCCCAGTACAGAAGCCCATTCCCTACCTCTTCTCTAGAAAAATAGTACTTACAAGTGTGGAAGGGTATATATGTAGTCATATGATTATTTTCTTAGGGCGAGGGGTAAACTGTTTTTCTTTATAAGCAAGTATTCAATGGGAACTGGGATTATTTTTTTAAGAAAAGATGAATGCAGTATTTTTAAAAGGCTCAGTAAAACATTTTTTTTAAATAATTTACATGACTTGCCACCTACAGGCATTTCATTACCACTTTAAGGAAGTGAGAAAATAAATCATTAATATGCATGAAATCTTCCTTAAGAAAATCAGGAAGATTTTTTTAAGAGGAAGCTTTCCCAACTTCCTCCAATGAAGAGCCCCAAAACCATATTGAACTTCAGCTGTTTAACCTTCATAAATAAAGACATCTGCAAAGAAATTCAGTGCTTTATTTCCTTGACTAAACAGGTCCTCACTGAAAAGGCATTAACCTTAAAAGTTAAAGCTATCATATCTTTAGCACATGTGACCTCATTGGCTTGCCACAGAACTACATAAACAAACAGTAAATTCCTATTTTAGTTCAATTCTTGGGCAAGAGGAGAAATTAGCCTAAAGTATGTATACATAACAACTCTATCAACATCAGGAGGCTACCATTTCAGGAATGGTTCAGTCCTGAGAAAGGGCCCTTAGGAAGGCCTAGATCAAGAATGGATCTCTAAAATGGGAGAGGTGTGGAAGGAATTTGGCTAACATTGGTAGAACCATCTTACAACTGACTTTCAGTCTTCTAGGGAATCAACTGTCCAGGTTGTATATTGCCCAAGCCCTCCTCTTTCCTTTGCTACATGTTTTACTACTCCTTGGCACTTCAAACAGAGAGGTAAATTAGTTCTTAATAATTATATTTTTTAATTGACATTTCTTCTCCTAATAAAGAGATGGGGGAATGCCATTGTGAATGTCATGAAGCAGAGTTTCTATGTTGGTTTCATTTCACTATTTTTCTTTGTTACAAAAGAGGGTTTCTAGGAAGGATGGAAAAAGTATAATAGGCATGCAAAAAGTATATGAAACAATAAGCATCAATAAAACAAAAAATCAAAAATCAGATTTCTGAAACTATTGGTTAAAAATAAGGTCTGGGGATTAGCTGTGGAATTCATTTAGATCTTCTAAGATATATGATCAAGTCTCAGGAATAACTTTGGTATTATCTCTGTCCTCTATACCCCAACTCTGTTATAAATACACCTTGGAGTGTATACCCTTTATGACAGTCAACAGTCATGGTTTCCCATTCTATGATATGACTTAATTTTTCAGGCCATGAATAGTATGACTACTCTCAGCTGCTGTAGAATTTTTTGTTCTCCCATTTCCTTTTCTCATAATCTCATTCTTTTTTGTCTATCTCTGAATCTTACTCTCTGCATCCCCATCCCTTTTCTTCCATCACTCTCTTTTTGTTCCACTTGTTTTTCTTATCTCTGTGTTCATATATTTGTTGTCCTTTCTTTTAATCTTTGTTTTTGTTTCTATCCATCTTTCTATCTGTGTCTCTCAGTATTCTTCTCTCCACCTTTCAGTCTCTCTGTTTATCTCTCATTTTCTCTGTCTCTATCTCTGTCTCTGCCTGTCTGTCTCTGTCTCTCTGTCTCTCTCTCTCTCCCTCTCTCACACACTCACACATACACAGAGACCACTTTGCTGCAAACATGAAAATAAGCCCTGTAACAAGTGCTCAGGGAACCCTTAGAGCTCATCTAATACAACCCCTTCATTTTAGAAATGAAGAAAATGAGCTCCAGAGAGTTTAAGTGATTTGCCCACAGCCACATGGGTAGTGGGCATCACAGCCAGCCAGGTGGATGATACTAAAAAGCAGAGCTGTCAAACTTGTAGCAGCAAGAGTTAGGGGAGAGGACTCAACTGAATCAGAAAAATGGGCCTAAACATGAAATGTTATATTCGTGGACTTCCCACTCCCTTTGTTTTGGCAATTGCTTGGAATTAGTATCTATGGGTTCTCTAATTATTTGTTTTAGGGTTAAATTTATGTCCTTTTTACTAAAAGAATAATCCTTGGAAAGAGAGGAGACTGCAAGGGGAAGGGAAGGGAAGGCATAAGCAAAGGTAATTATAATGGAAGTCACAGAAAAAATGGAGTGGGAAAATAAAATGCTTGGGACTCTAATGATGATCAAAAACCATTTTTAAGTATTCATTGCTTTTTAATTTTTTAAAAAATACATTATCTCCAACCCAGCAGGACTATGAAGCATAAATTATCTATAATTGAAAATAAATAGCTTTTCAATTGTTATCATCATTGCAGGACAAGCCAGAAGCTCATTCAGTCAAATCTATCACATTAGCTTACACCAAGAGGAGTGATACAGATAAAAATGGAAGCTCGACCAGAGACATAATTTTCTCCCCATTTACATTTTTCTGGCCACAAAATATTCAGCCTCTGGCACAAAATCTTTTTTCCTCATAAATTCAAGCTGGGCACAATATGCTCCATCTCTATTCTTTCTTGCAGAGGTAAAAACCAGCAGCTTGCTTGATGTTTGTTGTCATTAACATCATCCACAAAATATCATTTTCCTTTACTTGTCCAATTACCAGACAGTGTAAAAACACCTGTCCTCCACATTTCTTATTTTAACACTGGACTTCACATCTCTCAGCCCTAAATCACAGAAGCTACTTGTCAGCTCCCATGTCCCCAAGATAATTTTTATTCTACTACTTCTTTTTTATGCCTCATGGGTAATTGCCAAAGTAGAAATGATAGCATAGGATCTTTTTCCCTCTTACTTCCTTGCCACCAATCCTCCTTGAATGTATTATACAACAAAGTTTGATACTTTTTTACCTCCCTTCAACAAGGGATTATCCAATGGTCGAATTTAGAGTCAGAATGAACCCTTAGAGATCATTTACTCCAACCTCCTCATTTTATAAATGAAGAAACTGAGGTCCAGAACATTCAAGTGATTTGTCCATGACCACACAAGTAATGAGCATCACAGCCAGTCAGGTAGAGAGTACTAAAGGTCTCAAAACTGCAGCACCAAGAGACCCTCAAAACTCCCAAGGCAGGTCAGAACTAGAGTAAAATATAATTGGAAAATATTAAATAAAATTAACTAAAATGCAATGCAACATAGATAATGTTCATTTGTGGTTTTCTAAGTCAATATGCACTTTTCATGGATCTGTTTCTGTTTCAGTTTGACATATCTGAAGTAGAGCTACCATCAGGCTACGAAAAAAAAATGCATTTATAGGAAGGAGAGAATGGTCTCTTTCTTCCCCCAATACTCACATGCACACATTCTATATTCAAATGCCTAAATCTTGCACCATTTCCAAACAATCTATAATAAAGATGTGACTAGTAGATGACAGGAAACACTGCCCCACTTCTCCACTTAGATCCCTACCCTAGACCCATCCTCACAAACACACCTGTATAAACCTCAGGATTCTTTTTGATCTATTTTGGGATTTAGACATGTGCCTTCATAAGCTTAGAGAACTTTCTTATTTGAAACTCCTTCCACTACTGCAGAGAAGACTCAAGAGGAACTGAATGGGATATTGAGAGATTATATGATTTGCCTATGGTAATGTACCTGATATATGTCAAAAAGGTAATATTAGACTCCAAAGAGTTCCTCCTAATCCTTTGTCCGAGAATAGGCATTCTGTTAAGCATACACTGGGCAACAAGGTAGCTCAGTGAATAGAGAGAGTGATGGCCCTGAAGTCAGGAAGACCCAAGTTCAAATTTGACCCCAGACAATTTCTAGCTGTGTGATTCTGCACAAATCACTTAACCCTGTTTCCCTTAGTTTCCTCATCTGTAAAATGAGCTGGAGAAGGAAATAATAAACCACTTCAGTACCTTTACCAAGAAAACCCCAGGGCAGCTAGGTGGCCCAGTGGATAGAGCACCGGCCCTGGAGTCAGGAGTACCTGAGTTCAAATCCAGCCTTAGAACATTGACACTTACTAGCTGTGTGTCCCCGGGCAAGTCACTTAACCCCAATTGCCTCACTAAAAAAAACCAAACAAACAAATGGGGTCAAAAAGAGTCGAACACAACTGAAAGTGACTCAACAACAACAACAATAAGCATACCCTAAGAGCCCTGTACATTCGGTCACTGTATCCTAATGTCAAGTTCACTGAATCAGAGAACCTTGAAAAAGAGCCATTTCTGCTTTTCTCCTTAGGGTAGTGTGGTACAGTAGAAAGAGTACTGACTCTGCAGTCAGATGGCCAGAGTTCAAACCCTACATCCAATGCTTGGACCTATGTGGCCTGGGACCAGTCACAGTCTCACCTGGGATCAGCACCCTTATCTATCAATCAAGGGTTTAGACTAGAAGGTTGCTGAACTCCCTTCTAGCTCTAGGCCTCTGATCCTATGAGAAGCGTGAAGGAAAATTCTCTATCATTTTGGCTATAGAAAGGAAGCAAAACATCTCACAGTACTAAAGTTACATCAATAAAACAAAAAATTAAAATTGAGGAATATATTTCTGATAGCATTGGCTAAAATAAACTATGACATGACTAATATGGTAATGTTTTATATAATTGCACATGTATAACCTATATGTGATTGCTTACTGCTTCAAGGAGTGGGGAGGGGAGGGGAGGGGAGGGAATGAAGGAGAGATAAAATTTGTAACTCAAAACTTTAAATAAAAATGTTAATTAATTTTTTAAAAATAATGTTTGGCAATTTGCTCTAGTTTTCATTTAGGCCCCCTAAAAGGGAATATTGCATTTCAGCTATAATATTTTTGGGGGTGGGACAATGAGGGTTAAGTGACTTGCCCAGGGTCACACAAAGAGTAAGTGTCAAGTGTCTGAGGCCAGATTTGAACTCAGGTCCTCTGAATCCAGGACCAGTGCTCTATGCACTGTGCCACCTAGCTGCCCCCCTCAGCTATAAATTTTTGAAAGGCTATCAGAGTTAAGTAACTTGCCCAGGGTCACACAGATAGTAACTATCTAGGCATAATTTGAAATCAAGTCCTCCTGACTCCAGGGCCAGCACTCTATCCAGTGAGCTACCTAGCTTCCCCTCAGCTGTAATGTTAGGGTCATCATTGTCCCCTGTGCCCCAGTCCTGTAATAAATATATCTATACAAAAAGAACATTTTTACTTAATAACTATTATCCCTCTGAGTTGGGGAGTAATATTTTTATCCCCGTTTTCCAAATATGGAAAAAAAAACACATTTTGGGAAACTATTGATTGCCTCAGGACAGACAACAAGCCACCAGGGATAAAGTTCAAAGTTTTTTCTCCTGGCATCATTAACCAGGTTCTCTCTCTTATGGCCTCTCTGATGAAGCCAACTCATCCACTTACTTCCCCTTCCTTTATTCCTAATGCCTGTTACCTTACAAGAAATTTCTAGACTTCTCTGCGAACCAAGATTCACCTTGAAATATTATATACTATTCTAGCTAACATTCTGAAAGAGCGCCAGGTCCACTATGTCACATTCCTCTGGTCATTACTAAAGAGCTGCCAGGCTTTTATAGGTAGCTTTTAGTGCTCCTTTGGATTGCTTGGAAAGGGGGAGTGTCTTGAAGATGAAACATCTTTCACTAGCATGCCCATATACTTTTCATATGCCATTTTTTTATTTCCTGTAGACTGTGTAACTTTAAGAGAAAAAAATACACTATCATCACAATTTAGACTCCAGAAAATTGACTTCCAATTCAATTTATGCTACTTTAAGTCCAAATTTACATGGTCCGTTGAATGCAGACCAAAAATAACATCAGTCACAGTGTATATCGTACTATCTTTTGGCCTCCTATCTTGCTCTGTGCATTGACTAATGTAATGATGGAATCCTGACTCATTGAACTAAGCAAATTATTTATGATCATATTTGTTATTTCTATATCGTCAGGTTTGTTATTTTTTCCTTTTTGCCCATGTGGAGGAGATAGATACTTGATAATTATTTTTAAAAGCATAAACAATATGCATAAATGTATAGTTTATATTTGGGACTTAAAGGGAGGGGAGTGGTAACAAAATTGTGTTTAAGACCTTAGGGAAAAAAAGAAAAAAAAAAGACCTTAGGAAAAAAAGCACAGGTGACCTGGAAAGCTTTGAAAGCTACAGATTTGACTTCTACACTGAAAAAAGAAAAGCAAGTTGTGTAAAATAAAGATGTGCTGTTTCATGTACAATCTTCTTTGTTTTGTTCTTCCACATATATGGAAATAGCCACTTTGTTTGGTATTTATTAAATTCAGAACTTTTTTTTAATAGAGGTAAGGGTATAAAGGAGGACCAGAGCAAAAGCTAACTAGCTATGTGCTTAGGGGTGAGCTTGCATTGGGGGAACAGGGGTGGGAAAAAATGAGGATGGAGAAGTTTAGAAATCCTGAGGCACTCCAAAGCACCTCTTGGGAAGGGAAGAGATCAGTAGGTGAGTTTGGGTTGGGAAGGATTGGGAAGGAACTCGTGTGTGTGTGTGTGTGTGTGTGTGTGTGTGTGTGTGTGTGTGTGTGTGTGTGTGTGTGTGTGTGTGGTGGGGGAGGGAGCTATGATCTGGTAGTTTCCTATTTTTAACTAATTATTCTTGCAGCTAGATGTTACACTCAGTTTTTTCCTGTGTTCATCTAAATTCCATCATCCTTAGGAAAAGCTCAAGCTTCTCCACCCAGGCTATGTATGGTTCTTGGGAAGGGGGCCACAGAAAGGACAAAGAATTTCCTAATGTTACCATTCCTGGTTTGCAAAAGAAAGGAAGAGATCTTTGGAGAATTCAGGAAATCATGAGGGACATATATGTCATGTTCCCATGGAAAACAAATGGTAGGATTTTTTAAAGCCATAAATATTTTCCTTTCCAAAAAACCTGGACTTTTCATTCTGGGAGTTTCTCACCACATGGACTCACTGAGCAGGTCAACAAAAGCAAACCCTGGGTAGCGAAACTTCTAGGAGCCTTCCAGAGTCATATTAAAAGAAAAACTTCTACCACCACATACCACCCTAGAGTCTGACACAAAGAGGGATGCCTCTGGAGCATAAAACAATGGTGTTTGTTGTCCAGCTCACTACTTTCCAGTTGTCTTTAAAAGAAGGGGTAGTTTCACAATCATCAAAGGTAGCATAGTAAATAAAGTGCTAGACTTAGAGTGAAGAAGTCCTGAGTTCAAATCTAGCCTCACACACTATCTAGGTGACCTCTTTCAGTCTCAGTTTCCTTATCTGTAAAATGGGGACAACAGAAGCACCTATTCTGTGTGTGTGTGTGTGTGTGTATAGGGGTATATATAGAATATATTTACAAGTATGTAGATAGTTATATAGTTTCATAAACATTATAAGCATGCTAGATATTATTGTCATTATTATCCTATTCCCTGGAATGGTCTACAGAGTCTTTGGATATAGTTCCATTCGATTCAAGCATTTTGTCAGTCTGCTATGACATCCAATGCTACATGCTGGAGACAAAAGAGAGAACAAGGCGTTGTGGAAAGAACACTGGATTTGGAGTCAGAGGACCTGAGTTCAAGTCTCAGTTCTGACATGTGCCTTTGGCCAATCAATCATGAAACATTTATTAAGTGCTTCATTAAACAAACAGTACTAGAAGCTGAAAATGCAAGGTGTTCTTGACAAATTTTTACTCTCACAGGCAAAGTCATCTGAAGTCTCTGGGCCTTGTTTTCCTCATCTGTAATATGAGGAGGTTGCAGTCAAAGACCTTCCAGTCTTAAGTCTTATGAAAATGAAGACACATTAATCAGGGTGTGGCAGTTATCTCTGGTTAGAACTGGGGCAGTTTCTCTCTGTTTAAAATCAAAAGTACAAGTTTTCTATCATAGATGGAGATAGAAGGAAGCCTGGCTGTCCTCAGCCAACTCATTCATTTTACATATGCACAAAGTGGGACTAGAAATGTTGGTTGCTTTGTCTAAAGTCACACATTTCACAAGTAGCAAAGCAGTGATTCAAACACAGATCCTCCAGATCCGTTACTCTTTGCACTATTACCACATGATATATTTAAAACTCTGGAAGGGAAAATATCAACTGTAGAGAAGCCAACTCAGTTACAAAGAAAAAAAAATCTGCAAAAAATTTACCTAACAGGGAGAGAACCATTTTCCCATTAATTAGACCTACTATATGGTAGAGTAACTGGGAATCAAGCAAATAAAAACAGCATCCCCACCTTATGAGAGTAGCTTTGGATCATCTCTTCACCTCTAGACATAGGAGTATATTACTTGCCCAGTTTGCTGAAGAAAAATTATTCAGAATATTTGAAATGGGGACAGAAGAGTTTATTTTTTTAAAAAGGGGTACCTTCCCTATTCCCCAACCTCAACATGCACCCTTGACCCTTCTTAAAAGCTCCTGGAGTTTCTGCCTTGGTTTTCTCTTTTTTCAAAGCTTACAGGGTACACTAAAGTCAAAGCAAATTCAAGGGAAATTATGAATATTATCTAATGTCAGGAACAAAGGCACCAGCAAATAAATACCTAACCCAGTGTCTTCTTGCATAGGGAATCAAGGTTCTGGCCAAAACTGTCTTTAGACAATTTTTAAAGCCTTCCTCCAAAACCAAAGGAGAGCTACTGTAAACATTTCCTTGTAGTCTGACTCTAGGATTGATGCAACAGGGTCTTGAACCCAACTGATGGAGGAAAAGAACTGTATACAGATAAAATCAAATATTGTTTAGGGTGAGGGGGATAAGGATGTTTTTATCCATTATCTAAAATAATAGATGATTTCACTGATGAATTAGAATGCATGCAAGTTACAGATTTAAAGTTATGCTTTCCCCAGTGATCTTTATTTGGCATATTCTATATAAGGACAAAAATATAACAGCAAATATGATAATATAAAACACCACTATGTGTGCAAGGGACAAATATTTATAGCTGAAGGGATGACTTTGACTTCCCTCATTTTTATGTGTTTAAATTTTCAAACACAATGTTGCATTAACACATATTAGGTGGTTTGTTTTTTTACTGATCTCTATGGGTCCAGTCAATTTATTTTTCTACTACCCTATGAATTTTCCTGGTCTTACCCATGCCAACTTCCACTAACATACTACTGTGACTCATTGTGGCATGGAAGTAGTTCTAGATTCTCAAAAACTGGCCAGGGTGTCAATTTCTTTTGGGTAGGCTGAGCCAATAAATAAAAATGGCAATTCTTCCTAAATTAATTTATTTTTCAGTGCTATACCAAACTACCAAAAAATTATTTTATAGAACTAGAAAAGATAATAACAAAATTCATCTGGAAGAACAAAATATCAAAAATAACTAGGGAATTAATGAAAAAAAAATTGAAGGAAAGTGGCCAAGCTGTACTAGATCTCAAACTGTATTCTAAAGCAGTAATCATCCAAACAATATGGTACTGGCTAAGGAATCATCTGTATTGGCTAAGGAATAGAGTGGTGAATCAGCAGAATAGATTAGGTACACAAGATACAGTTAGTAAATGACCATAGTAATCTAGGTTTGATAAATGCAAAGACCCAAGCTTTTGGGACAAGAAAAATCACTATTTGACAAAAAGTACTTGGAAAATTGGAAAACAGGATGGCAGAAACTAGGATTGTGAGATTCAAAATTGGATATATGGAACATTAAACTCCCCCTTTTAACTTTTCCCATATATATATATATATATATATATATATATGTATATATATATGTGTATATGTATATATATATACATATACATATATATATATAATAAACAAATAAGGAAAACAATCTGTCAGATTTAGGGAGGAAGGAAGAATTTATGATGAAACAAGAGATAGAGAGCACTACAAAGTGTAAAATGGATAATTTTATTATATTATATTTTAAAGTTTTTGCACAAACAAAAATAATGCAACTGAGATTAGAAAGAAAGCTTGGAAACAGTTTTTACAGCATGTGTCTCTGATAAAGGCCTCATTTCTCAAACATATAAAGAACTGACTCAAATTTATGAGTACAAATCATTCCCCAATTGATAAATGGTTCAAAGGATATGAACAGGCAGTTTCCAGATAAAGAAATCAAAACTATATATAGTCATCTGAAAAAATATTCTAAATCATTACTTATTAGAGAAATGCAAATTAAAAGAGCTGAGGTATCACCTTATACCTATCAAATTGGTTAATATGACAGGGAAAAAATGACAAATGTTGGAGGAGATATGAAAAAAATTAGTTGTGAACTGATCCAACCATTCTGGAGATCAATTTGGAAGTGTGAGAAAATAATTGTTGGTGATGGCTTTTAGGGGGACTCAGGAACCCCCACTCAGGGGTTCTAGTGAGTTTCTCAGAGACAGCCCCAAAGGTACATTAGAGATCAGATTAACTCAGGAGATAATAGAAACCACACCAACCTGAAAGCTTTTGTGCTCAGAGCAAAGGTCCTGACCTGGAGTTCAGCAAGTACAATTCATTTTAATATGGACCACCCTCAGGTCTAGTAAACCAATAGATTTGAATGATGTTAGTCAATTAGTTTGGAACAGAGTGTAAGGGACACCTCTCCTCTGGTCCACAGGAAGCTTGTTCTTGCTCTCTTGGCCTAGGACACTGGAGGAGGCAGCCATGCATCCTCCCTCACTCTCCTCTCCATCTAGATAATGCGGGGCTTCTGAACTCTACTTGAAATCCTGTTCTCTTTCTCTTTACTAACATTTAATATGATTAATAAATGCTTAATGTGAAAAACTGGTGCAATGGCCTCTAATTTAAAAGTAGCAATAGATTAGAAACCCCAGCTAAGTTCCTCAATAATTTAGAATAGGGACAGGCTTCCCCCCAATATTTCAAATGTCACAGAACTATGCCAAAAGCACTATAAAACTGTATATATTCTTTGATCCATCAATACCACTACTATGTATGTATCCAAAGAGAGCCAAATGGGGGAAAATAGGGGAAAAGGACCTATTTGTACAAAAATATTTATGGCCAGCTCTTTTGTGGTGGCAAAGAATTAAAACCTAAAGGATGTTCATCAATTGGGGAATTGCTGAACAAGTTGTGACATATGATCGTAATGAATACCGTTATGCAATAAGAAATGACAAGCAGAATAATTTCAGAAAAACCTAAAAAGACTCATAAGAACTGATGCAAAGTGAAGTGAGCAGAAACAGGAGCATATTGTACACAGTAACAGTAATATTGTACTATGACTAACTGTAAATGACTTTGCTGTTCTTAGGAATACAATGATAAAAGACAATTCCAAAGGACGTATGATGAAAAATGCTATCTACCCCCCAGAGAAAGAACTGATGATATCTGAAAACAGATTGAAACATAGTGTTTTTTACTTTCTTTGTTTTCTTGGTGTGCTGGGGGGTTTTTGTTTTTGTATTTTTTGGTCTGTGTCATCTTTTATAACATAAATACTATGCAAATATGTTTTACATGATTGCACACATATAACCCATATCAAATTGCTTACCATCTCAGAGAATGGGGCTGGGGAAAATCGTGAGAGAAAATTTGGAACTAAAATTTTTTTAAATGAGTGTTTAAATTTGTATTTATATGGAACTGGTAAAATAAAATATGAAGTTTTTCATGATCCCTAGGGCTGATCTTGCAAAGCTGAAAAGATTTTGACTACATTCTGGGACCAACCTCTTGACAAAAGAGGAGCTCAGCTCTTTAAAAAGGCTCTTCAGCATAGAGATATCAACCAGCAGATAATGAAATATTTGGCCACAGAAATCCATTAAGACTGTCTGCAGGAATATAGAGGAAATAGCCTATAGGCAGAAAGCATGAGCCATAGGATTCAAGAGTTAGAAAGAATTTTGGAGGTAATCATCCAGTCTAATTCCCACATTTTACAGTTGAGGAAACAGAGCAGGAGAGTGTAGATTTTGCATTATCTATATATTCTAGGACCTTATGGAATTGAAGTAGAAAGAGTGTTGACCTTAGAGTTATGAAGACCTCGGTTCTAATACTACTGCCAACACTTGCGAGTTACTTAAGATCTCTGAGCCTCAGACAACTTTTCTAAGACTGTAAATTAGAAAGAGGTTGCAATCTGTATAGATGAAGGAATATCTACAACATCAAAACCACAGATCCTTGACAATGGCAGCTAGAAGGAGCGGAGCAAGGAACACTGGACTAGGAATCACTAATATCTGATTTCACACTAAGTCTCAGACACATCCTGGCTGGATGAGCATGGGAGAGTCACTTAACCTCAATTTGCCTCAATTTCCTTATCTGCAAAATGGGGGGGGGGGAGAGTAGGGTTACTAATTGCATCTATCTCCCAGAGTTGTCATGAGAATAAAGTGATTTAATATTTGTAAAGGTCTCTGCAAACCTTAAAGTACTGTATAAGTGGCACCTATTATTAATATTGACCTAATGCAATGATCATAATGAAATTATTTAATTATGGAATCTCAACTGCAATGAGGCAGCATAGTAGAAGAGAAAAACCACTGGCTTTGAAAACAAAGGATGAAGATTTGAATCATGGCTCTCTCCTGCTTCTCTTCCTTTAGTTGACCCTGGTAGATTTCATTCCGCTTATCTTGAAGTACTCACACCAGAGTGATAGTTTTGGCTATGTTGCCATTTCACTGACTAGATGATCTCTCAAGTATTCTCCTTTAAGATTCCAAGTTAGAGAAAATAAGTGAAAGGAATAGTTTTTCAGCTGAGGGGTTAGAGGGAAAGGGTGTTGTTAAACAATGAAAAAGACTGCTAAATAAAAGAAATCTTGATTTAGAGCTGCTAAAGAAATCATTTCAACCTCCACCTGGCTGACTTGGTTCAGTTTTAATTCAGTGCTAAGGGGTTCTCATAATTCTGTGAATGCTAGCAAAAGACTAATCCAAATGTGTGAAGGAGGGGCAGTGCAAGACATCATCTCACACCTGACTCTGCTCAGTGCAGAATTTAGTAGTGATAGTGAGCCAAGCATCTTCCTGGCAGCAGGGTATAAGTCAGATGAAGCAGAAAATAAATATTGCCCTAAGCAGGGCTTCTTAACCAGTTGTGTATCATGAAGCCCTTTTGTCTGATGAAGCCCATGGACTGCTTCTCAGAGTACTGATATTAAATGTGCAAAATAAAATACATAGGATTACAAAGGAAACTAATTATATTAAAATTATCTTATCAAAATATTTACAAAATAAGTTAACGAACACAGGTTAAGAATCCCTACCTAGCGTTTTTGTCCCCACTTTCCTCTAGATATGAAGTTAAATAGCTTTCCAATGGATAAAGAGTTTTCCTCACACCCCTCAATTTTCACCCCAGCTGACCCAGATTTTGAGGAAGGGAGGGGTAAGCTTTAGAGAAAGGGAAAAAGGCCCTTCTCATTCTTTCCTAACTCTCCCTTTCTTTCTCAATGAGCTTCAAGCCTCAGGAACAATTGTCTCTTTGGCAGTTACTGCCCAGTCACTGCAGCAGAGCCCTGTCAAAAACTACTCAATATTCAAAACAGCTCTGCAAGGCACATGTTCCTGTCTTATTCCCATCACTGAAAAGTATCAGTATCGATCCCCACCCCTTCCAACCCTAAAGGCCAAATGAAAATCTCAGGGAGAGGAATTTTGTAGGAAAAAAAAAATGCAGATTTGTTCTGTCCCTTTTGTTTTTCCAATGTTCTTCAGAATATTATCTCCGACAGAGCAATTTAGGAAGCTCAATATTAGTTTGCTTCCTCCTGCTTCTTCTTCTCCCCAAAGCTATGTTAATAATAGCCATTTGTCTTTTTTTTCTTCTTTTTTTTTTGCCTTTGGAATTTCAAGGGTAAAGATCAGTCAAGTGATTGCTCTTTAGACCACCCCTTTGCATGAACAACTCAATTCACCAAACATTTAAAAAGCATGTAAAATTGCAAAGTATTGAGGTAAATGCATGGAATAAAAAGGTATAAATGAAATCATTCTTGCCCGAAGGGAGCTTAAATTCTATTGGAAAACATGTAGGAAAGTAAATGCTAGATATATACAAAGTAACACAAATTAATTTAGAGAAGGGAGTTATTAATAACTAAAGACCTAGGAAAAAGACTCCTTGTAGATGGTTCCAACTGACTTCTTCTTTGAAAGAAGCTAAGGATTCTAGAGGCAGCTAGATGGCTCAAATGGATCAAGCACTAGGCCTGGAGTCAGGAATACCTGAATTCAAATCCGGCCTCAGACACTTACTCTGGCTGTGTCTCCCTGGGCAAGTTGCTTAACCTCTCTTTGCCTTAATCTACTGGAGATAGAAATGGCAAACCACTCCAGTATCTTTGCTAAGAAAGTCTCAAATGGAGTCACAATGAATTGAAACAGCAAAACAACAGGAAGGATTCTACGAGGCAGAAATTCTATGGGGATGAATTCCAGAAAATCAGTATCACATGATATAGAGGATGGAGATGGAATATTAATAGCTGGCTGACCTACAAATAAAATGCAAAAGAAGAAACTTCTACACTGGATATCCATTTCACTGTTATTAGTTATGGACAACAGTCACTAAAGCAATTTCCAGGTAGCTGGCTTTTAATTTCTTTGATTCAGATTATCTTTGTTCAAGAGGCAAAGAGAGTACACTGGAAGTAGCAGTGTCAGAGGAAAGGAAGGGGTATATAATATTAGAAATGCTCTTAAGGTAGAATCAACAGGACTTGGTAACTGATTAGATATAGGAGGTAGGAAAGCAAGGAGTCAAGGATGATAACCAGGTAGCCTAGGTAACTTAGAGAATGGTGATGCCCTAGACCAGATGTGTCAGATCTGTGTCCTGGCTAGCTTAGCAAAACTCTAGAATGTGGCTGAAACTATATTAAAATGTAATTGGGAAATATTTGACAAAATAAAAATACAGTACAACCTAGGTAATCTTAAATTGAGATTTTCTTAACCAATATATGCCTCAAAGATCCATTTCAATTTGAGTTTGAGACCACAGCCCTAAAAAAATGAATGTTAGAAAGAGAAGACAAGGAGGGAAATACAAAACTTAAGATCTAGTCTGACCAAAGCAGAGTGCAGCAGGAAATCACCTACATATTCTTGGATAAATTCAATCTAAAATAAAATTAATGTTTCCAGGAGTCATGTCATTTTTAAAAATTCAATTCAAACCCCATACTTTTAGAGATTTTTTATCTCTATTCATACTTCTCCTAATACTTATGAGAGAAATGATTATTTCTCTCTTATATTAATAGCCAATTACTGAATTAGGACTAAGGTTTTCCCCCTCCCCTTTCCTTATTAAAACTCAGCCCCTGTAGGTTATTCTGGCAGACTTTGAAGTGCAGGGCTAATAATGAAATGAAATCTTAGGCAAAACTGACCTAACTGAAAAACTCAGATCTGATCAAAAGACAAAGAAATTTTAGTTAGGTGAACTGATGGATTTTGGCCCCTTGTGTTTTAGTCAGACAGGTCTGGATGGAAGTGTATTCTAACTTTTATCTAGATTGTCCTCAACTAGGATGATCTGGGAAGAGATAAGTCTCTTTCACCAAGACTGAGTGATCAGTCAAGTCAGCCAGACCCTCATTAGAATAAACCCACCTCTTATTATAATATTCATTCTCTCATTACTCGCTAACCAATTAGAGTTGATTGCCACTCTCAAGACCATCCACTCTTCCAAGGGCATATAAGCATTGAGTGAGTCCCATCAGGGTCTTTAGTATTCAAAAGTGTCAATTTTATTAATTATCCACTAGCAAGACTAATAAAATAATTACCCAGAAACTATGTCTCTCAAACTTCTTATACATCACACTTGTGAATTTAATTTTATTAATTCCATGGAGGTTTTAATGCTTTTAATTTTGTCACAATTATGATCATTAATAGCATACTTCTTTCTATCTTAATATATTCTACATTTTCCTCTCTTTTCCCCCATCCACCTGTTTATTAGAACAGTGGTTAGAAAGGAGTGTGGTCAGAACCAATAATCTGTGCTGGATGCTTGATGTAATCTATTTGCACTCCCCTGTCCCTCATCTCTTCCCCAACCCAGATCTCAATCACTGTTTCTTACCTTTTATTTCTTTCCCTTTAAACTCCTTTTCTCAACTCATGCTACAAGGTTAGAATTTGTTTTGTTTATAACTAAGATCTCCCTGAATTTACCTCCCCTCTCATTCTCTTTTTTTCTGCATGTTCCTTATTGTTTTCTGTTGAGTTGAATGCATTTCTATACCAAAGCCTTTTATGTATACATTGATATGTCTATGTGTTCAACTGTCATCTGATGGTCCAGATAAAACTGAGGTTCAATTCACTCCTACTCCCTCTACCTCTTCCTCCTTGTTTCTAGTCTTCTATTTGTGTGCCCCAATTATTTCAGATAAGTTCCCCCAACTGTCTTCCCCCCATTCCTGCTCAGTGCATTCATCCTGCCTTTCTTTTCATTTCTTCTTTCCAAGATCATCAAAATATAAAGCCATTACCAGGTTCTCTGTCTTGACTCCTTTAATGACCCCTGATGACATTAGAGTTCTGGCAGTACACTTATTTTATCTCTGACCATCTTTATATAATCCATTCTGATAGCTTGCCTTTTATATTCTTGACTCTTATGTTTCTATTTCAAAGATTCTACTTAGCTCATCTTTTCATCAAGAATGCTTAGAAGTCCTTTACTTCATCAAAGATTCACTTTTTCCCCCTTTAAAATTAAACCTGGCCTTGCTGGACAAGGCTATTCTTGGCTTTAAGCACATATCCTATGCTGTTTGGAATCTTATATCCCTTTATAGTGATAGCTGCCAAATCCTGTAAACTCCTTACTGACTTCTCAGTGCTTGACTTCTTTCTGAATTCTGGCAGGCAGCATTTTCTTTTCTTTGACCTGGAAAGTCAATTTTATCTATTGTGTTCCCAGGAGATTTCATTTTGGGGTTTTCTTTGTTTTCTTTTTTTTTTTTTTTGGTGGGGCAGTGGGGGTTAAGTGACTTCCCCAGGGTCACACAGCTAGTAAGTGTCAAGTGTCTGAGGTCAGATTTGAACTCA
This sequence comes from Dromiciops gliroides, assembly GCF_019393635.1. Classification (NCBI taxonomy): domain Eukaryota; kingdom Metazoa; phylum Chordata; class Mammalia; order Microbiotheria; family Microbiotheriidae; genus Dromiciops; species Dromiciops gliroides. The sequence continues at coordinate 176,446,827 of NC_057866.1, read as the reverse complement.
GGTACTCCTGAATCCAGAGCTGGTGCTTTGTCCACTGCGCCACCTAGCTGCCCCCTGGGGTTTTCTTTAAGGAGGTGACCAGTCAATTCTTTCTACCTTCATCTTAGCCTCCAATTGCAATAGGTCTGGATGGACAGTTTTCATTCAAGATCTCTTAAAGTATAACATATTGGTCTTTTTTTGGCCATGGCTTTTAGGTTCAAATATTTTTACTTTCTTTTCCTCTTTGACTTGTTTTCCATGTCAGGCTGTTACTTAGGTAAGATTTTTCACTTTTTTTTTTAAACTAAGCTATTAACTCTCTTTCCAAGTCTTTCCTTTAAAGTTCTTGGTTCTTTTCCAAGTTTATCCTCTAGTACTTTCATTTCATTTATAAAATTATTTCTTTAACTCATGCCTCATTTCATTCAGGAATTTTAGTTGACCTTATAGCTAGGCTGTTTTACATTGAGACTTTGTTTATTTTTTGGAGGGTTTTTTTTTTTCTCCTAAGTTTGTGTCTTGAGTGTCCCTGGCTCCATACTAGTTCTAATAATCAGTGGGTTTTGTGTTGTTTATTCATTCTTCTGCCTTTCCTTCCAGAATTAAAATTTTGTGTTATAGCCAGGCTCCCTGCACTTCTGGAAGGAATTTTAGGTCCCTCTGTGGTCTTGATATTCATCATGTGGGGTCATGTCACTTCCTTCTCTTGGTACCAAGTGATGTAGGAGATGCGTAAGCCAAGGCAGTTTCAGTGAGCACTAAGCAGTCTGATCAAGGGCAGAATCCAATTACTTACTGCCCTTCTGGTCTGAATTTTTCAGGTTCTTGACCCTGGTCCAGGCCTAGATAATACAGGTGAAGACTTACCCCTGTTTAGATCTCCAATAGACAGTTTCTGGCCCCATCCCCTATCAGCTAACTAAAAGGCTCTATAGGTTCAAAGTGTTCAAGCTTGGAGTCCTTGCCCTGGTTACTCAACTACAGCCCCAGCTCAGGTCTGTGGGCTGAATCTATGATTCTGATTGAAGATCAATGTGACAGCAGGAGGTATGCTCCTCATCTATATTAATTGACTTGGTTTCAGGTCTCTACCTAAATCCACTCTGGATCCAGGCCCCTGCTCTGGATCACAATGAGACAGGCTCACTCCTCTTCTTATTCTCAGCCCAGGTCCTGTGCTAAAACACTTTGAGTGGGCCTTCCTGGCTGGTCCCCTACCCCAATGATCCACAGGCCTCTGGATGTCTCTCTATGCTAACCTAGTCTGGAAAAAAAATGACCCACAGTGGTTTCTTCTTGGATTGTTTGATCAAGACTTGTTCTGGATCTGCTTCCTCAATCTTTGTTAAAATAGTTATGAGAGATAGCTTTCCTGTACTACTTCCTCCTCCTCCTCCAGTCTCAACTGAACTTGATTTTTTTGAGGGGAGGGGGGCGGGCAATGAGGGTTAACTGACATGCCCAGGATCACACAAGTGTTTGAGGCTGGATTTGAACTCAGGTCCTCCTGAATTCAGGGCCAGTACTTTATCCACTGTGCCACCTAGCTGTCCCCTTGAACTTGATTTTTCAAAACCAAATATAAGACTTTACATTTTTCACTATTAAATTTCACCTTATTTAATTAATCCTGACATTCCAGCCTGTCAAGATCTTTGGGCATCTTGATTCTCTCATTCATTATGTTTGCTATCTCTCATGGGTTTTTTTCCTTCTTCAAGCTTGATAAACCTGCTATCTATAACTTCATACAAGTCATTGATAAAAAAGTTAAAGGATACAGCACCAAGCCCAGTCCCTGGTGTACTTCATTAGAAACTTCTTTCAAGTTGATATTGAATATCATTATACTTCTGAATAAATGAAGTCAATCAGGCATATTTTTCGAATATCTCAGTACTGTCATTGCTCAATACATTTGTCTAATGCCACTTTGAGAACTGCCTTCTCAAAAAGCTTTTAGCCACAAAAGACAATCAGTATTCTCATATAATATTCAAGAAATGCCTTCATTGAATTTATCTTTTATTTTTTTCTCTTCTCATTTGTCTTTAACTTATCTCTGCCTTTCTGCATCACCTAGAAAAAATTCTTTGTGAATAAGTTTATCTCATCTAGTCTGTGACTGCTGTGCTTGTAACATTCAAATATTCAGTTTGGCCAATGGCAAAATCCCATACCAATATTTTCCCCATAATTGGTTTGGGCCTAGCTCCAAGATCTCACTTAGCTGACTAGCCAGAGATGCCCTAATACGTATTTTCCATAAGACTGGGTGAACAAATAGGTAAATTGCAGCACTTAAAAGAGGTCAATTGGATGATGCTATAGCCTAGAAGAAGGTGAAGAACTCACCTTCATGATAGCCTGATGAAGTCAATTAGAAGCTGCTGGCTAAGGGATGCCTGCTTTTGAGTCCCACTGATCCAGAGCTAACTATACCTTTCAGGGATGGGCAAATTGGAGTCTAAGGTAGTTGCATGTATAACCTAGAAGATGATTATCTGCCGGAGCATCAACCCAAATGTGAAAATACCCACCTTGCAACACCATACAAAGGATTTTCTTGTTTTACTATGACTTTTTTTGTTGTTTGTTTACCCCTAATAAGAACCTACATTTTTTTATATCAAAAACATAAAAATAATTAACAGAATGAACCACTCTCTCCTTCTTCAACTGAGCTCCTACTGGATGGATATCAAAGATAAAGTGTATGAAGGCTAGAAAAGAGGTAGCTGGATGGGAAACCATGAGGAGTAACTAATATTAAGGCATTTATGGGTTGCCTGCCTGCTACATGTGAGTTAAGTTGACAACATGGGTGTAATTGGCAGAATATTTTAAATGTAAATTGTTACGTCAATGAACAGTTGTACTAGCAAAGCAACTTTTCTTCCTGTTCCATAATTGAACAGCCACAAACAAAACTCTATGCAAATAATATTCCTTCTCAGCCCTGTCCTGTGCATTGTGCTTCCTTGGGGGCTACACAGAGTAAGCTAAACAGACAAGGTCTCTGACTTACAATATTTCCAACACTTCCTACTACTGTGTATCTATAGAAACAAAAATCTCACATTGCATTGTTTTAATTGAGCAAACACAAATTCTAATTGAACATCTACAGATGATATTGGAAGGAATAATCATCTGGGGAGCAGGGAGATTTAGGTTCTAATCCCACTTCTTCCACTAGTTTAGCTTTGTGACTTTGGATAAATCCTTCAAATTATCTGATTTAAAAAAAAAAAGAATTGGGACTAGATCAGAAGTGCTTACCCTAGGGTCTGTGGACTGGGTTGTGGGGGGATTGTCAGGGGATGGATTGTATTCTTTAATATCAGTCAATGACTATATATTAAGCACTTAATATGTACCAGTCACTGTGCTAAGTGGGGAGAATACAAACACAAGCGGAAAGAGTCTTTGCCTTCACGGAGCTAACATTCCAATGGGGAAAGATAGATAGCACATAAAAGGAATCTGAAAAACTGGAGAAGGGGAAATGGAAAAGGTACATAAGATGGGGCATTTTTAAGAAAATCCTGAAAGTCAGAAGAGGTGCCTAGAAAGGAATGAAGATATATCTGACCTAAAATGGATATTCTGGAAGGAACCAGTCAATCACAAAAATGAGCCACAGGGAAAGAGTCAACTTCCAGTGTAAAACCTCCAGATGTGGAGTGAATTTATACTATACCATATTTATACTGTTAAAACAACAACAATTATTTAAATAAAGCAGAAGAAGGAAAAAAATGCATTTCCTAACTGTGAGAGATAGCCAGAGAAATTATGATTATCCATTTTGATTGTCCATCTCCTCCCAGCTTCCAGCAAATTGGAGCATACTATACCACAGCCAATCTAATCACTTCAGGCTTCAGTATCAAAGAGAGAAAAGTCAATGATATAGTGATCCAAATGGGACATCAAGACAACTAACTAGGTTATTCTAGCCAGAGTCAGTAGGTTAGGCTATAGTCAAGACTATTTCCTAAAAGCTACCAATGCAGGATTATTTATCAAAAGCCTACTGTATGCCAAGTGCTGTTCTAGGTGTTTAGGAAACTAGACCAATGAGTAAAATACTCCCTACTGACAAGAGGATTGCATTCTAAGAAAGCGAAAAACAAGAACATCTGTAGGTCCATAAAGAATAAATAGGAAAAGAATAAATACAAATAAACGCAAAATAGTAACTACAAGATACTTTAAAATGAGTGCACCAACAACCAAGGCAATCAGGAGAGTCATCGGTAAGAGGTGGTGCTTGAGTTGTGTCTTAAAGGAAGAGAGAGAATCTATAAGGTAGGGGGTGAGGAGAAAGCATATCCTGGGCATAAGACATGGTCAATATAAAGTCACAGAGACAGAAGATTGAGTGTCATGTAAGAGGGACAAAGGGAAGGCCAGTTTGGCAGAATCACAGAGTGAGGGAGGATGGGTAATAGCCAAAAAAGACTGTAAAGTTATGTTGGGGCAGTTGTGAAGGCCATTAAAAGCTAAACAGAGGATCTTCTGTTTAATCCTAGGGGCTATAGGGAATGGAGTGAAGGGAAAGAAGGAAATAAGTTTTTCGTTTGTTTTTTTTCTCAAGGGAAGAAAAGCAAATGCACATATATGCATATACATGTATGTATTTAAGGTCACAAGAACAGATTATAATATTCTAATACATATGCTATCTTACACTAATGAGAATAGCTTACTTAATGAAATCATACAGATAGTAAAGCACGTAGGGATAAAAAAGTGGATTGTGGTACTTAGGTATTCGTTTATATATTATACATGTAATGTGCTAGGCCTGGAGTCAGAAAGACTAATCTTTGTGGGTTCAAATCTGGCCTCAGACACTTACTAGCTGTGTGACCCTGAGCAAGTCACTCAATCTTGTTTGTCTCAGTTTCCTCATCTATAAAATGACCTGGAGAAGGAAATGGCACACCACTATAGGATCTCTGCCAAGAAAACTCCAAATTGGGTTATAAAGAGTCAGATACAACTGTAAATGACTGAACAAAATGTTTTCTTATTTTAATCTATAAATCTATATAATCTGCTCCTATTAAAATATCAATAGCTAATGTTTTATACTGTTGCAAAGCTTCCAAAGCACTTTATATATATTACCTCATTTTGCCTTCAACAGTTTTTTGGTGATGATTAATCCAAAAGAACCCCCTGGTTCACTAAATTTATGTGCCCATAACTAAGGCCCCATTTAGAAATATCTTGTCCCTTTGTCCTTCCCTCACCCAAGACAGTAGTAGAAATGTGGGGTGCTGCATCTACTCAAAGAAAAGACATCTTCCAGCTGACTTTTTCATCATTGAATTGCCCTGTTGGCATCCTGGTAGTAACTCCAAGACTTGCAATAAAAGGCAGAGGATCAAGTGTCCCTTCCTAGTGACTACTTTCACATTTTTTTTTCAGGTACAGGGACAGCTTTACTTGGGCCCCTTGGCTGCCTTTTCTGCTTTCAGGTTTTGTATTTTTGTTTTTGTTTTTGTTTTTCCCTGAGTAAGAGACCAAGCATCCACACTTTGAGATGTACACGTCCAGTTTTAGACACTATCTTGTGAGTCAGAGAGGTAGAAGTTTCTGGGTCCATTGTGTAAAGATGTTAAAAGTTTTTTGTTAGAGAAAATAAGCACCAGCAAGAGAAGAAGAAGAAGTTCCCTTTGCTAAGTTTCCAGAAATCATTAACTTTGAGGGAGACAGTACAGAGCCAAGGTGAAATGTAAAATGCCTAATCAGCAGTCTTTTAATCTGCTTTAAATTCTAATTATGATTTAAATATAAACCTCCCACTATATTATAACAGCAGTTATAAATTATTGCTGACTTTCTTATAATTGCAACTGGCTTAAAATGTTTTAAGGCATTCTGCCAATGTGTGACATAAGTCTTTTATGTTTAACATTTATTTAGCATGTAGGAACCAAATATCTGTCCCACACAAGATTTATATCATAAACTTAGTCCCTCTTTATTTACCGCTTTGAAGAGATGTCGACATGAACCAAAGCCTAAACAAACAGTTTTTCCCTTGTGTGGTGGAGTAAAGATTTAATGAGTCAAAGAGAAAAAGCAGCCTAGCCTCATTAAAGACAGTTGCCCAAAACTAGGAGAGTCATACTGGCATGGAATAGAAGTATCTTAGAGAAAAGGCAGAGCATGCAAAGACATTCTGTAACTTGTTCTGGTTAGCCATGTGGTGCACGGAATCCTAATCAGCCTCTCAGCCTAGACCTTTTGTTCATTCTTACTTCATCTGTGCTCTGGCAGTACAACTCCCTTTTCCCTCAGTATAGGGTAAGAGACCATGCAGAAAAGTGGGAGGTCACAGGGCCTTGTGAAAGGGCTAAGGTCTTAAATATGTGGATACCTATATGCACATATATACGTATGTGTGTGAATATACAGATAGATGATTGTGTATATTTGTGTAAGGGGGTGCCATGACATTGTTCTTTTGCTTTGCCCAGGTTGGTTATATATATCAACATGGGTCTGCCTAGATACAGACCAAAGACAGGGCAGCTAGGTGGTGCAGTGGATAGAGCACCAGCCCTGGAGTCAAGAGGACCAGAGTTCAAATCTGGCCTCAGACACTTAACACTTACTAGCTGTGTGACCCTAGGCAAGTCACTTAACCCCAATTGCTTCACCCCAAAACAAAACAAAACAAACAAACAAAAAAAGATATAGCTCAAAGACAGGCAAGAATAGATATCTCTTCTCTTTTTTATATAATTTATTTTTCCAATTACATGTAAAAACAATTTTTAACATTTGTCTTTTAAAATTTTGATCCCAAGTTTTCATCTTCATTCCCTCCTTCCTCTGATCCCTTCATTGAGAAAGCAAGCAATTTAATATGGGTTATATGTGTTTAGTCATTTTAAAAATATTTCCACATTAATCTTGTTGTAAAAGAAAACATACAAAAGTCACACAAAAATAAGAAATAGTATGTTTTGATCTGTATTCAGACTCCGCAAGTTCTTTCTCTGTAGATGGATAGCATTTTTCATCATAAGTCCTCTGGAATTGTCTTGAATCTTTATATTGCTGAAAATAGCTAAGTCGTTCATAGTTGATCATTGTATAACATTGCTGTTACTGTGTATAACATTCTCCTGTTTCTGTTCATTTCACTTTGCATCAGTTTTTATGTCTTTCCAGGTTTTTCTGAAATCATCCTGCTAGTCATTTCTTCTAGCATAAATGTATTCCGTTACATTCATATACCACAACTTGTTTAGCCATTCCCCTATTGATGGGCATCCCCTCAATTTCCAATTCTTTGCCACCACAAAAAAGCAGCTATAAATATTTTTGTATATGTGGGTCCTTTTCCCTTTTTTACCTCTTGAGGATACAGACCTAGTAGTGGTACTGTTGGATCAGAGTATGCACAGTTTTATAGCCCTTTGGGCATAGTTCCAAATTGCTCTCCAGAATGGTTGGATCAATTCACAATTCTACTAACAATACATTAGTGTCCCAATTTTCCCACATCCCCTCCAACATTTTCCATTTTCTTTTTTAGTCATATTAGCTACTCTGATAGTTATGAGATGGTACCTCAGAGTTTTTTTAATTTGTATTTCCTCAATTATTAGTAATGTACATTATTTTTTTTCTTATGAGTTTTGATAGCTTTTATTTCTTCCTCCAAAAACTGCCCATTCAAATCCAATGACCATTTATCAATTGGGGAAGGGTTTTTCTATTTTCATAAATTTGGCTCAGCTCCCTATATATTTGAGAAATGAGGCCTTTATTGGAGAAACTTGGTGTAAAAATTTATTCCCAGTTTCCTGCTTTTCTTCTAATTTCGGCTGCATTGGTTTTGTACAAAAAATGTTTTCAATATCATGCAACAATTCAGCACAAGTTTTAAAGAAATGAAATGTGGTAGGAGCAAGGACTTCTTGTTAACCAATTCTAGGAGATATGTTATGGTTGTTTTACATGCTGGGTTCTCTAAAAATAACTAGGTGTTGTTCTGCAGTTAAGTAGACACACTCTGGGTGTTACTGAAACTGAGTTTTCACAGTTCCCTTGAGAGCACAGGTAGGTCTACCTTTATCAGCATAATAACTAGAATTATTCAAAAACTCTTAATGAAAAGACTGTCAAACATGTAGGTGCTTTGCCCTCACAAATCCAGATCATCTTGGAGGTTGGTTGGTCAGTCAGTCGGGGTGTGTCTCTCGCTCTCTCTCTGTCTCTCTCTCTGTCTCTGTCTCTCTGTCTCTCTGTCTCTCTCTCTCTCTCTCTCACACACACACACACACACACACACACACACACACACACACAAAATCTTGCAATTTTTCTGCATTTTATCCCTGCACCGACTTTTACAAATTGAAGACTAAATTTGGGATTCACATCCTGCTTTCAGAAGTGAGAAGCTAATATTATGGTGGGTGAAAATATTTCCCTCAGGACCTCGGGCCCACAGCACCATAACACATATTCACAGATAATGAGGTCTCAAGATAAGTACAGAGGCAGATAAAATAAATGTACTTTATACCACGTGTCAAGCTCACTAGAAGAAATAACTAGTTGGGGGTTTTTTTCCCCCCTCTAGTCTTAGAAATGTCATTCCCACCATAGCAAGCCATGGTTTTTAAGGTACCAGTGAAAGAAATGAAAGACAGGATGCAGGCTAAGACAGGGGCCAAGCTCTGTTTCAGGAGTCAAAATGAAAGTTTTGTTATCATTCATAAGCCTGATATTTTTGACACAGACACTGCTGCTTCTGGTCTCACTCATATATAGCAACAAATGAGGTTCAGCTCAAACATCCAATATGACTCAAATACAGATTCTCACAGGCCATCATGGTTGGTGTATTATATTCAGATGGACACAAAGAGAAGGCAATGGAAAACATACATTCTTTGATAACAGAGGGAAAGGATCTGCTGCTGGTAGTTCTTGCCTTGAGTGGGGTATATGCTGAAAGTTCTCTTATCAATTGTTTCCTTCCCAGAATTCAGAAACAGCATTAAATAGTGTGATGAGGTTTCCAGGCCAGCCCACAAAGGTCCACATAACTCAATGTCAATAAGCTACAACATTAGTATAGCACAATGGGACCTGATAATCTACAGGGCCATGTTGCATAAAACAGTGACTTGGAGTTAGGAAATCCACTTTACAAACTTACTACCTCCATGGCCCTAGGTAGATCACTAAGTCTCAGTTTTCTTTCTCTGTAAATGGGATATAACAATGGTGCCTACCTCAAAAACTTATTGGAGGAATCAAATGAAAGTACACATGCAATTTTATACTCTGCATATTTTCAAACACCATCTAAACATCAACCATTATTTTTGCAACCTGGCTCCCACCCAAGCAACTATGGGTTGCATATGGAGGAACACATGATTCTTAAGTGGTGGAGAGGAGCAGCTAGGTGGTGCAGTGGATAAAGCACTGGTCCTGAAGTTGGGAGGACCCGAGTTCAAATCTCACCTTAGATGCTTACTAGCTGTGTGACCCTGGGCAAGTGACTTAACCCCAATTGCCTTAAATATACGGGGCCATCTATAGTCATCCTAATCTATATCTTGTCACTAGACCCATTTGGCTCTGGAGGAGAAAGTGAAGTCAGTGACCTTGCACAGCTTTCCCTCATTTAAATCCAAATCAGTGAAGTCATGACATCACCTGATGTCATGCTCCTCTTTGTAGATGAAAAACAAGTGGTGGAGAAAATATTGAAGAGATGCTGTGTATCAGCATGAAACAGGGTTGGCGCCAGAAGTCTTTGGGAGAAAGACTTGTGATTCACAAGCTTCTTCTAGGAAGATTGGTAGACAGAGGGACACTGCAAGGAGACAGGAGGGGAAAAAATACTTGGAAATCGCAGACATGAACGAGAAAATGGCCCTATCATGCCTCCGGACTTGCCTGAAATTCTAGAAAATAGAGATTATTCTTTCTTTTCCATTTTTAATTGAAATCTGATCTAGCTCCCAGTTAAAGAGCTCAGTTACTCTTTTGTATTTGTAACAGTGGGAAGGAATGTCTATTGTAATCTGCATATCTTCCCTACCTTCTACTGCTTTGCTTGGATAAATTGGTTTACTTGCTGTTCATTCATCTTCTGTGTAAATAGTGTTTGGTGGGAAAGGACCAAGTTGATGAGTCTAAGCTAAGGGCTACTCTCTCCCATAACTGTGATCTGGAAAAGTGACATTAAACCTAGGATTCCCAAAGAAGCATGCCCTTAGGTCAGATATATTTGAGGGAGGCATCAGATAAATGTAATTCTAGCCCAGCATCCCTCTCAGATATTGGTGAAAAGAACTCTTGCTCAGCCTGGGGGCTCACCATCTCCACCCCAACCTGCACTCCCTTAGCTATTGTGGTAATAGTTGTAGATATGGCCCCAGAATCTTCTCCTCTCCACAGAAAAAAGCTAGGCCTCACCTCATATCCCTTTATAACAATCACTGTACAATGAACTGCAACTTTGCATTTAGACAGCCCTTGTGGAAATACATATCCTACATGTGACCACACATATATTATCCTTATTATTATGCAATTTCAACTTAATAATCCATTTCAAATTTCATCTCAGTATCCCAGGAAAACTTCCCTTTTCCCAATGTTTATCACTGCCTCACCGATTCTCCTAAGTTCCTTCAAAACATAGCTTAAGTGGCCCATCCTCAGTAAAGCCTTTTCTGATCCCTCCAATTGTTAACACTTTCTCCTTCTTAAATTACTTCACTATATATTGATTTCATTTATATTGTATCCAAGGGACCACTAGCTGATTATTAAATAATCAGTGTATTTACTCTTCAGAAATCAACAAATGATACAAATCAATGCTTGATTTATTGCTTTGTTGGTTTCATAGACTTAAGGAAGGATGGAGAAGATGTTAATAATAAAGATTAAATTTAAAATTTTGTCATGCAAACATTTCTTTTGGGAGAGGAGAGCTGGCTGTTAAACATTTACAAGCATATCCCTGGCTCCATAAACTCACCTCCCCAGAAGAATGTTAATTCTTTGAGATTAGAGAATGTTGCCTTTCTCTTTGTATCACCAATACCAGGAATTCTGCCTTTTAAATACTAGGCATTTTTAGTAAATGCCTGCCTTAGTGAATTAGGAAGACTGATCCTATATTGAACTATCTCTGTAAATATTGTGTTGGTTTAGGAAGTATGGACACCACTGACATCACGGATCCTTGAATTTTCAGCATATCAAAGTATTTGTGAGATCAATGCAACCCAAGGCTTTATGTTGGTTCAAACCAATTTCACTGAATTCCTGAGTACCACACAGCATCTACCCAGGGTGCCATGCAAAATGCTCTCCACAGCCCTGGTCAAAGGAAGCTAAAACATGCAGTACTGCTTTCAACCCAAAAATCAGAGACAGAAAATAACAGTCCTCAAAATTACAGTTCTGAAAGAAAATTGCTGTCAAGCCTCAGCCCACTCTGTTCCAGAAATGCTTTTCTGTATTGACACATGCACCCTTGAAGATGAACCCACACTCTACTTCACAGACACCAGATACAGTTCAGCTGTGTCAATTCTACCTGAATCTGCTTACTTGTATTGTTTCCAGAACACACAGCTTTTGAGGGTCATTATTACTTTGTGTTAGTGCCCAGAGAGCTCTACAAGGCATGAATTTTAATCAGCTCTAAATAAATATATAAATGAATGGCTCTTATAGAGTTGATCATTTATTGGAGAAAAACAGCTCCCAACTTGATGCCCTCACAAGCCACTCCCAGATCCTGCTGTGATTAGCCACAGATTTCTACCTTGCAGAACACATGGGGCTTTATTTTCATTATATTATAATTTAAAACTGTTAGATGATGAAACTCTACCAAACTTGAAACAAATATCCTTGCAAAAAAAAAGGGACACTCATGTTGTACTGAGCAAATGTATAAATGTGGATTGCGATCATCTGAATAAATTTTAGACCACAGCTTTGCTTAAGGGATCCAAAGATGTTTTTGCAAGTACTTAAGATCAAAGCATTTCTTTTTTTTTAAGTTTTTATTAATGCCTTTTGTTTTTAATATATTTCCTGATATGCCATCCCCTGCTAATCAGTGACCTTTACCTCATAATAGAAGTTAAGCAAAACCAACTGCCATACCATATCTCACTGTATATGAAATGGTCTGTACCCTCCATTCTTCCTCCCTCTCTAAAAAGAGAGATACATTTCCTCCTTTTATTAGGGTCACAACTAACCATTATCATTATACAGTATGAAGCTTCATTTTAGTGTTGAGTAGTGCTGTGGGGAGTTTTCTTCAAGTCACTTCACAACTAATGAGAAAACTAAGGAATCTGAAGTTAAGCAGGGGAGTCTTTTATCATAAAAGTAAGCATGGCACCTTTCAAGTTCACAGTTTGGGTGGGATTTCTCATAGGGAGGACTGGGTTGCTTAAGGAAAAATAACCTTAGGATATAGAAAAGCACCTGTTTGATTAAACTGAAGTACTTAGAAGACCTGCATTCTTTTTCCCCCCTTTCACCCCATGTACAAAGGGAAGATATGTGGCTTCCCAATTATAGTATAAAGTGACTTTGTTATCTTGACTTGCAGTCAAAAAGTACATTGATTGAACAAGACTATTTGCTGAAGGTAATTTTTTTCTAAAAGAACAAAGCTAGATTATTTTATAATATCTTATAATAGGGACATCCAATCCAGTCAGTCTCTTTATTGGCAGCCAGCCACCCTACTCTCATTACCACCTCTGTTTTTCTCTCATTGTTTCCCCTACTTCCTTTACATTAAAAATTCAATGTGGACAAACCCAAGATTCACCTTCATGGTACCTTTCCTGAATAGTTAAGTGGTAAACTATGGGAGGTAAAGAGTATGATAGAAATAAAAATCCAGAGAGGGAAAAATCAATTTGAGTAGAATTAAGTAGCTCTATCAAAATAACAAAACCCCAAAATCCCAGAATTGGATCAGATCTCAGAGGCGATCTTATCCAATACATTGCTGAAAAAGAAAACCCTCCTAACAACATATCCAACAAGTAAGTAGTCGATCCAGCCTTTCCTTGAAGACCTTCAATGAGAAGAAACTTACCGTCATCCAAGAAAGCTCATTCTATTTTGGGATATGTCTAATTTTTAGGAAGTTTTTCTACACATCAATCCTAAATTAGATTCTTCAAACCCCACTAATTGCTTTTAGTTCTGCCCTCTGGGCCAATGATGAACAAATCTATTTCCCTTTGTATGTGTTAACACTTCAAATACCAAAAGAATATTTCTTTCTTCAGGGCAGCCATGCCTGGATCAATCAACTGATTCTTATACATGACATCAAGGGCCTTCACCATCCTGGTTCCCCTGTTCTGAACAATCTCTAACTGTCTTCCTAAGATTTGGTATCTAGAATCCAACACATTTCTGCATATATTGTACTATTACAGCATAGAATTATGGTATTATGTAGAGGGGATGACTGGGTTGTTGAACATAAAGAGATTCAGGGCATAGAAAAGCACTTCATGAAAAACTAAAGTCCCAACTTAGAAATGACCTACAATTATAGGAGCAGCTAGGAGGCCCAGTGGATAAAGCACTGGCCCTGGATTCAGGAGGACCTGAGTTCAAATCCAGCCTCAGACACTTGATACTTACTAGCTGTGTGACCCTGGGCAAGTCACTTAACTGTCATTGCCCTGCAGGGGGAAAAAAAGTGATTTCCATAAATAGATTTGTTCATATCACCTTCTTTCTCAATAACTCCAGGCTTCTTATATATTGTTTCTAGAATCATTTACTTTGTTCAAGTTCTTAGTAACCCTACGCTTAACCTGTTTTTGAAGTCATGTTATACATTACTACACTCCATGCACTCTATGGTACAAAAAAACTGCTCATACTGATACTTTTTCATCTTTCCCAAAGCCCTTGTACAAACTATACCCAATGTCTGAAATAGGCTCCTTCCTCATTTCTACCACTTATAATCACTAGTTTCTTTTTCAAGACTCACCTCAAATGCCACTTTCTATATCGTCTTTCTTGATCCCCTCTGGCTACTAGTGACTCCCCTGAAAAATTACTGTGTGTCACCCCCAAGAGAGTGTAATCTCCTTGAGGTCAGAGGATATTTCATTTTTATTTTTGTATCTCTACTGCCTAACACAGTGACTTGCATGGAGTAAATGTTTTAATAAAATCTTCTTATATATCATTTTATTTTTCCAATTACAAGTAAAGACAATTTTTAACATTAATTTTTTTAAAATGTTGAGTTCCAATTTTTTCTTCCTCCATTCCTTCCCCCTTCTTAAAATAGTAAGAAATTTGATATGTTATATATCTGCAATCATGTTAACCATATTTCCATATTAACCAAGATGTGAAAGAAGAAATAGACCCAAAAAAATCCTGAAAATAGTATGCATTTATCTACATTCAGACTTTATAAGTTCTTTCTCTGAATGTAGATAAATGCTTAATAAATCCTTTTCAATTGTTTTATAATTGACTGCACTTAAGTGTACTGTTATATGGAAATACGTGAATGCCTTAGCAAACTATAATTAGAGAGATATATAGACTCATCACCAATATGGAAAACAACCCCTTTATAACTCAGTAAATGATTTTTGAGAGTTCCCATTGCTTAAAATTACATCACCTTATGACCACCTTGGGGATGAATATCTCCAAAATTAGTTAGTGTTTTTTGAGCAACAGATGTACACAATCCATCACTGGGTCCAAAGATTTATATTATTGTGAAACATAATTCACCATGTATTGGATTGTCCTATCAATAATTCTGGGGGCACTGTCAGATGTGGAGTTCAGCTGGAGTGGTATACTTTTCAAATCATTACACAAGTCTCCTAAGGCAAGCCTTGGGAGAGTACAAACCAACTTGGTCTCAATTTTCCATATTTGCAGTGGATTTTCAATACTTATAATAGGATTCTCTACAATAGTAACTCATAGGACAAGAAATATGGGATGACACTCAATAGCAAGAAATGAAAGTAGAAGTGAATGTGGGGCAAGGAGAACTTTTATGAGTTGAATCAGAAAGTTACTAAATGTTGAGCTAAATAGAATATCTGCAATAACTCCTTTTACAAATGAGTAAACTGAGAGTTCAGAAATGTTAATGGACTTGATCAAGAAGTAACAACACATTAATCTTTTTTTCTAAACATACAATCTAGTAAAGTATATTTTAGTTCAGAGTTAATTATTCAGATTGAATTGATTCTCCTAACTAACCACAGAGAAGAGTCCTCTTGAACAAAAATGATATTAACATTTAGACAATTGTCTGGCAATTCTGGAAAGAGAGACAAATCACCTGAAAAACTTGAGACTGAATTTCTATTATGGGGTCTGAATTACCAGGATTAAAAATTTCTGTCTATAACATTTAACATTACCAAAAAATGTATTTAAACTCATGCTTAACCTTGAATAGATAGATACTGTGAATGTGCTATTTCTCTAAACAAACTTGTTCTTAACACATATGTATTTTGTGGGGCACAAGACAAATTCTGAGTTCCTAAAATTTCCTACTCTTATGCACCAAATCATTCTAGGGCTAGCCAGTACCTATCAACTGAGATACAGATTCTTTCTGGTCTTCACATAAAGGTTGGATGACCACTTGCTGGGATGTTGCTGATATTTTCAGATATGGATTAGACCCAATGTGATTCAAGGCCTTCCAATACAAGGTGTCACTCTACCTTTTTTAGGTTTATTTCATGTTATTTCCCTCCATATATTCACTATTCCAACTCAAATGGAATACTACCTGTCCTCTGCATTTACTCTATATGCCTTCTCATCACCACCATTTTTCAGGCTATATCCTCTACTAGAATGCTTTCTCCTATTTCTTTAGGCCTATTAAAATATTACCCATTTTTAGAGACAATACATCACTTCATTTCTGGGCCTCAGGTCTCTAGCCAAGAAAATTAGATAGGCTAGATAATATCTGTCTTCTTCCAGGCCTGATACTCTATTCCTTCATACATCTTCAAAATGGTTTTATACACAATGTCCCAGTTTGAGGCTTTAATAGCCAATTAATAGTTTTTAGGCTTTAACATCTCAAAACTGCACTATGACTTTTGGGACATCATGTATATTTAAAATGCTTTACAAACTATAAGGTACTGTATAAGTTTTAGGTATAGTTACTAATAGAGCCATCATCACCATCACCACCATCATCTGAAATATTTTTAAAAGAAACAAAGACAAAGGACCTGAAAAATAACTGAGAAGTCTCTACCACATCCCTATTCCTGTCTGTAGTTTCTGCCATTAGACAAGTCATCATATGGGAATCTCCCTGGCAAAGATTCTTTCTCTGCAGGCCACCTCAGCCTCTTGCCATTAATAGTCGTCCAAAAAAAAAAGCCAAAAACTTCTGAAATACAGAAACCTTATCACTGAGAACCCCTTCGCAGCCCTCTGTCCTAAGGAAATGTTGGTTCAGAATTCAGACAGCTGTGACTGCACTGGGGGAGTCAGTAGATGCCCTCATGTCCTGTTTGTCTGATAACTGATACCTCTCTTTCCACTAATGCCAAAAAGACACCAACCTCCTCATGCAAGAATGTTCCCTTCGTGGCCCCCGTGCCTCTCTTCCCTGTTCTCATCACCCCCAAGCCCCAGATGAGATACTTAATTCATAAACACTGGAAAACTAAGTCACTGAGGGCATGGCCAGAGAAGCAGATGTTTTCATGACACGTTAGTTTTTGAAAATCACTAACTCCCATCCTACTAAAGCCCAGAAGTATACCAGCCCCTTCATCAAGAAAGGTATCCTTGACAGGCCTCCTCTCCAGAGGGAAACTGCTTCAGCTATTTCTGAGGCAAATTGTTTTTTGCAAGGTTTGTAATGATAACCTTGAGTACAAAAATTCTTAATTACTGATCCTTCCTCCCACTACAACAGCCCTGCATGATTTCCCTTACACCTAAACAATGTCCAAATTTTATTCCCCCTAATATACATTAAAACTGAATACTCCTATATCCATTTTCTCATTCCTTCAGGACATTCACCAAAACCAAGAGATTAACTTAGTTTACTTAAAAGAGCATTGGACTTGGGTTACAATCCTGCCTTTGCTAGGAGAAAACACTTGCTAAGTGCTATGTGCTAAATAGTGTGTTAAGTTCTAGGAAGATGAGCAGAAAAGTAAGAGTCCCAGTTCTCAAAGAGCTCACATTCTATGGGGGGGGGGAACACATGGAGGAGAGTGAGCTACATGGCAGAAGAAAAACTCTGTGGTCCTTGGAGTGAACTGTGAAAGCAATGGCAGGACCTAGGGTTTCTGGGGGTATAATGCTAGGAAGGGGAGATTCTGATGGGATTTCAGTAGGTTGAGTTCAGGCAGAGGATACTAGGGGCAAGCCACTTGTAAACCATAAAATGAAATATGAGAACTGTTATTGCATTCAGCCCCTCTGAGCCTAAGCTTTGGCATCTATAAAACAAAGATTCTAGATTTATACATGGAAAAGACTTTAGAGACCATCTATTCCAAGGTTAAGAGACTTGCCTGTTAATTGCTTGTGGGTAGGCTGAGCCAATATAATAAAAATGACAATCTCACCGAAGTTAGTTTATTTATTTAGTGCTATACCAATCAAACTATAAAAATATTTTGTAGATCTAGAAAAATAATAATAAAATTGATCTGGAAGAACAAAAGCTTGAGGATATCAAGGAAGTCAATAAAACAATATGAAAAAGTAGTGTAGCCCTACCAGATTTCAAACTGTATTATAAAGCAGTAATTATCAAAATAATCTGGTACTGGCTAGGAAATTACACCACAGTAAAAGACTATAGTAATCTAGTATATGATAAAAACAAAGATCCAAGCTTTTGAAACAAAAACTCATTATTTGACAAAAACTGCTGGGAAAACCAGAAAACAGTATTGCAGAAACTAAGTATAGACCAACATCTCACTGTATACTAAAATAAGGTCCAAATAGGTACATGATTTACACATAAAGGGTGATACCATAAGCAAATTAAGAGAGCATAGAATCGAACTGTCGCCTTTGATGGACTTCCAGGGCAGAGCCAAGATGGTGGAGGAAAGGCAGTGAGCTCTCAAACTCATGACACGATCACTCCAAAAAACATACAAATAATGCCATAGGATAATTCCTGGAGCAGCAAAATCCACAGAAGAATGTGCTAAAATCATCTTACAACCAAGGATAGCTTGGTAGGTTGGAAAGAGGATGCTGCTGTGCTGAGACAGGAGTAGAACCCAACCTCACAGTCACCCTGACACAGATCCAGTCCCAGAAAGGCCTTGCCAGAGAAAAAGACCCCCAGAGCCTCTGAATCAGCTACACTGCCACCATTACCTAGAACTAAGATCACAGTCTGATGATAAGGCTAAGCCCTTAGCAGGGGGAAGATTACAGGTGTCTATGCTGGTACTGAGGCAGAACTTGGGTTTTTCACCTCTGCTGGGAACCAGGAGGTAGGCTTGAGTAGCAGTGGCCCAAGTGGGGGAGAGTCATAGGCTTGTTGGAGCTGACAACCACAACACACAAAGCTGGTTGATTAGCAAGAGAGCATGGAATCATTTATCTGTCAGATTTATGGTCAGAGGAAGAATTTAGGACAAAAGAAGATAAAGCAAGCAATACAAAATGTAAAATGGATAATTTTGATTATATAAAATTTAAAAAGTTTTTGGACAAAAATACTAATGTAACCAAGATTATAAGGGAAGCAGAAAACTGGGAAAGGGTTTTTGAAACAAGTATCTCTGATAAAGGCCTCATTTCTCAAATACATATAGAACAGAGCCAAATTTATAAAAAATACAAGTCACGGGGCAGCTAGGTGGTGCAGTGGATAGAGCACCAGCCCTGGAGCCAGGAGGACCTGAGTTCAAATTTGGCCTCAAACACTTGACACTTACTAGCTGCGTGACCTTGGGCAAGTCACTTAACCCCAATTGCCCCACACAAAAAATAAATAAAGTCATTCCCCAATTCACAAATGGTCAAAGGATATAAAAAGACAATTTTCAGTCAAAGAAATCAAAGCTATCTATAGTCATAAGAAAAAATGCTCTAAAAAAAGGAGAAAAATGCTTTACATCAATATTGATCAGAGAAATGCAAATTAAAACAACTCTGAGGCACCACTTCACACCCATCATAGTAGAAAATTTAACAAAAAAGGAAAATGTTCAATGTTGGAAGAGGTATGGGAAAACTGGGACACTAATCCACTGTTGGTAGAGTTGAGAAAAGATCCAACCATTCTGGAGAGCAATTTGGAACTATGTCCAAAGGGCTATAAAACTATGCATATCCTTTGATCCAGCATTACCACTGCTAGGTTTATATTCCAGAGACATCCAAAAGAAGAGAAAAAGACATATTTGTACAAAAATATTTATCTTTTTGTGGTGGCTATGAACTGGAAATCAAAGGAATGCCCCATCAATTGGAGAATGGCTAAACAAGTTGTGTATGTGATTGTAATGGAATATTATTGTTCTATAAGAAATGACAAGCAGGATAATTTCAGAAATGCCTGGAAAGACTTGTATGAACTGATGTAGAGGGAAGTGAGCAAAACCAGGAGAACATTGTGCACAATGACAACAATATTGTTTGATGAAAAACTATGAATGATTTAACTATTCTCAGCAATACCATGATCTAAGACAATCCCAAAAGACTAATGATGAAGCATATTACACCCCTCCAAAAAAAACCAAAACTGATATTGAACACAGACTGAAGCATGCTATTTTTCACTTTCATTTTTTCTTTTATTTAAGTATTCTCATACAAAATTACTTAATGGTAATATTTTACCTAATTGCACATGTATAACCTATATCTGATTGCTTACCACCCCAGGCAACAGGGAGGGGAGTGAGGAAAGGAAGGATAAAATTTGAAACTCAAAATTTTAAATGAAAATGTTTATTATTTAAAGAAACAGACAGACTTGCCCAGGGTCCTACAGTCAGTAAATATCAGAGGCAAGATTTGAACACAGGCCTGCTTTACTCTATGTACAGAACTTTATCCTCTAGTCCACCAAGCCTATCTTAATATTTCTTCTCCTATCTGCTTCATAGGATTTTTATGAAAGAAGTCCTTTTAGTAATTCAGTGATTTTCAGTCTTGTCCAATTTTTCATGACTCCATTTGGGGTTTTCTTGGCAAAGATACTAGAGTGGCTTGCCATTTTCTTCTCCATCTCATTTTACAAATGAGGAAACTGAAGCAAACAGGATTAAGTGACTTGCCCAGGGTCACACAGCTAGTGTCTGAGGCCAGATTTGAACTCAGGAAGAGGACCTGACAGGTTTAGCACTCTATCCACTGTGCCACCTAGCTGCCCAGTCTTCCCTAGGATCAAATATAAAGTCATCTGTTTGGTCATTAAAGCCTGTCATAATCTAGCCTCCTCCTACTTTCCCAGTCATCTCATATTTACTCCCCTCCACATACTTAGGCTAGAATTCAGCTGCCTCCAGGCCCTGTGCTCTATCCACTGTGCCACCTGGCTGCCCTAAGGCACAAAGGATTTGAATTATTATCATTAAAATTAGAGAAGCTTGGTGTTGGAAGGAATATTAAAGATTGTCAAACCCAGGGCTTCTTAACGTATGTGTGTGTGCGTGCGTGTGTGTGTGTGTGTGTGTGTGTGTGTGTGTGTGTGTGTGTGCATGTGTATATGTGATAGAATCACTTGGCAATCTGGATCTCTCTCTAAATGATATTTTTAAATGCATAAAAGAAAATATACAAGATGTTGAAGGAAACCAATTATATTAAAATATAGCTATCAAAAATTTTCTTTAAAACCAGACCCCATGGTTCCTATGAACCCCCAGGTAAGATAAACTACTCTAATCCAATCCCATCACTTTACAAGTGGGAAACTGAGTACCAGATATTTCAGATAATTTAGTGATGGTCTTCTATAAGTCTGGTAGGTTTCTGTTTGCTTTCTTTCTTGCTTTACTGTACCACACTGCCTATACTAGTATTTTTCAACGTATTGTCCAAGGATGCCTGAGGTTCCTAAGACCGTTTCAGGGGGGCCGCAAGGTCAAAACGGTTTTCACAAAAATACTACTGTGTTATTTGTCTTTTTTATTCTCATTTTCCCACAAGTGTATAGTGGAGATTTCTGGAGGCTGCATAACCTATGAATTGAAGATTTAACTGCAAACGTCAGGACCGAGTGAAGATCTGATCTGCAGACCTGTAGTTTGGACTTACAAATCTACACAGGTGATTAGATTTGCTCTTTTCCTTGTATTCGTCTTTTATCAGCACCAACTAGTCATTGACCACCTTTTATATTAATGCTTAGAAGCAAACCCAAGTGATTCTGAAATATTCAAAATATCTAATAATTTTGAACTTCATTGTTTATCCAAGAACAAATGTATTAATACTGGCACCAATAGTGAAAAGTGATGGGGGTTAAAACTATTGGTGCCTTAGTATGAATCAAGATAGTGACATCAAAATTGACCAGTCATCATATTCTAGAGCACTACACAGTAACCACAAAATAAATAGATATGGGGCAGCTAGGTGGTTCAGTCAATATATCCCTGGAGTCAAGGGGACCTGAGTTCAAATCCAGCCTCAGCTACTTGACATTTACTAGCTGTGTGATCCTGGGCAAGTCACTTAACCCTGATTGCCTCACCAAACAGATGGACTGATAGATGAATAGTTAAATAAATGGATTAATGGATGAATAGATGAATGAATAAATAAATACATACATGGATGAATAAATATAAAAATGGATGGATGAATGCTACCTTCACTCAAGAATTTCCTTGATGACACACTAAAAATTAATTTTATTAACCCTTAGCCTTTTATATATTTTTAATATTCTACATGACAAAATGCAACCACACATGAAGAACTTCTGCTACATACCAATTTATGGTGGTTTCTCAAGGAAAAGCTCATAAGTGATTGTTTGAATTGTAAGCTGAACTAGTCATTTTTTTTCCTCATGGAACACGATTTTTACTTGAAAGCATGAGTGACCTCATAACTATCAGATTGGCTAAAATGACAAAAAGGGTAAATGATAAATGTTGGAGAAGACATGGGAAAATTCAAACACTAATGCATTGTTGGTGAAGTTGTGAACTGATCCAACCATTCTGGAGAGCAATTCGGAACTAAGGGCTTATAAAACTGTGCATACCCTTTGACCCAGCAATACCACTACTAGTTCTATATCCCAAAGAGATCATAAAAAAGGGAAAAGGACCCACATATACAAAAATATTTATAGCAGCTCTCTTTCTGGTGGCAAAGAACTGGAAACTGAAGGAATACCCATCAACTGGAGAACTGCTGAACAAGTTGTGGTATATGAATGTGATGAGCAGGCATAGTTCAGAAAAACCTGGAAAAAACTTATATGAACTAATGCTGAGTAAAGTGAGCAGAATCAAGAGAACATTGAACACAGTAACAGCAACTTCTGTGATGATCAACTGATAGACTGAGGTCTTCTCAGCAATACAATGATCCAAGGCAGTTCTAAAAGACTAATTAATGACAGAAAATGCTCTCCACATCCAGAAAAAGAACTATGGAGTCTGAAAACAGATCAAAGTATACTATTTTCAATTTATTTGTTGTTATTTTTTCTCTCTTGTGTTCTGAGTCTTCTTTTACAACATGACTAATATGGAAATATGTAAAACATGGTTCTATATATATAATCTATATCTGATCTCTTGCAGACTTGGGGAGGGGGAGAAGGCTGAGGGAAGAGTGAAAAAAATTTGGAACTCAAAATTTAAAAAAATGAATGTTGAAAACAATCTCTACATGTAATTAGAAAATAAAATACTACTAATCAAAGCATTAAAAATTTTTTAAATTAAAAAAGGAATGACTAACCAACAAACTATGGTTATTCAGACTTGGATATTTGCAAGACATTTTCTTGAAAATTAATTAACTGGGGACAGCTAAGTGGCACAGTAGAAAAAGAACCAGCCTTGGATTCAGGAGGACCTGAGTTCAAATCAGGCCTCAGACACTTTTCACTAGCTGTGTGACCCTAGGCAAGTCACTTAACCCTCATTGCTCTGCTCAAAAAAAAAAGTTAAAGAAAGAAAAAAAAGAAAATGAATTAAGGAAAACAACTGACTGCTTATTATCAACGATAAAATTCAAGCTTTCTAGTAAAAATGGGAGTTTTGAAAAACTTTTATCTACTACCATGAGTTTGACAGCTTCTTTAGACATCAGGCTTTGCTAATGAAATCAGTGGTCATGTTAATAAATGTGATTTTTTATATTATAAAATAAAATGTGTCAACATATGAAAGATCTGCATAACTCAGTGAATTAATATTTTCCAAATGACCAATGCACAAAGTTATAAAACCACACATGGGTAAAAGATCTATTCAAAATGCAAGTAAGACCAGTGGATTTTGACGTAACATGTGAGTATAAAAAGTTCATTCTGGTTTCAGATTCCACATTGCAACTAATATTCAAGAAACTATTATTTATTGAGTTTTGGTGTTGTATCAGAGAATAATATTGACAATTACCTGAAAAGGCTATTAAAATATTACTCTATTTTCCTCCTACATATCTGGAGGGGTGGGGCACCTTGGGTTTTTTCAACCACAACAGTTTGAATACTTATATGTGTCTATGCACACAAATACCTATTTTGTCCAAACCTGTGATATAACCATAGTAAGACACCTCAAATTAATAAACTATTTTCAATAATGAAAATATGTTACTTATAGTCTTAATGAGTTTTAGAAGTACTTAGAGTTTAAATGACTTGCCCAACAGTCCAATTACTATGTATATCAGAAGCAGGACCTGTATCTAGGTCTTCTTGACTCCAAGGGTGGAGTCTGACATACTACCTTGGCCTCCCTGCTTGCATATAGTGGATACCTAATAAATACCTGCTGAGCTTAATTAGATTGTATGGCTCAAATACCAAGCGTCCTTTAAAGAGGAGAATGGTCTTTTGGCTTGGTCTTTCTCATGCTAACAAGGTTTGTAATTAACAGAAGTGAATTCAGGGTATAAGATATATTTAAGTTTAAGATCATTTTTTTGAGCATCTCGTGCTGACATGTAGAAAATATCATCCTGAATCAAGAAAGCTAATTATCTAAGTAACACCAAGGACACACAGACACATGCTCTGCCCAGATTTGTAGAATCTCACACTTCTGCTTAAAAGTATATTTGCTTAATTTAACATCCATTGCGCCTCTGTTTACCATGGGGAATGCACTGAGAAGTACAAAGAAAGATTGAAAGACGACCAAGACAACAAAGCTCCCACCCTTGAGGAGCTTAGGAAAAGGCAACTAGTCATAGCACAAAATGCCCAGAACTTGGAGTCAGAAGACTTAGGTTCTATGTATGACTTTTTCTTACTCATTAGCTGTATGACCTTAGGCAAGTGTTTAATCTCCTGGAGCTCATCTTCCTCCTTAATAAAATAAGAATAACAACATTTCCTCTTTTTAACTCCCAGGGAATAAAAAGCTGTAGAGATTTGAATTATTATCATTATTATTATCCTTTAGATTGGAAAAGACACAGGCAAAGATAAATAGAATAAAAACTATAACATGATGTTGCTACTGTAACAATCGATGATGGAGGAGGTATTTCCAGGTGTTTTTAGCTATAGATAGGCGACAAAAATCAGAGTGCCATGGGGAAAAGTAGCATTTGAAGTAGGTGTTAAAGGATGGTAGATTGTCAAAAGATAGAGATGCTGAGAAAGGGCAGTCCGAGAGTCTGGAATTGCCTGAGCAAAAGGCAAAGAGAATAAGAAGAGTGAAGATTAAGTGGTGAAGCATGTGTGTATATGTGGGGTGGGGGGGGGGCGGGGAAGGGGTGGAAAAGGATTCTTAGGAAATGGTCTAAATTGCCTAGACTGCAGAAAACAATGCAGGTACATAAGTAAGCTTATATAACAATATGATCCTCTGGGCATGGCTCTCAATGTTGATTAGAAATTCCTTGAACCACAACACTAAGAGCTGCTTTATTGCTGTTAAATGAAATAACTTTGTCTGGGAAACCAAGAAGTGCCTCATCAACTAAGTAGGTGACTGCCAGAGGTCTGGGAGCTTTGATTTCTACACATAGCCCATTTCTGAGGCAGAGGAAATGAGGAAAACAGGGTAAAAAGGATCACATAACCACTGGAGAATTTTTAAACCATCCTACTTTAAACAGAATAAAACTCTCTTACTTTAAACAATGTCTAATAGCTTTCAAAATAAAGCTTGGAGACTTAAATTAATAAATGGGGTCATAATAAATGAGTACAATTTATTCTTCTGTTTCAAATTAATAAGCATGCATTTATTGTCCACTACACAAAAGTCACTCTGCTAAATACAGATGATCTGACACCAATCTGATTTAGTTTGAAAAAGGAGAAAACTTGTGGCAACTGGAGAATAAACGTGTAAAATAATATGCTGTCAAAACTTTGCTTGATTTTAGACACAGGCGTGTTCATAGAGCAACAAGCACACAATTGGAAATAGCAGCAAGAGTGGTCATTTATTTTGTTCTTCAAGGTTTACCAAGCACTTTGTGTATATTATCACATTTGATCCTCACAACAACCCCGTGCAGCAAGTGCTGCAGTTATTTGTCAGATAAGAAAACTGCTAAGGAGAATGATCTTCAGACTGGAAAGGACAGATAGCAGGCAGCTAGTAGGGAGATGATACCCAAGATGAGTAGTGATGTAGAGAGAAGACACGCAGCTTCCCTTGATGAGTTCAAGGCACCAGGATGAGATAAAGTTCATCTTTGAGTACTGAAAGAAGTAATAGTTATGATTGCTGATCTACTGTCAGCAATATCCAAGAGATCATGAAGTATGGGATAAATACCACAGGATTAGAGAAAGCTAGATATTGTTCCAATTCTTAAAAAAAAAATAGGAATAGAATGGAAGTGAAGGGATTTGATTCCACTCCTGGCAAGATTCTGGAATTTTAATTTTATTAAAAGTATAGTAATTGAACCCCCCAAAAAAATTCACGATCACAAAGAAACAGTATGTCTTTATCAAGATCAAGTTGGGTGTGGCAAACTAACCCCATTTCCATTTTTGATAATTATGAGATGAGGAAATTGCTTCACAGTCTAGCTAAATTTTAGTAAAGGATTAGGTAGAGTGTCTATTGCTTTTTGTGGAAAGAAAAAGAAAAATGTTGACAACATGATAATACACTTAAGTGGATTCTGATAGTGGACTAATGGACAGACCCAAAGAGTAGCCATCAATGGTTCAATGTAAGTTTGAAAGAGGGTCTTTCACGGGGTGCCCCAAAAATTTGTTAATAGTTCAGGGTTCCTCAACCAGTTGGATATAGGCATAGAAGTCAGGCTTACTAAATGTTCAGAAAACATGAAGCTAACAAGGATAACTAAATACACATCATGACAGAGTTAGGGTCTGAAAAGGTCTTGTCAGGTTAGAATGTGGGGTCTCAAAGAAAATAAAATTGACTAGGAGTAACTTTTTTAAAAAGATATATTTCATAATTACAGAAT
The DNA here is from genome assembly GCF_019393635.1 of Dromiciops gliroides. Classification (NCBI taxonomy): domain Eukaryota; kingdom Metazoa; phylum Chordata; class Mammalia; order Microbiotheria; family Microbiotheriidae; genus Dromiciops; species Dromiciops gliroides. The sequence continues at coordinate 176,420,160 of NC_057866.1, read as the reverse complement.
GGGGAAGGCATAACTAGAGTCCACTTCACATGAAAATGATTTGGATGGTTTTGTCAGCTACAGACAACGTGGTGTCCAAGGAAACTACTGTGATCTTAGTATTGCCTCTTGGGCAATAGAGGTGACAATTCTGTTGTATACTACCCTCATCAAACCATACTTTACATGATTGTGCTCAGTTCCAGGCACCACATTTTAGGAACATCAATAAAATGGGCAAACAGAACAGGTAAAAAGCCTTGGGATGATATGATACTTAAAGGAACTAGAAATATTTTTCCTGGGTAAGTGAAAAATTTGGGGGAAATACTAATCAACCTCAGGTGCAGAAAATGCTGTCCAGAGGGAATAGACATGTTTTCTTTGGCCTGGAGAAGTATAATTAAGAGAAATGGGTAGAAGTTGCAAAGAGACAAATTTAGGCTTGATACAAAGAAAAAATCTCCATTGCAACTGTTACTCAGGAGGTTATTTGTTCCCCATCGATAGATGTCTTCAAGCACAATGATTCCTTGTTGGGCATGTTATAGAGGAATGTTTTGTGTGAATACAAGTTGTACTAGAGTAGCTTCACAGAATCCCTTCAACTCTGAGATTCTGTAATTCTGTGGCTTCATAAGGAACTTGAGAAAAGGAAGAGGTCACAGAGAGAAATAAAATTACTTGTGTCCAATTGGGCTACTAAGGAGACTTTTCAAACAACTTTGAAATTCTTAAGAATTCTAACATAATAACCAACCCTAATTCCAGGGGATTGATAAGGAAACAAGCTACCCAACCTCCAGACAGAGAAGTGATGGACTCAAGACGTAGAATAAGACATATGTTTTAGACATAGGTAAGGCACACCAAGCCATTATTTTTTCTTGACTGTGTATATTACAAGGGTGTGGTTTGTCGGGTTTTTTTAAATAAAGGAAGGAGAGGAAATGGATTTTCATTCATTGAAAAAATATTTAAACAAATAGTTTGGACAAAGGTAAAAAGAACATGGTTTCTACATATGAAAAACAAATCATGGGAAGATGCCAGCTAGCAAAACACTTAAGGTTAACTGCTATTTTTATGACTGAAGTTCATGTTAGAAATTTAGAAGCTGTTTCCTGTTCAAAACTGATCTTTATTCCTTTTGTGGATAAAATTCAAAGAAATGCTTCCCCTCAATTTCATGTCTCCAACATATTATGTTAAAATTAGCATTACAGAAAACAATACAAGTGTGGACTTTGTTATTAAAGTGAAGTTTAGAAAGATCCAGCTGATTTTATTGGAGGAATCAACAGGACTCCATATAGTTTTCCATTTTGTTGTGTAACAATTTAAGTGATGCCACCTGCTGGAGAGTTACTGTAAGAAAGCTCTGCCATGAGGAGAAGGCATCTGAGGGCAAGCCATGTGACTTTTCCTTGGAGTCAGGAAGTGACATTTGCTCGTGGCTACTGTCTATCAAAGCTACCAGCCAATTAGCTTGGAGCTGTGTGTGTGTGCACACGTGTGGATGGGATGTTGCTAGTTTCACAGGAGGCTTGTGGGAGGAAGAAGGGGAGAGGCTGGCTCTCTTTTGTCAGGACTCTTGGGGAGAGTGGAGCGGAAATTCGGGCTGCCTGAGATAGACAGTTAAATCTAGGCTTTTCTCTCTCTCTCTTCACCAAATTCTTATTCTCCTTAATAAATCCTTAAAAGTCTAACTCTTGCTAAAGTTTATAATTTATTGGTGACCACTCATTAGATATTTTAGACAGACTAGCTAAAATTTTTTTTTTGGTGAGCCAATTGGGGTGCTCTATCCACTGTGCCACCTAGCTGGCCCCAGACTAGCTAAAATTTTAGCCACTTAGAGTTGATAATTCCATTTTTAAAAATTTCATCCTTTAGGGATGGACTTTCCCTGTAATTCAGTGAATGCCAGTTAAATCTGCAAATACCAAAACCATTCCCACTCAGTTTTTTGTGTGTAGTCAACAAGAAGATGCCTTCTCCATTTAGAAGGCAGATTTATGCAAGAAAAACTGATTCTTAGAAGACTCCAATTCAAAGGGCCCCAGTATAGCTAATGGACTAATATAAAAATCTTTCTCTATGCCAGAAATGTACCTTAAGACCAGGAAAAGCAAGCACTGACCAGAGGACACCAATACACTGAGCAGAGGAAACTAGAATGTAATTGTATAAATGGTTGTAATTCTTTTAATTTTGCCATGACTACTCATGTATAACTTATTTTGAATTGCTTGAGTTCTTGTGGGTGGGGGCGTGAATGGAGGGGGGAAAGAGAAATTGGAACACAAAGTTTTTTTTAAAATTGATGTTAAAATTTTGTTTTTACATATATTTTGGAAAATAAAATTCTATTTAAAAAACCAGGCCAAAGAAATATGTTTAATGTGATTGTTCATATATAACCTGTATCAGGTTGCTTTCTGTCTTGAGGAGGGGATGGAGGGAGGGAGAAAAATTTGGAATTCAAAATCTTATAAAAACAAACGTTGAAAACAATCTTTACATGTAACTGGAAAAAATACGATTAAGATTGGGGGGGGGGGGCGCAGCTAGGTGGCGAAGTGGATAGAGCACCTGCCCTGGATTCAGGAGGACCTAAACTCAAATCCAGCCTCACACACTTCACACTTAGTAGCTATGTGACCCTGGACAAGTCACTTAACCCCAACTGCCCTGCCAAAAAACAAAAAAAAACAAAAAACAAAAAATGATTGGGGACAAAAAAAAATAGGACCAAAACATTTGGAGTGGCATAATGAGAAACATACTTGAACAGACACTTGAACATATCTATGAACACATCAATACAGGTATTCCCTTCTAATGATGCAAATCACCATCCCTCTGTGTTTTCTCTTCCTTTGTGACTGTTATCCATGTCTTCCCCTAAATCTTTCAGAGGAAGTCCACCCAACTCTTCAGGTCTCTTGATTTTGTGGGCACTAATGGAAGACATTAGTCAGTCATCTGGCATCCAACCCATTTCCTCTTCTGGTCATACAATGATATATTTTATGTCCATTTTGGTTCACTATTCCTCACTGGTAATATACTATGGCCTATTGACATCCATCATGATGTTCTTCCATCTCTTTATAGCTTCCATGAGGGTCACCCTCAATGTTAATTTTTCAGAAAATATTATAATCCAAAATTCATCATCACATAGTCTCACTGGAAGATATTGGGAAACTTCTAGTTAAAATGGGGGTGTGAATGGTTATAGCCAACCCAGCTACCCCCAACAAACATGCCAGCAAACATCTTAAAGGGCACCAGAAGAAACAATGATCAATAAAACCCAAAAGAAATATCAGTCAGCTCCTCTATCCGGTCCAGGACTGCACAAGAAGGTCAGTAGCCTGCAGATACTCTGAATGGTGATTTGTCAGGGGAAACTAAAGTCAGCCCCATCACCAATCAATGGGGCCAGAATGCCTGCAGGTACTCTGCAGATGCACCAGTGGGTCTAAATCCAGCCTGATTCCTGGTAAATAAAGCCTGAAGGCAGAATGATCTTGGCCCTGGTGTGTCAGAGTCAAAAGGAAGGACAGAGCCAGACCTAGCTAGGTTGCTGAACAAGTCTGTTTGGCAGTATGTTTGTGCCTACAGAAGCCTGAATCCAGCATTGCAGTTAGAATCAGAGATACAAGCACAGTTCTTGATAGATGGCTGCTCGTGGGCAGCCCAAAAATGGGCCCAAGCTAGCCTGACAACAGCAGAGTTTCCAACAAATTGACTATTTTATATATATGTGTGTGTGTTCTGTGTGTATATTTATGTATGTATATGTGTATATATACATATATAATGACTATAATAATGTAAAAGAAAATAACTCTGAAGGACATGAGAAATCAGATTAAATGAAATGGCTCATTTTGGTTGGTTTCCTTTTCCTCTACAAATCCTTTGTTCCCTTCAAGTTCTGACCCACTAAGTGATCACACCAATAATGGCTATACATATATATATATATGTATATGTGTGTATATATATATATATATATATATGCATGTATGCATGTATGTATATGATTTATATGTGTGTGTGTAGATGGATGGATGTATATATAGATACTATATATGTATCTATGATACACATTTTTTATTTACTTACATATGTATATGTTAAGGGCTAAAATTCTAGCTAAACTGTCTAAAATATCTAATGAATGGTCGCCAATAAATTATAAGCTTTAGCAAGAGTTAGACTTTTAAGCATTTATTAAGGAAAACAAGAATTTGGTAAAGAGAGAGAGAAAGGCCTAGATTCCTATCTATTAAAGGGAGAGCACATTTCTAGCTCCGCTCTCCACCAGAGTCCAAAGGAAAGAGAGCCCGAGACTGAGCACCAGTCTCTTCCTTCCCCCTCCCACTAGTCCGCATCACTTCCTGATGCCAAAGAAAAGACTCCTGGTCTTGCCCTCAAAGACCTTCGCTTCATGGGCAGAACTCTTCTACAGTAAGTATCCAGCAGGTGGCATTATTCCAATCGTTACATATAGCTTGTTTCTTTTAATTATATAAGCTCCTTGAAGGGGGGGGGGGGAAGACATTTTATTTTGTATCCTTAGCACCTAGAACAATGACTAGCACATAAGAGACACCTAAAAAGCCCCTGTTCCTATTATAATGAGCCAATTATAAATACACTTCTCCTTAATTGGCCCTTAGTTTTTCCAACTGAGGACACCAATCACTCTTATCTGGGTGTTAGAGACTAGTTCCTGAAGCATCTTTGCTTAATCATCTTTCCATCTCATCATAGAAGTTAGTAAGCATTGACCTCTTGGGAACCACAATCAATTTCATTTTATAAACATCTCTGTCCTCTTCCTTACATCAGCCTGTTATTTGCAGCCTCAACATGGTTTAAATGAAGCTGCTATTTATTACTCTCAACCTAATCTCTGCACTCTCACTACTTAGCTGTTGCAACCCACATCTCATCATTACTGACAAGACTTCCCTATCATCTTTTAAATCCCCACATCTAGAGATTCTCTCAATCAGAACACCTTCTTAGTGATGACACCGTGTTGTAAACTCTTGGGCAGCCTTCATTAAAAAGTTTAAGACAGAAAATTTCTGCCATAAGTAATGCCACAATTTCTTATATGAGTAATAAGTAATCCCAGCCCCAAGCGTGATGGGAACATGGAGTCCATCCATAGATGGAAGCCATCTACAAAAGTCTAGAAAAGAATTTTCCACTTTTTGTCTCTTATTCTCTTACCATTTTCAACCTTCAAGGCTTTCCAGGTGATATGACTTAATGGATTCTCTTCTCAAATTTCAACAAACTTGTTTGTCCTTTCACAACTGCTTCCTCTTTTGAGGCAATACTACTCATGATATTTTATAAAATTTTTTACCAAGTTTATATTCTGAAATGGATTTTGTCTTCGAAATGTCCTTTCTCCTCTTGAGAAGGGAATTAAGTGTTTGGTAACTAAGAATTGGAAAGTTATTTTGGTCATCTCATTCAATCAGTAAGCCTTTACTAAATATCCACTACAGACATTGAATGATGATTGATTTATGTCAATTAAACTTAATTAGCAAATGCTTATACTCTGTATTGATATCTGCTCTTTTATTCATTTCCCTTTTTCAATATCAACAGCATGTTTAAATAATTTGTTGAATGTGTTTAATAGCACAACACATTTCATTTTTATTCTTATAATTTTTTAATTTTTATTTTTACAAACCCTATGTTGATAATACTGGTAAAATAACTCTATACTAATAATAATGATACTGATAAAAAGGAGGTTGTTTCCTGCTTTTTAATATATAGCCAATTTCATTTTTTTGTCTTGTCATTTGGTGGTCTCCACACATAATACCACCTAGCTCTTAGCTATTTTCCTAAAGAAATTATTTACTATTAAATTTAGTTATAATTTAATGTGTTGATATAAATTAAAATATAATCAAAAGAATTAAATAAGGATGCACAATTAAATATAAATGTAAAGATAATTTAATATTACATATTGTTATAGACATGAAATTTCTGTGTGACCTATTTTTGTCTTAATCTTGAGTCATATTTTACAACATATTTTTCTCTGCTCTCCCCTTTACCCATCTTTGCCCTAGAATCGTCAAGAATTAAAGTTCATTCAACTTGGCTGGTCATATCAAGTTGTTCATGAATAAAGAAAATGCATCCATTAAGTGTTCATTATGTGCCATTCACAGAAAGCCAATGGGTAGATTGGTTTTCTTCAACTATACTTACTTATTACAATAGAGGACTCTGACTAGGTCTGTATCTCAAAGAGATTTCAAAAAAAGAAAAGAACCTAGAGATTGAGATAGAGATACACACACACACACACACACACACACACAGATTTATAACAGCTCTTTTTGTGGTGCCAAAGAATTGGAAATTGGGGAGATGTCCGTCAACTAGAGAATGGCTGAACAAGTTGTGGTATGTGATATTGAAAACTATTGTACTATAAGAAATAATGAATTCACACTCAGTTGGATATAAAAATCTATCTTACCCTATAAGGTAGTAAAAATGGATAGGGATAACAGAAGGGGGAGGGGAACTGATAAAAAGGGATGGTATATTGGAGAAGGCAGTGATGAGAACTAAAACATTTGTAAGGAGGGAAATGGTGAAAGATAAGCAAAAGAAAGGAATAAACAAGTGAAAAATAGCATAGAGGGAAGTACAGAGTTATCATAACTATGAATATCAAAGAGATGACTTACCCATAAAATAGAAGCAGATAGAGAAATGAATTAAAAATTAAAATCCTGGGGCAGCTAGATGGCTCAGTGGATAGAGCATCAGCCCTGGATTCAGGAGGACCTGAGTTCTAATCTGACCTCAGAAACTTGACACTTACTAGGTGTGTGACCCTGGGAAAGTCACTTAACCCCAATTGCCCCACATACACACAAAAAATTTTTAAAGAAAGAAATGCACACAAGATAAAGGTAATGGAGTAAAAGCTATTATGCTTCAGCTGAAGCAAAGAAATTAGAGGTAGCAATCATGATTTCAGACGAAAGCAAAAATAGATCTAATTAAAAGAGATAAAGAAAGAAACCATATCTTGCTGAAAGGTACCATAGAAAATGAAGTCATATCAATACTTAACATATATTCACCAAATGCTATAGCATCCAAAATTGTGAAGCAGTTGAATGAATTACAGGAAGAAATAGAAAATAATATTATACTAGTTTTATATACTAGGGGGACCTTAACTTCCCCTCTAGTAACTGGATAAATCTAACCAAAAAGATAAACAAGAAAAGTTAAGGAGGTGAATAAAATATTGGAAAAGTTAAATATGATAGCTCTCTGGAGAAAATTGAATGGGAATAGAAAGGATTATACCTTTTTTTCAGCAGTTCATGGCACCTAAACAAAAACTGACCATGAATTAAGACATAAAAACCTCACAAGCAAATTCAGAAAAGCAGAAATAGTAAACACATCCTTTTCTTATGAGCAATAAAAAATATATTCAATAATGAACAGTGGAAAGAGAGATTAAAATTAACTGGAAATCAAATAGCATAATCCTAAAAAACAAGTGGATCAAAGAACATATCATAGAAACAATTGATGATTTCAGTAAAGTAAATGATAATAATAAGACAATATATCAAAATTTATGGGATGCAACCAAAGCAGTACTTAGGGGAAATTTTATATTTCTAATTGCTTACCTCAATAAAATATAGAAAAAGCTAATTAATGAGTTAGGCATGTAAGTAAAAAAAAAAACTAGAAAATGAACAAATTTAAAATCCCAATTAAACACCCAATTGGAAATCCTGAAAATCAAAGGAGAGACTAATAAAAATTGAAAGAAAACCACTGAACTAATAAATAAAAGTAGAAGTTGGTTTTATTAAAAAAAACACACAAAATAAAATAAACCATCATGTAATGTAATATTATATAATATACATATCAAGTTTGAGTATGAGTTATATTTTGAAGAACTCTCATCGTTTAATTTGCTCACTGACAATGCTATGCTAAGGATTAGTAAAAATCCAGCAGTTCAACCGCTAAAGAAGTGAGTCCAGAGACAACCAGAGTCCAGACAAGAGTCCAGCTTTCCAGACTAGAGTCCAGGCCAGAGTCTAGTTTTCTCCTGATGACCACTCCAAGAAGACAAGAGCTCAGAGACTTTAAATGAACAGTTTTGTATTGTTGTTGTTGTTGTTTTTCCCTTCTGTTATTATATACACCATTCGTAACATGTACTCTCTGCAGAGGCCCTCTCTCTGCAGGCCACTGTCAAAGTACCGGTTCATGAGAGACCACCCCTCTAGACAAAACTTTCCTCTCTCCCTTTTCTATATTGTTATTAACGTATTGTTTGCTAGCATAAGGTATTATATTATGTTATCTTTGGCTGTTTCATCGAGCAAACCATACATTTTCCAAAGAAACAAAGTGGGGAATGTGGTAAAAATTATTTGTGATAAAATTATTATTGCAGTTTTTAGCTGACTCATTTGGGAAGGGCCACACCTGGCCCATCATGAAGTTACTATACTACTGAGGTCAGAAGGAGAGCTCTCCATAGGCAGTTTTTGAAGGACCTCTGCTTTGGGGGGAGGAGGATTGAATGCTCCATGAGGGGAGACAGAGCTTCTTCCAGAATGCTCTCTCTCTCTGGTGACTGCTTTCCGGTGGCTGACCAACTGTAGACTTTCCAGGTTTGGGTGAGTTAATTCCTTTGAATTAGCTTAATTGGAAACGATCTGGGGATTGCATAGGCTAAGTTTAGACTTAAGAGTATTTATCTGTTCATGGAAAAGAGAAAAGGACCCACATGTACAAAAATATTTATAGCTGCTCTTTTTGTGGTGGCAAGGAATTGGAAGTTGAGGGGATGCCCATCAATTGGGGAATGGCTGGACAAGTTTTGGTATATGAATGTAATGGAATACTATTGTGCTGTAAGAAATGATGAGCAGGAGGAGTTCAGAGAAACCTTGAGGGACTTCCATGGGCTGATGATGAGTGAGATGAGCAGAGCCAGGAGAACATTGTGCACAGTATCATCAACATTGTGTTTAGCAAAGTTGCAGGATACAAAATAAACCCACACAAATCATCAGCATTTCTATATATTACCAACAAAGTCCAGCAACAACAGATAGAGAAATTCCATTTAAAATAACTATAGGAGGCAGCTAGGTGGCACAGTGGATAAAGCACTGGTCCTGGATTCAGGAGGACCTGAGTTCAAATCCAGTCTCAGATGCTTGACACTTACTAGCTGTATGACCCTGGGCAAGTCACTTAACCCTCATTGCTCTGCAAAAAATTAAATTAAATTAAAATTAAAATTAAATAACTATAGACAACATGAAATACTTGGGAATCTACCTGCCAAGACAAACCCAGGGACTATATGAGCACAACTATAAAACACTTCTCGCACAAAGTCAGATCTAAACAATTGGGCAAATATTAGTTGCTCGAGGGTAGGACAAGCAAGCCAATATAATAATGACAATGCTACCTATATTAATCTATTAATTCAGTGCCATACCAATAAAACTATGAAAAATATTTTATAGATCTAGAAAAAATAGTAAAATTCATCTTGAAGTACAAAAGCACAAGGATTTTATGGGAATCAATGAAAAAATGCAAAAGAATGTGGGCTAGCAGTACCAGATCTCAAACTGTGTTATAAAGTGGTAATTATCAAAACAATCTGGAACTGGCTAAAAAAAATAGAGTGGTGAATCAGAGGAATAGAATAGTTATGAATTACACCATAGTAAATGACCATAGTAATTTAGCATATGATAAACCCAAAGATTCAAGCTTTTGGAACAAAAACCCATTATTTAACCAAAACTGCTGTAGAAACAGGAAAATAGCATGGCAGAAACTATTATTGTCCTTGTCATTTGTCCTTCATTCTTGAAGAGGGCTATGACAGATGTCATAACTTGTAAGTGAGTTGGATTTAAGTGAGGAGGGCTGTGCAAGGTTACCACCAATCTCAATCTCTCCTCCAGAGCCATCTGGGTCCAGTGGCAAGATAAATATGAGGATGACTGGAGATGGCCCTGGATATTTTTAAGGCAATTGGGGTTAAGCGACTTGCCCAGGGTCACACACCTAGTAAGTGTCTGAGGTGAGATTTGAACTCAGGTCCTCCTGACTCCAGGGCCAGTGCTCTAGACTGACATCTCACACTGCATACCAAAATAAGGCCAAAATGGGTACATTACTTACACATAAAGGGTGTGTAAGCAAATTAAGAGAACATGGAATAGTTTATCTGTCAGATTTATAGACGGAGGAAAATTTAGGACCAAAGAAGATATAGAGAGTTGTGGAAATTTATTTTGATTTGGGGACCCTACCTTTAGGCTGAGATTAGAAAGCCTTGGGCCCTCAGGGTCTCCCCACTCCTCCTCAGCTTCAGCTGAGCGAAAAAGCCCCATGGGCTATACAAGACGCCAGGTCAGACAGCTGGGGGAAAAAAAGCCCCCAGCTCCCTCCGACCTGAGCGGAGCTATCTGAAGGATCCCGGATGGCCTGTGCTGAGGCATAAGGCTCGAGAGCACTCCCCCCACCCCCCAGCTGCAGCTGGTGGATTAGCTTGGTCTGTGGGGGCGAAGGAAGCCTCGCTATTTGAGTGGAGAGAAGAAAAGGTATATATAGACCTGGGAGACGGACTAGGGGGAGTTCCGCTGAGTAGAGGAGGAAGGAGACTAGAGGGAGACAGACGAGATAGAGAGACAAGATTAAGGAGAGAACGGCTGACTAGGGTAGGAAGGAGACTGGAAGGAGACGGACTAAAAAAAGGAGGGGGACGGACTAGAGAAGGACGGACTAGGAGAGAAGCTGACTAGAGGGGAGCCCAGACAAGGACAGAGGAGAGTTCGGTTCGGAAAAGGAGAGACTGGGCTGACAAGGTTACAGGCCTTAATACAAACCAGGGAAAGTGTAACTTGCCCTGAGGCCCTTATTTTATTCAAGAAGTTCGAAGAGCAGCAGGTGTGAAAGAGAGACAAAAGAGACCGCAGGAAAGCAGTCAGGTTGTACACTTTATTTCCCTGTATTCCTAATTTGAAATAGTATCTCAAAAATAAACTCTGCTTTGATTATTTGGTTAAGAGGCTTCTTAATCTTTAGTCTATCAGTTTGGGAGCAGTGTGGTGGAACTTTATAAATGGTCCACATTAAATTAACGAAGTCAGATAGCCAAATAGTCAACAGTCCCCAGTTTAGTCCTCCACTCAGCTTCAGCCCCCAAAATTAGGCTAGTCAATTTAAAAATATTTCTACATTTGAATGGCGACCACGAAGGGACTTACAGCCCAATTATAATTTTTCTAAATTTATAATTTTTCATATAATCATAATTTTTCATAAATCCAATTATATATAATTTTCCAGGTTAGTTGTAGTTATGAATAATTAATTTTTGTACAGAGTGATACAAAATGTAAAATATATAATTTTGATTATATAAAATTAAAAATCTTTTGCACAAGCAAAACCAATGCAACCAAAATTATATGGAAAGTAGAGAAATGGAAAAGAATTTTTGCCATAAGTATAACTGATAAAGACGTCATTTCCCAACTATATAGAGAACTGAGTCAAATTTATAAAAATTCTCCCAATTGATAAATGGTCAAAGGCTATGAACAAGCAGTTTATTGACAAAGAAATCAAAACTATCTATAGCCATATTAAAAATGTTTTGAATTACTATTGATCAGAGAAATACAAATTAAAACAACTTTTGGATACTCCTTCACACCTACCAGCATGGTTAATATAACAAAAATGAAAAATGTTGGATGTTGGAAGGGATGTGGGAAAACTGGAACACTAATCCACTGTTGATGGAATTGTGAACAAATCCAAGCATTCTGGAACACAATCTGGAACTCTGCCCAAAGGGCTACATAACTGTGAATACCCTTTGATCCAGAAATACCACTACTAGTTTATATTCCAAAGATTAAAAAAGGGTGAAGGACCTATTTGTACAAAAATATTTATAGCAGCTCTTCTTGTGGTGGCTAAGAATTGAAAATCAAAGGAATGCCCATCAATTGGGGAATGGCTAAACAAGCTGTGCTATGAATGTGATGAAATATTACTGTACTACAAGAAATGACAAGCAGGATGATTTCAGAAAGGCCTGGAAAGACTTGCATGAACTGAAGTATAGTGAAGTGAGCAGAACCAGGAGAACATTGTGTATAGGGATAGCAATATTGTTTAATGAAGAACTGTGAATGACTTAACTATTCTCAGTAATACAATGATCCAAGACAATACTAAAGGGCTAATGATAATACATACTATCCACCTCCAGAGAAAGAACTGATATTGATTGAATATAAACTGAAGTATGTAATTATTCACTTTCATTCATTTTCTTTTGAGTCTTCTTATACAAGATAACTAATATGGAAATATTTTACACAATTGCACATGTATAACCTATATCTGATTGCTTATCACCTCAGGGAAGGGGGATGGCAGGAAGGGAAGAAGGAATAAAATTTGGAATTCACATTTTTAAATAAAAATATTTAATAAAACATTTTAAAAAGAAATGGGGGGCAGCTAGGTGGCACAGCCTTGGATTCAGGAGGACCAGGGTTCAAATCCGGCCTTAGGCACTTGACACTTACTAGCTGTGTGACCCTGGTCAAGTCACTTAACCCTCGTTGCCCAGCAAAAATAAAAAAAGAAAGAAAGAAAAGAGGGGATAGTTTCAGGAAAATCTGTAGTCTTATATGAACTGATGTAAAGTGAGCAGAACCTGGAGAACATAATATAGTTCACAGTAACAGGAGTTCAAAGACTAAACTACAAGGGGGCAGCTAGGTGGGACAGTGGATAAAGCACTGGTCCTGGATTTAGAAGGACCTGAGTTCAAATCTGGACTCAGACACTTGATGCTTACTAGCTGTGTGACCCTGGTCAAGTCTCCTAACCCTCATTGTCCCACACCCCCCAAAAAAAGACACCTACTGTAAGCCAAATGAGCCATGATGATAAATACTATACACCTCCAGAGAACTAATAAACTCTGAGTGATGATTGAAGCATACTTTTTTCACTTTATTTTTCTTGCTTTTTAAAAAACAATGTGTCTAATATTGACAAATGTTTTGCATCATTTCACATGTATAATTTATATCATATTGTTTACCTTCTCAGTGAGATAGCATCTGGAGGGAGGGGAGAAAATTTTAAACAAAAAATTTTAATGAATATTAAAAATAAAATTTGTAAATTTAAATGGAGGACTTTGGGGAAATAAGTGGAGTAATAAAAGAAAGAAGGGGGTATCTCCCCCAAAAAAGAAAAGAAGAAAAAGTCTCAAAGAACCATTTTTTAAAAAACACATAGAAGAGAGAAGTTCAGAAGAAGACACAGAAAAGCAGGGCAATGCTGAAGCTACAATGTACAATCTGAAATAATTTTCAAAAAACAAGTCACATATAATTTTCAGTCTTCTTTTTCTGTTCTATGTGAAAGTGTTCAAATCTTAATTTTTTATAAACTTCATAAAAATTAAAAGAAAAAAATTTAAATGATGGACTTTGTGTCAATGAACAATTGGGGATCAATGATAACATTTTACAATTTCCCAGCTAAAATAGTCCCCAACTTCCTCTTCCTACTACTACTCAACTTTGAGACTAATTTATTGTCCCTTAGTAACAAAAGTCCTTGATTTAGGAATTAATTTGAAGGACTAACTGAATGGGCTGCCAATTTGGCTGTATGGAAATATACATTTTAATACATTCTATTTTTATAATGTGAAATGTTAAACCAACCTCTCACAATGTCATAGATTTCTCCGAGGAAACTTTATTGGGTTCTGAGGCTTAATGTAATTAATAAAATGGCATCTATGGATAGGATCATTTTCTGTGACATTATATGCACTTCATGCCTCAGGTGAGCATGTTTCTCAGTTCTCCATTTGATAGATCATTGAAGAAAGTTACCTTCAAAAGTCCAACTCTCAGAGTCTGGAATAATGTCAAAAATGTATCCTGGAGTCACCTCATCTCAGGAGAGCATTCAAAGATGCATCTAATTCGGTTGAATGCAGACCTGGGTTAGGCTGGTGTTAGACAACATATCCAGTCTGTTACTGGGTCAATTTCCAAAGCCTTTCCCAGCTTAAGAAAAAAAAAATCTCTCAGAACCTGTGCTCCCCTGACTTAGCACCTGAGAACTAAGACTTACCTTTACCTTATTTCATCCCTCACCCTAATATGGAGCTTTTGGTATCAGACTTCTGGGGAGGATGCTTTGTGTGGCCCTGTTAAAATAAGAATGAATTTGTTTCCTCTTTGTGGGAAAAAGACATAGAATGAAAGACTGAAAAGAAGGAAGTCAAACCAACTAAGAACAGCAGCACCTGACAAAGGAGTCATGACCTGCTCGAAAAAGCACTGCCAGGAGTCAGGATGCCTGTGGTACCACTCAAAGGCTATGCTATGTGATCATCAGTATGTCCTTTAAAAACTCTGGGCCCTAGTTTTTTTCTTCTACAAAATGAGAGGACAAAACTAGCTGATCTCTAAGGTCTCCTCGATTTCTAGGATGCTGCTGTCACAAGCTTAAAATCCTGACATGATTCAGCAAGAGTTTTGTCTGCCAAGTGAATCACAGTGTACTCCATTATGTTTTAAAAACAGCATTTCATTAAATCCACTTTAGGCTCTGGGGTCTGAGATGGAAAAGAGAAGCCAAAACATTTCACGTTATACATCTAGGAAATGACAATAATATCCCTTTTCTGACATTTCAAGAAAGGTCAAGATTCTCGTGTGCTTAATAAGGTTGTTAATGTTGGTTAAAACTGTGTGCCTTCTCTGATGAATGATTCAAAGGGTTCCTTGGACTGCACAAAGTGAAAGGCAATAACCTTGAAAAGTCACAATTTTCTTGCCCTAAAAGTTGGTTTAGAGGGGAAATGTATATTATAGCTAATTGCCCAAATATTTATTTCACCCAGTTTTGGCGATCTTCCATCTAATGCTCATGTTCACCCCCTTACAATCTGACTTCTGACCTCATAATTCTACCCAACCTTCTTTCTCCAAAGTTACCAATGATATCTGAAGTGATAAACCCAATGGCTTTTTCTCAATCCTCATTTTCCTTGATAGCCTTTGATACTATTGATCACCCCCTCCTTCTGGCTAGCATCTTCTCTCTAGGTTTTCAGCACATCACTTTCTCCTTCTTACTGAACTGACCGATCATCAGCTTCCTTTGCTGGATCCTTACCTTCATCTCTAACTTGTGTCCCACAAGCCTCAATCCTAAGCCCTCTTGTCTTCCCCCTCCATAATACTTCACTTGGTTATCTCATCAGTTCTCACAGATTTAATTACCATCTCTGTGCTGGAAATTCTCAAATTTATCTATACTGCCCCAACCTCTCTGCTGACCTCCAGTCTCACATCTCTAACTGCCTTTCATACATCTCAAACCATATGTGCATGAGACATCTTAAACCCAACACATCCAAAACCAAATTATTTCTCTTTCTCCCTAAACCCTCCCTACCTCCTATCTTCTCTATTGCTATAGAGAGCAACACTATCCCCCCACACAGTCCCTCAGATTTCAAAACAAGTATTATCCTCAACTTCTCACTCTCATCCTCTACATCCAATCTGTTGTCAAGTCCTGTTGATTTCAGCTTTGCAGCATATCTTGAATGTGCCCCATTTTCTTCTCTGACACCAATACCAGTCTGGTACAGCTCCTCTTCCCCTCATGCTTGGACTACTTCAATAGCTTGCTGGTGAGTCTGCCTGCCTCAAGTCTCTACCCACTCTAACCCATCTTCCATTCAACCATCAAAGTGATTTTCCTAAAATGTAGGTCTGACCATGTCACCTTTCTACTCAAACTCCAGTGGTTCTATATTACCTTTAGAATCAAATACAAAATGTTCTATTTTAAAGTCCTTCATCATCTAGCCCCCTCCTACCTTCCAGTCTTCTTATACCTTAATTACTGTCACTCTTCAATCCAGTGGTATTGACCTCCTCACAGTTCCCTAAACAAGACACACCCCCCAGATGTTTTCCCTGGCTGTCTCCTTCATCTCCAACCATTACTTCCTTGAATTCCTTTAAATATAACTAAAACTCCATCTTCCATAAGAAGTCTTTCCCAACCTCTCTGAATTCTAATGCCTTCCCTCTGGCTTCCTTCCTATTGTGGAAATTTATTTTGATTTGAGGACCCTACCTTTAGGCTGAGATTAGAAAGCCTTAGGCCCTCAGTGTCTCTTCTGTGTGGGAGGTGCTTGGTGCCCCTCCCCCTCTGCTTCAGCTAAGCCAAAAAGGCCCGGAGGCTGTACAAGACTCCAGGTCAGACAGCTTCAGGGAGGGAGCACTAGCTCCCTCCACCCTGAGCGGAGCTATCCAAGAGATCCTGGGCTCATCCAGGCTGGGGCTCTGGTATAGCCTGTGCTGGGGCACGGGATGCTCGAGCGTCCTCCCAGCCCCAGTCACAGCCCTGGCTGGCGGATTAGCTTGGTGTGTGGGTGCAAAAAGCCCCAAGATTTGAGTGGAGAAAAGGAAAATTATATATAGAACTGGGAGTTAAACAGGAGAGGGCAGCAGACAAGAGATGGGGGGCTACAAGGACGCAGGAGAAGGCTAAAGGACTAGGAGCAAGGAGGAAAGGCTGAAGGACAAGATAGAGAGACTGGGTGGACAAGATTAGAAGTTCTAGGTGCAGCAGGTGGGAAAGAGACGCAGTAGAAAGAGGCGCACTGCAATGCAGTCAGGTTGTACATTTTATTTCCCTGTATTCTTAATTTTAAATAGTATCTCAAATAAACTCTGCTTTGATTATTTAGTGAAGAGGCTTCTTAATATCTTGCTTATCAATTTGGGAGCAGTGTGGTGGAACTTTATAAATGGCCCATGCTAAATTAATAGAAGTCAGATAGCCAAATAGTCAAAAGTCCCCAGATTAGTCCTCCAGTCAGATTAGCCCCCAAATTAGACCTAGTCATCAAAAATATTTCCACACTATTTATCCTGCATGCAGTTTGTTTGCACACAATTGTTAGCTTGTTGTCTGCTCCTTTAAATTACAAACCCCTTGAAAGCAGGGACTGTCTTTTCCTTCTTTTTGTATCCCTAGCACCTAGCATAGTGCCCAGCACTTAGAAGATACTTAATAAATACTTCGTCACTGCTTTCATTTAAATGCTCTAGTATAAAGTTTTACAAAACGTGGAATGATTTATTTACAATATTTAATCATTTTCTATTCAAATGGTAAACTGGTAAGAATTACCATTCCATTCAAATGCTATCATAACCACTAAGAAGTCAGCAATCTCACCTATCAAACAGGGAAAGGGGAAAAATGAAACATTCATTTTGTGTTCTTATCTTTCAAATGGGCAAGAACATGTATGTATATAGCCAAAACCCAGAAGAATAGGCAAAGCAAATTTTCCAATGTATTTCATAGGGTTTTTTTTAATTTGGCAAAATATATAGGTAAATCTATAAGGCATGTGACAGACATGCCCACAGTTCCCATTTTGGCACCTTTGCAGAGGCTGTGATCTCATGATCAGAAAAATGACCTCCCTCCTTACTTCCACCTTTTAGAATCTCTAGCTTTTTTCAAGGTTCTCCTTATAAGTATGTCTTCCCTATATTCTTCTCACCAATGCAATGGCACAGAAGAGTTCCAGGGAACTTGTGATAGAAGAGGATCTCCAAATCCAAGAAAAAAAAAAGAAGTGTGGAGTATAGATGCTGATTGAACCATACTATTTCTTTTGTTTTGGGTGCTGGGTTTTTTTTTCTATTTTGAGGTTTTGCATTACTGCTCTGATTTTTTCTCTTATAACAGGATTAATGCAGAAATAGGATTAATGTTATTATGTGTATATATATGTGTGTGTGTATATATATATATATATATGTATATATAATATATGTATATAGATATAACCTATATCAGATTACCTGCTGTCTAGGGGAGGGGGGAGGGAGGGGAGGGAGGGAGAAAAATCTGAAATTGTAAAGCTTGTATAAACAAAAGTTGAGAACTATCTTTACATGTAACAGAAAAAATAAAATACCTTAAATGTAAAATAAATAAATAAATAAATAAGTATGTCTTCCCAAATGGGACATTATCATGATTTCCTAGTTCCTAACATGTGCCGTACTCCCAAATTATTAAATATATTATATTTTGCATTTTCTTCTTTCCAAGTGAATGTAGCTCCTCAAGGGTAAGGATTATTTTGGTCTTGTCTTTAAATCCCTAGCATAGCTCCTAACATATAGGAGGCTGCTTTTCTTTCATTCTCAAAGAGGACCATGACATTGGAAGGTGATGTCATGACTTGCAGTGAATTGGATTTAAGTGAGGGAGGGCTATGCAAAGTCACCAGCCTCACTCTCTCCTCCAGAGCTAGCTGGGTCCAGTAGCAAGATATATATCAGGATGACCGTATGTTTGAGACAATTGGGGTTAAGTGACGTATGTTTGAGACAATTGGGGTTAAGTGACCTGCCCAGGTTCACACAGCTAGTGTCAAGTGACAGGCCAGATTTGAACTCAGATCCTCCTGAATACAGGACCAGTGCTCTATCTACTGCACCACATAGCTGCCCACCCCCATATATAGTAGGAACTTAATAAACAGTTGTTGAATCAAATGAATTATCCTTTTTATTAACATTAAAATTTATTAAGTACCTATAATATCTTAAACTCATCCCAGGACCAGAGAGACTTAGAAATTAGGCATAGTCCTAACAGCCAAACCAAACTATATTATTTAAGTTTAACATGTGAGTTCATTGTATTGCACACATTATTGTAGATATTGCTTAACAATTTAAAGAACTTTAGGGGTGATTTCACATTTTCTATTTCCCTAAAGTGCTAAAAAGGATATTAATATTTATTTTAAAATCTATAGTCTTGCTCTTCTACCCTTCTCAATTTAAGAATAATAGAAGAAGAATGATAAATAAAGTGGGAGGGGGAGAAGGAAGATAAATTAAAGCCATTTTAGAGCAAATTGATTTCTAAAGTTCAAAATATTTAGTCTCTAAGAATGAATCATGATAGCAAGAAAATTCATTAATTGGCAGTCATACATAAATGAAATCCTTCCTTGCTATAACTCAAACTTGGGAAATTCCATTTTTTTAAAAATAGTCATCACATATATGACTGAAGACCTATAGTTTAACAAATCTACATACATGAAAACAGATCTGGAGGAAATTAGGGAAGACAGGCAGTTAATTGGACTTCAAGAGCTTTTGGTGTTAGAGTATTATTAGTATTCTTATCCAAGCTCATTGACAAAGCATCGCTCATCATTATATCAGCCTCAGAGATCTGTTTGGTTCTGTTTTCTTTGTAACACTAATACAATGACAATTATCAGAGAGACCTAGGCAACCACAACAAGGTGCCTGAACACCACAGCTTATAAAGGGTAATTGGATACCCACCCCCATTTTTTAGACTGAGGGTGCTTGCCAGAGTATGAGTCTTGTCCAAATGCAGACTTAGCTCTGTGGGAAGTACCCCAATCCAGCATATGGGAACCAACCCAAAGATTCAGAAGGTCCTATTTCTCTGTAGCTAAACTTCCTGGCTCCTAAATTGGTAGGAAATCCAGGAACATTAGTCTTTCCTGCTTGTGTACCATTCTTCATATGTCATGATAAATCTGATGGACTTGGGCTTTTTTGCCATAGTCAGGTCTGAGAAATAGTTCTGCCACTTGCCTACACTGTAGACAAATCAGGGAAGAAGTAGAAGAAGGAAGTCAGGGACTGGGAAAAACTTCCTGTGGAAGCTGGGGTTTGGGCTGAGTCTGAAGGAAGTCAGAGAAACTAAGAGTCTGAAATGAAGCATCAAGGTATTTGTGATATAGGAAACCACCAAGGCAAAGACACAGGGGTGGGAAAGGGATTATCTTGTTCAAGGATGGGCAGATAGACCAGAGCAACTGCATCTTAGAGTGTGTAGAAGAGAGTAAAGTCAACTCCTATAGAGTTCTGGACAACCAGTCACAACTGAATGCAGATAAATCAACTACTATGCTCCTGCATCTGGAATACCACCATAGTTTTATTAAGCCCATTTATACTACTTTATTTTTAAATTATATTTTGTTTTATATTTTATTCCAGATTTTCTCCAGAAAAAAAAACAACTTTTGTCATGCAAACATGTATAGTCAAACAAAATAAATTCACATATTAGCTAGTCCATCACATCACTATCAGGAGTGTTATATTTGTTCAACCATTTTAGCTGTGTCCTTCTCTGTGACTCCATTTGGCATTTTCTTGGTAAAGATACAAGAGTGGTTTGCCATTTTTTTCTCCAATTCATTTTACAGATGAGGAAGCTGAGGCAAATATGGTGAAGTGACTTTCCCAGGTCACACAGCTAGCAAATGTCTGAGGCTGAGTTTGAAGTCAGGTGTCACTGCCTCCAGGTGCAGCATTCTATCCACTGTATCTACTGTACTACCTGGCTGCCCACATCAGGAGTAGGGCAGCGTGTTTTGTCATGAGTCCTCTGGAATTGTGGTGGGTCATTCTGTTAATCAGAGTCCTACATCTTTCACAGTTGTTTACCTTTACCATATTGTTGTTATTGTATAATTGTTCTGGCTCTGCATCAGTTCATACAAGTCATCCAAGGTTTCTCTGAAACCATGACCTTCATTTCTTATAGCACAATCGTATTCCATCATATTCATATACCATAACTTGTTCCTTTCTTTCACTATAATAAAGAAGTCGTCATAGAGATTGTGAACATACTTGACATACCTCTCCAGAGTCATGTCAAATGTTGTCATATGGTCATTTAAGACTTCACAATTATAAAATGTCCAAATGGAAACCATCATCTCAGACTTCTCGGGCTCATCTGGTATGATCAGTGAACTGAGACCAGCCGATCTCAGTAAATAAGTAGACACAATGCAGGTTTCCCTATCTATGAGGTTAAGAAAAAATAAGGGTGTGATGTAAGAGAAGATAAGGTATTTGGTACCTTTAGTATCCTGGGATTTCCTTCTGTAGGTCTGAACCTTAAACGTGAAAGGGACTGTTTTTGACAAGGCATCTTAGCTGAAAGCACAGCACCTAACCTAAACTTTCAATTATCCTTTGAAGATTTACAGGCTCACAACCCGAGACCTGACACAAAATACACAATTAACCAGAAATTAAGATGAAAATATTTCAATACTTTAAGAATCTATAATTTGGGGGCAGCTAGGTGGTGCAGTGGATAGAGCAATGGCCTTGGATTCAGGAGGATCTGAGTTCAAGTCCAGCCTCAGACACTTGACACTTACTGGCTGTGTGACCCTGGGCAAGTCACTTAACCCCAATTGCCTCACCAAAAAAAAAAAAAAGAATCTATAATTTCATCAGCATGGCTACAACTTCTCCATGCCTCCCTAGATAGGTCCTTGAGAATTGTCAGGACTGAAAAATTCATCACAATCTACAGCTAATAATGATCATGGCAAGCATTTATATAGCTTTTCAATATTGGTTGAAGAACTTTACAAACACCACATGTGATTCTTAGAACCCTGGGTATCTGGTGTGATCCCAATTTTATCAATGATGAAACTCAGGCAAACAGAGATTAAGTGACTTGTCCAAGGTCAAACAACTAGTTTGCATCTGAGGTCACATTTGAACTTAGGTCTTCCTCACTCTTTAAGTCCAACACTCTATCTGTCTGCCTACCTAGTTGCTAATCTGATGATGATCCTCTCCAAACTTAGCCAGATTGACCTTCCCTCAAGAGACAAAAGTTTGATACCAGACCCATTCTCACAACCTCTCGCTTGATGAGACCTATAAGCATGTTTTTCACTGTCATCAACTTCTCAAGGCCACTTCTACACTATGATGAACCACTGGAGAAGGACTTTAACTGATGTCCAAATATAATTAGGGGTTGTTTGATTAGTCAAGTATGTGAGTGTTGTCCAGCATCTAAATACTTAGAAACATTTAGCTAATTATGTGAAATTTTCTAGAGGAACAATTTGATGTCATGAAGACACAATGTAGATTTCCCTTCCTATGAGGGGAAAAGTGGAAGGGTGCAATCTAAGGGGTGATAAGGTACCTTGTGCCCTTAAAACAGTACTAATATGAAAGGGACTAGGGAAAAGAATAATTTTTTTTATTTTGTGGGGAAATGGGGGTTAAGTGACTTGCCCAAGGTCACACAGCTAGTAAGTGTCAAGTGTCTGAGGCTGTATTTGAACTCAGGTACTCCTGAATCCAGGGCCGGTGCTTTATCCACTGCGCCAACTAGCTGCCCCGAGAATAATATTTATTAGTCAGTAAGTCTCGTTTATTTATCTTCAATCTATAAGATTCTGCCATTTCATTTTCACAAAGGATAATACCATTAGGTCTTGTGCTTTTCTTGGGGGGAAAAACTACATATACTGCACCATGAGGTTTATCTAGAAAACAAATAATTTGGAGGAAAGAAATCAGACAGGAAGGGAGCTCTGTTTGTAATGAGGAAATCAGAACCCAATTGTTCATCGCCTATTGTCTCTTTTTTTTTGTTTTTGTTTTTGTTTTTTTAGTGAGGCAATTGGGGTTAAGTGATTTGCCCAAGGTCACACAGCTAGTAAGTGTTAAGTGTCTGAGGCCAGGTTTGAACTCAGGTACTCCTGACTCCAGGGCCGGTGCTCTATCCACTGCACCACCTAGCTGCCCCCGCCTATTGTCTCTTATACCTCACTTAGCTTCCTTCTGTTTTTGTTTCCTTCTAAAACATGAAATTCAGTTCCATTAAGAGACAAAAAAATATCTCCCATGATACTTACAAAACTTATCATCTACTTTAATTAACTTATATTCTTTGTTTAGATCTTGTCAGGGCAAAGAATCTCAGAAAAGAGTTTCAAAAAGACCAGAGTGCAAAGGCACTGAGCTAACAAGCCACATATCATACCTGAGAAAGTCTGACTTTTGTACAAACTTCTGCAGCAAAATGTTGTTCTCCGGGACAGAACCAAATGCCTTTCCCAGACTGCTGGGAAACAAAATATCCAAAACAGACATTTCTGAAACAAAAGTCATCATTTTCCCCCAAATCTGCCCCTATTCCTAATTTGCCCACTTCTGTTGAGGACTCAACTCATTCTTTTAATCACCCTGGTTCCCAACCTCAGCATCATCCTCAGAGCCTCATGTCCTTCACAGCCTGAACCATTCCCTTCTAACCAGTTTCTAAGTCTTACTGCTTCCTCTTCCACACCGTCTCTCACATCCATTCTCTTCTGTCTGTGCACATAGCTGCCACTCACCCACAAGCTCTTTTCACCTCTCTGAGACCATTTCCATGGCCTCCTAATTGGACTCCCTGCTTTTAAAGTCTCCACACAAGCACCAATTTGATATTTCTAAAGCCTAAGTCTGATCCAGTCACTGGCCTTACCAGAAACATCAAGTGGTTCCCCTTTGGCTGAAGAATAAAATATCAGCTCTTCTGTGTGCATTTAGAGCCACTCACCATCTCACTCCAGGCTATCCTTTCAGATTCTGTTCACATTACATTGACTCTCTCTTTTTTTTTTCTTTTTTTTTGGTGAAGCAATTGGGATTAAGTGACTTGCCCAGGGTCACACAGCTAGTAAGTGTCAAGCGTCTGAGAATGGATTTGAACTCACATCCTCCTGAATCTAGGGCTGGTGCTTTATCCACTATGCCACCTAGCTGCCCCCACCATGACTCTCTTCTCATGCTTTCACATTCTGCTTAGTTGTCCCCATACACCATACTCCATCTCCCAGGCCTTGGAAAGCTCTCTCTTCTCATCCCTTCCTTTGAAAGCCCCGGATGCCTTCTAGCTCGTCTCTAACGCTATGCTCCCATGAGGCTTTTCCTGATCCTCCCCTAGCCCTGACCCTCTGCTGTTAGAACTCTAACCTCTCCCAAATTACTTTGCATCCCATTCATTTTGTAATCACTCAGGTGTTCACCTGTTCTTCTCCCTCTCCTCCAAACCTCCCCCAAAGGCAGCAAGCAAGCTTCTTGAAGTCAGAGACTGTTTTGGTTTTTCTGTATACCTATGACCCATAGCATATATCATAAGACCTAACAAGGCTCATGGCACATACCAAGTACTTCCTAAAACCTTGCTGAATCCAATGGAATTTTCTAAGTCACTAACTGAAAAGAAGCTTTTAGAAGGAGAAATCAACCATTAAAAATGTCCTTGTCTAAAGACCGTATTTTCCCCAGGCTATGGTGGTAATAGTAAATACACAATACTACATTGTCCATTGTTTGATATTTCCCTTGACCACCCCCCCCACCACAATGCATCATTCCATCCGTTCTTAAGATTTTTCATGTTCCATTTTTTATTTCCATTGTTGCAATAGGATGAGGAAATCCAATAATGTTGGTACTAGAGACTATTTAGTTCTATACCATTCAATTTCCTAATGAGGATTCTTAAACCCAGTGATGTTATTATAAAGGCAGTATGGTATGGTAGAAAGAACTTTTGACCTAGGTCAAAGACTAGTATTCAAATCTTCACTCTTCTGGTCACCATCTGTGTGATCCCAAGCAAGAAACAACCTCTCCAGACTTCAGTTGCCTTAGCTCTGACATCAGGGAGACTAAACTAGGTAGTCTAAAGGGCCCTTCTAGCTCTGACATCTTGTGATTCATTCAACATAATGGCCCGGTAAACATAGTTATTTTGGGGGGCAGGGCAATGAGGGTTAAGTGACTTGCCCAGCTAGTAAGTGTGAAGTGTCTGAGGTTGGATTTGAACTCAGGTCCTCCTGACTCCGGAGCCAGTGATTTATCCACTGTGCCACCTAGCTGCCTCCTAAACACAGCTATCTTAACATAGATCTCTTGATTCCAACAGAATTTGTCTCTCGCCTTCAAATGAATATTTAACCCAGTATTTGGGAGTTTAGTGATAGGAAATTAATCAAAGGTCAGTAGTATATGCAACACAGGAGCTTTTACAAAGGAATATTTATTTCCAAAGGTATAATCACAAATAGACAAACTTACTCCTCTAATACCCAAGAGACATAATCTCCCTCTCTTCCACTCCCTTGCACCTCTGGAGAGGAGAAGGGGATGAAGTCCGTAGTTTAGCTCAGTATTATTGAGCAAAGTCCCATTTCCAAGTCCAAAACTCCCCTCCAGCTGAAGTCCCAGGCATCCTGGCTTCTAAAGGCTTCCATGCTGGGACTGGCCAGCTGCATCATTGTGCCTGCAATCCTGGCTCCAAGGTTACCATGGCTCAAACCCTTGGTTAATGAGGATGACCTCTGGTATCTGAAGATAAACAGCAGAGAACAGAAACAAATTGCCCCAGCCTTGTTTCTTGGCTCCAGGATAAAAGCAGAGTTGAGTAAAGGGAGGAGACCTTTCCCTCTCACTTGGTTCAGTCCATGGAGTACACGCTATGTGCAGAAAATTGTTGAAAATTATGCAGAGGAGGGTAAAGGGGAAAAGCACAGCCAAAAAGGGGAGGAAGAGTGTTATAGAAAAAGAGAATTAACTGCTCAGTCTCACCACTTATAAAGACACAGAGAGCCAATCCAAGGAGGCCACCCCCAGCCAGTGGGCAAAGCAGGCTCCATGCTGGAACCAGGCTTGCCAGAAGCCCAGTTTACATCTCTGTGTCTGTTTGTCTCTCTCTGTATTATACACACACACACACACACACACACACACACACACACACACACACACACACACACATATATAAATACAAACACAAATATATTGTTCAAACGCATAATAAAAGCAATGGGATTTACTGGATGAGAAGTGGCCCCCAAGCAACTCTGTACATCTATAACTCCATTCAAAGTACTCGGGTTTTCCAAGATTTTATGTGCAGCATCTCATTTAATGTTCACAACAATACTGTGAGGTGGGTAGGTGCCAGTTACTAGCAGCTCTGATGGTTTTCCCTATTTCCAAACTTTTTTTTGAAGTAAGTTTCTAGATTATTTCTCTTACCATTGAACTTCTGCTTTCACTTTAGTAGCTTTTTATACTTTGGAAATCACCACTCTCTTCTCAACTGAGGAGTTACTAACATAAGCCTGTGAATTATTCAGGAGTCTGCCAAGGTAAGCTACCCTTGCTAGGCAAACATCTCCTTTGAAATGGGATGACCCACAGCAAATCATGGTGGGGATATGTGATGATTGGGAATGTTTGCTCTGGAGAAAAAAAAAGTCCAGGAAATATGAGTGGCTAGACATACCATCAGCTACCCTGGTCTAGCTAGTGGAAAAAGCTTAGCTCAATTCTCACTCATAGCTCTGACTCATGCCTGTGAATGACACAATAATGCCAGTGGTCTGTTTTCATTAGAGAATAAATTCAGTTCAACAATCATTTATCAAAAACCTAATGTGTGCAGAGCAGCATGCTAAGCCCTGGGAAAGATATAGTATACCACTTAGATAAGAATGATAGAGCTTAGAGGCTTAGATATTTTTTGGGTTTTTTTTTTTTTTTAGTAAGGCAATTGGGGTTAAGTGACTTGCCCAGGGTCACACAGCTGGTAAGTGTTAAGTGTCTAAGGCCAGATTTGAACTCAGGTACTCCTGACTCCAGGGCCAGTGCTCTATCCACTGTGCCACCTAGCTGCCCCGAGGCTTAGATATTTAATGTAGCATAGTAGGACATATGATAGGCTTAACAGACAAAAACAGGAAGATCTGGGCTTTGATCATGTCTCTGATACTGTGTGACTGTGGGCAAGCTACTTCCTGTCTCTGAGCCTCAATCTTCTCAAGTATAAAGTGAGGAAAACAACACCTGTCGTACCTGTCTCACAGAATTGTTACAAAGCTCAGCTGAAATAATATATATGAATATTTAATATATAAATATTTATTTATGAGAGAGGAACTAATGGGAGAGGAACTATCTTTTTTTTTTTTTTTAGTGAGGTAATTGGGGTTAAGTGACTTGCCCAGGGTCACACAGCTAGTAAGTGTTAAGTGTCTGAGGCCGGATTTGAACTCAGGTACTCCTGACTCCAGGGCCGGTGCTCTATCCACTATGCCTCCTAGCTGCCCCAGAACTATCTTTTTAATGGCGGACCTAAACCTGTAAATTCATTGATACAAGGAATGAGGAGTCTTTCTACCAATGCAGATTCGCACCTTCTCTACAACCGACAATCATAAAGAGTTGTCCAGAGCATAGAAAGGTTGAGTGATTTGCCCAAGGACACACAGCCAGTGTGTGTCTAAGTTGGGACTTAAAACCCAGGTCTTCCTGACTCTGAGAACAATTTGCTGTACACTATGTTGTGCTGCCTTAAGCAAAGCTTAATGTGCTAAATAAATGTCAGGTGTTTAAAAGACAAGCCTGAATATTTTGCAATTAAAATGACCAAGTTTGGCCCTGAAGAAGCACTAAGAAAACGTACCTTTGGCCTTATTGCAGAGGTGGGAAAAGATGCATGGAACATTATATTGATAGAAACAGTCAATGGGTCAGTTAGTTTTGCTGAATTTTTTTTTCCTTTTTAAAAGATCTTTGATATAACGAGTGGCTCACAAAGCGGAAAAAGAGGATGAATATATTCCAAAATGAATATGATGTAAAAACAAAAGGTATTAATAAAAATAAGATATATTTTGAAATAAAAAGGGGCAGCCAGGTGGCACAGTCGATGGAGTGCTGGGCCTAGAGTCAAGAAAACTCATCTTCCTAAGTTCAAATCTGGCCTCAGACAAACACTGTGTGACCTTGAGCAAGTCCCTTAACCCTGTGTGCCTCAGTTTCCTCATCTGTAAAATGAGCTGGAGAAGGAAATGGCAAACCACTGCAGTATCTTTGCCAGGAAAACCCCAAATGGGTTCTCAAAGAGTCAGACAACTGGAAAATGACTGAAACAAGAGAGACTAGTGATTGTGCTGAGGCAGAAAGAAGAACAAAGGAATTAGGATGAAGGTTACAACTCTCCTGGAACCTTAAAGTCTTATTCCAAATACACTTATTTGCTTGACAGACATGGACATTAGGATCTTCATAGCAGTGGAACTGGAGGGAAACAGAGGCCACCTAGCCCAGCCTCTTTATTTTAAAGGTGAGGAAACTGAGGTCCAAGAATGCTAAGTAGTTTGTCCCAGATCACACACCAGGTGTGATCATCAACTCCAGAGCCAGCAAGTCCTCTTACCACAATACAACATGGTCTCTCCAAGATAGGCAAAGCAGCCAGCAGAGAACACAAGCCTAGCAGAGAAATCGGCTCATCCAATGACTTCACCCCAAGGCCCTGCAGGGTCAGAGACAAGAGGTTCCACAGACCTGAATGTGCCCTGGCCTCAGGGATTTCCTTCATTTGTGCTCTCTTGATGCCTGCCCCTTCCCAGTCAAGGTGTAGCAACTGCTGGCAGAGAACACTAATCTGCATGAAACAAATCGTTCTGGTCACATAGTATGCTCTTCTATTTAATACTTATAATAATTAGCATTTACATAGCACTTTAAGGTTTGCAATGGGCTTTATAAATATTACCTCATTTTTTCTTCCACCCCCTGAAGTATGTGCTGCTATTATTTTCCAATAATAATTGTAAACATTCCTCATTTTACAAATGAGGAAACAGACAGAAAGCACATAAGTGATTTGGCCAGGTTCACACAGTTAGTGTCTGAGGCCAGATTTGAAATCTTATGGACTCCAGGTCCAGCTCTCCATCCACTATGCCTCCTAACTACTTCGCACTTTGACTTTGAACTACACTAAACTCTAGCTAATAAAAGAAACATATCAGTGAAGGCTGAGCCACACCCACAGTCCTCTCAAAACACGATAGCCTCAGGGATGTAGTCCACTTTGGATGTAGCAGAGGATGCATGAAAGAACACTCTTCAAGAGTTTGCAGTTGTGCACTGTCAGCAAGAGAATCCTATGTAAGAATTCCTGCTAATATAGAAACATTGATTTGGGCCTCAAAAGAGCAACCATATCAACTTCCTAAACAACCATGGTAACTCTTCTCTACTCTCATATATGAATTTTCAACTACCTGTGTGTGGTGACTGACTGGGAGTCAAAAGACCTTCATTTGAATCCTCCCTCTGTCCTTTTCCAACTGTAACTTTTGGACAACTCCCTCATCTCTCTTTCTGGGTCTGATTTTCTTCACATGCTGAGATAGATGACCTCTACTGCACTTTCTACAAGGCCAGGTACTGTGATCCAATTATCATTATCCCTATTTTATAGATGACAAGATCAAGGTCACAGAGTCAGTGCCAGACTTAGCACCCAAGTTTCCACATAACTCAAATTCCAAATCAGTATTAGGTCATCATTACTTCTCTTACATCTCCTCCATCTCTGCTCTCATTATATTCTGCAATGACAATTTTCAATGAGCTCTCCCATTTTATAGCTGGCTAGTTTTATAAAGTCAGGTTACCTTAAAGAAAGTTCCCTCTTTACACACACACACACACACACACACACACACACACACATATACATATTGTTGTTGTTGTCATTGTTGTTCATTTAATTCAGTCGGGTCTGATTCTTTGTGATCTTCACTTTGGGGTTTTCTTGGCAAAGATAATGGAGTGGTTTGCCATTTTCTTCTCTAGCTCATTTTACAGATGAGAAAACTGAGGCAAACAGGGTAAAGGGATTTGCCCAGCATCACATAGCCAAAAGTATCTGAAGCCAGATTCAAACTCAAAAAGAGGAGACTTCCTGATTCCAGGCCTGGCACTTTATCCAGCACTACCCACCTGCCTTTTCTATAGTTGTACATTTGCCTTTCTACTTATCAATTTCTATTTTGCTGTTAAGCCCTCCCAATCTTCATATTCATCAATTTACACCCTTGATTTGACAGTTTCTACTGGTCCTATTACAGACTCCATCAGTATTTCACCTTACCAATGTCTGACTGTCACCTGGTAAAAGAAAGGCTAACTCCAGGCTATACAGTACATAGAGAAGGAAATGGCCCATTTGCCCCATTTTACTTCCCAATGTCATTTCCAGGAATGAATTACAGCAAAAAGCAGCACTTTTATATGCTTCATTTAAATTCTGAAGAGTCATCAGGAGAGAATTAAATTCAGTTCTATGAAACAAGCATTTACTTGTATATTCCATCTACCCTTAGCATCAGAGATGGTCACCACCAAAGCAATTCATAATATAGGATGAGCAAACCTTCCTAACCAGGCCCCTTCTACCTTTCATCCTTCTCCACACCTTACTCCCCCACCACATACTATACCAAACAATGACACTGACCTCCTTTCTGTTCTTAGAATAAAACACTCCTTGTCTCCATTCTCAGCATTTTCACTGGCAGTCCTCCATGTCCGGAAATGTTTCCCTCCTCATGTCTGCTTCACGTCTTCCCAGGCTCAAAACTTCCAGTCTCAGCTAAAACCCCACTCTATTCAAGAAGCCTTTCCCAACTCCCCTTAATGCCCTCCCTCTGGTATCAACTCCAATTTATCCTGTAGCTTGTTTGCACAGTTGTTTGCAATTTGTCTCATCTACCAGAGAGTCGGCTCCCTAAGAGCAGGGACTGGGGTTTTGCCTTTCTTTGTATCCTTAGCATTTAATACTACATGACACCTATTAGGTACTTTAAAAAAAAAAAACTTTGACTGGATTTGAATAACAGGAAAGTTTTCTTCCCTATCCATCAGGGAAAGTACACTTCATGAAATCTTCCAAGGACAGAGGGAAGAATCAGAGGGGTTTTCTCTTGAAGGGATATTCAGAAAGGGGAAAAAACACCTTCTGAACCTAAAGTCAAAGGTCAGTGATAAGTGAAGCCATCTGTTGCCTGCAATTTCAACCCAAAATTTGGCAATAGAAGTAGAAGGAAGGCTGCTAACTGACCCATAACCTGACAAGTGATTAACACCTAGCTCTTATAATAGGACTGGTTCTGCAGCTTGAACTATAAGGTTTCCATTAATGAGACATTGAGATATGGAGCCTACCTGTAATTTTACGCTTGATGAACACTTAAACAAAGATGTGCAACTGCCCTTCAACAAGGATGAGAACCCCTGGACTCCTCTCCCTGAAGGGTCAATCATAGATTACTATGAAAATGACAGCTCCACATTCCCTAAAGGACAAAGTCAGTTACAAAATTAATATCTGGGAAGGTGTTCCACCACTACGCGCTGAGCTCCTCCGAGAAAAAATGTGGGGTTATGGTAGTCAGTCAATTGAACTGAAGGAAGGGAACCATTCTGAGAGAGGTGGGCCAACAAGCATTAATTAAGCACTTACTATATGCACTGTGACAAATGTT
This sequence comes from Dromiciops gliroides, assembly GCF_019393635.1. Taxonomy (NCBI): domain Eukaryota; kingdom Metazoa; phylum Chordata; class Mammalia; order Microbiotheria; family Microbiotheriidae; genus Dromiciops; species Dromiciops gliroides. The sequence goes on along the minus strand of NC_057866.1, from coordinate 176,388,752 downwards.
GAGCACACAAAAAATGCAGAAACAGTCACTGCCCTGTAGGAGTTCCCTTTTTAATGGACAAGACAACATTTAAATAGCTGGGTACCTGAAAGACACAGAGCAGAAGGAAGGTCATCTGAAAGGGGGGAGGAGGCTTTACTAACTGGAGAGGCCAAGAAAGGCATCTTGCAGAAAGTGGGATTGGAGCTAAGTCTTGAAAGAAATTGAGAGAAGAGGGGAGAAGGGGGAGCTTTCCAGGCAAAGGAGACAGTCAGATAGGTATAAAGAACATCAAGGGGCCCAATACAGCAGGATCATAGAGATGATATGAGGGAAGAAAGTATAACTGAGCAGGAAAGCTTCTTCTGTGTATTGACTCACTTCTACACTTAACCATCTTCCAATTTTGCCTTAATTTAGGGTTTTGGCCATAGTTCTAGCTTTGTGGATTTCATGACATAAGATGTTTTTTTTTTCTTCTCAAGAAAAAAAAAGAAGACAGAAAACGCTTTGCTTGCCAAATGTCAATGTAAAGATCAGTCTCCTTCAAGGATGTGCATGCAAAGTAATCTATACATACAAAACACAAATGATTCCTCCTGCTCTGTGCAATTAGTCTGCAAAGCTCTGAAGGGTCATGAGCTTCCCACGCTGAGTGCCTGGAGTGACTTTCTGAACTTCAAGGTAAATCTTCCTCCATTTCAGTCACTAGACTGGAAATGCCAGTAAGATGAAAATTCCACAAGGATGAGGACAACATCTATTTGTTGTATTTGTCACATGGGAGAAGTTTAATAAATGCTTATGGAATTGAATTGGATGGATGTATCTCTTTCCATCATTTAGTTTTCTCTACATGCAAAAGAATATGAATCATCTTAAAATGTAGAAAGGAACCTGAGGGGAGGTGGGGATAAAAACCCAACTGTCTACCAACCCCTTAGCTGAACGAGGCCCAGTTTTTTGGATACTATCATAATAAAACCAAAGGATGGCAAGCTTTCAGAAAGAAAAGTAGCAATTCACAGACACAGCAGCTCGAAATAATAATAAAGTGACACCTAGTCTGAAAGCTCATCTTTCTAGAATGTTGCCAAGAGCTAGCTGATAAGCAAGAAAGATCCCCAAGCAGACAAAATAGAGCTAACAAATTCATACCCACCCACTTTAATCATGGAGTACATCAGAGGCAGCTAGGTAGTAGAGTAGATAGAGTACTAGTCCTGTGGTCAGGAGGACCTGTGTCCAAATCCAGAATCAAACACTTAAATTCCAGTTGCCCCCCCAAAAAAAAATCATGGAATGCCTCAGGTAATCACTTAGTGCCTATACTTTTATTTTACAAATGATTCTAATATGCTTGGATACCTGGATTCCAAGCCCACATAAGCTCAGAGGTAACAAAATAGAAGAAGCTTAAGAGACTGTTACAAATATAGAACAAAAAAATACATAAATAAAATTTTTTTTAATTTTCAATTTTTGAAAAATGGAATATAAAAAAATGGGGCAGCTAGGTGGTGCAGTGGATAAAGTACTGGCCTTGGATTCAGGAGGACCTGAGTTCAAATCCAGCCTCAGACACTTGATACCAGCTGTATGACCCTGGGCAAGTCACTTAACCTTCATTGTCCTAAAAAAAAAAAAGGGAATACAAATATAGAGCAGTAGGAGGAAGCTACTGACAGTAAAAGAGAGAGAGAGAGAGAGAGAGAGACAGAAAATGATTAATAATAGTAATAATAATAATAGCTGATGTTTATATAGCACCTCTACTATGTGCCAGGCACTTTGCTAAGTGCTTTACAGATATTTACAACTATCTCATTTGTTGGTCATGACAACCCTGCAAGGTAAGTGAAGTTATTATTCCCATTTTATAGAAGAGAAAACTGAGGTGAACATGAGTTAAGGGAATAGCCCAGGATCACATAGCTAGTTGGTGTCTGGGGCCAGGGCTTCCTGACTCTAGACACAGTGATCTACGCACAAAAAAAAAACAACTCAAAAAACCCTGTGGTCTATGAACATTGAATGAAAAACAGCTCTATAAATGCTAAGAAATGCTGAGAATATCCCTGTATTATAGCAGAGCAAAATAGCGTACCCATAATGATAACAATGAATAATCAAGAGAAAAGGGCATGTTATGTTCCATATATTCAGTGTTTAAGAAGGCAAGTATATAAACACATTTATAAAGATCTAGGTGGAAAAAAAAACACTTCAAAGTTTCTAAGTTTGAATGTTTAAAGGGCTAAATATTCACATTGTGGGAAATGTAGCTAAACCAGATGGACTCAGTCATTACAGGAGCAGAAAACCAAGGTTATCTGAAGAGTGGAATGGCTGTGTGCCTAGAAACACTAGTTACTGTGGGAGAAGGAGGGGAATTAAGTGGAGGAGGACAGAGGGGAGAATTTATTTGATGTTGTAGAAACCCAAAATGAGGAGAGATGAGAGACAGAGACAGAGACAAAGACAGAGATAGAGCTAGAGAGATGGGTTTGCATCTGATGTGTTGGTAAATTCTACCAATGGAAAGAGAGCTCTGATTGGTGAGAAAGATCTATTTGGAAATGAGTGATTTGAAAACAAAAGATATCTGTCATTTTGAACACAATATGGGATATATTTTAAGAAGTTTAATTGTTTTTTAAATGATTAAAAAGTTTTGGCATATGAAATATTAACCCTAAGCAGTTCAAGAAACTTGGGTATGTTCCCACCTTTTTTGTTCTTCTCTGTGACTTCCTCAATATAGAGAACTCCCATTGATAAGGTTCTCTTTAACAATAAATATCACCAGTATTATCTTAGAGACTGACCACGGACATTCAGAAGTTAAATGACTTACCCAAGGTTACACAGCCAGTAAATTTTCAGAAATAGGACTTCAACCCAGGGGCATTCTGACTGAGGAAGAGCCTCTCTCCACTTTGAGGTGCTGTTTATTGGGTGAACTTTTATCCTCTTTAAAGTATTTACAAAGGCAATCACTCATTAATTCTCTCACTTTCATGGAGTTAAAAACAAGAGTCCCAGCAGGCTTTAGCTAGGTGTGGATGCCTCAGCTGTTTTGAACATTACCCTCTACCCTGAACAGAGCAAATAACAAAGAAAAGCACCTGTTGGCAATTCCCTCTTCAGACCCCTCTGCTGAAAGCCAATTCACCAGGAATCAAGGGGGTTTTTTGTTTTTAATTAAAATATCCTACATGGATTACCTCTCAATGATTTAAAAAAATAATAATAGAAATAGAGATAGATAGAGGCCCAAGAATGGGAAGAGATTTGGAGGAGAACTTGAGGAAAGTGAGTGACATTCATAAGCTAAACCTGGCAATAAATAAATCAATGGAATTTAATGCTGAGCCTCTGGGGTCTTGCTTGATTTAACTTCTTTCATTATGAAGTCATAGCATTCTCTGCTTCCCTTAAAAAAAAACGTTTAAGTAATAGCTTACATTTACCAAGGAAGCCAGAGGCACAACAAGCCAAACTGGCAGGGGTCCTTAAATCAAAATGGAGGTGGAGAGAGGGGGTGCTGATTCCAAAGCCTTAATTCCTGTGCCAACTTGACCTTCTGGGAGGCGCATGAGCTGCTTAATTAAGCTGATTATGTTTCACCTCTAAAGTGAAGATAAAATCGGGCACCAGCATCATAGGGCTGGGTAGCACTTACAAGCAAGCAATATGGATCATAAAGCACTTAGCCAAATGGAACCAAAAGGCTTGGAGTGCTTTAAGATGCTAACTTTTAGGGCCTCCTGAGCCAAGAAGGAGCAATGATGAATAGAAAGATAGTGTGCCACAGTTGGGGGGAACAGAAAGAATGAAATCTAGCTGAGGATCTCTGAGGGGAAGGGGCTCCTCTTACAAAAGGGGCCACAGAAATTGTATCATTCTCCAGTAAACTATGACTAATAAGTGTAAGGACTAGAGGAAGAAAAGTTGGAGAGAAGTGAACAAAATTCAGTTCAACTCCAGGAACGTTTGTGTGTTATTCAGTCGTGTCCAACTCTTTGACCCCATTTAGGGTGTTCTTGGCAAAAATGCTGAAGTGGTTTGCATTTCCTGCCCCACCTCTTTTTACAGATGAGAAAACTGAGGGAAACAGGGTTAAAAAATTTGCCCGAGGGGGAAGGTAAGTGGTGCAGTGGATAAAGCACTGGCCCTGGATTCAGAAGTACCTGAGTTCAAATCTGGAATCAGATACTTGGCACTAGCCGTGTGACCCTGAACAAGTCATTTAACCCTCATTGCCCTGGGGAAAAAAGCCTATTGCACCCATAACTAAGCCCATATATAGTCTGATGAGGGACAGTTACAAATTGGGGCAGCTAGGCAGCACACTGAATAGAGTACCCAGCCTGGAGTCAGAAAGACTCATTTTCCTGAGTTCAAGTCTGGGCTCACACACTTACAGTTTGTGTGACCCAGGGGCAAGTCACTTAACCCTGTTTGTCTCAGTTTCCTCATCTGGAAAATGAGCTGGAGAAGGAAATGGCAAATCACTCCAGTATCTCTGTAAAGAGAACTCCAAATGGGTTCATGAAAAGTCAGATATGTATGAACAATAGCAAAACAACCATCATATAAAATCCTGCTCCAATCACAAATAATAAAAAATTCAAATAAAAATAACTCCAATGAGTCACCCCCCCATACAACAAACTGGCAAAGATAAGACAAAGAGGAAATTGTCAATGTTGAGGGGTTATGGAAAGACAGAGTCCATAATACCTGTTAGTAGAATTATGAATTGCCCCTACCATAAAGTCACCCAAGAAGACTTAAACAACTGAGGCTCCTGGGGCTGCTGGATTTTGATTTTGTAAACAGTGTTTTATCCATGACACAGTCCCTGAAGCAAGGGCTCCACAGCAATTATAGCTATTTCCCAGCTTCTGGCATCGCTATGTGGTCCTTTTCCCAATAGCCATAGAACCCCTTGCCCATCCTTCCCCATAAATTGATGGCAAGTGTTGGTTATCCCTGTTTTGCAGACGGGGAAAATGAGACAGGGAGAGGCTACCAATTAATAAAACTACCTGAGCTATCACTTTACCTTATAAATGACGACTACACAGAAATATACAGAAATTTCTTCTCCTGCCCCACCAGCTAGAGATACTTTGATTAGATTTTCAGGGTCCACTCTGCCCCCTCCTCTTCGAGTCTTAGCTGAGTGGGTGCATATGTCACCTATGTAAGAGCCCAGGCAAGAGATGGCCAATTGCTGGAATCACTCAGCAATATGTCTACACCCCTGGCATATGCATCCACTGACTTTATTACCTGGCCCTTGAAAGGAATGAATAATGTGATTTGAATTGGCAAAAGCCATGATTTTCACTTTAAAATAGATCTTTTATTTCTGAGCCAGAGACAAGCAAAATGCCTTCGGCCTGAGATTTTTTTTTTATTATTCAGACCAGAGCAATGAGATCAATTCTAAGGTAGAAAATGAAGGAAAGAGGGAGAAAGAGGTGGTATCTGAGGTAATAGACCATAAAGGACAAAGTTTGAAATTAAATGTTATGGTTTAAATGTTTCTGTAATTCACCTTCCCACCTCCATCCTGACTCCTGCATTAAAGAAATAAAACAAAACACACACACACACACACACACCCCAAAAAACAACTCCTCACTACAAAATGGAAGACAATCTTTCTCTAACAGCAGAAAATTCTCACTGCCACATGAATTTGAACTATAGCGATGTGATTTCTATGGAAATAAAGAGGCAGAGAAGTGAGAACTGTTTAGAAGGGGAATGTAAATGTGGGGCTAAGGAGCACTTAAGCAAGGCTCCTGACTGCCCATTCGGGCTCAGTGGATGAGGCTGTATTTTATCCTGTTGTTACTGAAAAGTAGAGAAGGAGAAAACGTCTTAATTTAATTTAGGGAAACAATTATGGAAAGGGGACCTAGCCTAGATGACTTCAGGTTGTTCATCACCTTCCCTTATGCCTGAGAAAAGTGCACATTTTAACAGATAAGATGAGATTTTTTCTAAGTTTAACTTTGCATTTCAAGGGCATGTAACTAGATATGGCCTGCTAGACATGATGCTATAATTCTTGGAGTCTGAAGAGCAGCTTGTCTTGGTCTTTTATTAGAAATGAAAGATTTGGAGAGAAAAAGTTTGGGGTTTTTTTACATATGTATAATATATTTTTAAAGTAAGTTTTATTGATACCTTACATTTTAATATCATCTATATTTTCCTCTACCTTCCCATCCCAGGCAGCCATCTTAGATAACAAAGAATAGAAAAGGGGGTGGAAAACACCCAGTTCAGAGCAACTCATCACCACAATGGAAAAGTCTTACATTATATGCAGTGATGCATATACATCCATGGTTCCCTCTCTCTGCAAAGAAGGTGGGAAAGATGCCTTCTAATATCTCTTCTTTGGGTCCAAAATTGGTCTTTATAATTTCATATCATGGGGTCAGTTAGGTGGCATAGTGGATAGAGCTCTGGCCTTAGATTCAGGATCAGCTGAGTTCAAATCCGGACTCAGACACTTGACATTTACTAGCTGTGTGACCCTAGGCAACTCACTTAACCCTCATTGCCCTGCCCCCCCCAAATCATATCATTCAGTTTTAATTGTCTTGTTCTATAATCATATAATCATTATCATCTAATATTTATAGAAGTGCCTACGATATGTCAGATACTGTGCTAGTGCATTTGATCCTCACAACAACCCTGCAAGGTAGGTACAATTATTATCCCCATTTTACAGATGATGAAACTGAGAAAGATAGAGGTTAACTGACTTGCCCAAGGTCATACTAGTAAAATGTCTTAGGTGGGATTCAAACTCAGGTTTTCCTGTCTCTGGGTCCTATGCTCTATCCATTGTGCCACCTAATTTTAGATTGTTATAATTTAGTCTACCTTGGTTTCCTTATTCTAACTTATTCCACTTTGCATCAATTCATATATTTTCCCATACTTCTCTCAATCACCTTTATTCTTACATCACAATAATATTCCACATTTCTGCAACAGTTTCTATAGCCATTGCCCAAGCAATGGATATCTACTTTTCTTCCACTTTCCTGCTACTATGAAAGGTACTACTATAAAATTTTGGTATAAATGGTACCTTACTTTTTCTCATTGACTTTCTTAAGGTATATGCCTAGCAGCATAATCTTTGGATCCAAATTGCCTTCCAGAATATTTGGACAAACATGGTAGAATGGGGATAATTTGTTGTTTATTTTTAGAAAGGGACCAATGCTACCACAGATGATGTCTTGACTTGTGCATGAATTGGAATTGAGGCACAGGTGCACAAAGACATCAGCTTCACTGTCTCTTCCTGAGTCAATAAAGTCTAATGACAGGACGAAAGTCAAGATGACTGGCAATGGCCCAGGATATAGCAGATGACCTTGATGGCTTCAATATCTAACCAAGCTCTAAATGCTCCAGAGCACTTCCTTCAGACACCTTCATGGCCTTGGAACAAATCATTCTCATCTACCCATTCTGCCCAAAGAAGTCTTCACGTGCTTAGGGGAAATATCCCCCTAACTCACTGACAGGCATTAACTTCAACCTGGTGTGGCCCCTGCATATGCTAAAGCTTCTTAGAGGCACAGGCAAGAGTTGGTGAGTCAGGTGGACACCAGAGGTGAATAAGCAACCTTCAAAAGGGTTCAACAAGCCTCACACCACAGGTACTAGTCCTCCAAGCACCCCAATAATAACAACAAATGATATATCCCTAATGTGAAATCTGTGCTGCAACTTCTTCATATGTAAAATGAGGAATTTATTATGGATGACCTCTAAGGATCTAAATCTGTGACTGTATGAAAAGTATATTAGGAAACTATAGGTGTGTCTTCTAGCCAGCTGTTATTATGAGGATCAAATGAATTAACTGATATAAAACACTTTATAAAGCTTAAAATATTATATAACTGGTAGCTATTATTATAATCCATATTCTTGATACAGTGGAAAAAGCAATTGGTCTAGCATCTGAGAACCTAAGTTCAAATGCTTGCTTTCTATTATTACCTTGTGACCTTGGGCAAGTCACTTACACTCTATGGGACTCAATTTCTTCATCTGAAAAATATAGGCATTGGACTATATAGACTCTGAGGCCTCACTTAGTTCTATATCTATAGTCTTATTATGAAACAAATGCCTGTGTCTTCTTTTTTTAATCTTATTGTTCAGAATTCTATTTCTAGACATAGGAGTCATTTTTAATTGACTTAAATATTTGTACTGAGATAGAATTTCTTCTGGTAATCCATTTGCTTGATAGGTCTTAACTTATACTAGGTTGTTTCATTGAGTTAAGAAGTTTCCCTTCAGTCCATGTACCTGATAATTTCCATTAAATACTTCTCTGGACAAAATTCACTCATTTGTTTTGAGGGATTTTGCTTTCCAGAAGGTCTATTGGGGCAGCTAGGTGGCACAGTGGAGAAAGCACTGGCCTTGGATTCAGGAGGACTTGAGTTCAAATCCAGTCTCAGACACTTGACACTAGCTGTGTGACCTTGGGCAAGTCACTTAACCCTCACTGCCCTGCAAAAAAAAAAAAATAGAAGGTCTATTAACCAAAGTCAGGTAGATTTCCCAGATAACTGTCCCCCACCAGATTTAATATGTGATAAGTTCAAATCTGGCTTTAGACACTAGCTGTGTGACTCTGGGCAAGTCACTTAACCCTGTTTGTCTCTGTTTCTTCATATATAAAATGAGCCAGAGAAGGAAACTGCAAACCACTCCAGTATTTCTACCAAGAAAATCCCAAATGAGGTCATGAAGGAGCAGACACAACTGAAAATCATTCAGCAACAACAACAATAACAAAAAGCTAAGTAAGAGATAATAGAAGAATAACCTCTACAGAAGATATTTCTCACACTTTTCTAATTTTCTAATTTTGATACTAGTGTTTTACAAAGAACCAGCATAGAGAATTTCTTTTTTTAAAAAAAGTTACTGAATTTTTTTTGCATTGCTGACCCTTCCCAGTGATCTTCCCTCCTCCATGTCTCCCACGCACATATAACCTTGTTTGTATAGTTAAGCAAAACAACCAACACATTGGCCATATCTAACAAAGTATGCCTTATTTCTACAGCTGTAGTCCACCACCTCATACCAAAAAAGAGAGAGGCCCACTTCAATACTCGTCTTCTAAGATCAAGACTCATCAATACAATGACCATAATTCTAACGTCTTTCACTTTTGTTTTCCTTTACACAGAGAATTGTGCCCAGCAGAAGAATGTTCTGTATATATGTGAAAGTTTGAAATTCCCACATTTTGACAAACTAAATACTTCTAGAGGTCATGAGCATGATGAAGGAATACTGAAAAAAAATGCACACAAACACAATATAAAAGTCTACACTGGGGCAGCTAGGTGGTGCAGTGGATAAAGCACCAGCCCCGGATTCAGGAGGATCTGAGTTCAAATTTGACCTCTGACACTTAACACTTACTAGCTGTATGACCCTGCGCAAGTCACTTAACCCCCATTGCCCTGCAAAAAAGAAAAAAAAAGTCCACACTGGAAACCGGGAAGGAAAATCTATCCTATGATTGAGTTAAGGCATATAAGTAAATTAAAGGTTCCACTATAAGAATTTTCCCTGTGCCATAGTTTATAAATCTAAGGTTAAGGCAACCAGACAAAGGGAGGTTGTTGCAGGGCTCAGAGCTTCTTGCAAGGCAGGTGTTTGTCCTCCAGGATCATCCCTAGCATCTACCTAGTTTCTCCTCTCGGTAACAAAATGCCCTCAGGGGACTCCTGGATTTTTATATCAGCATCAAGCAAACACAATCTTGGGAGGAATTAAATTCTACTAAAATAAAAACAGGGCCTTGAGACAAATTAGAATGAGCATGGTGCTTGCTAGCATTCCAACTGAAATAGCAAGGCCTAATCAATAATGATAATGAGCCCCACAGCCATAAGGAGCTGTCCAAAAAGGTGAGGCAGAAGTAAGGTTTCAAGAGAAAGCAGCATGTTCTCTGTGTAATAGACAGGGTTCTCGGCACCTCATCATACCATATTGCAGCTACCACTGAGGGTAACTGGTAAAGCCATTACTAGAACGTGGTGAGCAGAATTTTGTGCCAGGGTACAGACATGAGCGCTTGAGGAAACAAAGGGAGGGAATGATGTTCTTCACAGAGGCCTGGGAAGAGATGTTTTGGGATGGAGGCAGCCCCCTTCCAATGCAAACTCTCCTGGGGAGACTGCTCAAACGCCATCCTCTCCATCCCTCCTCCCCCAAACTGAATTGGCCCCTGGTGCAGTTAGCTAATCCTGCCTTTCCTTTGGATCATGATCTCTTCAGTAAAGAGATGCTTGAATCCTTTCTTTCCTCCAAGAGATCTCAGAGATAAAACTGAAGCCTGCTCTTCTTAAACAGTCTCATCTGTTGATATGAAGAGCGGCAAAGTATCACTACCATTTCATCTTTACTTCTTCCAGTGCCCTGGGAGTCATACAACATCCTTAGCCCATGACTTCCTGAGTGCTTCAGAAGACCCAGGTCTGTATTGCATTTATTAAAATCCCTAAGCACTTCACACCACTGACCTCGAAGCATTTCTTTGATGCTGGTACTTTGGCCAGTTTCCAGGGACTTCCTGAGACTCCTTTTAAAATTCCTAATGCTCAAAGAAAGGGCTAGTTGTTTTTGTTGTTGCTGTTTCTGTCCAGTCATTTTTCAGCTGTGTCCTACTCTCCATGACCCCATTTGGGATTTTCTTGGCTAAGAAAATAATACACCACCTAGCTGCCCCCCAAAGGTCTGGTAAATGACTACAAAAGAATGATTTCAGGAACTGTGTGGCATCTCTAATAGGTCCAAATTTCACAGCTGGTTAGAAAACACAGCTATAGTTTCCTAATATACTTTTTCATATAATCATAGATTTAGATCCTGAAAGGGTATCCATAACAAATTCCTCATTTTACATATGAAGAAACTGTATCACAAAGTGTACATTAGGGACGTATCATTTGTTGTTATTATTGAGTCGTTTCAGTCCCATCCAACTCTTCGTGACCCCATTTGGGGTTTTCTTGGCAAAGATACTGGAGTCATTTGCCATTTCCTTTTCCAGTTCATTTTGCAGATGAGGAAACTGAGGCAAATAGGGATAAGGACTTGTCCAAGGTCACAAAGCTAGTAAGTGAAATGGTATTTGAACCTACATCTTCCTGACTCCAAGTCCAGGGCCCTAAATACTCTACTAGGTTCTCTCTCTGCCTGGTATAAGAACTCTCCTTCTTAAGTAGAATTTATAGTTCAGTTTAATTGCCAGTGAATCTTTCTCATTATAATTCATTCTGGCAAATATTTACTGAGTACCTTCTTTGTGTCTCGCAAAAGGGCCCAAATTTACAAGATTCTCACATGGTACGACAGGCATTCAAAAAGAGAAGAGATCAGTGAGGGTCAGAGGAGTTGAGAAGGTACTTCAGGGAGAGTGAAGGGCAGAAGGAAAGATGCAGAGGCAAGAATGAATGTGGTTTGGGGGCAGCTAGGTGGTGCAGTAGATAAAGCACTGGCCTTGGATTCAGGAGGACCTGAGTTCAAATCCAGCCTCAGACACTTGACATTAGCTGTGTGACCCTGAGCAAGTCACTTAACCCTCATTGCCCTAAAAAAAAAAAATGAATGTGATTTGTTTGGAAAACAGTGATCAGACTTGTCTGCCTGGTTCAGATAAATGGGAAACCAAGAGGAATGGGAAAAGTAAGCTGAATCTAGATTATACAGGATCATGACCTTGAACTATCAGGAGAGCTAGGATAGTGCAATGGAAGGATATAATAATATTAGTATTTATATAGCACCTACTATGTGCCCAGCACTGTGCTAAGCACTTTACAAATATTGTCACATTTTATCCTTTCAATAGACCTGGGAAGTAGGTTCTATTATTTTTCCCCATTTTACAATTGTGATAACAGAGGCAAACAAAGGTTAAGTGACATACTCAAGATCATACCAGCTAGTAAATGTCTGAGGCTAGATTTGAACTCAGGCCTTGGTGACCCTAGATCCAGTGCTCTATTCACTTTATCACCCAGTCAGAAGCAAAGGAACTGAATTCAAATACTATCTATGCTACTAGGACATGACCTTGAATAAGTTACTTAATATCTTTAGGTTTTAGTTTATTTGCCTATAAAATGAGAGGGGTTTACATCTCAAAGATCCCCCATCTAATGCTGCAAATCTAAGATATCCTATATACCCTCTAAGTAATTAAGATAATGATTTAAAACATTTGGCAAGCCTTAAAGAGTAACAAGGCAGTTATTCTTTGGGGGGGGGGAGAGAACAATGAGGGTTAAGTGACTTGCCCAGGGTCACACAGCTAGTAAGTGTCAAATATCTGAGGCTGGATTTGAACTCAGGTCCTACTGAATCCAGGGCTGGTGCTTTATCCACTGTGCCACCTAGCTGCCCCGAATGGAAGTTATTATTGTTTAAATTTCTCTTCTTTTCCTTGGAATGGTAATAAATCTCTAGAATGAAAAGTACTGAAGTCCTGGAACTTTGGTTAGCCATTCCCATTTATGTATAACTGTCCTCCAAGTCCCAGCTCAAACACATCTCCTTGAGCAATTTGGAACTATGCCCAAAGGGCTATAAAACTGTACATACCCTTTGACCCAGCAATACTACTATTAGGTCTTTTTCCCAAAGAGATCATAAAAAGAGGAAAAGGACCCACATGTACAAAAATATTTATAGTTTCTCTTTTTGTGGTGGCAAGGAGATGGAAATTGAGGAGATGCCCATTAATTGGGAAATGGCTGAACAAGTTGTGGTGTATGAACGTAATGGAATACTATTATGCTATAAGAAATGATGAGCAGGCAGATTTCAGAGAAACCTGGAAGGACTTACATGAACTGATGCTAAGTGAGATGAGCAGAACCAGGAGAACATTATGCACAGTATCAATAACATTGTGTTTTGATCAACTGTGATAAACTTGACTCTTCTCAGCAATACAGTGGTCCAAGATAGTTCCAAAGGACTCATGATGGAAAATGCTCTCCAAATCCAGAAAAAAGAACTGTGGAATCTAGATGCAGATTAAACCATACAATTTCTACTTTTTTGTTTGTCTTTTTTGAGGTTTTTCCCTTTTGTTCTGATTCTTCTTTCACAGCATGGCTAATGAAGAAATATATTTAATGTGATTGTACATATATAACCTATATTAGATTGCTTGCTGTCTTGTGGAGGGCAGAAGGGGGAAGGGAGGGGAGGGAGGGAGAAAAATTTGGAGCTCGAAATCTTGTAAAAAACAAATGTTGAAAACTTTCTACATGTAACTAGAAAAAAAAATACTTTTATGATGCAAACCCATCTCCTTTCTGACCAGAACACAAAGATTTCTCCTTCTTCCAGGCCCCCATCACTTTTACTCTCAGTAGTTTGTTACTGTATATGATCTGTTCTCTAATGAAAGTCTATGCCCCTTAAGGTAAGGAACTAGCTTTTCTATGTCCTTATATCCCCCAAATACCTAGTAAACAGTATAAAGAGAGAGGGTTGTATGATGTGATCTCTGATGCATCTTCTAGTTCTGACACTATGATTCACTTATGATCTATATGCCTGAAAACATATCTTACCTAACTAGTCTCCTGATGGTCCCCATTCCTATGCACTAGAAATGTGAGGCCCCAAGTTCCCATTTTGACCACATATTAGCTGCTCCTCCACATTTAGTGTGCTCACTCCAAAAGTAAGGGTGCAGCGAGGAGGACTCCTGGCATTCACATTCTCAGCCCCATTTCTCTTATTTTCCTTAGCCATGTCCCTTGTGGAGCAATAGTGTCATGAGTTCGAGAGCTCACTCAGCCATGTCCCTTGTGGACCAGTCTATATGAATGGGAAAGAAGACCAACTGTTCTTAGACTTTTGAGGTAACCCATTGAGGAGTAATGGAATTTTGCTATTTCAAACTGTAGCCTCCAGGGTTGTACATTTGGAGATCCATGACCAAGTGAGAATACATTTGGACCAACTTAAGGCTGTTTTTCCCCTATTTTAAGGGATCCTATCCCTTAGGTATTCATTAAAACCCATGAATCTTAACCCCCCCAAAAAGGAGGGAAAGTGTATATGGCTGCAAAAAGTTCAAAGCTACTATAGTTTTCCCCTTGCTCCCTCCCCTGTTAGATACCTCTGGGTCTGGGGATAATAAAATCACGGAAAGCTAGCATTATTTGAGCCCAGAGAGTGAATATCAACAGTGTTAAACAGGATGAACAACAAAGTAATATCTGGATCCCACTTCTGCAGGATTTTGTGTGCCCCAATTTAATTTCAGGTTTATAGTACCCCTAGACCTTCCTACTTCTAGAGAAGACAACATAAAAATATGGGGTTCTTTTTCTAATAGAGTATTTCCTATTAGTCAACAGGATCACTGTACAATACCAACTTCCACAGCCTCCTGACAGACCACAAAAGTGATGGAATCCACTATCCTGATTTTCAATATTAAGATTCTCAAGACCTGTAAAGGGAAGTGACTGACATTCCATCGTGGCAGAGTCAATGAGACATAAATAACACTATTCTTTGGCACAATACATTGTTGCTATTACTGTCATCTGTGCCCACAGATTCCCACTCAGTTTCCAAAACCAAAAAGTTGACTGTGTTTGCCGATAGAGATGTTTGCCTTAAAGACAATTTCAGAATACGTGAGCAATTCTCTTTTTGAACCATCTACAAACAACAACTAGGAAGAATGACATCTGTAACTTGTTTCTTTTCTCTGAGTACCCCCCACCCCAGGAAGAAGTATTTAGTATGATTTAAGATGACAGACTTGAATTTCCTATTTCCAAAAGAAAAATAAAGGCAAATGGACAATGATTTGGCAATTTACAAAAGTAGATATGAACAGCAAAGCATTTGATTAAATGTCTTGTGATATGTGCAATAGAACCAGAGCCTAATGCTCCTTAGGGAAGCATCTTTAACATGATATGTGTTGTGGCTAAACCTTGCTCCCATAGGAGTCTCCTCTCCTAAAGCCCATTGTTTGTTTCATGTCATTAGAAAGAGATAAAACTGACTAGACAGACCCACAAGTTGTCGCGTGGCAGGATGAATGTTATTACTTAGCATTTCAAAAGCACTTATAATCATGTTTAGTGGCTATTACTCACAACATCCCTGTAATGTAGGAGAAGGTTGTTACCTTCATCATTCAGTGAAGCAGAATAATTTGCTTGGGGTCACACAAGAAGTTAAAAAAAAAAACCAGAGATGGGGTTTGGGTACATGATCTAGCCTCCAGAGTCATATTCATATGTTATGAGTTCCTCATGAGAGGTCCAGGAATCCTAGAAACCTGCCTTAAAGTCCAAACTTGTCAGAAGCTATGATATCAGCACTAAGTAGGAACACTTATATTTTCTCCATCTTAAAAGACAAAAACAAACAAAAAGGCAAATTCCTGATCCAGAACAAGGGAAAGAATCCAAATGTAAATATGGACAAAAGATTAAGATTGTCACGTGAGTAAAGAAGGGGAGAGGTACCTTCCCATCCTCCCCAAATGCAACACTGACCTCAAGATCTTCTGAATCTCAGAAACCTGAGCTTATGGTGACACTTCCTCCCCTCTACCACATTCACCATGATTTAGACTCTGCTCCTCTTGGGGATTTATCAATAATGGTTATACTTTTGGAAGGACTTAGACTGTGGTCATACCATCTATGGAGATAATCATTAGAGAAGCCTTAATGAAGCTCCTACCATATGCCAAGAACAGAACTAGGTGCAAAGACACACACACACATACGAAAACAAACAAACAAACAAATTAAACAGTCTCTGACCTCAAGGAACTTATAATCTATCAGATCCCATGTAGTGGAAGGACTACTGACCTTGGAGTCAAGAAAGGCATGAATTAGAATTTTGTCTTTGACACTTAAAACGTAATTCAACTAAACTGAATTTAATAGACACTTATTTCATATCTGTGTTGTCTTTAGAGTCAGAGAACTTGGGTCTAAGTCTTGGCTGTGATGTTTACTAACTGTGTGATTTTGAACAAATCACTTAACCTCCTTAGGCCTCAGTTTTCTCATCTGTCAAATGGAGGAAATGGAACAGGTGGTCTCAGAGGTTTGTGCCATTCAAGAATCATGATGCACAAGGCACTGTGGTAGATGCTGCTGTACACAGACAGAAATGAAACAGCCCCGACCTCAAGTAGTTGATACTGAGGAGAGAGGTGAGAAAGAGGAGGAAAATGAGACATAGCATGTGCCCAAAGAGATATAATACAGGGCTGAGCCTCATTTTCCTCATCCATAAAGTGGGAGATAAAAAAATGTCTCTACGGGGCAGCTAGGTGGCACAGTGGATAGAGCACTGGCCCTGGATTCAGGAGTACCTGAGTTCAAATCCGGCCTCAGACACTTAACACTTACTAGCTGTGTGACCCTGGGCAAGTTACTTAACCCCAATTGCCTCACAAAAAAAAAAAAAAATTAGAAAAAAATGCCTCTAGTACTTGTCTCTGGGTTGTTATAAAGCTCAAAGGAGATAATGTTTGCAAACCTCCAAGCACAATATATATTTTAATTGGTATTATTGTTTAGAAATAATTTTTACCCTCAGGTGCATTTCATTTATAAGTCACAGGATCACAGGATTTCAGGGATGGAAGTCCATGCTCCCCTAGTATCTAAATAAAGAATCCCCTTTATAACATAGCCAGCAAGTGATCATCCAATCTTTACTTTAAGACCGCAGTTCTCAAAATGCAGTACCTCAGGGGATCCCTGAGACTCTTCTGGGTCACCCATGAGGTCAAAGCTATTTTAATAATAATGTTCAGACATTTTAATTTCTATATGGTAAATAGCAATAGCTATAACCTGGAGTGTTCTAGGTTTTAACAACTGGCTCTCTGAAAAAAAAATGCACTCCTAACCCATGCTGCATTATTAATATTTTCTCCATCATTTTCTTAAGTCTAGACAATCGATAGAAAAAAAATAAATCATAAGTTATGTATAGCATTTTCCAGTTTCCCAGGTGTAAATGCTGACATCCTTGGCTATAACACACATAAACAAAAGCTCTTGGGGGTCAGGGGTCCTCAATAATTTTTAAGAGCATAAAGGGATCCTGAGACCAAAAAGTTTGAGAACTGCTGTTTTAAGACTTTCAATGATGGTAAACAAGCCTGCTGCTTCCCATGGTATCCACTCCCACTTCTGGAGAGCACTCATTGTTAGGAAGGTTTGATTCATTTTTTGTTTTTGTTCTTTCCCCTTACATCTCTTTGCAACTTCCATCCACTTCCCCTAGTTCTACTTTCTGGGGTGAAGCAAAACAAGTCTAATCTCTCTTCCACCTTCTAAATATTTCAAGTCATGAAAATATTACATCTTACCCTACCCCCTTCCAGTCTAGAGAGTTGTCAAACATGTGTGATCTGCAAATTCAGAAGCCTATACCTTCAGTCAAGTCATTGATAAAAATGTCAAACAGCATTGGAAGATGTTATTCTTCCCAGATTACTGCATAGAGGATTGGCACAGTAGAACTTTAGTGTAGACATGGTCACAATACACTATATAACAGGAGACAGTATAAAGTCCCTATGGGGGGGGGGGTGGCGCTTAGCACTGAAATGGCCAAATTACGTGGCAGTCTCATTCAGAGGGCTTAAAGCCCAAGGATGACATTATATGCAGTCTTTAATGACCTATAAGTATTCCTTTTATAAATAAGGAAACTAAGAAACCATTTTTAGAGGGTCATATATCCCATCAGAGCTGGGGGCAGCACTAGAGTATATTTTATCTGCCTGGATGGTCATGCTGTCCCTGGCTGTTAGACTCCATTTAAGGAAAACTTTATACTTCAAGAAACACATTAAAGCACAGTAGAAGGAGGGGAATTAAAGGAATACTTTAATCCTTGTTAAAACCTGAGGAAATGGAGTGTCAGGCTTGAACACTAGCCTCTGACTCACAGGGGATATTGGTATATCCATCGAATGATAGCTGTGGACAACGGGAACTTTAACAGGCACACCAGGATGAAGGGCCATGTTTGTCTGGTCCTGGGGGCAAAGCTTTGGATAAAGGCCCTGGCAAGGGCCAGCAGCCCAGCATGCCCTCTGCTCTATTAGACATGAAAAGGAACATTCCTTCCAAAAGCAATAACAAGCCATCATGGGAAATGTCCTCCATTGTAAGGCCAAAGGAACGGGGATTTTCCAGGCTGGTTCAACTATGAAGCAGTAGCCTTGGCACAAGTCAGACTACTGGTGAGAAAAGATTCTGTGAGCTTTGCCAGACTATGTTCCATCTTCTCTACTCCCCACTGAGAGGATAAGAAGGAAAATGGAGAGAGACAGAGACAGAGGAGGGTGACAGAGAGGGAAATGGAGAGGGAAAGAGGAGAAAGAAGAGTGAGGGAAAGAGAGAGTGAGAAAGAAGAAAAAGAGAGAATAAAAAGGGAAGGAAGAAAGCAAGGAAGGAAGGAGAGAAAGAAAGGAAGGAAGGAAGGAAGGAAGGAAGGAAGGAAGGAAGGAAGGAAGGAAGGAAGGAAGGAAGGAAGGAAGGAAGGAAGGAAGGAAGGAGAGAAAGAAAGAAAGAAAGAAAGAAAGAAAGCAAGCAAGCAAGCAAGCAAGCAAGCAAGCAAGCAAGCAAGCAAGCAAGCAAGCAAGCAAGAAAGAAAGAAAGAAAGAAAGAAAGAAAGAAAGAAAGAAAGAAAGAAAGAAAGAAAGAAAGAAAACATATAGCTCAGACCCTTCTTGACATAATTTTTGGATCTCCCTTAATAAGCTAAATATCTGGATCATTTCATATCTTTCTTTTCTAGCCCTGAAATAATTATGGCTTCAAAATCAGTCACTTCTTTCTCCACAATCCTCTCCCCATAAAATAGCTTTACTTGTATGTAAAATACTGACAGAAGGTCAAAGTCACTATATCCTAAGATAATCAAAGATACCCACTACCACCCACGGGAGCACTAGCAGACACTAACAAGGCTTGCTGGGGTGTTCCATTGGTCTTTCCTGGTATCTCTTCTCTCATAAATCTTGATTCTCTAGGAGCCCATCTCTAGGCTGTTCAAGACCCCAATTCCTTCCTGTACCCCCTAAGGCTAAGCCTTGTTAGAGCAGTGGATTCATTCCCCAAGGGCAAGGATGGGTTCTGTGACCATAACTGAGAGGGTCACACTGACCCTACCCAAAAGAAGTGAGACCTCCCATGTATGGTCCAAATTTCATTTCATTTTATTTCTTTCTTAAAAAGGAAGCATGGCGGGGTAGGGGGGCAGCTAGGTGGTGCAGTGGATAGAGGAGTAGCCCTGGAGTCAGGAGTACCTGAGTTCAAATCCAGCCTCAGAAGATTGACACTTACTAGCCATGTGACCTTGGGCAAGTCACTTAACCCCAATTGCCTCACCAAAAAAAAAAAAAAAAAGGAAAGCATGGGAAGTGAGTGTGATTTAAAGTCAGAACTTGAGTTCCAGTCCTTTCTCTGCCACTTATTAATTGATTATATTAGGCAAGGTATTTAACCTCTCTAGGTCTCACCTTCCTCATCTGTAAAATAAAGGGTTTAGACTAGCTCCTAGCTTATTAAACTGTGGGTCCCAACCCCATATGGGGTCACATAATTGAATATGGGGCTTGCAAAAAAATTGGCAACAGTAAAAGGTTATGTATACTTACTTTATATACCTATATATCCAGGGTCACGTAAAAATTTCTTGGGTTAAAAAAGGGTTGCGAGTAGAAAAAGTTTAAGAAGCGCTGGACTAGATGACCATTCCATTTTAAATCTGTGACCCAGTGATCCTGATCACTAAATCAGTTCCAAGGTCAGATGGCTAGAAGAACCTGACATCACAAATAAAGGAAAACACTGTATTCTGATCCTTCTACTCCAAACTTTACCCCCTCATCTCGAGCAGTTTCTGAGGCCTCTAAAATGAACCATATATCAGAGAACATTGAAACAGAAAAATGCAACTCAGAAATTTAATCTATATTCATTCAAGGGCCATTTTTTAAAGGGCCTTGGCCTCTGACTAAGGAGCTTGGCTTTATTTTGCTTTAAAAAAAAAAGGTTACAGCTCAAGTGGAGGCAGCACATAGGCTCTGGACCTACCCTCCCAACTCATCTTTGCACTGTCAGGTCTGATCCCCAGAGCTGGTGAATACTTCTTAGATTCCAGCAGTAACTCTAAAGGGTTAGGATATGCCTTTATAGTAATCTGATTCGCAAACCCCCATCCAGGGTATTCCTCCAATAACAACTGATCAGTTAATATCTCCTCAACATCATCAATACCAGTGATTAGCACTCCAATGTCAATTTACTCATTACTATCTCTTCAGTATCACTGATAATTCATTAATATCAATTAGCTCTTATTGCTGAAAAGAAATAGCAAGATTCAAAATTAATCGAACTGGGGCAACTAGGTGGATAAAGCACTGGCCCTGGGTTCGAGAGGACTGGAATCCAAATCCAGCCTCAGACACTTGACACTTACCAGCTGTGTGACCTTGGGCAAGTCACTCAACCCTCATTGCCCCACCAAAAAAAAAAAGAATAGAACTTCTGAAACCAAGCACCCACTTTTGTCTACCACCTTAGTTCCTAGAGAGACTGGATGATACAAATATTCCTCCCACCAAGGTAATTTTCATGTGCAGTATAACTGATAGAGAATTGTTTATAGGACATTGTCTCAGCTGCCAAATTGATTCCCTGCTGGGCTGGGGGAAGCTGTTGTTGTTGTTTGTCCTTCATTCTCAAAGAGGACCATGACATCTGCAGGTGATATCATGACTTGCAGTGGATTGGATTTAAGTAAGGGAGGGCTGTACAAAGTTACAATCCTCACTCTTTCCTCCAGAGCCATCTGGATCCAGTGGAAAGATATGCATCAGGACAACTGGAGATGGCCCTGGATGTTTAAGGCAATTGGGGTTAAGTGACTTGCCCAGGGTCACAGAGCTAGTAAAATTTGTCTGAGGTCAGATTTCAACTCAGATCCTCCCAAATTCAGGGACAGTGTTCTATCTACTGCACCACTTAGCTGCCCCACTGGGTCAAACAGATTACTTCTCAACCCACATTGGCTGCTGCAGACTCTTCTTCTATGGACTACAGTTGTCAGACCTCCAATGGTTCTTGCTACCTTGCAAAGCTCACAAGATCAACCTGGTCTGTTCTATCTCTCCTACCAAATCACCTAATATCAGGAAAGAAAACACACAGCAGAGACAGAATTAACAAAAGATATCATGCATTTACAGCTGCATGGAGGCCCTGATGGAGGAGACATAAGGCACCAGGGCTACTGCCTTTCCCCTCACCCTAACATTTAAAAACAGCTCTTCCTTCTATTTGAAAGCTCCCAAAGAAGAGGGTTTTTTTTTCTCTTCTTGCCCTTTGTATACCTATAAGTTTTTCATCACCACATAGTAAATCCACAAAAAATAGTCTCAGAATACATGTGCATGCTCAGAATTG
The DNA here is from genome assembly GCF_019393635.1 of Dromiciops gliroides. NCBI lineage: Eukaryota > Metazoa > Chordata > Mammalia > Microbiotheria > Microbiotheriidae > Dromiciops > Dromiciops gliroides. The sequence continues at coordinate 176,367,183 of NC_057866.1, read as the reverse complement.
GGAAAGCATAATCCCTCCATTAGGCTCCAGCATGCATTTCCAAAAGTAGACTGAGCAGCCTCCATATGAAGTTGAAGCAGACTGAGAATACTTCGAATGCTCCAAGGGCTGACCCCCAGAGGCTAGCACGTGCACTCGCACACACACACACACGCGCACACACACACACACACCGTTACCCTCATATAATGCTTTTGCAACATTTAGAATTCTCAAAAAGTTTACATGTTATTCTGAGGTTCCCCTTTATGAGACAGGAGGCTTGGCCCACTCCCTTCTTTTGACTGATATCACCAAATTAGCAAGTATCCCATTCATTTGACAAACATTTTTCAAGCCCCTACTGTGTACAAAATACCATGCCAAGTATGGGGGTAGATAAAATTTAGGTAAAACACAGTCTCTATCTTCATGGCATTTACAGTCTGCTGACAAACTCTTTTCTTAGCAAAGGGATAGGATAAAGCATAAAGCTGGAGTTAAAACCTATTATTCCATCAATAGGGGGTACTTCCTGTGGAGACTCTACAGGTGCTAATCATCAGTTCCTCTGTATATTATAGTCTTTGAGAGTTATCTGGGTACACTGAAAGGTTACATGAATTCCCCACAGTTATACAATTATGTCTTCCTGACTTTAGTCATTATATTATTCTGTCTCTCAAAATTTAAAGATATGACTGTAATTCATGATAAGTGCATTAAGAAGGTGAAAAAACAAAGTGCTATGAGTTGTCTAGGACTGAACAGGGTGATACTAACAGGGGATCTATGAAGGATCCATGGAAGAGATTCTATGTTGATTATGTTAGTTGAGTCTAACAGGATAGGTAGGAATTCAACAGGTAAAGAAGGGAGGAAAGAAATTCCAGGAAGAGAGCTGGAATGGGAGTGGGAAAATACATTGAATTTTTGAAAAACAGAAAGTAGTTTGGTGTGGATAGAACATTATCAGTATAGAAGGCAGTAATATAAATATAAAGTTGGAATGATGGGGAGGTGCCTTGGATGCCATACAAAAGAGTTTGAACTTTCTTCAGAATAAAATAGAAGTTGCTAAAGATTTTTTGAGCAGAGATATAACATAATTATGTACATAAATTGGGAAGATTAGTCTGTTCCAATAAAGAGGAATTGAAGAGAGGATACCATTGAGAAGTCCTTTTAGGGAGCTGTCCATTGTACTAGTACTGTGATAGTAGAAAGAGAGAAGTGGATATAATGAATGCTAATGGTACAGTGGTGGAATTTACTGAATGTGATAATAGGAGAAGTGAGGGAGAGGAACAGTAAAAAATAACACTTTCTCTGCCTCTTGCCTTCCTTGGCTTCCTTCAAGTCCCAGGCAAATTACTCCCTCCCACAAGAAGCCCTTCCCAGTAATGATGCTTTCCTCCAAGATTTTTCCCAATTTATCCTGCATGTACCTTTATGTAAATGTTTTCATATCATCCCTCCATTTGACTGTGAGTTTCTTGAAAGCAAGGACTGAGCTGTTTGGGGGTTTTTGTTTGTTTTTGCTTTTTATTATATCTCCAACACTTAGCACAAGGTCTCATATTGAGTGGATCTTAATAAATGCTAGTGGAATGATGACAAATTAATCTTCTTCCACACTAGAATTGATGAAGCTGTGAATCAGAATCAGGACAATTATTTTGAAAAGCCATTATGTGGGAATATTCAAATAAAGTGATTAAAATGACCATACCCTTTATCCCAGAGATTCCTCCACTAGACTTATACCCCAAGGAGGTCATTAATAAAAAGAAAGAACCCTATGTATATACCAAAATATTTATAAAAAGCACTTTTGGTGGTGGCAAAGAATTGGAAACAAAATTGATAGCCATTGGGATAGGACCAGCATTGGGCATGGTTCTTGAAACATGAGATTAATAAGGAAGCAATTGATGGTCAGCTCATGGGTTGCTTGTAAAACTGTACAGTCGGGCCTTTCAGCCCCACCAAAGTACTTGCCATGTTTGGATTATTCAAGAGAGGCTACAGAGCACTATTGATTCAGTATTTCTGCAGGCTCTTTCAGCAATGTCTGGGCACATTACTGTTGGTGGGCTCAAATGGAAATCCTTGGAGTTACCTGAACCATCCCATGTAGCTAAAACCATACGATAGCCAGTCCCCAGGGGAGTGAAAGTTATTGTTCTCTAGCAGTGGAAATGAAAGAAAAAGGAAGGCTTTGTTATAGCAGATCCCCTTACAACAACCCTATATTGCCTTGAGAGAGGCAGACCATGTCATAGCTGTTCCGTTGTTTTCAGTCATGTCTGACTATGACCTCAATTGGGGTTTTCTTTGCAGAGATACAGGAGTGGTTTGCCATTTCCTTCCCAGATCATTTTACAAAAAAGGAAACTGAGGCAAACAGAGTTAAGTGGCTTGCCCAGGTTCACACAGCTAGTAAGTATCTGTGGTTAGATTTGAACTCTGGAATATGAGTCTTCCTGATTCCAGGCCCAGCACTAATTCACTGCAACAACAAGCTGCCAAGTCAGACCATACCTAGAAACTTACAGTGGACTACCAAAAGCTGAATAAAGTCATTATACCTCTCTCTCCAGTTGTTCCTGATCTTCTCAATGTTACCAACCAGGTAGGCTATGGCCAAGGTTAGTGTTATAGGATATCAACCTTGCCATTGCTTTTTCCCTCTATTCCTACACAATTGAGGCTAGTCAAGAATATATTGCTTTTACCTGGGAAGGATTCCAATATACCTTCGCCACACTTTCCCAGGGCTATCTGAACTCTCTTTTATATTACTACATTATGGTGGAAAGAAATCTGAAGGATGCTTCCCTGAGGTCATTGCTATAAACCAGAAGTGTCAAATTTGCACTTGGAGCCAGATTAAAATGTAACTGGAAAATGTTTAACAAAAAAAAAACCACAATACAATATGGACGATGTTAAGTTGGGTTTTTCTAAGTCAATATTTAGCTGCAGCATCTGTTTATACTTGAGTTTGACACCACTGGTATGTACTACTTCATAGATAACATAATGCTGACTGAGCCAGCTGGTAGCAAAGGTCCTAGATCAGATGGTGGCCCATATGAAGGACAGTAGGGAAGAAATTAACCCTAAGAAAAACCAGGATCCTCAACTGCTCTGCCATGTCTTAGGGAACACAGTGGGTGGAGAAAACTTACCAGATTTCAAACACATTCCAGAATAAACTGTAGACACTTTTATCCCTATGACTTAAAAAGTAAGTCCAGAAATTTACTGGGCTCTAGGTTTTGAAAAACCCACATTACCTACCTGGATATCCTGCTGTTCCTCCACTTACTGAGTCACCCATAGTCTATATCTTTCAATTGAGGCCCAGAATAGCCTACAGCACTGGAAAATATAAAGCAATCTCTCCCCTTGTGCCCCTATAACCCTTCGAGGACCACATTTCAAGAGGTCTCTGTCTGTAAAGACCAGACTGGTTAGAGCCTTTGGCAGGCACCAAGGAGTAGCCAGAATGAGCCAATATTAGGTGTTTGAAGCTCCAAGCCTCCTAGAGCAGCTTCTCACTCAAAAAGCAGCTGCTTTCCTCTTACTGGACCCTAGTTGCTACTGAACAGATGACACAAGGTCATATGGGCACCCTTTATCCAGAGTTACGTATTATGGGTTGGGTGATGCAAGATGGTCCCTCTAGCAATATGAGTAGAGCAAAAGAGACTTCTATTGCTAAATAAAAATGGGACATCAAAAATCAACTTGCCTGTGTGTCTCTGGCTTTAATGCTCTTCACTAAAAGGTTGTGATTATACTAGAGACTAAAGTCTCCATCCAGACCCTGTACCCTTGCCCCTACCCCTGGCCTAGTGGGCTCCTACTTATGAAGACTTGACTTCTGAGGTTTTACCTGATTAACCAATGATTCTATCTGTTAAAAGGGGGATATACATAACTGGATTTCAGCAGTCACGATTCTAGTAACAGGAGATACCTGAGGAATTGGTGTATCAGCAAATCCTTCCAGTTGACTAAGCTCCAGGTTGCATAGCTGGCATGTGAGTGAACCTTGAGGGATGGGCCAGAAAAGATATTTATCTGGGCAGTGGGCTTGGACCTGACCAAGTGGTCTGGGGCTTAGAGAGCATAGGACTAGACAATCAAAGGTTCTCCCCTTTAGTGTCAGGACCAATGGGGAAATTTTGTGAATGCCTCCCACTGTGTGTGTGTGTGTGTGTGTGTGTGTGTGTGTGTGTGTGTGTGTGTGTGTGTGTGTGTGTGTGTATATATATATATATATATATATATATATATATATATATATATATATATATATATCACTGTTTGTGGGATATGTCAGCACCCATCAAAGATATATACTAAACAGCCAGGTTGGAGCTATTCCAAGGGGCAGCTAGGTGGTATAGTGGATAGAGTACTGGCCCTGGAGTCAGGAGGACCTTATTTCAACTCTAGCCTCAGACACTTAACAGTTACTAGCTGTGTGACCCTGGTCAAGTCAATTAACCCCAATTGCCTCACCAAAAAAAAAAAGAAAGAAAGAAAGAAAAGAAAGAAAGAAGAGCAAAAGTTAGGAAATGGATCCAGTCTTAATCTGGACATTTGGGTGGTGATACCATGTTGTGCTGGTTACAGGACCATATGATTCCCCTCATTAAGGACACGGCAGCTATTCCTAACCCAAGTGACCTTCAACCTGTCCCCAAATGGTAAAATGGCACTCTCCCAACTCAGGGTAAGAGGTTTACCCCTAATGATGAACAGCTGTATCATTATGCATCTGACTGCCCATCAGATATGCAACCTCCTAGAAGCCACATCCGTGACAAATCCATGCTATCCTGGAAAGGGAAAGGGCTTTCTTATATGATGGTTTCTTGGATGTACTCTACAGTTGAGCTTAACATCAAAAAAACCCAAGCTATTGGCAACTGGTTCCATCACTTCCTGGCAAATAAAGGAATAAAAACGGAAGCAGTGGCAGATTTTAAATTCTTGGGCTCAAAGATCACTTCAGACAACTGAAGCCATGAAATTAAAAGATACTTTCTCCTTGAAAGGAAAGCTATGGCAAATCTGGACAGCATATTAAAAAGCAGAGACAGGGGCAGCTAGGTGGCGCAGTGGATAGAGCACCGGCCTTGGAGTCAGGAGGACCTGAGTTCAAATCTGGCCTCAGACATTTGACACTTACTAGCTGTGTGACCCTGGGCAAGTCACTTAACCCCAAATGCCCCACAAAAAAAAAAAAAGCAGAGACATCACCTTGTCAACAAAAGTCCATATGGTCAAAACTATCAGGTTTTCCCCAATAGCAATGAATAGCTATGAGAGTTGGACTATAAAGAAAGCTGAGTACTGCAGAACTGACACTTTCCAATTGTTGTGCTGGAGACTTTTGAGAGTCCTTTGGGACCCAAGGAGATCTAATCAGTCAGTACTTAAAGAAATTCATGCAGGCTATTCACTGGAAAGTCAAATACTGAAGCTGAAGCTTAAATACTTTGTCCACATAATGAGAAGATGGAAAAGACCCTGATGTTGGGAAAGATTGAAGGCAAAAGGAAAATGAGATGACAAAGGATGTGGTGGAAATAGATCGTGTCATGGAAACAACAAACATGAACTTGGAGAGACTTCGAGTGATAGTAGAGGAAAGAGGGGCCTGATGTGTTATGATCCATGGGGTCCCAAAGTTTTAGAGATGATAATGACTGAACAAAAAAGAATACTTATCTGATAAGAATGAACCACTTTTGGACACAGCACAAAGTTGCAATGGCCTCAAGGTTCTAGTCCCCGTGGAAGGTATGATACACACTAGAGAATGTATCTTAGGTATCCTTCAATTGTCAGACTTTTTTTCCTTCTGGAGAGAGAAAGAAAGAGAGAGAGAGAGACAAAGACAGAGACAGAGACAGAGACTTTCCTTCAGTCCCAGCTTCCCTAGTGGCTTCTCTGCTGGAGCTTTCTCCTCCCAATGCCACCTACCCATATAACCTAATCGGCCCCAGATTCTCTGACACATTCCCCTGGTCAAGACACATAAAAATCCCCAGCTGCATGTAGTCTGGACCTATCCTATGTGGTGGTTGTCTAAACATGCACAAATCCCCATATCCTGTATATCTGCTGATCAGACACATTCCCATGAGAAGGCTGTCTTAGCCTTCTTAGACCTGATTTCAAATCCCACCACTCTTCTTATATTCTCCATTAGTCATCCCATTCACTTTCCTAGTCTCAACTCTGGCCTTATAAGGGAATATCCCAGATGAGAACTACAGTGCAATTACAGTACTCTCTAATAGTGCCAGAGCCACAGACTGGTTCTGGTGACTACAACTTACACCATGACTTACTTACTATGCCGCTCCTTACACTATGCCACCTGGCCTCTTGAGCTCTTCCAATTGCTATTCTCAGACTGGCCATATCCAAGTCCATTATTCTCTTAGTTCTATAGTTTTATTAGGTAATTAAGGGAAAAGACAGGACCAGAAAAAAAGGCAGCTAGGTGATACAATGGAAAGAGTTCTGGGCCTGGAGTCAGGAAAACTTATCTCCCAGAGTTCAAATCTGGCCTCAGACAATTCCCAGCTGTGTTGCCCTGGGCAAGTCACATAACCCTATTTGACTCAGTTTCCTCATCTGGAAAAAATGGAGAAGTAAATGACAAACAACTCCAGTATCTTTGCTAAGAAACCTCAAACAGGGTCATGAAGAGTAGGACACAACTAAAAAACAACTGAACAAAAGGAAAAAGAAGAAAAGCAGCATGGAATAGTGGATAGAAGGCTGCACATAAAGTTAGGAAAATCTGTTTTCAAGTCCTTTCTCTGCCACAGACTAGTTCTGTCACTTAGTCTTTTGTTGCCCTTAGTAACTATCTAAGACTAAAAACTACAGAGAAGTTGCCAGCATTCATTGCTGGAGTTTCCAGAATGGGATTTCTTTGTACCAATAAAAGTACGGGTTTGTTTGTTGTTGTTTTTTGTTTGGTTGGTTGGTTTTTGTCTCCTTTCTTTAAGGTGGGAGAGGGGCAGCTTGGTGGTGCAGTGGATAGAGTACTCGTCCTAGAGTTGGGAGGATCTGAGTCTAAATCCAGCCTCAGACACTTGACACTTACTAGTTGTGAGGCCCTGAGGACATCATTTAACCCTGATTGCCTCAAAAATGGATCAATGAGGGGCAGCTACGTGGCACAGTGGACAGAGTGCTCATCCTGGAGGCAGGAGGACCTGAGTTCAAATCCAGCCTCAGACACTTGACACTTAACTAGCTGTGTGACCTTGGGCAAGTCACAACCCCAATTACCTCACCAAAAAAAATAAATGGATCAATGAATCAATGAATAAAATAATAAAGGTGGGAGGAGACCCCAGATCTGGCACCCCTTACAAACTTGCAGGACAGATGCTCCAGTGGATAGCTCCCCTTTGTACTCTGTGGGTAGCACCCCTGAAACCATAGTTTACCATATTCCCATTCATGTCTTTGCTCATAATTGTTAGCCAAAGAACACAACTAGTTTGAAGCAAAGACGTTTAGCGAGATTGTTTAATTGGGAAAGCAAGAGCAAAGCATTTCTCCTAAAATCCTGCAACATACTCACAAGTGTACTGGTAAGCATTTAACATCCAGGTCTCAGGGTGGGTGGGGGATGCATAAACAGCACTTTTTTGTGTTCATTCAACATTAGTAACATTTTCTCCATCACTTTCTTGAGTCTGGACAATAAAAAAATAAACAAAGCCCTGATTTGTAACATCTGCTACAAATAAATTGTGCATGCTTACTATAAAAAATAAATAAATAAATGACAATTCTCTCATCAGCCAACACAGGCTGGCTCCAGCACACTACTGAATACTATGCCATAAATACATGCAGCATTAGTAGAAAGAAGGGATGCACATAGGAGATAAATATAGAAAGATATGTGCATAGGGAATACACATGGATGGGCTATACAAATGGAGGCGAAACTCAAACACTCTATACTGAGCAGCTACTTAAGTCTTTTTTTCAGCAAAAAATAGACATTTATTAAGTACTTATTGTGTACCCAGCACTGTGCTAGTCCCTGGGAACAGAGATACAGAACATGATACAGGCCCTGTTCTTAAAGCACTTAAATTTAAGAAGAGTGTGGGGGGAGGTAGGGAAATAACATGGACATCAATAAGAATATACTGGATAAAAATAAAATAAATATGAAGTACCTGAATACAAGGAAGTCTTTGTGTAGAAGGCAAGGCATGAGCTGTGTCTTGAAGGGAAAAGGAGGATTCTATGAAGCAAAGGCATGAGGGACAGCCAATGCAAAGGCTTAGAAATGGGAGATGGAGTGAGGCAGAGGAGGAACAGAGAAAGAAGCAGGACTATTCTCACACAATTTCTTACTATTTGCTTTGTATTTTCTGCCACTGATGGATAACTGGGCATTAATGTTGCTCTTAGGATGCTCTGTTGGACTTGTAGACTCTGCTGGACTCAGTCTCTGTGGGACGCCACTTGGCTGTAGTCTCTACCACCTCCAGCTTCCAGCTCAGCTGAATCCTTGGCTCTTTTCCTCAGGGAATAGTGGGCACTGTCATGCTTTTTTTCCAGCTCTTTCAGAAAAGGCAGAAATCATGAACTTACCACTCTAAAAAACAAAACACCTCCACTCATGTTTTCATGCTTTGTATGTACCCTCAGAAATTTGGCTTCTGGAGTCTCTCATCTACTTAGCAGGAGATTCTCAGCCCCAGGTATCCAGCCTTTTTAAAGCAAAGGGCAGGCTCTGCCCAGCTAGGAAATGCTTAATTTTTTTGAGCACCTCGAAGAGCTTAAGTCCTTTTATCAGAAACTTTGCGCAGCTTAGCAGAAACATTCAATAGACTTCCGAAATTTTCATCTCACCATCACAATTTTCAGGATCCTTGCTAGCCTCTACTGGAATACATTGGCATAGACTACAGGCAGATAGGTACACAGCAGTTTATTTGTATACTCTAGAGTGTGATACACATCATCAGTAGGTGGTAGACATGTGTGTCTCACAATTCGACAGATGGCATATGTGTGTGTGTTCTTTCCTCTTGAGCTAAGTGACCCCAGAGAGTTTGAGCACAATCAGATAGGTCATGATAGATATAGGCAGGAAAAAATATGTTTTAGGAAAAGAAATAAGGTGAATAAGCTATTGTAAAGGCCTTTAGCATAACTATTTACGCTAAACCAAAGAAAAGAATATTTTCTTTCAGTCAGTTAGCTAATTAGGTTCCTATTACAGGTTCCACCGTAGTGGATAGAGTACCTGTTGACCTCAGATACTTACTAGCTGTGTGACCTTGGGCAAGTCACTTAACCCTGTTTGCCTCAGTTCCTCAAGTATAAAATGAGCTGGAAAAGGAAATGGTAAACCATTCAAGTTTCTTTGCCGAGAAAACTCCAAATGGGGTCACAAAGAGTGGGAAACGACTGAAAACAATTAAACATGCAACTTTATTTGATTGGATAAAGAAGAGAGTTGACTTCCTAGAACTATTCAAAGTCCTAGAAGTTTTCTTTTGTGATAAGAGTAAGGGAGGTGCTAAAGGGAGGTGCAGGGTTTTTTTCTCCCCAGGCCTTACTAAAGCAAAAAATATGACAATAGAATTCAGAAACATCCGGAGTACAGAAATTGTTTCTTAAGAGAACTAAAGTCCAATAAAGACTAGGTTGGATAAAGCATCTTAGTAGAGGGTCCTATCTTATTCCTCTTTCTTGCCTTACCACCTTGTTCTATTCCCTGGTGGGAGCATCGGTCTCACAAGCTGTTTTCAAGAGAAGAAATCTAATCAATCAACAATCTGTGAAAAAATGCTCCAAATCACTAATAATTAGAGAAATGCAAATGAAAGCAACTCTGAGGTTCCACTTTATACCCATCAGATTGGCAAGGTTAACAGCACTTAGCATGGTATCTGGTACACAGCAGGCACTTAATGCTCATTGACTGGTCCCCTACAGATCCCTCCAAAAAGAGGGGGGGATGCTGGAGGGATTGCAGGGAAAAGAGGTGCATTGATTCACACTATTACTGGAGCTGTGAATTGGTCTTGCCATTATGGAAAGCAATGTAGAATTATGTCCCCAAAAATCACTTAATTGTGCATACCCTTTGACTGGATAATACACTATTAAGCCTATACTCCAAAGAGATCAAACAAAGAAGAAAATGTCCTACATGTGTAAAAATATTTAAAGCAGTTCTTGGAATGGCAAAGAACTGAATACTAAGAGAATGCCTTTCATTTGTGAAATAGCTGATCGTAGTAATGGTATATGAATACAATATAATATTTTCATGCCACAATTTCTTTTTTTTTAAGTGAGGCAATTGGGGTTAAGTGACTTGCCCAGGGTCACACAGCTAGTAAGTGTTAAGTGTCTGAGGCCGGATTTGAACTCAGGTACTCCTGACTCCAGGGCCAGTGCTCTATCCACTGCGCCATCTAGCTGCCCCATGCCACAATTTCTTAATTGTGAAAGGGACAATTTTCAAGAAACTTAATAAGATATATATGAACTGATGCAGAATGAGGTGAGCAGACCTAGAAGAGCAATTTATACAATAACAACAGTAAAGAATTGAGAACCCTTATCAGCAAAATGACCAAGCACAATTCCAAAGGACCAAAGATGAAGTATGCTTCCTGTAAAAAGGTACATTTTTGGTCATGGACAATGTTGGAATTTGTTCTGACTATACATATTTATTATGAAGGGTTTTTTATTCTTTTAATTGAAGAGTGGGGTAATGATAATAACTAATATTTATAAAGTGCTTACTATGTACTTAGCACTATGCTAAGCACTTTACAATTATTATCTCATTTGATCCTCACAACAACCTTGGGAGGTAGGTGCTATCATTATCCTCATTTTATAGATGAGGAAACTGAGGTAAACAGAGGTTAAGTGACTTACCCACTGTCATTCAGCTAATAAGTGTCTGAGGCTAGATTTGAATTCAGGAACTTCCTGACAGGCAGAAAAGATGTCAACCTTTATTGGTAGAAGAAGTTTCCTCAGCAAGAGTTCCCTAAACCAAAGAGATCACAAGTCCAGTCCCAACCCATATTTTGTATATCATTTATGTGTGTACATTTTTTTTTTGTACTTGGTGTTGTGAACACAAATGATCATCTGTTCTCCAGGATTAGGATTGGGGCAGGGAATCTAGGCCAAAAATGCATTAGTATCAGTAACAAACTATGTTGCTATCTCCTCAAGAGAGAGACATAAATAGGTTTGTACTCTTGAAACAAACTACATCTCTCCTTGCACTGAGGATCATTCTTGTCTTATCTCCAAGATTCATACTCCCTTGTTGCAGCATGCCTACCCTTAGCTGGTTAGGGAGTGCGCCGTGCCCACTGTTTCCCTCGGGATAATGCCTGGTTATAGTTGAGTCCTACCAGTGTCCCAAAATGAGGATGATTTGGAGGCATTCAAAAGAGGGAGAAACATGTGATTTAACTCACAGGATGACCCTCAAATATGCATCAGGTATTCACTAGACTTTTCACAAATGGACAAAATGGAATGCACTCTAAGATACAATTTGACCATCTGTGAAATTATAGTCCTGATATGGGATATTTTTAAAATGATGTCCAATTTAAATGACTTTGGATAGCTATGTAATAGTAGAAACAAACTGTAAATAGCTCTGCAATCAGAATTCATAATTTTAATATAATACACAATTTCCCTTCAAAAGAGAAAAGAAACTTTAACCTAGGGCCCATTTTCATGATGCATTGTTCAATCTGATTTTCTAACTCATTGAAAGCACCCTCCTGTGACTACTGAGTGGTTTTGTAAAATGCGTTTGAGATTTAGACCCTAAGCAAACAATGGTTTTGCCATGTTTGCTCCAATCACCTGCGGTCAATCCAATGATATTAAAATTTAAAGTTTCATAAAGACTTTATCAATAAATGCCCCATATTTTATGGACAAACTAAATAGATAAACTCCCAAACTAAATGAAACAAGCTTACTCACATTGACATGTCCTAGAATTTAGGGCTGAGATACTATACCCAAACTGAACCCATTAACATTGGCAATCAGTTAAGATCATTATCTACCATTTACAGAGCACTCTTTGTAACCTTTGGAGAGATCAAAAGGAAGTGGAGGATAGACTTCCACTGAGACAGGAAAAATACAAATGACATGCAGAAAAGCTCATGTATACATGGGCAATTAGAATTATGGAGTTATTGCATAGCAAAAGATGGCACATCAGCTAATATCTCTGTCCATCAACAGTCGAGTAACAAATCTCTATTTTTAAATTCATTGTTTCTAAAGTTTTTATAAATCCTTGGATTACTAGATTGACTCAGGTCAAGTGGAATTGCGTTCATTAAGTTTCTACATATGACAGTGTAATTGGAAGTGGAATCAGATTCAAATCCTGTCTAAATTTTCTTTAAAGTTAAAAGAGTGTAAATGTGGTCAGTGAGTCAATAGCATTAAGGTTCAGAGTTTCAGCCTCAGGGCTTTGGGGAGCTGCCCAGGAAGGGCTATAACCTCTGCTACTGCCAGTAATTATAATAGTCTAGTAGAAAGAGCTCTGGGCAGGAAACTGGAAGAACCAGGAACTTGCCTCCACCAAGCAACAAATTGGCTGAGTGGCCCTGTGGTAAGTGAGCTCCCCTCACAGAGGAATAGTTTATTCACCATTAAAATGAAAGTTCACTAGATATCTTAGAGGTCTCATCCAAATGTAAAAAAGTTTATAATTATAATTTATATTCTATACCACCTTTGGCTCTTCAAAGTATAACAACATGTTATCTCCTTTATCCGCACTGGTTTGGTTTTTTTGTTATTGTTGTTGTTATTTTAAAAATAAATTAATAAAAGCTCTTCATACCTCATATATCTAAGTATTGCTAATTATTTTCCCAGCACCAGAAATACTTCATATGAGCTTATTATGCAAACAGTATGAAAATTCCTTCCACAAGCACAGATTGCAACCCATCTTTGACATAATAGATACGTCCTAGAAAGTTTCCTGAGATCCTTAGAGGAAAAATAACTTACCCAGAGTCTCATAGCTAGTAAAGTGTCAGAAGTGGGATCTGAGTACAGAGATTCTAGATTACAGGTTCAACCTTACATCAACTTACATGATGCCACCATTTCTCATCCATACTCAAAGGGTCACTATTTCCCTTCTCCTGCTACTCTTTCCTCTTCTCTAAATCTTCCTAACCAAACAGTCTAAGATTTGCTTCTAACCATCAGTATTCCTAAATAGACTATTGTCACGCTGGTGTCAGACTGTCATGACCTGAGGGGTCCAAGTGCATTCTCCAGGGTTTTCTCATTTAATTTGATGCAGAGGCTCCATTCAATTAAGGTCTCCATCAGTTAGATGGACAGAGCACTGGATTTGGATTCAAGAAGATGAGTTCAAATCCTACCTCAGACACTTTTTTTGTGTGACTCAAAGTAAGTCACTTAAATTCTCTGGACCTCAGTTTCTTCATCTGTAAAATGATGTTTGTTTCAATGGCCTTGCCTTCCAGCACTAAATCTGTTATTCTATGATCCCTATTAAAATAGGATTTCACGGGGGCAGCTAGGTAGCACAGTGGATAGAGCACCAGTCCTGGATTCAGGAGGACCTGAGTTCAAATCAGACCTCAAACACTTATCACTTACTAGCTGTGTGACCCTGGGCAAGTCGCTTAACCCCAACTGCCCTGCAAAAAAAAAAAAATTAGGATTTCACTTTCAAGCATAAAGTTCACTATAGTATGTGTGTGTGTGTGTGTGTGTGTGTGTGTGTGTATGAAATCTTTGAAAGAGTAAATACTAGTGCCAAAGATGTATGCAAACCTCCAGAGCCACACTTCCAAATACAAGAGTTCTTCATGTGAACGGCTCCAATCCCACCCCCACATGAGTTCTTTCTTTGCCCAATGTTCATCAAAGGGAGTGGGGAGAAAGGGATATTTGTTTATGTCTGCAATTTGTTTGTCTTTTCTGCTCTTTCTCTTGAGAGTCCCCAGACAAAGCAAGAAGGATTCCCTGGGTTCTCCAATATTTCAATGCAATCTCCCCAGCATAAGATAAGGGTGAAAATTTCCAAGCAAGCATCATCTGTCAGGGTGCCTCTAACCCCCCTTCTCTCTAGCTCTTTTTCTTTTTATCCTCTGCCTATCTCTCTAAGATCTTAGTCTCACCCATTGTCATGCATGCTTTCAAAGATAGTCTCTCTGAGTATTTAAATGAAAGATGAAAGAGACAGGAGAAATTACTCTTGCACCTACTACTCCAGAGATATTATCCTTGAGCTGAAACTTGTTTCCCCTTTTTGTCCAATTACCTTCCTTTCATAAGAGGTAGCCTGTTCAAGTAGATAGAAAGCCAGCCACAAAGACAGGAAGACCTGGATTCATGAACGGCCTCTTACACATTCTGGATGCATGACCCTGGACAACTGACTTACTTTCAAGAAGTTCATTTGCTCCTCAGAACCACTATATAAGGGGGCACAGACAATTATCATCCACATGTGACAGATGAGGAAAGTTCATCAAAAGAATGACTTATCTAAGGTCACACTGCAAGTTAATGTCAGAGTTAAAAGAACACTGCCCTCCTGTGAAACAAACCTCTCTGGCCAGTCTTTGTGACCACTGGGTCACAAATCTGGAGGATCCACCAAATTCTTTCAAATGCAGCCATTAAATGGAGATGAAAGAAGGGGGAATACAAAATAGTTTCATGAGGACAAGGAATAATCATTAAGAAAGACCTAGAAACTTGAATAATTTTTTTTAATTAATTTTGTAACCTTCCCCACAAAAACATTGGTAATGTGAAAGCAGTAGCAGTGCAGTACAGTGTAACGGCCAGGCTCTGGAGCAGGAGGAGCTAGACTTAGTTCTTGCCTCTATCATTTCCCACTTGTGTGAGTCACTCCCAGCCTGTTTCCTCACCCATACAATGAATGTGTTAGACTAAATGGTATCTATATATGGTCTTTTCCAATTCTAAATCTAGCGTCCTGTGATCTTAGACCAGGAACAATTTGAAACATCCTCTGGGTTAGCAAAATGAGGGAAACGGTAACCCTAATTCCCAAACTAAACAAACAAACGAAAAAACTCAGTTTGGAAGGAGTTTGACAGGGAGCTTGGATCAGAAAGCATAAAACACGAATTTGAATCTCATCCCTGATACTTAATACCTATACCCTCCTAGGCAGTCAAATAACCTCTCTGGACCTCAGTTTCCTTGTGTGTAAAATGAAGGAATTGGACCAAATGATCTCTAAAGGTCTCTTAGAGATCAAATCTTATGATTCTAAACTTCCTAAGCATGTGGGCATTTTTCCCTATCTGTCCCTACCTTGTTCCTTTTTATAGATGATTTTCTTCATTCTCCCTTCTTCCCATTGTCAAACACCAGGGTAACATCATTCCCCTCTGCCTTAAGCCATGAATAGAGTAAAGTATAATAAATATAATTTCTGGACAGGATTATGACTAAAAACATACATAATATTTATTTTTTATATGCGTGGTATATATTTCTATATTTTATAATATAATTTGATATATCATATTAATTTAAGTGGTTCTATATTTATTTATATTTATAATAATAGTTGTTTCTACTTATAATCCTGCCCAGAGATTATTTTTATTATAATATATATTTATTATGTATTATATATCCTATAGAGATAGAGACAGATATCCTGCTATCTAGCTGTCTGAATAGAACATCCTTCTCTCCTTTCCAAGAAATGTGTTCATTCCAATGTATTGGGCGTTAGTTTCAGCAAGAATCACTTGGAGCAGTATTTGTTTGCTTGTATCCTGTGCCCCCTCTGCTGGCCATCACTAAGTTTTGCTACCTTTTTCCTCCCCATCTTTCTAATAGTTGACTTTAAATTCCAGGAAGTCAGTCAACTTTCCTCTAACTAATAACTTTCCTTTTGTAGGATCCAGCTGACCTTTACTGAGTCAGAAGCATCTATGTCAATGCCCATCATTCAATGAATACAGGTTTTATTTCTTTAAACCTAGAGTTTTCAAAATCTGCTTCCCCCAAATGAACAAATTCACAGCCAAGGAAAAGAGGCTTTTAACCCAAAATGTTGATGAACTTTAATGATTCAGTTCTTTCCTGCTGACAGAAGATGACAATTACTGCATTTTCTCATCAGATACAAAGTCATTTGAAAACACTGAGGCTGTAACATTCGGGGACCCGACAGGCCACAGAGAACCACATTTGCTTCAATCCTTGGCCCACTGCCTCCACTTACTGAGTATACACATCCACCCAACCATAGCACAAGATAATCTATGCCTTACACAAGCAGAATGGCTTGTAAATAAGGTTTAAATGGCCTGGGCATTTTAGAGAACAACAAGCCATTTCTCCTAGGACATCCCTTCCATAAAATCAGCAGCTCTCATTCATTTGACAAATATTCTCTGAGCATTGACTATGTGCATGAATTGGAAACAGGAGGTTCATGGGCAGAGTTGGAAAAGACTGGATGAGATAGAAGAGTCAGGATGAGAAGGAGAAAAGACAGGCCAATGCTTAGGGAGTGTAATGGATTGGGTTCAAATCCTGCCTGTACCACTTACTATTTCATCTATGTGAGCCTCACTTTCTTCATCTGTAAAATGGGAAGAATAATCCCTCTGGTGCCCAATCCTATGGTTGCTCAAATGAGATGGTTCTGTAAAACACTATATAAATGCATGCAAATCCCTTCAGTTAGTTACTTAACTTCCCTGGGACAGCTAGGTGGTGCAATAAATAGAGCACTGGCCTGGGTCAGGAGAACCTGAATTCAAATGTCACCTCAGACGCTTACTAACTGTGTGACCCTGGGAAAGTCATATAACCCCAATTGCATTAAAAAACATCTGAGAGAAAAAAAACATCTGGGGAGGGCAGCTAGGTGGCACAGTGGATAAAGCACCAGCCCTGGATTCAGGAGGATCTGAGTTCAAATCCAGCTTCAGACACTTGACACTTACTAGCTGTGTGACCCTGGGCAAGTCACTTAGCCCTCATTGCCCCACAAAAATATCCAACCCATCTGGGGCTATCTCCAGTCATCCTGATATGTATGTGTGTATATTTGTGTGTGTGTGTGTGTGTGTGTGTAGAGAGAGAGAGAAAGAGATTGCCACTGGAACCAGACAGCTCTGGAGGACAAAGTGAGGATGGTGACCTTACATAGCCCTCCCTCACTTAAATCCAACTCAGTGCAAATCATGACATCACCTCCCAGCTTCATGGTCCTCTTCGAGATAAAAGGACAAACAACGACAACTTCTGTAGATCTGTTTCCTCATCTGTAAATTGGAGGAGTTGGGCTACATCACCTCCAAAGTCCCTTCCACATCTAAATAAATAATCTTATGATGTTACTTCCAACACTTGACAAATTTTGGATCTCTCAACTACTTACAACTTTGAAATGACTAGGTTTCATCGGATCATGGTTTCTCCCATTTATCCTGAGTAGATTACATTGGAGGAAAATAAAGTAGTTCTCAGCCTTGGTGTTTGGAGAAAAAAAAAAAGAACACAAAAGTTACAGAATGAGCCAGTGTTACAACAGAAAGAAAGCTGGCTTAGAGGGCAGAAGATGTGGTTTCATATCCCAGTTCTGCTATAGGACTTTGTATGAATCACTTATGGTCTCTATATGGTCTCAGTTTACTCAACTATAAAAAGAAGGGGATTGGACCATGTCCCTCAAAGAGTCTTTCCATCTCTGAATCTATGATCCTACTAAGTGCTCCATTTTAATTGTCACAGCTCACATTTGTAGTACTTTGCAAAGGTTTATGAGGAAATGATGAACATATATCATTATTCCCATTTTACAGAGGGGGGAAATGAAGACCTAGGAAATAAATCACCTCATCCATATGAACAAGATTCAAGATTGGGACTCTATCCACCTGCCAGAAGGGAGCACATTGATGAACCAGAGCAAGGTCACCTGAATAGTAAGGGGACTAGAAACCACATAGAAAGAACATTGGTTCTGGAGTGAGAGGACCCAGGTTTGAAATTTTTCTCTGACACTTTGTTACCTGTGTGACCTTAGACAAGTCACTTAATCCTACCCCCCACCTGTTACCTCAGTTTCCTCAGCTAAAAAAATTAGAGGATTTGACTAGATGGTCTCCGAAGTCCCATTGAGTCTTAGATCTATTCTTGAAGGATTTGAAAATGTTTAGCCTTCAGGTAAGGAAAAAAGAGAAAAGAAAAAAGGAGAACCAAGGTGCATCCTTCAAGTATTTGAAAGGTTAGCAAACAAAGAAATAGTAGAACTAAGATAATGCATGGAGGTTTCTGAGAAGCCAATTTAGACTCATTATAAGGGCAAATGTTTTAACAATTACAGTTAACCTTCAGTGAAATGGACTGCGTTGAGACCTGCTGGACTTCCACTAGGGCTGTGGTAACAAATGTTTTAACAACTGGCTTTCAGGGGAAGGGGTGTAGGAGGGAGCATGTCACACTTTGCAGTTTAATCTGAATGATCAATATGTACTTTCATAAGTGAGGAAATCAACAAAACAATAAGCCAAGCTCTGATTTGTAGCATTTGCTGAGAGTGTATGCTCACACAGCATATTTAACAATGGGCTTTCAGGAGCCAGTTTGAGCTGACTCCAGCACACCAGATTCCTACTTGGTCTTCAAGTGAATGATGGATTACCACTTGCTCAGCATGTCCAAGATGCTGTTTTTAGCTATGTATGGGTTGGACAAGGTAACCTTGGAGGTCCCTTTCAACTATGAAATTTTGTGATTCTGTGAAAACTGAACCCTGTAAAAGACTACATTAACTAACTTCCAATGCATTTTCACAGAGATTTTCCAGAAAATAGGGCCCCTGTCTTTAGTTTCTAACACAAAGGAATAAACCTATTGATGGGAATTTCAAGCCAGGTGTGATTTTCCTAAAGTCAGGGGCTATGTTTTATTTATTTTAGCTACATTTAGCATGTTGTTTTAGGCACAATTAACATTTGATGAATGAATGAATGAACTAATGAATGATTTAGTAGAGTGAGTCTTATTGGTAGGCCAGTGGAAGAGATTAGAGGCCAGGCAGAGTCCTGCTACATCACTCAATTCACACTCTCTCAACAAGTCAGGCAATGGTGGCCCAAAAAAGAATATTCATATCATTTATGAAACATGAATATGAAGACATGATCATTCAAAAGATTTTTCTTTTCCTAATACCTAGAGAATCCTGAGACTCTGAAGGGACCCCAGAAATCATGTATTTCAACTCTCTTATATTGAATGAGGAAACCAAAACCCATAAGGTTAAAAATGGCATGCCTAAGATGACAGGAGCAATCCAAGTCAAAAGTTTCTTCAGTGAATATTTATTCCTATGTGTAAGGTCTCATGCTAAACACTGAAGATAAAAAGATAAAAAATTAAATGATCCCTTCCCTCAAGGATGTTGCATTCTACTTGGTGGGGTGGGATGAGGGGAAACATGTATAAAAGAAATCTATGTGTGTATATATACATGTATACATCTATGTGCGTATAATTTCAAGAGGGTTGTTTATATCAAGAGGGGGAGAGGGATTAATAACTGAGGGGGCAGAGGGGAAGAAGGAAAAGACCTTATGTAGGAGATAGTAGTTGACCTTGCTTTGAAGGCATCTAGGGAAAAGAGGAGGAAATGAAGACCCTTCACGCAAAGGCTTAAAGGCAAGAAATATAAAGTCACATTAAAGGCAAATGCTGGGGCAGCTAGGTGGTAGTGGATAAAGCAGCAGCCTTGGATTCAGGAGGACCTGAGATAAAATCTGGCCTCAAACACTTCACACTTACTAGTTGTGTGACCCTGGGCAAATCACTTAAACCTCATTGTCCTGGAAAAAAAAAAAAGGCAAATGCTAATAGGGCTATTTTACTGAAAGGAAGAAAGGAAAGTGTTTTGTTGGGAGCCAGAATATCAGAAGAGGGGACCTGTGAATTAATTCTCCATGCTCTGACAACAGCAACCAGGAATGTTGTGAACAAGGAGACAGTGGCGCCAACCTGGGAAAGTTAGCGTTAACTTAGTCTCTAGGTGGATTGATCTAGAAGCTACTGGTGGGCCCTGTGGGCAAGGAGAATATAAAAGTGATTTTTAGGCCCTTGGTGGAGAGCTTTTGTCACCCCAGGAAAGCTCCTGTCCAGCTGCTTTTAACCTCCTCCTAGGAAACTTTTATCTTATCTTCCTGACCTGCTTTTTAACTACCTGAAGGACTACTTTTACTTGAATGCATTTGCATATGTGTATGTGCAGGTGTGTGTGTGTGTGTGTGTGTATATATACAACACATACACTATACACATATATGAAATAGATTGTTCATTTGAACCCTCAGGTTCTGAGTGATCCATTGGATCTGAAGCTGATACAAGGAGTAAAGTATAATAAGTCTGAGAGCCACATTACAAAGCACTTTAAATACTGGATTGAAGGTGTTCTATTTTATCTTAGAGGTAATAGAAAAGAAACAAACATTTATTAAGTGCCTACTACATGCCAGGCTGTGTGCCAAGAGCTTTACAAATATTTTCTCATTTGATCCTCATGACAATCCTAGGAGGAAGGGAGACATTTTCTTCATTTTACAGTTAAGGAAACTGAAGCAGATGGGTTAAGTGACTTGCCTAGGGTCACCCAAAGTTATAAAGTCTAGTTTTAACTCAAGTCTTCCTGACTTCAGGTACAGCACTCTATCCCACTAAGAAGCCTAGCAAGATTGTTGAGTAGGGGAAGAATTTAAGAATCATAGCCAGAATTAAAGCAGAGGTCCTCTAACCTTTGGGATTCTTGACACCTCATCTCACTTGTATGCCGTGAGTTTAATGTTTCCCCAAAATTGCACTCTACAGGGGAGGCCAATTCTCCCAACCAAAAAAAAAAAAAAAAAAGGAAAGAGATGAGATTCACTAAAGCCCCAAGCAAGTCAGTGAAGAAATAGAAAGTCTGGGGGGTGAAAAGACTCAATCTGTCTCAATAAAAACAACTTTGAGTCATGTCCACTCTGCTTGTTTGCTATGCCTACACTAAATTCTCTTAAGAGGCCTGGCACAAACTCAGCCAGGTCAGAGTTGAAACATGGCTAGCTTCCTGAAGGCATCCTCAGGAAGTGTTGTCCTCAGCCCTCAGGAGCCACCAACTCCATGAGAACCAAGGGGATACCAAACCAAGCTTATTCTGCTATGGTGCTTGTATAAGCTCTAATCATGTCAATTCAACAAGAATTTGTTAAACACCTACTATAAGGCATACGGAAAGGCAGCATAGTATAATGCATAACCCAAGGCAACTGGCCTTGGAGTCAGAAAGTACTGGATTCAAGTATTATCTCTGACCCATGCTGGCTGCATGACCCTGGACAAGTCCTTTAACTCCTCAGTTCTCTAGGCCAACCCACTCTGGAGTACTGCCAGAAGCAATAAACATGTAATGGGGAAATATTTAATAAAATAAATAAAAATGCAATAACATAGATAAAGGGCATCTGTGTGTGCGTTTAAGTCAATATGCCATTGGCAGGGATCCTTACATATGGCTCAGTGTCATATTTTGGGCGGCAGGTTGGCACACCAGGGCTGGAGTCAGGAAGACCTGAGTTCCAATCCAGCCTCTGACACTAAGTATGTTACCCTGGGCAAGTCACTTTACCTTGTTTGTCTCAGTTTCCTCATCTGTACAATGAGCTGGAGAAGGAAATGGCAAACCATTCTAGCATCTTTGCCATGAAAACCCCAAACAGGATCACAAAGTCAGACACACCTGAACAACAACAACAACATTCTATTTGAGTTTGACATGGCTGCTAGAGGCAACTCTTTGAGACTTTGGGTAGCTAAGGACGTGCTGAACAGCATTGGTAGGAGTTCCCTCACCTGGGATTGAAATGACCAGTGCAGTCCCTCCCTATGTAAGCTCAGCATTGGTTCTAGGGAGCATCCAAAAAAGACAAGTACCTGCTCTCATCGAGCATATATTCTACAGGGTGGAAGCAACAGGTACACAGAAGAGCCAATACAAAGTCATTTTAGGGTGGTAGAGACCTACTTGGGGGAATCAAAAGGGTCCCCTTGTAAAAGGCAGAATTTTGAACTGAGCTTTCAAGTGACATAGGGGTTCCAAGAGGCCTGAGGGGGAAGAGAAAAAGCATTCTAGGATGATTATGGAGTAAATTAATGGGACTTAAATGATTCCATCAAGTATGTATGCTTTTGCCTTGTGATTTTGCTTTGATTAAATTCTAGACACATATAACCTATCACCTCCCCTCTTTGGTCTTTGCAAACTGCGCTATTATTTATTCTATTTATTCTTTCCCTCTCCTGAAAAGTCAATCCCCTTGCAGCCTGAAATGCTTTTGTGTGTGTGTGGTTTTTTTTCCATCTGAATTCCCTCCCCTGCTGGCCTTCATCCACCTGGCAGTGAGATACCTCAAACTGAATACAGTATCCCAGGCCTTTCTAAAAGGTCTTCCTGATTTTCTAATAATAAAGACCTTTTTGAGCTTTTGAAAATCTGCCTCTTTAGAAAACCACAAATTCACTCTCTCACATACATTAAAGTCTTGGGATTCATGAGCCCCTTTTTATTTCTCAGAGCCATGCTACCTAGCTAATAGACTGGTTCCCCTTGATCTGTCCCCTTCAAACTCTGCATCCCTTTGGCTGACATCAGTATATTCCACTGCCTGTCTACCCAGATAGCTTCTCTTGAAGTTTTCATGTATTCTTTATGGTCTTTGTTGTGTCCATTCCTTTTTTTCCGTCTCCAAATACTACAGTGACCCTTAGACCTTAGAGAAGATCCTTGCAAATCTATGTGGACTTCTTATTTATTTATAATATGTTTTCAGTCATGTGTTCTTTCTAAAGAGCTCAAAGCTACTGGTTCACAGAAGCTAAGGTCACCCTCCAAACACATCTCTGAGCATAGGTAAGGAACGATGGTGGATACCATTCAACCAGTATTCTAAGATTTTATTTAAGATGCACTTGATCTGTGTCAACATTCTTTTTTTCCCCAGTGACATGACCCTTACATAGGCTTCTATCTTTCTTCCACACTGGGGAATGGGAATGGCTTTCAATTTCACAGTGGGTAAATTCTCTAGCACTCCAAAATCTGCCTGATTATCACCTAATTACCCCATTCAGCTGCCTTTCTTTATCTCTTCTTCCCTAGTAACACCACTGGAGGTTTGTTTAATAATGTCAACTTCATCTACATAGCCATTCTTTCTGCAGTTCAGTCCCAGAAGTTCATAGCCACCAGTGCCAAGCTCCCCTGTTATTTTTGAATTTTCAATCTGTTCTCTACTATCGTTAAGAAGAAAATCTATCATAACTTTGCCTGTGGCAGTGTCCTATACTTCCTGGATCATAAAATTTTCCTTCGTGTTATAAATATTTCTTTTATGCTACACACATGCCTGTATTTTTTGTTTCATAGATGCCTAGCTGGTTAAGTCCATGATA
Organism: Dromiciops gliroides; assembly: GCF_019393635.1. Classification (NCBI taxonomy): domain Eukaryota; kingdom Metazoa; phylum Chordata; class Mammalia; order Microbiotheria; family Microbiotheriidae; genus Dromiciops; species Dromiciops gliroides. Next base: position 176,343,600 of record NC_057866.1, on the reverse strand, counting down.
CTATCCATTCAAGTCCATTCAATTATCAATTGGTTTCAAACATGTGGAGTCAGTCCAGAAATTTTTAGCTTCTTTTGCTTTCCACTACAGGTGATCTTTCATATTTTCTTATTCCTCATACTAAGAAACATGGCATATTGCAAAGATTTCCAGTCTTATCATCAGGAAATCTGGGTTTGAATCCTCTCTCTGCCACTTATTTAATTCAACAAACATTTATTAAATGCCATGTACCATGAGACACACTTTTTGTGGTTGTTCCGTTATGTCCTACTCTATGTGACCCCAGGGGAAAGTCCATGGGCTCTTCTTGGCAAAGATACTGGAGTGGTTTGCCATTTCCTTCTCCAGTGCACCTTCATTTTATAGATGAAGAACTGAGGCTGATGGGGTTAAGTGATTTGTCCAGGGTTACATACCTAGTAAGTATGAGGCCAGATTTGAACTCAGATCTTCTTAACTCCAAGCCCAGTGCACTGATAGGAAAATCCCCTATGGAATTTCCCCATAACGAATAAAATCATAGGTCTAGACCAAGAATTTTAAATGAGTTGAATTTATGTACTACAAACTTAGGTGAGAGAATTATTTCTCTCTTATATAAATAAATAATTATTAATTGAGATTGAGATTTTCCCTTTCTATTTCTTCATTCAGAAATCAGCCCCTTGTAGGTTATTCAGCCAGCCTGTGAAAGACACTGCTGATAGATGAGATTGCCCAAATCTTTGGGGTACATGCTTTTCAATCTTGGGTGGGACTGTACCCAACAAGGAGACGTTACAAACAGAACCAGTCTAAGCTAGATCTCGCCTTTAGGAAATAAGTCCCTTGTCTGTCCTTGAAATCTTCCATCAGAATTTAGGGTGACCTAGCTTATGAAGGGGAAAACCAACCACTGAGCTCTGGGAAGAGATGGATTCTTTTGCCCAGATTGCTAGAGGCAGTTGAGTCTCATGATTAGGTCATGCTCTCTACCGGAGGAGCTGAAGACTTTTTGCCCACCTCCTCATTAATATGTCTACCCCCTCATTGATTGCTAACCAATCAGAATTGATTTCCACCCTTGGGTACTTCCCCTTTTCCAAAGGCTTTTTAAGCATTAAGAGGTCCCCAAGATTTTACTTTAGCTTACTAGAAAAAGGAAAATGACCATTTTGTTAGTTATCAGCTAGCCATAATTAATGAAATTGTTAATTACCCACAAAGTATGTCTCTCAAACTTTTCAAAGGTTATGCAACGATGTCTGGGTCCCTGTTGCTGCCTGACAGTCCAGTTAATCTACCTTCGATAACCATTTTTTTTTCATTTTCTATGATATCTGTTGTGAAATTTCTCTTCTACCCAACTAATACTCCAAATCCTAATACTTAACTATAACCTAGCCTCCTACTTTAACAAACCCAATCTCGGTTCCACCATTTGTTTTTACATCACAGTTATTGTGTAGATATCTGCCCTCTCCCAAACCTTTCTGGATTGAATTCTCCCCTTGCAACAGGGATGAAAAATTCAGCAAAAAACTCATTTGATAAAGTAACTACAACTGATGATGGACAACATTTTGCCCCTGAAGTCTTGTCACCTCTCTGTCTAAAGAAGAATAGAATATTTCATTCTCCACTTTCTGAACCATCAATAGTTTTTCAGTTCAGCTTTCAGTGATTCCTCAAATTTGACATTCTAACTGCACAGTAATATGCTGTTACATTCCTATGCCATAATTTTTTCAGCCATTCCACAAGTGATGGGCACTCATTTTGTTTCCAGTTCCTTGCTACTTCAAAGAGTTCTGTTTTGAAAATTTAAGTATGTATTGATCATATGTTTTGCTCTTTGCCTTCCTCAGTAAATATGCACAGTGGGGAGATTGCTAGGTCAAAGGATATGGAAAGTTTAGTGATTTTTTAGCATAATTTGAAATAAATATCCAGAATGGCTGTATCAAACCACAACTCTACCAACAATGTATTGATTAGTGCATTTAATTTCCCACAATGCCTCCAAAATCAAGTGTTCTTGTTTTGTGCTTTTTTTTTTCACATTTGTACAGAAGCAGGAATAGAGATATTGCTGGGCTTAGAGTCAAAAAGACTCCTAATACTGTCTCAGATGCTTCCTAGATTGAGTCATCCTGAGCAAGTTGTTTAACCTCTCTTGGTCTCAGTTGCTTCATCCATAAAATGGGGATAATAATAATGGCACCCATCTATCAGAGTTGTTGTCAGGATAAAAATAAGATAACATGTAAAGTACTTTGTAACCTTAATGTGGTATCATTATTATTGCCAAGTGAGAGATGTAAGATGAAACATCAAAACTGTTCAAATTTACATTTCTTTTACTATTAGTGATTTGGAGAACATTTTCTAATTGTCAGTTCTAGTTTTCAATTATTCATATATAAAACTATTGTATCTTTTGACTTCATATTTATTGAGGCCTGCCTCACATATTTGTGTCAGTTCCCTATATTTCTTCAATATCAAACTTTTATTGGTAATATTTGATACAAATCTATAATTTCTCTTCTAGTTTTGCTTGTTATTGTAATCATTAACAATCCTATTTCAAACCTTTTTTTCTGATTTTAAGCAATTAAAATTATCCAATCCAGGTTTTATTATCTTCTTTTTCACTCATTTGGTAAAGAACACATCATCTAAGTATAGTTGTAAAAAGTTATGTCTTGGGGCAGCTAGGTGGCACAGTGGATAGAGCACCAGCCCTGGAGTCAGGAGTACCTGAGTTCAAATCCGGCCTCAGACACTTAACACTTACTAGCTGTGTGACCCTGGGCAAGTCACTTAACTCCAACTGCCTCACTAAAAAAAAAAAAAAAAAGAAAAGAAAAGAAAAAGTTATGTCTTCTTATTCTCTTCTAATTTATTTTAAATAGTGTCCTCACCCTCAGCTTGCTACACTACAGACTTCAGGGAATATTCCCTTGGGTGATATCTAAGATTTTCTCTTTTGGTTAAATAGTTATCTCACTGCCAATGAGAGAGTTTCTTCACTCTGTATTTCCTAGTATATATATTCTATTATATTTTCTTTGATTTCTGTTTTGCTATGGACTTGGATAAATGGATTTCTTTGCTGCTTGTTATGTGTGTTCATTGTGGAACTGGCATCCAGTGGCAAAGGGGTTGAGACTTGGATTAAAGCTTGGATCCCTCCTTTCCACCATTAAAGAAGTAGCAACCAGAATTATAGTTTGAACCTTAAACTTCATCCCCTAGACTAATAATATTAAAGGGAGCAGATAGAAATAATTCTATCCCAGTAACCCCTCTCTCTGAGTAGAGCCAAGTGGCCAAGCTTCTGGCCCCAACTTTCCACTTCTCCTGGCAGGAAATGAAGGATCCCTTGGAGAAGGGTGGGAGAAGGCAAGGTTAGAGATGTCTATTCCAGTTTCCTGGAACTACACAATGACACCCTCATGCTTCATGTGGGACAATCCATACTACACTTGTAAGGCAAGTCAAACTCACCTTCATATAGTACACCACCCATGCTTTCCTTTTGAGCTGCTTTGTAATCAAGAAATAGGTTGAAAATCATGTTATTTTTTAGTCCTGAAACACTTTGCCAATTCTCCTTTATCTTTCATTTGTTTGTTTGGTTGGTTGGTTTGGTTTTGTTGTTGTTGTTGTTGTTGTTGTTGCTTTGTCTTTTTGGTTTTTGCAGGGCAATGAGGATTATGTGACTTGCCCAGAGACACACAGCTAGTAAGTGTCAAGTGTCTGAGGCCAGATTTAAACTCAGGTCCTCCTGAATCCAGGGCCAGTGTTTTATCCACTGTGCCACCTAGCTGCCCCCTCTCCTTTATCTTTCAAAGGTCGCTGACAGTGGACCAGCAAGCTCACAATATCTCAGATTGGAAAGGGACATCAAAGGTCACCTAGTCCAAGTCACAGCCCTGACCTGACAAGTCATCATCCAGCCTTTGCTTAAAGATCTCCAGTTAAGACCAACCCACTACACTTTTGGATAGCTGTAACAGCATGAAAACTGAGCTATTTTATGCTGAGCTGAAATCCCCCTCCTTGTAACTCTCACCTTTTGTTCATAATTCTTTCCTTCTGGCCTAATCCCTCATCCTCACAGAAGCTCTTCAAAATCCTTGAAGGCAGCTATCAAGTCTCCTTTAAGTCTTCCCTTCTTGCCAGGTAAATATTACCAGTTGCTTCTGGTAATTCATTTTCTTTCTTCCTTCCTTCCTTTCTTTCTTTCTTTGGCACTTAGGGTTAAATAACTTGTCCAGAGTCACATAGCTAGTGTCTGAAACTGGATTTGAAAACAGATCCTCCTGATTACAGAACCAGTGATCTATCTACCAAGCCCTTCTGATAATTCTTATATGGTATCATCTCAATAATCTTCAATATCCTTATTACCTTTCTACTTATCAATGATCTTAAAATGTGTACCTAAGACCTGAACTCCATATATGATCTTACCAGAGCAGAGAAAGATCTGACACTTCCCATTTCTGAAGACTATGCTTCTCCTAAAGTAGTCCTCTTGTTGTTGTTGTTACTTTGCATAACCCTTAGTGACCCTACTTGGGGTTTTCTTGGCAAAGATACTAGAGTGGTTTGTCATTTCTTTCTCCAGTTAATTTTACAGATGAGGAAACTGAGGCAAAGAGGGTTAAGTGACTTGCCCAGGATCATACAGCAAGTAAATTTCTGAGAGCAAATTTAAACTTAGGTCTTCTTGATTCCAGGTCTGGCATTCTATCCACTGTACCACCTAGTCTAAGTACATTGAATTTATTAGTTTCTACAAGACACATTTGACTCATATTGAACTTTAGTCTACCAAAACACCCAGATCCTTTTTGCATCAGTTGTTATTTAGCCATGACACTGTCATCTTTTAGTTCTGAGGTTCATTTCTTTTTAACTCAAGTATAAGGTTTTACATTTATTGCTTTTAAATTTCACCTTCTTAGAGTCATATAAATAGTCTTGCGTATTGAAATCCCTTTGAATCCTAAATCTACCATACAATCCAGCACAGTGGATAGAGCACTGGTACTGGAGGGAGGAAGACCCACGTTCAAATCCAGATTCAGACACTTATTCAATTGAGTGACTCTTTGTAAGTTACTTAACCTCTATAATAGAACTAACCTTTCAGTGTGGTTATAAAGATCAGATGAGACAATATTTATAAAAAGTGCCTAGCACATAGTAGGTCCTATATAATTTCTTGTTTCCTTCCCCTATTCCTTGTTGCTGTGCATGAACCAAAATTTTGATATGCTGGGTATCTAAATCACTGATAAAAAGAAAATGTTAAATAGAATAGGGCAAAGGACAAAGCTCTGAGGCAAATACTCCTAAGATTTACTTCCAAATTGACACTGGTCATTCTTTGGAGTCTGGCTATTGCCCTCACTATCTGCCAGATCTTATAGTACAGCAAGATGTGTTCATATGGCCACCATGACACGAACTCATCGTGGACAGTTTAGATTCTTGGCTCCATGCTGTTCTTGGTTATCAATTCTATGTTAACCATTTTTCTTATTTTATTTCCCCCTAAATAAAATAAACAAATAAATGAAATAAAGTCTTTCTTCTTATCAAAAAAACAGAAAGACTATGAATTGAACATTTCTGCCTTCTCTGTTGTTCATTACCTTCATCCCATCCTAAGCAATCATCTCTTCTTTAGCCTGCCTCTTTTCCAAAACAGAGCAAAAGCAAACAATATGGATAGAATCTGGGATTTCCCCATTTTTAGAAGCTCCCAGTGTGACAACTCCCATATTACATAAATTCTAGAAAACTGACCGACATGCATAAAAGTTAAGTGATTTGCTAAGAGACTCACAAGTATTAAATGTCAGAAGTAGGATTTGAATTTAAGTCTACCTGGTCCAGTCTTCTATTCACTGTGTGTGATATTAATAAAACTGTTGATGCTATTAAAATACTTTCATTTAAAAGTTTTGTAAAAAAAAGAAAATTTACATACATACATATATATAAATAAGATCATCTGATATCGTGTACCCATCCCCCAATTCTATTATTTTATTTTATAATCCCCCTATGTTTTTAGGGGTTCAGTTGTATATCATTACTCTTGAGCCTTCATCTGAAAGCCAATATGAATTAATTCATTTGTTATTTTATGAAATATTTATGAGGTCTTGCATCAAACATATGGTGTATTCCCATTGCCAGCTAATTCAAGAATTCATTTTTTTTAAGCCATCGAATTCATTCCTTGTCAATCTGGACCATTTGCTGTTCATGCTTCAGTTCCTTTACAGCACTTAGGTGACGCTGGCTGTTTTTCTTTCAAAATAGTTGTTCCATTATTTTAGTAAAATTATTCAGGCCATAGCTTTCAGGGACTAAAGCTGTCTGATTTACCTTCCCCGAGTGGCCTGTTTCAGGATTGAGGCCTGTCTCTTAGGAACAGGGACAAACAGGGACTATTTATCTTATTGCTCCAGAGCTGAAGGTAAATCTCTTTCCCAGTGGAGGAATTTGCTGCTGAAAAACAGTCCCAAGCACTCCATGGCAAGAATTGCCTAAATCAAGCTAGAGAACACTCACCTAATATGGTATAGGGTTTAGAAAAGAGTATGATAAATCGTGACTTCTTATGTTTAATTTTAGGACTTGAATTTCTCCATACATGCTGCAAACAACCAGTGAATTTGATCAAGTCAGTCAAGTGACCTGCAAATTCAATGGGGAAAAGAAAGTCCATCCAACCAGATGGGTGGCAGAATTGGCCAGAGAATTCAATCAAGACAGCTCAATCAACAGCAATAATCCCTAAGGGCTTCACTCTATTTTGAATGACATGTAAATTCATCTCTGCTATACTGAATGAAGAAAAGATAATGCGCACCTACCAAATGACAATCTTTGAAGCATTTATTAAACCCTTAAAATGTTTGAGATACCAAGCTAAGCATTGGAGATACAAAGAAAGGCAAATTATGAACTCTCCCCTGAAGAAGTTCACATGCTAATAGGACAGATAACATCAAGAAAATTGCACATACAAGATATATACAATACAAATGAAAGGAGGAGGTACTGACAGGGCGTGGGGAAAGGGATGGAAGACCAGGAAAAGATTCCTATAGAGGATAGGATTTGAGATGAGTCTTGAAGGACATCAGGAAAGCTAAGAGGCTTTAGAAGGGAGAGCATTCCAGGCATCAGGAAAAGCTACTGTACAGCCATGATGTTGGGAAATGGAGTGTTGTGTATGAGGAAAAGCAAAAAGATATGATGTGGGGGCATCTAGGTGGTGCAGTGAATAGAGCACTAGCCCTGGATTCAGGAAGACCTGAGTTCAAATCCAGCCTCAGACACCTAACACTTATTAGCTGTGTGACCCTGGGCAAATCACTTAACCCCAATTGCCTCACCAACCCCCCCAAAAAAGATATGATGTGAACAACATTCATTGTTGTTGTTGTTATTATTACATTATATTAGCATATAAGTTCTGCCCTTTCACACTATGCACACCAGGCATATGCCTTCTGAAGACAAAAGAATTAGGAACAACTGCCTTAATTTTCAAAAAACTTTTTTTAGACCTCTACAAAAAAAAAAAAAAACACCTCTACAAAAGTCACACTCTGTTACATTATCAAATGAAATTTAGGATTTTTAAAGACTCTACAAGCAAAGTTGTCAACTCTGGCAGCATCTACCAAGCTGGAAAGTCTTCAAGTCTGGGAACGGTGATGTTCTATATTCCTGTCATCCAAGTGTTAGCCTAGCTATAAGTGGAAGAGGCCCATTGCCAGATTTTCAGAGAATAAGAAATATTTCCACACAACCAACCCCCTCACAGAAAAAAAATCTACTGAGCTATAGAATAGTTGTGACTTATCAACATAAGTTGATAAAAGTAGACTCAAAATGATGACTTAATCAAGTATTCTTTAAGCACTATGTGACAGGCACTGTCCTTGGTGCTGGAGATATAAGTACAGAGCTTACGTTCTAATGGGGAAGATAGCAAGTGTCTATAAATAAATATAGCATAAATATAAAGTGAATAAACACAAACATATACAAAGTAGTTCATTGCAAGGTAGTTTGGGAGGGAGGCAGTTGAAAGGATTAGCAAAGACTTAATGTAGAAGATGGTGTGTGTGAGCTTAAGTCCCAAATCCTTGGAGTTTGAAGTAATTCAAAGCAGCTTTCCTCTCCTCTCCTACTCTGTTCTATGTAATATTCAGTGTTTTCATGAGGCAGAATCCCTCTGATGCATCAGCTTGGCTTCTTCATATTTCCTGCCATTGCTGGTTTTTTTCTTCTAGAAGAAGCAGTTTCTAATGAGATTCTACATAATCTCAGAGATTTAAATCTGCTCAGTGACTTGGAAGCCTAACAAGACTAATGGTTAAAGCTGACTGGTGAGTCCAATTGTGATACATATTAACTTCCTAAGAGTGCTAAGTAAGTGGGTTTTGCACCAGCTGATGCTCCTGGGTGGTATGGTATGTTGGCTCATAGCCAGGACTTTCTGAAATGTACTCCTGTTACAAATCAGTCACTCAGCCATCAACATTTGTCAAGAGCTCCAAATAGACAGAGGCTCTAATAAAGGGTATGAAGGGAAGAGGAGAAATAATTCCTGCTCTGAAGGAGCTTTCTGAGTGGCACCCTGACCTAGGGGATAGAGGGTTTGCCTTGGAGTCAGGAAAATCTGGATTCAATCCCTAATTCTAACACAAATTAGCAGTGTGATCATAGGCAAGTCACTTAACTCTTTGGTGCTTGGAGATCAACTCTCTAAAACTCTTGAGTTTGAGATAAGTTGCCTTGATGCAATCAGTTTCCATGCTAGAAGTTACCCATGCCAGTGAAATCACAGGTATAGCACAAGGAAAGAGAAGGGAAGTAAAAGAAAGAGCTTGCTCTCTCAATCAATTAATTCTTCTTTTCAGAGATCTCCTACCCATGTGCAATATTTCCTTGGCCTTTTCTGTCACATTCTTTCTCCTGACTTTTTGGAACATACCAAATCAGAACCTGTGTCTGTTGTTGGGAATTCAATCTCTATGATCTCATTTTCCTCTCTAATGACTTCATTTCAAAGACACCTTGACATTCCTTCACAATTTCAAGTGTCATTTCATGTGATAAGAGACAACACAGTGGGGCCAGCCTTAGAGTTAGGAAGACCCAGCCCTATACCTGACACTTGTAACAGTGCCCCATGCAAGCTTCTACCTGGGAGCTTTTCCTACAAAGGTGAAGTCACTATTCTGGACAAAGCAAAATTAAACAACAATAAAAAATCATGGTATGAATGATGTGATTCTATCTGACTAGATCAGTGTCACAAGTTGCTAACATGTCTCCCTACCTCAGTTATTTTTCAGAGGAACTATTTTTCATAGTTTCATAGCTGTTATGATCAGGTATCACTATAAAGGGCAAAATTTGTCTTTCTGTCTACCCAAATGGAAAAAGAAATAGCTATCTCCCTCCTGCCCCAGCCAGGCTATTTTCCTTCCACTGGGTTGGTTTAGGGACTTAACTTTCCCTTTGGTCACTTCCTTTTCCACCCCTGCCTCTGCATGTTGGCAGCTAGATATTCCTTGTCTAACTTACATTTAAAGTGACTTGGTTAGAGTTAACAATAAGCTTGTGGTTTTAGCCTAAGAACAAAGACCTAAATCCACGTAGATCCTTTTCTCTGCAATTTCAGGGAGCTTAAGAAAAGAGATTATTAATAAAATAATCACAGCTCAGTGCTCCTAGATCAAAATTGAGGTTTGATCATTAGGACAGGCTTGGTCCTCTGACCTATTTAAATTCTTAGATATTGAAGCCTAACATTGGTGTGCCCCAACGTGCCCTCACTACATGCAATTAAAGACATGCATGACTTAAAAGCAATGAAGATCAGTCTTGTCTATCTTGATGAAGCCAGCTTTTAAGTATAAATGAAAATTCCAAATGAACAACTTAAAAGAAACAGAGAAATTTCCATTCAAATATTTGCCCTTTTAGATTGACGGGGAGGGAGGGGGGCAAAAAAGGCATTTCTCCTGCTGCTTAAAATCTCAGGATTAAACATTTCCATGGACTTTCAGTAGAATTCTTTCAATGAGTGGCATGGTGAGCCAGAAGAAGCTACGGCTACTCAATGCTCACTGACAGTCTCTATTAATTGTTCCCCATGGCTGCTGCTCTCTTTAGGGTCTGCATCTCTTACTTCTTTCTCTATTGTATGCCATTGACAGAAGAGAGGTCCTATGATTTTTTCTTCAGAAACAATGGTTCTACATCCACAGCAGTTACATGGCAGCCAAACCTCTATAGGTAATCACCAAGAGGTGCACTAGTCATAAGGAAACAACAAATTCCTTCTTTTTACAAAATGTCTTTTCTAAGTTGTAGTGTAAATAGAAAGGACAGATGGGCAGGGTAGGCAATGGCTACTTCCACATTTCATATCAAAAATGGTGCCATGTAAGCCAGTTAGCTTCAAACCTCCCCTCTTACCACCAGTTTCAAAGGTTACCAATGGCTTCCCCAACAAGATAGTTAGTACTCAGCATATGCTTCCCCATTCCATCCTTTAGTTAGTGGCTAGAACTTATTTCTACCAGGTCTTGTGAAAGCGGACAGCCAGTATCAAGAAATCAACCAAAAAATATTTATTAATGGGAAATCAGACAAAAATAAAATGGTCCCTGCCTTCAAGGAGAAAAAAACAAAATGAATACACATAAATATATTCAAAATGTATACAAAATAATTAATTCCAGGGTAGAATATGGTAGGGGTTGGGGGGGCAGGGGGGTGAGGAAAGGTCTCTTTAAGACATGGCACTTGAACTGAATCTTGAAGTAATCTAGAAAAAGGAAGGGGAAGGAGAAAGGAATAAGCATTTATTGATAGCCTACTGTGTATCAGGCACTCTGTTAAATGCTTTGCACATAATTAGGTCATTTGATCCCAACAATAGCCCTATGAGTTAGGTGCTATTATCCTCATTTTTTACAGTTGAGGAAACTGAGGCAGCCACTGCCTAAGTAACTGACCCAAAGTCACAGAGCTAGTGTCTGAGGTCACATCTGAACTCAGCACTTTCTGCCAGAACCTAGCACTCTAACCACTACAGCACCTAGCTACATTGGGAATCAGGAATCTGAATTCTGACCAGTTCAGCTGCACTTATTTTATGCTCCAAGGAACCCAACAAAAGTGAAAACTAGAGGCAAATAATGAAAATATGTAATCAATGCACAGGGAGCTCTTTACAATAGTAGAGTGAACAAGACAAGTGAAGCACCTCTCATTTTTTTTTCCTCTGCTGCACATTGAGCATTATCTACTTGAAAGTGAAAATGAAGTTGGCAATAAAATCATGCACATGCTAGACATCATGAAAGATGAAATGGGAATGTTGGGGATCGACTATATGTGCACATGCATAGTACACAGCAGTCAATCAAAAGCAGTAAGCATAGCTAACTAACAAAGCAAAGCTACCTAGCTGCAATAATAACAGGCTTACATATAAAATGCAACTTATCAATAAGCAAGAGCATATATGCAAAACAATGAACGCTGCTATAAGATGAACAAAGCACAAAACAGTCAAATAAATGTAACAGTAAAATAAAGCAAGCATTCTTAATATTCAGCAATTCACGTGTATATCAGTAGACATATGCAGTTAGATGCAAGGTACTTTTCACATGAGCAATCTTTAGTATGGTCTCCTAGAGACTCTATCTTCAGGTTTCCCTGTAACATAATTTAGCCTAGTGACTACTCTAACAGGCCTAGTTCTGTCACTGCTCTCTCTGCTCCTGTAGCAGAGCTAATAGTCAGTATGGGCTAACCATCAGAATCCTTATAGATTTCTGTGTCTCTATCTGAACTGGCATCCATTCCAGGGTAACTGTAAGTAGTTTTGAGCTCTCTGGATTTAATCTACACCCTAGCAGTCTCTGTAGCATGAAAAGTGGTTAACTCTGGGTTCAGTTCTCCTGCCCTGGAATAACCACATACAGTTTCCTTCACTGGATGCATCACTTTCAGTGCTAATAACTGGGTCTTTGTACAACTGGTGGGCAGTCTCTTTTTCTCAGCCTTTTCTTAGTCAAGTGTCTATCAGTTCTCTCCACCTACCCACTGGAAAGTCCATCTGGGACTATTGTAAACAGGCAAGTTGCCAAGTCTCTCAAATATGTCATGTTTCCATCGGTCAGCTAATCTGTCGAATCCCTTGAATGATGAAGGCAGATTTATCTTTGTCTTCCACAGATATAGGAATCTGGTAACATCTACCACATAAGACTAAAAATGAAAACCACTGGCTGCCTAGCAGACAATCCAGGGAATTTTGCAGCCATGACATCTTATGCTGGTGCTTTGGTTCAAAGTTTGGTAATCAACACACATCTGTATCTTGCCATTTTTTTTGGCACCATGGGACATTTGAGGCATGAAGGCTACTGAATTCTGTGATGATGTCATTAACCAGCATATCACTGCAATAATTTATGAGATCCTCTATTATAGACAGAGGAAGCCTCCTAAATCTTTCTCTGAATGGTCTAGAATTAGTGAGCTATATTCTGTGTTGTACCTCAAGCACAGAAGGCAAATAGTTAGGGCTCCTGTGACATTCACTGGAACATCTTGCCTCTATCCTATTGGAAGCCTCTTGTCCCTTGCAGTATTCCTGCTAGAATTTTGAAAAGATTAAAATTAGTTCCAATCAGTACTGACACCACAGTGAATGTTGGAAGGTCAGGACATACTAGAGCCAGTGTCTACTTTTCTGTTTACAAAAACAACTTCCTCGGGGAATTTTACTCTCACCAGGATTTATCCCCCATATGGATAGTCTTTATCATTCAAACACCAAGTACAAACCCTGTCATAGACTTTAAAGATATTTTACCCAAATATCTCTCATAAGATTAGAAAATGAGGGTACTTTGAGATCAACTGTCCAGGACAGCATTACAGTCGACATTCTCAATTTTTACCAGTACCTCTGTGCAAAGTCCTTTGAGTCCAGGTGGAATAAACCTATAGGGAATTGAAGATGGTCAATGTGACTGTCCTGGGGAGCCCAGGGTAACATCCTTCCCTGGTCCTGTTATGGGAATATGATGGGACCCCGAGAAACCTAAAGATCACAACTTCCAAGACCAAGGGGAAAGCAGCTCCCACCTCAGGCATCAGTTGTGGCAGGACATGATCCCAGTGTGCTGATAAGCATCCTAAGATTTGCAAGAGGATATGCAGGATGTGGATGAATGTTGCATATACTACTAATACCCTGTTTTCAAATATCCCCTCTTAGTTATCCAGCCCCAGTCTTTGCATTTCCTCTTGCTTTGTAACTCTCTTCCCTTTCTTTGTTTTGTAAAGATAGAAAAGACCAGTCTTCTATTACTCCAGTGGGACAGTCAACAAGGTGATCTGTTCCCCAGCCATATATTCCTCTCCTAATAAATCTATTTTTATTTTACGAGATTTGTGATGAGCCTCCAATTCTTTGGGTAAGCCAACCCCCCAGTCCAGGTCGCAAGTCCCCCCCAAACATTTCTGGTGCCAAAACCCAGGAGAAGTCATCAAACAGATAAAAAGGGTGCTGCTCATTTGACTCTTGGATTCCCTGGGTGAGGTATGCACTGTGTTTCCTCTCTCAGGAGCCTCAGTAGCATTGGGCAGGCCCCCAAGGTCTGAGGTCAGAATAGCCAGGCTACTTCCGGATCCTTGTTTCTCTATAGTCAGGAGATGTCCTGACTTTAAAAAAAAATGCTCCTCTGGTTTTCGTTGGCACCCACTTGGACACAAGTGCATATGTCTTTCTCAATGCAATCTAGCCCAACTCACCATGAAGGGTCAAGGAGAGAGCATTCCGTGTGACCCACACACACACCCCCCTCAGGTGTATCCTTAAAATTGGGGGAAAATGGACTTAGGTGAAAAAGAAATAAATGATTTTCTATTTTAACACCAAATGGGCATTATTTGTAGGAGAGAGGAGAAGGTAGATGGCCCTCCTGATTAGCCCCTACCACACCCCAGAGTGGGCTAGGCAGAAAGAAGTAACATCTCACTGCTATTCCTTTTCTTTTTGTCTTTTCTTTTTCTTTTCCTTTTTCTTTTTCTTTTTCTTTTTTTCGGTGGGGCAATGAGGGTTAAATGACTTGCCCAAGGTCACACAGCTAGTAAGTGTCAAGTGTCTGATGCCGGATTTGAACTCAGGTCCTCCTGAATCCAAGGCAGGTCCTCTATCCACTGTGCCACCTAGCCACCCCCACTTGTTGTCTTTTGTGCATTTATGTGTCTGTCAAATGTTTTAATTGTGTATACAATCTACAGAAAATTTTGGTTGAGACTGATAAAGCTGATTCTAAACCAGTTGCCTTCCCAAGGTGTGGCCAGGCTCTGAAGAAGGGGAAAAGGCAGTCTCTGACTTCTGAATATCTTTACCTTGTGAACTACTCAGAGTTTGAATTTGGCATCGTAATGTAAATTCTCTGCTAAGCATTCATAGCCTTAGATGAACATGGTAACAGCTGTTTTGTTTTGTTTTTTTTAATACTGCCACTTTTGAAATCTTTTGTATTGAAATAGTTTAAAATCAGGAATTATTTGTAATGTGTAAGAGTTGCAAAGAAAAAAAAAATTTTTAAGGTCTCTAACCACTGAACACACTTCCCCTAAGAACAGCTTTTATTTAACTCTGGTAAATGGGCCACACCCTGTCAGCTCTGCTAAGACCTGCTGGCCACAAAAGCCTTGGCAAAAAAGCTTCTGGGGGGAAAAAAAGGTGGCTAACTCATTATCTGGTAAGTTTCTAAGGTACGGGAGAAAGAGTAAAGTAATTTTAAACATAGCTGGGAAATTCACCATGTTATCAAATGTACTATGTGAATTTATGGATTAAAGCCTTTTTCTTTTAAGGTGCTAAAAGTATTAGTTCTTAGAAAGTTAAAATGTACCATTTACTATCTCATAAGGCATAATGATAGATGTTCAGTGTAAAGTATAGAGCAAAAGCACAATACAACTGAATTAATGAGTAGGATATGGTGGACTTGAGTCAGTTCAGACTCTGAGGCTGGGGTCTGGAAAGTTCCCAGCCCTCAGTCCCTGTTATTGTTAGACCATTCTGTCTATATTCCATCCCGTTGCTAAAATACACCTCTTCTCCCCACCTTGTTCTGAGGCCAAGCATGAGAGTTGTCTCCTGTTAACGCAGACCCACCCTGATACTACCTCTCCCTTTTTGCATTCCTATGCCCTAGCTCCTGGTACCATCTCTCCCTTCTTCCCCCTTGCCCCCGCCTTACACGGGTGGAGTGATTTCACCCTTTCCCCCTCTCCTTCCCTCCAGCTCTGGAACCCACCTGAGCATGACTCCATAGCATGATCACACAATGAACACGCATTCTGGGTGAGACAGAATTGGATGTTAGATTGTGAGCTCACCCTGTGCATGAGGGGACTGCCCCCTCAAACTTCCATAAAAAACCCAACTCATGAGCTCATCAGCACATTCCTCATCTCTTGCATGGGGTCTCCCATTCTCATGAGAATGATATAAATCTCTCCCTGCTTGACTTGGTCGTCTCCTTGAATTATTTGGATAAACTGAGGCAATTGTCCCATAAAATTAAGAACACCTGATTGTAATTAATTGGTTTTGCTTCAAGTTTTAAAAATTCCTATTGTTGTTTTAAGGTACTATGTTTCTAAGTTTTCTTATAGTGTATAATTTGGTTACTGTTACAAAGGGAATGAATGCATTAGGAAGCTGTTGGTCTGCTGACCATGTGCTCTGAAGTACTATGATTAAGAACTTATACTGTTAACTAAGCTATCTGGAGGTAGATAGATAGGGGTTGTTGTTGCTATTGTTGTTGTTGTTGGGTTTTTTCCTTTTTTCTTTCATTCTGTTTTGTTTTGCGGGGCAATGAGGGTTAAGTGACTTGCCCAGGGTCACACAGCTAGTAAGTGTGAAGTGTCTGAGGCCAGATTTGAACTCAGTCTCCTGAATCCAGGGCCAGTGCTTTATCCACTGTGCCACCTCGATGCCCCCCTTAGATAGTTTTTAAAAAGGGAAACAGTCTTTTTCTCTCTCCCTCTTTTCCTTCGTGATGGCTGACTACAACAGTATGGCGGGGGGGGGGGGGGGAGATGAATCCAGATAATTTTACATGGTAAAAAGCAAGTAGGAAGACAATTGTACCCTGTTTGCACAGTGCAAAAAGTTTGGAAACTTTTGAGGAAAAAAAAGAGTGTACTGTCACTTAAAGTGCTTCCCTGCAATTTTCTAGGAAGAACCAAAGATAATTAAGTTTGATTGGAAGATCTAGTTGGATATTTACAGTCTTGATAACTAAAATACTGGTCAATTTTAAAGTCACTTTTAAATTCGTGTATGTGTGTGTTAAAATTAGAAACAACTGTAAATTATATGACTCGTACCTGTTTTTGTTATGGGTTACGTTAATTGTCTTGTTTCCTCTAAGACAAAGAGGAAAGCACTGGAAGAATTTTGGAAATGGAGTAAATTATTATTATTAAGTTGGTAATTTATTGTATAGGAAAAGACACAGAAAAAGACCTTCCAGACTCCCCTTAATTTGTACACTTGCCAGAAAAGAGCTTGTTATGGGTTGTGAAATTCCTAGACAAGGAATGGTCTTACTGAGAATTTATAAAGTTGCTTATTATGTAAAATTAATTTCTAATGATTGATCTTTACAGCAGGATAAGTTTAAACTCTAGAAGAAGGGAAGAAAAAGCAAGTGAAAGATGTTATGTGAAACCTCTTACGTGTGTATGTCTACTGGTAAATGTTTTTGCTCATTGCAACTCCATGAGAATAGAGATTTGCTATTTAAGATAAAACATTTTGGGACTGTAACTGATATTGTTTTGAGTTTTGAATTAAGGTATAGTTGTCAGAATCATTAAGTCAGTAATCCACCACTTGAGAGAATGCCACAAATCAATACCACAAGAGGGAATGTGCTGCTTACAGGTGAAGATATCTGGGAAAAAGCAGAGAGGACGATCTTGGTCTCATCTAAGGTAGGATCCTGGCTCAGCTTCCCCAAAGTGTTCCTGCTGAACAGGAAATGTTTCCCACCTGGCTATTCCTGAATCAATCTGGCTATTACTGCATGACTGTTGGTCGCTTGTGACTCTTACCTAAAATCGAACAGAGCTATGGATGTTTTATCCTGGCCATTATAATCATGTCCCTGCTTTTTCTTTTATAGCAGATGTCTATAATCAGAGCAAGTAGTCAGTAGAAGAAATGAGTACAGTGCAAGTATGTAAGATCTTACTGTTTTCAGTCTAAATGGGTAGTCATTCAATATACCAAACAACTAGGTACATTAATACTCAGGTTTGCCATCTGCCTGCTAATGCTTACATGGTATTATGATAAAGGCTAAATTAACTGGGTTATCTTTTCAGTTTAGAAGACATGGAGATTCCTCCCCATTGCAAACACATTTTGATGAGAGGGAGGATGGTAACTAGGAGGATTGATTTATGTTATAAAGATAGTTATGCATTTTGTTTTCCATTTGTAATGAAAGAGGACTATTGACCTCAAAGAATTCTCCCAGAAAGGAGATTCTGGACCTACTTGAGCACATAAATCTGTCCAGTCAGGTCTCTGTTATGCCCTGCCAAGGGCACCAAGCTATCAACTCCATAGCATAGGGGAATCACAGGGCAGACCTTGCTGCTAGATCAGTTGGTCCATTCACCTGTCCACTCTAGCCCTGGCCCCCTTGTACCCTACTGTGCCCCAAAGTATCTCCCCTTCCTATACCAAGGAGGAGACAAAGGCTAAAATTCAAGGTTTTGTTCCTGAGGAAACAGGATGGTGGCACTCTCTGGTTTGTGCTTTCCCTCCCTCCCCCCCACTCCCAATATGACTTGGACATTTGCAATGGACCTCCACAATTCCACTCACCTGGGCAGGGAAGTTCTAACCACTTTAGTCAAGTCTCTCTTTAAGAGTAAGGACAGGCCAGAAGCGCAGGGAAGGGGAGTCGCTGCGGTTTCCTGCTTCAACAGTGCTTGAACGGAACCCGCTGCTCGATTCCCGGCCAGAGCCGCCCTTAGCCACCTCTCCACCTTCACCTCCACTAACCAACACTTCTCCGTCCTACCGTAGGAGCAGCAGCCGGTTGCCTCAGCCGGCCGGCCATCGCCGCCACCACCCCAGCCTCAGCCGCTGCGCAGCCGCCTCCTCGTCTAAGCCGCCTCCACCATCTCCGCCGCCATGACGACCTCGTCTCCCTCTCAGGTGCGACAGAACTACCACCAGGACTCTGAGGCTGCCATCAACCGGCAGATCAACCTGGAGCTCCACGCCTCCTTTGTCTACCTGTCTATGTCTTACTACTTCGACCGAGATGACATGGCCCTGAAGAACTTTGCCAGGCATTTCCTGCACCAGTCCCACGAGGAGCGGGAGCACGCTGAGAAGCTGATGAAGCTGCAGAACCAGCGCGGTGGCCGCATCTTCCTGCAGGACATCAAGAAACCAGACCGCGATGACTGGGAGAGCGGACTGAACGCAATGGAGTGTGCTCTGCACTTGGAAAAAAATGTCAATCAGTCTTTACTGGAATTGCACAAGCTGGCAACTGACAAAAATGACCCCCATTTATGTGATTTCATCGAAACCCACTACCTGGACGAACAGGTAAAGTCCATCAAACAACTGGGTGATCACGTAACCAACCTGCGCAAAATGGGGGCCCCCAATTCTGGTATGGCGGAATATCTTTTTGACAAGCACACCCTTGGAGACAGTGACAACGAGAGCTAAGCCACACACCTGGCTTCCCCCACACCTGGGAACTGTGGGCGCCACTCCTGTCTTTCAGTGCATGCATATTTTGGTTATCTGACCTTTTCATAATCTGTACCAAAAAACTACCACCATTTACATCCCAATAAAGTGACTTGGTACTGATGAAAAAAAAAAGAGTAAGGACAAATGATGGAAAAAGCTGTGTTATATGATTGTAGTGGAATGGACTTGTGCTACAGGAAATGACAAACAGGATGATCCCCGAAAAACCTTGAAAGACTAATGAACATCGATGTATGGTGAAGTGAGCAGAGCTGAGAGGACATTGTGCGTAGTGACAGCAGTATTGTTCAATGAGCAATTGTGAATGACTTAGCTACTCTCAGCAGTACAATGATCCAGGACAATCCCAAGGAACTAATGAGGAAGCATACTATGCACTGCTATAGAAAGAACTGATAAAAAGAACACTTGTGGATTGTACATATATAACCTGATTGTGATCTTGTGGAGGGGGGAGGAAAGGGAGGGAGGGAGAAAAATTTGGAACTCTAAATCTTATGAAAATGAACATTGAAAACTATCCTTACATGTAAATGGAAAATAAAATGAATGTTTGTTGAGAAAAAAAAAAAAAGAGTAAGGGCACCATCCAAAATGTCTGCAAGTCCTATGTCCTCTGCACCCAAACTAATACCTCCAGGACCTTCAAACCTTCACCTCCCCTTACGCTAATCAAAAGATGAGTGGAATTACCAAAGGAAGACCAGCAGATAGATTTTACTCACTTACCACATTGTTTTGGTTTTTTTGTTTTTTGTTTTCTTTTTTATTGCAGGGCAGTGAGGGTTAAGTGACTTGCCCAGGGTCACACAGCTAGTGTCAAGTTTCTGAGGCTGGATTTGAACTCAGGTTCTCCTGAATCCAAAGCCAGTGCTTTATACTCTGCACCACCTAGCTGCCCCTCACTTACCACTTTGTAAAAGGTATAGAGTACTTTTAGTCTTTGTAGATCTTTACTGGATGGGTAGAAGTCTTTCCCAGCAAAACAGAAAAAGGGCAGGATATAACAAAAACCCTTCTCAAGTAATAACTCCTAGGTTTGGCCTTTCCAAATCACTCCAGAGTGATAATGATCCTGCCTTCATCTCTGAGATTACTCAGATTGATGTAGGAGGCAAAAAGGTGTTAATAGAAAAACCTAAGACCTAAGCTCTAAAAGGGAGTCAGACTCCGGTTAATGGATAACTTACAAGTCAGCATACCAGGTTCTTGTACCCACAGAAATCAATGCCCATAACAAGAACAGAGGAAGAGAGGCCATGATGACCTTAGACTAAATGACAAGAGTATAGAAATTCTGATGAAAAGTGGAGATATTTTGAAACTAGCTGTGGGAATCAGAAAGAGACATGTGCAAAAAAGGCCAAATTTGTCCCCAGATCTACCTTATGACATGTAAACCCCCAAAACACACCTCCAATGAAAAAGGTACCCACCTCGGGGGTTGGCTTAGGACCCCAGGAACTCCAAATTAGGATAAGCCCTCCCCTGAAACACCCCTAGGTGGAGAATATTATAATGAGTAGAACAGGCCCTCCCCTGTATCTCCCTAAGGTGGAGATTATTATAATGAAACTGATAATCAATTTATCTATACTATAAATATAACTGTCTTTCCTTTCACTATTTGAGAGAGATACCTTTCCACTATTCTGGTTCTCTCCCTGTGGTCACTCACAGTATTACAATAAAACTTAGGAAACTGAGTCACTGAGTCTTGTAATTCTTTTGGGATGACTCATGATCAATTTGACCTCAAATTCCATCCCACATCAAGATGATTGACCCTTACCAAACTCTGTGAGGAAGCAAAGATTTGATTGGGTCTTTGCACTCACCTGAATTAGAATGGCTCAAATCAAACCCTTCCTAAACCTTTACCAGAGGATTGCCAGGAACCTCTACACCCAGACCAGCCAGGGGACCTACTGTTTCTGAAAACTTGGAAAACGAAGGGACAGAAGCAACTAATGCCTCTATGGAAGGGTCCCCATTGAGTCATCCTATCAACACCCACAGCTGTAAAGCTTAAGTGGCAGAATACATGGACTCGTGTTTCTCGAATTAAACTCTTTGTTTCCTCAGAATCAAACAGTAGGAAAAAGAAGGACATACATTCCTGTGAACTGGTGGAGGATCTCCAAGTTTCTCTTCTGCTGACAGACAGCCTGGAATGAGTGTTCCTTCTCCTTTGTACCCTCATTTTTACTTTTGACCCTTCTGCTCCTTGGGCCTTTTATTCCTTATACTTTTGAATTGTGTACTTTCTGCTACCTGGAATGATAATGCCCTGATTCAATTAGGAGAAGCAGTAACTAAGGCAGGCCCTTTTGACTGCTGAGCATGTAGAAACATCCATAGAGTTAAGAGAACTCTCTGGGCCCCTAGCTCATGCCTTCAGACCATATCATCTACCTGTACTTTCAGTGAAACACCCTATTACAAGCAGGCCTCAGACCTTCTCCTGCAACAATTCTTCTGAATGGGGGACTAATGTCACTTGATAAGGTCAACCAAGCCATCTATCTGTGCTCCTCCAGGATATACAACACTCCTGGAATATCAGGCAGGGATACCATTCTTTGTGCCAGGATGGGCCCCTGAGGAAGCTTTTATGTCCGTGGTCCTAACCACTTCTTGCCTCAGCCCCTATATCAATTATGTTTACTGTATGGATGGGATAGGTGGACTTGAGTCAGTTTAGATTCTGAGGATGGGGTCTGGAAAGTATCCAGCCCCCAGTCCCCGTTATAGTCAGATTATTCTGTTCATGTTTTATTCCATTGCTAACAATAGATATCATGTATTTTGCCTTACTGAACCTGATGTACCCTGGTACCCCTCCCCCGCCCTTGCCTACATTCCAAACCCCCAGTTCTTGTTATGTGTTAGTTATGCCATTGCTATGACCAGGCAGGAGATGTCTCCTGTTAGTACAGATACACCCAGATCTTACCTCTCCCTTTTACATTCCTAAGTCCTAACTCCCCCCTGGTACCAGCTCCTGGTACCATCACTCCCTTCTTCTACCTTCCCCTCCTTATGCCGGTAGAGTGGTTTGGAGTGGTTTCACCCTTTCCCCCTCCCCTTTCCCCTAGCTCTCGGATATACCTGAGCATGCATCATATCCTGATCACGAGCTGAACATGCACCCTGGGTGAGACAGGATTGGATGTTAGATTGAGAGCTCACCCTGTGCACGAGGGCGCCCCCCCCCCTCAAAATCTCTATAAAAACCCAAAGCATGACCCCCTTATTACAGATCTCATCTCTGGCATAAGGTCACCTGTTCTCATGAGAATGTAATAAATCTGCGTCTGCTTGACTTGGTGGTCTCCTTGAGTTATTTGAGTAAACTGAGGCAATTTTGTCCCAAAACGGTGTACCTTGGGTTTTATAGATCCCCAAGTGTTCCCATATCAAAGCCCTTTTGAGGGAAGGAATAGGGCAGAAAGGAGGTCTTGGGATAATTTCCTGTGATGGATCTGTAAAACTGTGGCCCTTTCCATTCCTTTGGAGGGATACCTAGAACAGGAGGCAATCTTGACTAATATGACCTTAGCAATTGAAAATATTTCTAATGAAACTGCTTTAGGCCTTGAGGACCCCCAAGAGTGCCTAGATTCTTTGGCCAATGTAGTAATGGACAATAGGATAGCCTTAGACTGTTTATTTGCTGCCTGAGGTGGGGTGTGCAAGGCCCAGAATATTGTTAAGGGCTAAAATTCTAGCTAAACTGTCTAAAATATCTAATGAGTGGTCGCCAATAAATTATAAGCTTTAGCAAGAGTTAGACTTTTAAGCATTTATTAAGGAGAATAAGAATTTGGTAAAGAGAGAGAAAAAGGCCTAGATTCCTATCTATTAAAGGGAGAGCATATTTCTAGCTCCGCTCTCCACCAGAGTCCAAAGGAAAGAGAGCCCGAGACAGAGCGCCAGTCTCTTCCTTCTTCCTCCCACTACCCAACGTCACTTCCTGATGCCAAAGAAAAGACTCCTGGTCTTGCCCTCAAAGACCTTCGCTTCATGGGTGGAACTCTTCTACAGTAAGTCTCCAGCAGGTGGTGTCATTCCAATCGTTACAATATGTTGCTGCATGGATATCATGGCAGACACTCAGCCCATTGTTCTCTAGCTCTCCATCCTGAACTTCATGGTTGTTTTCATACCTATAATTTTTTGGGGGGCGGGGCAATGAGGGTTAAGTGACTTTCCCAGGGTCACACAGCTAGTAAGTGTCAAGTATCTGAGGCCAGATTTAGAGTCAGGTCCTCCTGAATCCAGGGCTGCTGCTTTACCCACTGTGCCATCTAGCTTCCCCCCTTCCCTTTCTTTGTTTTGTAAATATACAAAAAACCAGTCTTCTCTTACTCCAGTGGGATAGTCACCAATGTGATCTGCTCCCCAGCTATCTATTCCTCCCCTAAGAAATCTACTTTTATTTTACAAAATTTGTGATAAGCCTCCAATTCTTTGGGTGATCTGGCCCCCCCAACCACGTCACAAGTCCCCCCCCCCCAAACAGTCCTCCTGCAGTTTCCCAAAGCAGGATCAGAAGATTTTTTTTAACCTCTTCATGATCAAAGGTTATATTCTCTTTGCCAGTACAGCCTATGTAAATATCTGCATCTAATCCAAAATTATAACAAAAAGGTCACCAACTTCACTCTCTCCTCCAGAGCCATCTGGGTCCAGTGGCAAGATATACATCAAGATGACTGGAGATGGCCCTGGATGTTTAAGGCAATTGGAGTGAAGTGACTTGCCCAGGGTCACACAGCTAGTGAGTTTCTGAAGTGAAATTGAACTCAGGTTCTCTTGACTCCAGGACCAGTGCTCTATCCACTGCACCATCTAGCTGTTCCCTAGACTATCAGATAAGAGATGGTGCAATGACCAAACTCACTCTCCTTGGAGAGGTAGAAGGTCAAGGAAAAAGAAGGCACAAAAGACTGCTGTAAGACCACCTCCATCAGGTAATCATCAGAGTAACAGATGCACTTTTTGTTATAATTTTGGATTAAATGCCCATCAACTGGGGAATGGCTAAACAAGCTGTGGTATATGATGGTGATGGAATATTATTGTGCTATAAGAAATGACAGGGAGGATGACTCCAGATAAGCCTGAAAAGACTTGTATGAACTGATGTATAGTGAAGAGAGCAGAACCAAGAGAACATTGTACACAGAAACAGCAATATTGTTTGATAAAGAGCTGTGAATGACTTGACTATTCTCAACAATACAGTGATCCAAGATAATCCCAAAGGATTATTGATGAAATATACTATCTACCTCCAAAGAAGGAACTGATATTGATGGAACAGACTCAAACATGCTATTTTTTGCTCTCATTTTTTTCTTTTAATCAAGTTTTCTTGTACAAAATGACAAATATGGTAATGTTTTACATAATCATACATGTATAATCCATATCTGATTGCTCAGGGAGGGAAGAGGGGAGAGAGGAAATGAGGGATAAAAATTGGAACCCAAAATTATAAATAAAAATGTTTATGACCTTAAAAAAAAAGGAATGCCTCCTTTGATTAGCAGGGTTCTTACTTCTTTAAGCAGTTCCTCATCCTCAGAGGATGAAAAAATCAGAAATTCCTAGGAATAACTTCTTGTTCATTCTTCGGTTATATCTCCATGGTCAAAATCCTCAGGCAGGATTAGAAAATTTTCCTGAGTTATCCTACCTGCCTTAACATGAGTGGCCTTAATTGTCATATTCTTTCAGTCCTTTCACTTTGCTGTCCAATCCTTAAATTGTCCTAATTCTTAAGGTCTGGGTCTATTCCTACAATATTAGGGCAGTTCTTGATAATTTCCTGGAATATAGTGTCTAGACTCTGTTTTTGATCATGGCTTTCAGGTGGTCCAATAATTCTTACGTTATCTCTCCTGAATCTATTTTCCAGGTCAGTTGTCTTTCCAATGAGTTATTTCACATTTTCTTCTATTTTTTTCAATCTTTTGACTCTGCTCGACAGATTCTTGGTGTCTCATGGAGTCATTAGCTTCCATTGCCCAATTCTAATTTTTAAGGCATTATTTTCCTCAGTAAGATTTTGCACCTCCTTTTCCATTTGGCCAATTGTATTTTTTTTTTTAGTGAGGCAATTGGGGTTAAGTGACTTGCCCAGGGTCACACAGCTAGTAAGTGTTAAGTGTCTGAGGCCGGATTTGAACTCAGGTACTCCTGACTCCAGGGCCGGTGTTCTATCTACTGCACCACCTAGCCGCCTGGCCAATTGCATTTTTTAAGGAATTTTTTTCTTCAGTCAATTTTTGTGCTCCCTTTTCCAAGCTGTTGACTCTTTTTTCATAATTTTCTTGTGTAACTCATTTTGTCTTTTTCTTTACCTCTCTCATTTGATTTTTTTTAATGGGGCAATGAGGGTTAAGTGACTTGCCCCAGGGTCACACAGCTAGTAAGTGTCAAGTGTCTGAAGCCAGATTTGAACTCAGGTCCTCCTGAGTCCAGGGCTGGTGCGTTTATCCACTGTGCACCTAGCTGCCCCATGTCATTTTGATTTTTAAAGCCTTTTGGAGCTCTTCCAAGAAGGCCTTTAGTTCTTAAGACCAATTTCATCTTCTCCCTTGAAGCTTCACATGTAGCATTTGAACAGTATGTCTTTCATCTGAGTTTGTGTTTTGGTCCTTCCCTGTCACCATAGAAGCCATCAATGGTAAGGGTCCTTTTCTGTTTCTTACTATATTGTAGCGTATTTTTAATTCTTATAAAGTCGAGGTCTTCTCTGGGGCACAGGGGCCACTGTTTGTAAGCTTCTTGTGCTGGGGGATAGGGGCCTGGTCACTGGCTTTCTGCTCTGAGGCCTCTGGGGCTTATGGATTCCTCACAGCCCTTGACCTGCTCCCTGCCCTGGAATGGCTTGGCCTAGTCACACCTGTCCTGTGGGTGGTTCTCTAGCTGGTAGTTTGCCCTCTCAGCCAGGGCTTGGGGTATCTCACAAAATGGCCTGAGAGCCAGGACCAAGGGGCCTCAGCTACTGATCTGTGCTATAGCCACGGAACCTCCTGCTAACATTGCCCAGACCCCCTCCTTACTATGTTGAGCTGCGCTGCCCTCCCCTTTTGCCCAAGTGGGACAGACCTTTCCTAAAGTCTTGTAAATTATCTCAAGTTGGATGATTGTGTCCCTCTGTCTTTTTGTACATTCTACAATTCCAGAATCTGTTTAGAGGATTGATTTAATGTTGTTTTTGAGGGAAACTCGGGAGAACTCAGGAAATTTCCTGGCTTCTCTCTGCCATCTTGGCTTCACCCATCATCTGGGTCTATTCCTGATATTCAGAGGCCTCTATGCTTTTCAGCTAAGAATGTAAGAGAATACTCATCAAGTATCTTAGCTTTCATGTTTTCTAGAGAGTTATTCATGAGTTCACATTAATACACAAATATTAATGCTTTTTAAATTTTTAATTAATTTGGGGGGGGGGCAGGGCAATGAGGGTTAAGTGACTTGCCCAGGGTCACACATCTAGTAAGTGTCAAGTGTCTGAGGCTGGATTTGAACTCAGGTACTCCTGAATCCAGGGCTGGTGCTTAATCCACTGTGCCACCTAGCTTTCCCCCACAAATATTACTGTTAATAAATGTATAGTATTACAGCAATACTGGCCTGTTAAGTTAACAAACTGTGCTTAACAATACAATATTACAGCAAAAAAAAAAAAAGCATGAATTCAAATCACAAAAACAGAACCAATGACTTTTCCATATATCAACATATAGCAAGTATATATTCAGTAGCATTCGAACTTTCAAGAAATGCACATTATCAATAAATACAGCAATTGTATAAGAGTAGGATGCAGCAAAGCCAGGATAAGCTTGTTATAACTGTCAGCCTGAAAATTTAGTAAAAACACTCAACAAACTTGAGGTCTTTAATCAGGGCAAAGGAATTGCAGGCTCATGATATCACACAGCAAATGCCAAAGTACCCAAGGAGAGGGACTTGGAACAGGGTTTATATGAGTACTAAGACACAGGGATGAGACTGCTTTGGAGGGGTTAAGTATCTCTTAGTTTCAACAGATAAGTTCTTTTGCATAAACAAAATTAAAGTCTATGAAGAAAGATAGGGAGGGAGGAGGTTTGGGGGGTTTACAAAATAATCCGAAACCAGAATGATAATTTCTTGTTAGCCCAGGCAATTCTTTGACTTGGGAACTGAAAACGGTAGGGTCAGGCAGGTTCTCAGTCAATTGTGTTTGTCACACCTCAAAAAAAAAGCAAATAAAAAAAATTTAAATTGCGTTTTTAAAAATTGCAGGATATAACCAAAAAGAAACAAAATTATGGCTCTAAAAATATTCTACTTACTACGAAAAGAAAAATAAAATAAAATGAAGTGAAATAAAATTAAAACAAAAGTGTTTTCCAGAATGGGAAGACAAAATCCCACTTCAGAAATAAACCTAGTCAGAAAGAAATCCCTCAAAAAAAACTTTTCTAATTAAGGTCATTTCCCAGACCTCAGTTGGTCTAACCAATGACTAAGGACTAGGTAAGAATTGAGACCAATGATGGCCTAATTTATGATAAAAAAAAAAGTAACAGTCTGAGAGGGAAAGACCCTCAAGGTTTCTCAGCAGAACAGATAGGCTCAGCAGAGTTCTGATAGGCTCTCTGATGGTGGCTACCACCGAGGCACCACATGAGTACTTATGATCCCTATGAAATCTAACTAAAGAAATATGGGAGGATGAGACATGGGCAGCCAAAACTACTATTTCGGTGAATTAGACAAGATCCAAGAGACTCAAGGTTGGTCTGGTGCAATGCAGGACAAAAGGCATAGCCACAAATTCATTCCTTACTTGATTTCTGGTATCAAGCATTTCTAGCAAGATATTGGTGCCAAGAGTTTCACTGAAATTAGACATGATGTACTCAGGGAAGCTAAAATTCGAGAAGAGGACATCAGCTGCTCAGGTACAAGGTGGTTTCCATGAAACTCCATTTGTATGAGAAGCAGCTCTTCTGAGAAGTGATCTTTGGTCTTACTGTCCCTTTCCTCTCCTATTTTTTAGTTTTTCCATAGAAAGTTGGATTTTTTTTTAATGCTATGGAGGTTATAGGAAGATTTTGGAAGAAAGCATTGAAAGTAACAGAAGCATTGGGAATTCAATTTAATTTGCTTCTACTTCTTAGAATACCAGCTTCCTTCAAAGCATTGCCTCAGGTGCTACTCTGAGGCTTTTCCTGATTTCTCTAGATATAGGCACTCTTTCCCTCTTGAAATCACTTTGTATTATTTTATACATGCTCTGCATTTAATACATACTCTGTATTTAATTACCTGTGAATGTGTATCCTCCCAATAAAATACTAGCTCCTAAATGATAATAATAGATAATACATGCAGAACCTACCATATGCCAGGCACTGTGATAAGCGCTTTACAACTATTATCTCATTTGATCCTAACAACAGCCCTGCAAGGTAGTTGCTATTATTCTCTTTGTTAAGTGACTTGCCCAGCATCACACAGCTAGTAAGTATTTGAGATCAGATTTGAACACAGTGCTTGGGCACTCTGTCTACCGTACTGCCTAAAGAGTAGTGACAATCATTTTATACCATTTGCCTAGCTTTGATTTACCTAATATTGAGTACTATTTACTTAATAAAATACTTGAACAGAGCCAATAGATGTTTCTTAAGGACATATTGTGTACAGAATATTGGGGAAGGTACAGAGTT
This sequence comes from Dromiciops gliroides, assembly GCF_019393635.1. Lineage (NCBI taxonomy): Eukaryota > Metazoa > Chordata > Mammalia > Microbiotheria > Microbiotheriidae > Dromiciops > Dromiciops gliroides. Next base: position 176,314,959 of record NC_057866.1, on the reverse strand, counting down.
GAGACAAAATGTTGAACCCATCTTCACTGAGCTTAGAGACAATTATAGGAGACAAGTGGTATAAGGGTATGTGAGAATGGGTAGTTGTCTCCTCTCAATGTGGATATAACAGTCAGTCATACTCCTCTGACCTGTTTGTAGGACAAAAGGTACTCAGATCCCCTCCTCCCCCTCAGGTTAAGCAAGGTCACATAGTTCAAGGAGCACTGGTCTCAATAATGTCTGCTCCAGAGGTTGTGTCCATATAAGGAAGTATAAGGTCCACTCCTGAGTTATGCCCATACAAGAAAGAGGAGTGGGAATACTGCATTCCGATTAGCTAGTTTTTGAGCATAGATTTTAACCCCTGAGTAATTGGACTAGTGATGAAAAAGGGGAAGGTCCATTCACATTAGGTTACTAGGGTATAAAACAGGGCCTGCAAGCCCCCTTTCTGGGCACCCACTAGCTGCACACTAGGGTGCCTCCTTCTCATGAGAAGAAAATAAAGCCTTTGTCACTTCACTGCTGAGTTCCTGAGAATTATTGAGAAGAGGATGGATTTTTCCCTCACAAGGTAACTAGGTGGCATAGAGGATATAGCACCAGGCCTGGAATGAGAAAGACCTGAGTTCAAATCTGGCCTCAAACATTGACTAGCTGTGTGAGCCTGGGCAAGTCACTTAAGTCTGTTTGCCTCAGTTTCCTCATCTGTAAAAAAGCTGGAAAAGGAAGTAACAAATCACTCCAGTATCTCTGCCAAGAAAATCCCAACTGGGGTCACAAACAGTCAGATACAACAACAGCCTATAAGTAAAATCAATGAAGTTGGGAGGAGTTATTCTGGAGATAAGAAAAGTGACAGAAGATTTAATAATAACAACACACATGTAGACAGTACTTTATAGCCTACAAAATACTTTTTTTTAAACTGTAAACAATGCCATAGGGGTAGATAGTAAGAATTGTATTATCTTCCATTTGCAGATAAGGAAGTTTTAGAGAAGTGAAGTTACGTGCCTAAGGTCATATAAGTAACATCTGAACTCAGTTCTTTTTCCATCTATAGTCATATGTACCAAGTATTTCTTTGAAAATCTTCCATTCCTAGGTATTTGTTATAATAGATCCCTTGACAAAAGGACCCCCACAACCAACAAAAAGCTAGAAATATATATTAAAAAAAAAAAAACAACAAAGTGCTTATACAAAAGTATTCTTTCACACGCTTCCTAACAAGGTAGCCAGATTGGTTTTATGCATTTACAGAGAGTTACCACTTGAGGAGTATGTAAGCCACCAATAATTAAAAAAAAAAAGGAAAAGACAGGAGAGGAGGGAAGGAAGAGGAGGGAAAAGGAGAAAAAGAGGAAAGAAGGAAGGAAAAAAAGGAAGGAAGGAGGAAGAGAGGGAGGGAGGGAGGGAAAGAGGAAGGAAAGAAAGGAGAGAAAGCATCAGCTGTTAAAAGAACACAAATATAGAGGAAAGGTTAATTGAGAATACTATTCTAGATAAAGACTTTTCTTTAGCTGTTGGCACATTACTAAAATTTCACACTATTTCTTCAAGTCTTCAAAGCAAAAAAGACTGAGGAACCATGTGAAATGGCAAGAAAACAAGATTGTATAGTCCAAATAGAGGTCACAATTTCCTTCCTTCCATTCTTGACCATATTTACTTTGTATGCAACGTAAGGGCATATAATTTATGGTATTTTTCATTGTATATTAATATACATTTATTATATTGTATTTTATACATATATTCATATATAAACATATACATATATGTATATAAATAGTTTCAGAGAAATCCCATTTAGGGGGTTCAGCCTATACTAGAGAACAAAGGGCTATACTCCAATATACTACAAATTCAGTGTCTAGGTGCCCATGAAGTAAAAGGTTCTTTCCACCCTCACTGCTCCATGTTTTTTCCCCTCACACTTCTCCTGAATTTACATCTCCAAAGCTGAGTAAGTGACAAGCATTGCCTATTTTTGCTTTGTTTCCCTGGACTAGACACCTACATCAGACTCATGTCTCAGAAAACAAAAATCAATCACAAAGTAGCAGAGTCAGAGATTCAGGAGTACTGGAAGGAGACACATCTAGTCTAATCTTCTCAAGGCACATTTGAGGAAACTGAGCTACAGGGAGGTAAAGAATTTAAGTACTTTCCATAGGAAATATCCGAATGAATGGGAATAAGCTAAAAAAGTCAGGAACCTGATTAGGGAAGGACCATATCAGAGTTCAGTGTTTTGTCTAGTGTCAAGTTTTTGTGCTCTGATTGACTCGGATCTGCTCAGAGGCTCCAGGCTCCAAAACCTCTTTCCTGCTTCCTTTCTTATCAAACACAACTAGTATTAGACACATAGAGCTTTGCCTCAGGGGACTGACACATATGAGGACTCCCAGTCATGCTCACTTCAGTCTGGGCTCAACTCTCTCCTCCAACTTCTCCACCCCTCACCAGTCATCTTAACCCTAGCAATATCTCTGTTCTACTACACTTGCTCTATCAGTGAATCTCCCAACAAAAACCGCCCTTTCATGAGGAGTCCCCCAGCCTTGCTACTTAGCTCCAGGCTTGGACTCTCACCCCCTGGACTTCCCTTTACTCTCCACCCCTCTCCTTTTTGTGTTATCTTCCCTCTTCAACACTTCAAATTCCCTTATGGAATGGACTTCATGTTTCGTTTTATTTATCCCATCAGTGCTTAACCACGGAGGGTAAGCACATAAGAAGTATGTAATAAATTATCTATCATCTATCTACCATCTCTCTATCATCTACCTATTTATCATCTACTATCATCTACCTACCTATCCATCCTACCTATCTATCTATCATCTCTCTATCGATCATCTACCTATTTATCATCTATCTATCATCTACATCCATCTATCTACCATCTCTCTATCATCTACCTATTATCATCTATCATCTATCTCTCTATCTCTCTATCTCTCTATTTCTCTCTCTATCTTCCCATGGTGAATGTCACTCCTGAACTCTCCTCACCATTCATCATCACCTTTGCCATCACATGACACTGTCATCCCCAATACCCCCACCCCCACCCACCAACCCCCACTCCCCCAGGAGTTTCTCACTGTGATGTGTCTCTAGCCTCACACTGTCCACATTTCAGGGGCAGCTGAGGGTGCAGTGGATAGAGTACAGGGACTGGACTCCGGACTGAGTCCAAATCACTTAACCCCTGTTTACCTCAGTTCCTCATCTGTAAAGTGAGTAGAGAGTGGAAATGGCAAACCACTCTAGTATCTCTGCCAAGAAAACCTCCAGTAGAGTTACAAAGAGTCAGACACAACTGAAATGACTAAACAACAATATCCACAGTATATGAGAAGGGGGGCAGTTTAGAGTAGCATCCTAGAAGCAAGAGGGCACTATAGTCATCTAATTTTGAAAACACAGTGAATGAAAAATGTTTAGACTACTCTGAGAAGAGAAACAGAATGAAAACAGTATATAGGAGGGGGCAGCTAGGTGATGCAGTGGATAAAACACCAGCCCTGGATTCAGGAGGACCCGAGTTCAAATTTGACCTCAGACACTTGACACTTACTAGCTGTGTGACCCTGGGCAAGTCATTTAACCCCCATTGCCCCGCAAAAAAACAAACAAAAAAACCAGTATAGGAAATACCAGGTAATCGGCATCCTACCCATGACCACAAGGAAGTCCTAAGACCAAGGATCAAATAAAATACATTAACAAAGAGCAGTATAATCATCTTTATGTTTCATTCATTCAAATTCAATAAAACAAATGTGCCAAGAAATCTGCTGAGCACTGAGGCACACAAGTATAAAAACAAAATAGTCTCTGCCCTGTACTTGGTAGATGCAACATACACATAGACAAATACATACATTTACATAGGGTATTTTGAGAAGGAGAGAGAATTGACAACTGGTTTGTATATATTAGGAAAGGTGTTATGTAGAGAGCAACAGAGGAAAAAAAGCTACACTTTTAAGGAAGTTAGGGATTGTATGAAGCAGAGATCAGTATTCTGGGAACTCCCTGTGCAAATGCAGAGAGAGGCAAGAGACAAAATCTTACACCCAGGAAAAACTCAATTGTTATGTCATATACAACCCAAATGAAAAAATGAATGTGAAAGTATATGATTAATTATGGCAGGGGCAGGGGGAAAAGGCTAAAAGGAAACCCACAGTTATATATAGCGCGAGCGAGCGCTTTCTTCCCTTCCCCATTCCCCCCCCAAAAAGGTGATTTATGATAGGTCTAGATACTCAAAAATGATCGATATATCACACAGTGAACTTCTTCACATTGGTTAAAATTTAAGGAACTTAATATCTTGAATTAAGTAATGGAAATCGCCACATGCTTCGGGCATTAAGCTATAAAATGAGACCCATGGACACTTGGACATATGTTAAGTGCAGGAGCCAGACCTTAGTGAAGAGAAGTAGTATGGAACAAAACTATTCCCCTCTATCGCCAGCAGATGGCAGTAGAAGACAAATAGTTCTGGAACTCCTTGTTAAGAATGAGGCTGGGGTTGATGTATGGTTTACCATAGTTACAATTACACAATTTCCATACTAAACGTGGTACATGTGCGTTAAGACCCTTACAGTTAAAGTCAGAGACACTGAGGCATCTGCCCTGGGGTGCTAGCTACAATTACATTACAGGTTAGGGGAAGACAGGGTAGATCAGATACCCTCAGATGACTGGGACTGTTTGAAAGGGTCTAGAAAAGAGGGAAGGGAATAGCCTGCTGCCCAACTAAGAGAATGATTGGCACAAAGATGTCATTCCTGGGACACCACAATGTTATGGAAAGATTTATCAATGGGGAGGATAAATACAGTTGTGTGTGGGGGAGGAAGTAAGAGAGAAACAGAGACAGAGCAAAAACTCCATCTCCATGTATGTTTGTCTTTCTCTTCCCCCCTCCCCATAATGCAATGAACAGGGGGCAGCTAGGTGGCACAGTGAAAGCACCAGCCCTGGATTCAGGAGGACCTGAGGTCAAATCCAGCATCAAACACTTGACACTTACTAGCTATTTGAGACCCTGGGCAAGTCACTTAACCCTCATTCGCCCCACAAAACAAAACAAACGAACAACAACACAAAAAAAACTTTAAAAAAAACATAATGCAATGAGCAAAGGATTGGAATCACAGGACCCAGCTTCAAACCCTGGCTCAGTAAGTTACTGTCGGTGTGATCTTAAACAACGTCACTTGACATATTTCTATCCTTTTTTATCTTCTGGATGATGGAGGGTAGACAAGATGACCTGAAAGTTTCCTCACAGCTCTAAAGTAAGGATTCTGTGTTCCTCCAGTAAAGTATTACCTTCCTGATTTATCTGGGCATGATCCTGGATTCTTAAAAGTTGTGCTAACCGAGCACAAACTAGTTGTTCCTATCAAGATAGTTATGGTTTTAAGCATAGTCCCCAGTAATTGCCAGCTTTCTTCCAACAGTCAGTCAGCTTAACAAAATGTGAAGATTCTAACCACTACATTTGGCCAACAGGCATTGACTTTATTTTTAAAAAAAGGAACTGAAATATTATTCTTCTAAGTCATGAAGGAGTTGTGATGGGCAAAAATGGAAAAAGCTGTTGGGCACATGATGAAAATTATCCAATGACAGTAACTAACATCAAATTTAGGAGTGGTTCATTCAGCATTAATATGCATAGCTGGATTTAATATTTATGAGTAAGTCTTTGATCTTCATTCTAATTGAAGATAAAAATTCTATAGGAATTCTATAATAAGGATGATTTGTAAAGAATAAATGCAGTTTAGCTCTTCAGTAAGCCCCTGCAGAATTCAAGGAACATTGATTTCTTCTGTCAGCTATGGAGACTTACCACCTATCCAACAGAACATGGAGATTTGTTTTGTATTACTTAAGAGGGTAACTTTTAAGGATAAGGCTATGTCATTGCTAAGCCCATTGGGAGCTCAGTGAATATTAGGGCAACTCTTCAAAATTCATTCCATCCCACTTCAGGCAGCCTTCCTGGGTGGTCTAGAGGTTAGGATTTTGCTCTCATCATCATTGAAGCCCAGATTAATTTACAACAAAAAATGAAGCTTCCCTTTCCTTCAACAGCTCCTGCCAGCTCCTTTTCTGAAGAGAAGCAGAGGCTACCCAGTAGTATTTTAACTATATTCCCCACCACCACCACCCACCACCACCCACCATTCACTCCATGAGGCCCATTTATGTAATCACTTGGCTAATAGGCTATGGATGGATCCCTATACAGTCTTTGCTATTGCTTCCATTTTCATGTTTCTTTCCTAATCTCATTATGACATAAATGAAGACTTGGAGAGATTCTCAGTGGAGGAAGGGAAGCCGCAGTCCCCAACCCCCTCCTGATCAGTACAAGCCACCTCTTGATCAAATTACTTTATGTTTCTATAGAACATAAAACGTGTTTTTTTTTAAAAAGTTTAAACATTAAAGTGGATATGGACCAAGATAGTTTTCTCCTATGTCAGCATGAACAATTAAAACTCTACAAGTCCTATTGAGGCAAATGAGCATTTTCTGATCCTATTAGGTTTTGGTTTTTCCCATCATCTGATTACTGAACTTTAGGGTTCAGTGGAGAAGGAGGGGGCACTCCATTCAACAAGTATCTACTACCAGGTAGTTGGGGTAATACATAGCTTAGGTAGATACAGTCCTGCCCTCACATAGCTTTTCAGTCTAGTAGTAGAAATTCAAATATACACAAATAATTATAATACATGAAAAATACTATGCTAGGCTAAAAAGCGAAAGGCTGTTTACCAACTGAGAGAATGGGGGAAGGACTCCTGGAAGAGGTGGCATTTGAGTTGGGCTTTAACTCATGAACATAGATTCAACCAGATACAGAAGAAGAGGGAACCTGTCAGGGCTTTAAGGAACAGCATGAGCAAAGACAGAGAGGTAGGAAGGGAAGAGCATTCATTGCAAGAGGAGGATGCAGAGGATAATACAGTTTGGCTAGAGTATAGAGGATGTTGGAAGGAGTTTGTGCCAATCCAACGCAGCTTGCTTTTCTGGTCCTTTGAGATTTCTAGAGAAGCAATAGACCAGTCAGCAAATGCTGAAAGCAAAAGGCCTTTAATTTGGCATACTTTTGAACTCAGAAGAAAAGGAAAGCTTGTGGATTAACTTGAAAAACTCAGAAGCATGAGGGAAGAGCGGGCAAGGATACATATAGATCAGTGACCAAGGAGACACAGCCGTAACAAGGCTGTAAGGCTCTCTCTGGAGAGAATGGTACATCTGAGCCTTGGGAAAAGGGTCTGGAGTGAGAAGACCTTCAGGCCACAGCAACAGGATCAATTACATGGCTAACCAGACCTCCAGTATCTCACTGCTGTTAGGTTGTTTTCAGTGGTATCCAACTCTTTTTGATGCCATTTGGGGTTTTCCTGACAGAGATACTAGAGTGGTTTGTTATTTTCTTCTCCAGCTCATTTGACAGATGAGAAAACTGAGGCAGACAGGGTGAAGTGACTTGCCCAGGGTCACACAGCTAGTAAGTGTCCGAGGTCAGATTTGAACTCAAGAAGCTGAGTCTTCCTGAATCCAGGCCCAGCGCTCTATCCACTGTGCCACCTACCCGTCCTTAGGATCTCACTACTTCCCCACTCCTGCCCCACCTAATTCATCTTAAGGACAACTAGGTTGTCCCACATTAAAGGGTTACCTGGTGATACTGAAGAGGAGCAGGTATAAGGGAGGGTCAGGGTCTCACTTGGGTATTTCTGCTTAGTTTCACACCTCTAATGTCACAGCTAAGGAAGTATCTATCAGTTATTGAGGTTATATAAGGGCATAAAAGTTTTTAGACAGAGGTGGGAAGGTTCCAGAAATGGACATATGCCAGCGAAGGAAAAGAGTGTGTTGAATACAGAAACAGCCTATGGCATGGAAAGGCGCACTGGCTCACAAACCAGAGGCTTTGGGTCCTACCACAGAATTGTGTGGGAGAAGGCTGGGAATGTAAATATAGGAAATGGGGGGAGATTAAGCAATGTTATCATAGTCAAAAGTATTGCCTGGAGAGAAAGAAGAAGAGAAACTTTCCTGAAGCCTTGCCTTTGCTGCAATTAAAGAAGCTGAAAAGGGAAAAAAGTGAAATGAAGGAATGAATAGGACTACTGAGCGGGAAAATTATTCAAAAAATACTTTTGTGGATTCAAAGAAATATGATAATCAATTAGGACCTTCAAAGGATTTAGAGCTAGAAGGTTCAGAGATCATTTGGTCCTATCATTAGAATTTTAGAGTCAAAAGAAATTGAACCCCAGAAATGTTAATAACTGTCCTAAGGTCACACCAGTAAATAAATAAGTAGAGTTCAAACTCAGGGTTTTGGCTCCAAATCTAACATTAGTTCCATTACCTCCATGTTCTATTTCTGAGAAGTATTAGGTCCCAGATGTGGGTCTGTTGCTGTTAATGAAATACTCACATAATCCCATCTGAAACTCAATTTATGTGCTTTAAGAATAAAATATTGAAAAAAAGGAAGTTACATGATAACTTTGTTATATATTTTAAAAGAATAGCAAGTTTTCCCTAATACATTTGCAGTTTCATGTGCAACCTTTTTTTCTATTCTACTATGCTATGAAAATGGTTGCTTATTTCTTAAATTTGGAATAAATTAAATTCAGAATTAAAATTAATTATTTTTAATAATTTTTTTAAAAAAATAATACATTGAGGGGAGCAATAGTATTATTCTTATTATTTGGGTCCCTAGTGCTTTCCACACAGTAGGCACTTACAAAATGCTTCTTGATTGACTGATACCCTTATAAAAAGTGCCTGCTGTAATCGTCTCTACAGCGAAGAGGCCAAAGTAATGGAGGGAAGGGGGAGAGGGGGAGGTGATTATATTTCCAAAGATAAACGTTTTAGGAAGTATTCAGATTTTTTCCCAAGAACATTGAAAAAAGTTTTGCATCTGCTCTGGAAACTGGCTCCCTAGGGACAAACATGACACACTGTGAATACACTGAGTTCAAACATGATACAATATGTGAAGGAGTAGAGAATTTCAAGCAGAAAGACTTGCAAATGGACTTTGAAGTGAATGGTGACTGAATGCTATACTGAAAAAGGACAATACACAGTACTCATTGAAAGTCATTTGTGTGCAGTGTCTAACTCTTGCTCAAGTAAGGCTTAACACTCCATTCAGATGAGGCCTTGCTAAATGAAACAGAAACCTGTAGGTAACGTCTTGGAGTGCAATTTTTGACAAACTCAGAACTCTGTAGTATAAAGTATTCATCAAAAGTGAGCATTTCAGCCAATTCAAGTTACATGGAGAAAGTATGTCATATAATCAAACAGCAGAGCATAGTATGAGTGAGGTAATGTCATTCAGTCAGGAGAGAACCAGAACTAGTACCAGGCTATACTCTGAACCTTCTCTACCATGTCCCATAGACCTCTCATGCTGAGGGTTCACTCCAGACCTGGGATTCCAATTTGGATATGCCACTATCCTGGCGGCCCCTCCCTTTTATTATAATACTCTTCCCAAACTTCCATTTAATGAGCCTAAGACAGGCCTAAGCCTTTCTCTGACACAGTGTTCACAATCTTCAGAACTTCATTGCCTATTCTAAGGAGTTCCCTCTTGATGAGAAAAACACTAGCTGGATGGCTCTTTCCAAAACCTCCATTTAAGAGGGGGGTACCTGGGGCCAGCCGCGTTGTTTGTTGTTTCTCTCCAAGCTACATTTTCTACAGTGTCCAAGCTAGGTACCTTTGCCTTCCACTCCCACTGCTTTCAGCTCCCCATCACAATGTAGGAGCCTCCAGGGCAGATACTGTCTCTTTCTGCTGGCATTGGTATTCCAAGGTTTAGCTCAGTGCCTGGCACATAGCAGTAAGCACTTTTAAAATGCTTGTTGACTAACAGGGATTTGCTTTCTGTGAGAAAAAAATTATTAATAATAGACTTTTTGGGGACAGAGGGACCCCCCCCCCTCCCCACTTGAGGGCTTAGCTCAGGAACCTTACCTGATCTTCCAAAGCCAGCCCAGAGTCAATAGAAGTGGAAATCAGACTCAGTAGAGACAAAAAAACCCACACGTATCTGAAAGCCTTTGTCCTCAAAGGGTCTGTCTTTCGCCAGACCCTACCAGTAGCAAGGTACAACTCATTTTAATATGGACCACCCACAGGTCACATCAGGCCAGTTAGCTTTGAGTAGTATGTAAGAGCCCCCTATCTAAGGTGGACCCAGGTGGACCATGGGAGGTTTGCATTCTCTCCCTCTTTCTTGCACCTGTGACCTGTGAGCCACATGTTCTCTTCTCCCTCTCTTCTCCTCTCCTCTCTTCTCCTCTCTTCTCCTCTCTTCCCCTCTCTTCCCCTCTCTTCCCCTCTCTTCCCTCACTCCCTCACTCCCTCACTCCCTCACTCCCTCTCTCCCTCTCAATGATCGGAACTCACCACAGGCCCCTCTCTCCAGCCCCCTTCCTGGGACTCTCCCATCTTTAGCTAATATAGGATTTGAGGCCATGTGTTTTTACTCTGCTCTCTCCCTCCCACCCCCACCCTTCCGTGCTTGTCCCTGATATTCACTTACTGCTTCTCTAACCCCGGGCCCGAGTCTCCCCAGCCCCCCCCACACACACACACACACACACACTTCTTGGGCCATGCTGGGTGTACACGTGGTCAAATTAATAATAAATGGTTACTGCCAAAACTACTGCAATAACCTCTAATTTAAAAGTAGCTATATATTAGAAACCCCAGCTAAGTTCCTCAATAACTTAGAACAGAGACAGGCTTCCCCCCAATATTTCAAATGACACACTTCAGGTGGACCAGCCATCACAGAGAACTCTTCTAAGGCCAGAGAAAAAGCAGTTTCTAGGAGCTCACAGCATGATTGTAGGGAAATGCTAAAACTCTAAACTAGCATGAGATAGCTTTGGGCTCAGATTAGGAAGAAACTTTCTGAAGGTAAAAGAAAATGAGTAGGAAATATTTTTCTAGGTTTCTTAGGCCAATGGTTTCACCAAAATTGGTCCTTTTTTTTTTTTTTAAATTACTGTGTCTCCCTATCTTGCCTAGGATGAAGTGCAATTTGTACGGATAAGGTATAGGACTAGAAAGGTAGGAGGGGGTCAGGTTGTGAATGCCAAACAGAGAATTTTATATTTGATCCTTGAGGCTATAGTGAGCCATTGGAGTTTATTGAATTGGGGAATGGGTGATATGGACCTAGACCTAAACCTTTAAAGAAGATGAAAATTTAAAGAAGTGAGGAGCAAGTGTATTTTAGAAATGGGGAACGGTCTATGCAAAAACATGGAAGTGGATGTTTTATCAAAGAAATAGCAGTAACTAGCAGTATTTGGTTGGAATTAAGAAGATGAAGGAAATGGAATCATTTAACAAAATAAGTCTGGAAAGATAGACAGGAACCAGATTTTGAAGGACTTTAAATGCCAAATATAAAGGAGTTTGTATTTTATTATAGAGGCAGTAGAAGCACTAAGACTACCAGATACCACAGGTCACTATTCTTTGGTTCCATATTGACCTATTGACTATAGCTGGGCCAATTCCCATGGTGCCAGGCCATTGTGCAGGAGGGTTGTAGGTCACTAGTGGCCCCCTCCATTTCTCTGGCATTATTTGGAGCTATTTGGAGGGATCATGTGGGGAGCTCTATGAAGTTACTGCCTTTCCTCCCCCCATCCCCCTCCATTTCTTTGACTCCAGAAAAGTATAAGTCATTCCACTGGTCACTGAAAATGTCCAAACTTCCCAGAGGTCTGGACCTGGAAGTAAGGCTGAGCCTTTATGTGATGTTGGGTACAATCTTCTTCTTTTATTTTTTTAATAAAGTATTTTTTTCCCATTACATGTAAAGATAGTTCTCAACTTTTGTTTATACAAGCTTTCCAATTTCAGATTTTTCTCTCTCCCTCCCCTAGACAGCAGGTAATCTGATATAGGTTATATATATACACATAATAACATTAAACATATTTCTGCATTAGTCATGTTATGAGAAAAATCTCAAAATAGAAAAACAACATCACCAAAAACAAAAGAAATAGTATGGTTCATTGAGCATCTATACTCCACAGTTTTGTTTTGTTTTTTCCTGGATTTGGAGATCCTCTTCTATCATGAGTTCCCTGGAACTCTTCTGTACCATTGCATTGGTGAGAAGAATATAGTCCATCACAGTAGATCAACACATAATGTTGATGATACTGTGTACAATGTTCTTCTGGTTCTGCTCATCTCACTCATCATCAGCCCATGCAAGACCCTCCAGGTTTTTCTGAACTCCTCCTGCTCATCGTTTCTTACAGCACAATAGTATTCCATTGCATTCATATACCACAACTAGGGTACAATCTTCTTAACTTTAATGCCAGTTCAGTTCCCTCTCCTTCAGAAAAACAACAGCTGGTAATCCATTTTACAGTTGTCATTCATGGTGGGCTCAGCCCATCTAGATAGACTATATTGATATAATCACTAGCTGGGGTGGAGGTGGTTTTCCAAGATGTACCCGATATGAATCCAAAAGAAAAAGAGAACACTAGAAAAACAGGAAATCTAATTCTTTCAGATGAAAATAGACTGGAATTTCTCTCAATTAGCAAGTATTTATTGACCTCCCATTGAGTTCCATTCTAAGTGCAAGGAATATAAATGATAAAGGTAGAGATAATTCTTACCCCTGGGGGGCTTGAGAAACAGAGGATGATATTTTTTACCATGAGCCATTAGGAGCTTTTTTTCCCCAAGCAGTTCTGATTGGCCCTAGATATGGTCCCTCCTGGTGACCAAAGATAAGTATTTCTTAGATAATTGGCTGAGGATAGGAAAATGCTTTAGAGTTGGAAGGGTCCTTACAAGCCATCTAGCCAAATCCTCTCAGGTAAAGAAACTAAGGCTCAGAAGGTTAAATGACTTGTCCACAGTTCTGCGGCGTCAGATAGAGGCAGCTATTTGAACCCAAGGTTTTTTCTGCACTCCAAGTGTATTAGAATATATAGACATCACAACAACATGTGTTACCCAACAGCTCTCAACTGACACTATCTGCATGAATACAAACAGTTCTGGAATCTTCACATAGGAGAAAAGAGCAGCAACACAGAATCAACCATACTTTATATATTCCGAAACACAATAGAGCTGTTTTTAAAATTTGTAATTAATGGTTGCAAGGAATGTTGTGCTGGGAGAGCAAACTTCAAATCCTACTTCTGGTTCTTGCTAGCTGTTAGGTGGTAGAGTGGAGAGAGTGGTGGGCCTGAAGTTAAAAAGACCTGAGTTCAAATCTTAGCCTTATATACTTACCAGCTGTGTGACCTTGGGCAAGTGACTTGCTCAACCTTTGTTTTCTTGCTATAGCTCTAGACCGCTGTTCCTTTCAACTGGTTAATAATCCTTCTTCTGGAATACACTTTCGACTCACATCAGCCTTTCAGAAATCCTAGTTTCTTTCAAAGTTAAGCTCAAGAGCAAACTTCTAAAGCATTTCCTAATGCCATCAGATGCTAGTATCTTTCTGAAAAAATCACCTTGTATTTATTCTGTATACATTTCATTTATACTTACGCATGTACATGTTGTATTCCCAAGTAGGATATAAGTTCACTGAGGCATGTGACTGTTTCATTTTTGTCCTTGTATCTCCAGAGTTTAGCATAATGTCTGGTATATAGTAGACAATAAATATTTGACCAATTGATTGGTGAATTGATTATTGTTCCTATCATGTGAAATACTAGCACCAATATGAACTAACACCTATTCTTTCTGTATTAGTCTAACCATCTAGAGTAACCAATGGGTCCTGAATCCATCAGTGAGTTAGGGCTGGTCTACCCCAAGCATGTGAAGACTTCCCCTGGCAGAATGGGTGGATGAGAAAAATTTGTTCCAACAGCCATGAAGATGACTGACCTAGAGCTTGGTCAGATATCAAAGACACCAAGGTCATCCACTATACACCATGTCATCACCAGTCTTCCTGACTTTTGTCTTGCCACTGAACTTTGATGACTGAAAGAGAGTGAGGCTCATGATTTTGTGCAACTCTTCTTCACTAAATTCACACGAGTCAAGACATTACCCTGTGATGTGATAGTTCCTCTTAAAAAAAAAAAAAAAAGGGCAAACAACAACAACCTTCCAGGTTACCTTCAGGTCGAACAACTGAAAACCAACTCTAAAAATCTTAAGAAATGTCTCCAACAGTTATTTTACTTTGTGGATGAGACCCCCTACATCTGCTTGTAAGTGAAGCGTTCTACTCTTCAGTGCATCTGTTGAGATCACAAGAGCCAGCTGGCTTCCTCCTCTCTAAAACCAAAGTCCCACAGAGCACAATGTTTAACATAGCAGATTGTGAAACTGACAGAAGAAATGGGTTCACTCATATTTTTTTCAGCAAAGGCCTTCTGTTCACTTAAAGTTTTTCAGAAGGGGACATTTCTAAATGAGCCCCATGGGCTTTTATAAGTGTTATTTGAAGAGCCAGTTAGACATACAAAACTTAATAGGGTTTTCAATGGCATTTAAGGATCTCCCCACATCCTCCTGTACCAACCCAGATGAATGTCCTCATCTCCGATCCCTTTTCTCCCTATTGCCAGTGAAAAAGTCATGATTCCACCTGAAATGTGCCCTGGGCTTGTTCAATCAAAAAAATCCCCCAGGTTCTACTATCTGTCTCAATAAGCACAAGCCCAATCAGAAATGGAAATGTCTTAAGTGAAGGCAATGAGCTTTAAGTATGGGGATATATAAATGTTATGCACACCGGCTGTGTTCTTCAAGTCTTCACCTACATTTCTACATAGATTTATTTCACCCTACTCCCTTTCACCCACAATGTTTCCATCAGACTGACCTATGAACAGTTTTCTGAACTCAACATGCTGTCTCCAGCATCTATGTCTTTGATCAGCCTGTCACCCATACCTGAAATCTACTTCCTCCTCATTTTGAATTCTCATAGTTTACTTCAAGGCTCATCGTTTATTTCAAATTCAGATACTAACCCCTAAAGGATTTTTCCTGAACCATTTCCATTCTCTTCTTCCTGAAATTATTGTGTATTTACCAAAGTAAAGAAAGACCATGTTTTCTTCACAAAGGCTGAAATATAACCCCAAAGCAACCTGGCTTTCTTATTGCATAATAAAGACAGGGGTATAGGCTAGGTGACCTTATCTCCTTACCTTACCTTTTGTTCTGACTCAGATTTATTTGTATGATTAAACCAGAGCATTTTAGGACTAACATGTCTGAGAGTTACCTATAGCAAATAATTATAGAGGACATTCATTCAGAGGTCAAAAAGGAGAAGTGATCTTGATGTGGGAGTTCTCTGCCTTGCTTCAGTTGGTTGATGATTTTGACTAAAGAGTTAATTGAGAGAGATTCCACCTGTAATGGGTGGCTCAAAGGAAATTTGCTTAAGACTATCTTCATGGTGGAGAGTGGTTATTCAATGCTCCAATCGTACAAGAGGGACAAAGTTGGTGAATGATTGAGAGAAGAGAGATCCTTTTCTTCTAGCTTCCACCTTCAAGAAAGAAAACCTACAGTACCAGACTCTCTCCAAATCCCTGAAGGGAGAGAAAGACTCTAAGAAGAAACCAACATGTAGAGGAGCCAGCGAGCTTCATTGAGGCCCTATCCTCATCTTGCTACACTACAGACGTTGGAAAATTTCCCCTTGAGTAAGATCTGTGGACCTCTCTCCATTGAGATGAGTTAACTAACTACTAATGGGAGAGCTCATTCACTCTATATGGTCTTATATATTCCCATATGTATACCTCCTCTGATTTATGTTTTGGTTTGGATAAACAAGTTTATTTGCTTTTGCTATTTATGTGTATTGTAAAATTAACATTTAGTGGGAAGTACAGGCTTAGATATATAGCTTGGGGTATTCCCTCCCTTGTGAAGGGATAACAATCAAAAGCACAACTTGAACCTAAAAATTATTTTCCCTAGTGACATGGGCTTAGGATAACTCAGAAGTTTCTTTTTTGAGAAGCAAAACCAAAGGTGACCAGATAACAGGACAGATATAAAATAAGGACAGGTACATTTAAGAAATAAGGGGAGGGGCAGCTGGGTGGCGCAGTGGATAGAGCACTGGCCCTGGAGTCAGAAGGACCTGAGTTCAAATCCAGCCTCAGACACTTAACACTTACTAGCTGTGTGACCCTAGGCAAGTCGCTTAACCCCAATTGCCTCACAAAAAATAAAAAGAAATTAAAAAAAAAAAAGAAATAAGGGGAGGGGGGCAGCTAGGTGACATAGTGGATAAGGCACCAGCCTTGGACCTAAGTTCAAATCCGGTGTCAGGCCCTTGACACTTACTAGCTGTGTGACCCTGGGCAAGTCACTTAACCCTCATTGCCCTAAAAAAAAAAGTAAGGGGAGATAAAATACTATAGTAGGAAAGTCAATTAGGCATGGCTACTACCTGACTGGAGCCAGGAGACAGAGATAAGTCAGAGGTCAGGACCATCATTCTGAAAAAAATAATCTCCCTCAACTCTCAGAAATGACAAGCATCCAAGCTTTCCCCACCGCCAAAAGGAACTTTCCATTTTCAGGTGGTCACCCCATCTATCCTCTATAAAAGCTTCTCACTTCCTCTTGTTCTGGGAGGAGAAGGTTTGAGCCCTCCTCCCTAGGGATAAAGTCTTTGACTTACCCCTGGGTCACTTTCTCTAGTTCCAAATAAAAGACCATTTTAATTCTCATTGGACTATTTGTGAGTGTAATTTTTTACGAAGGAATACCTAAGGACCCCCACCACCAGTTCCCCCATGACACCCAGACTAAAAATATGTCAGAGAGAAGACAGATAAAATTCCAGCCTCTTCTCTCTGAGGAGAGCAGAGTGGCAATCCTCTTGCCTCAACCTCCTGTTTCACCTAATAGCAGAAATCAAAAGTCTTCCTTGAAGAAAAATGTGGGGAGGAGACTCTAGAGATAACTTTACCTCCCTATGAGCCGTATCTTGACATGTAGGTAAACATAACTTAAATGGCCAAAGAACACAGTGTACTATACACCCTTACATACCTACTATTCTATAGAAGAAAAGAGCTGAGATGGAAAGTGGGTTGACCTGAGGAGTTGAACCCAGAGAAATAACAGGGATCAATATCTAGCAGCAAAGACTACCTGATAAGCAGTTACCATGAGATGCTGTTCTCAGGAGAGACCAGACCTAAAGAGCAATACAAAGACAAAGAGAGAAGATATCAATGGTCCTATAGCTTTAGAATGGTGAGATGCCCACCATATTTGTATCCTGGTCATGCATGTTCCCTACATGTATTCCTTTCATGAATGGTTGCTCAGAATGCTCAATCTTTCAACAGACTGTGTGTGTATTTGCTGGAGAGTGTGCCCCAGGCATTGTCTTTTATACTTCCTTCTTATGTATTTCATGAAATACCTTTGCTTTGAGCTAATTTTGTCCTCTGAGTGACTAAACACATTGAAAGGGCTGTAAGCTATAGTTTAAAATCTTGTTTAAAGCCCTTCACAACCTGGCTCTCCCCCACATTTCCAGTCTGCTTACACTCTCCTACTCCTCTCTTTCCCCTATTTACTCTGTGATCCAATGACACCGATTCCTTACTGTTTGGGGCAAAGATAATCTACTTCCAGACTCCAAGCATTTTCACTGGCTGTCCCCCATGTCTACCTCCTCACCTCTGCCTCCTAACTTTTCCAGATTTCTTCAAGTCCCAGCTAAAATCCCATCTTCTATGAGAAGGCTTTCCTCATTCTCCTTAATGCCAATGCTTTCCCTCTATCAATTATCTCCTATTTACCCTGTATATAACTTGTCCATACAGTTGTTTTCATATTGTCTCACCTATTAGACTAGACTTGATAGCAAAGACTATCTTTTGTCTTTCTTTTTATCCCCAGTGCTTAACTCAGTGCCTGTCACATAGTAGGTATCTAATGATCCACTGACATAGAAAGTAGAATAGCACTTAAGAGTTATGATCAATGCAATGACAAACTATGATTCTAGAGCTCCAATAATGAAATATACAATTGAGTGGGATATAATGTACTTGAGTCAGCTCAGACTCTGAGGCTGGGGAGTGGAAAGTACCGAGCACCCACCCCAGTCCCTGTTATTGCTAGAACATTCTGCCCATATTCCATCCTGTTACTAAAACACACCTCCCTGCCCCCCCAACCCCCGCCCCTGCCCCTTGTTCTTTGGCCAAGCAGGCTGTTATAGCAATCTCCCTGAGAGATACATATTTTGCCTTACTGAATAGGATGCACCCCAACCCCCTCCTCCTTGCTGTCTCCTGTTCCTTCAATCCCACACTGGTACCACCCCTCCCTTCTTGCATTCCAAAGCCCCTAGCTCCTGGTACCACCCCTCCCTTTACACAGGTGGAATGGTTTCACAACCCTTTCCCTCCCCACTTCCCCCAGCTCTTGAACCTAGCTGAGCATACCTCCATACCCTGATCAGGAGCTCCACACGAGTACTAGGTGGGACAGGATTGGATGTTAGATTGTGAGCCCACCTGGTGCACGAGGGGAGTGCCCCCTCAAACTTATTTTTTTGGGGGGGAGACAAGGCAATTAGGGTTAAGTGATTTGCCCAGGGTCACACAGCTAGTAAGTGTTAAGTGTCTGAAGCTGGATTTGAACTCAGGTCCTCCTGACTCCAGGGTTGGTGCTCTATCCACTGTGCCACCTAGCTGCCCCCCCAAAAAAACTTCTATAAAAACCCAACTCCTGAGCTCATTGGCCATCTCTTCATTCCTTGCCATGGGGTCACCCATTATCATGAGAATGAAATAAATTTGTCTCTGCTTGACTCAGTGGTCTTCTCGAATTATTTGGGTAAACTGAGGAAATTGTGAACTCGATGCAAAAAGAGACAGACTATTTTTAACATGGCCAATGTAGGAATTTGTTTTACTTGATGATGCATATTTGTTTCAAGGACTTTGTTTTTCTTTTCTTATTTTCCTTAATAAGTTGGGGGTGGGGGGAGAAGAAGAGAGAAGAAATAAATTTCCCTTCATTGAAAATGAATATTAGAAAAGAGAAAATGAGATAGCTATACAGAGTATTCAACACTTACCTGTTTAGGTATTGTATCACCTCAATAGAATGTAAGCTCTTCATAGTGGGGACTTTTTTGGTCTTTGTGTTCCCAACTCAGCCTAGAATTGATAAATCTTTGTTGAGTTCTTGGTTGAATGAAAGTAGATTTGATCAGTGACTCTGGCACTTAACTACCTTGATCACAGCATCCATCATTCTAAGAGGATCAAATTCTTGTAACTAATCCACTCATGGATGCTACCTCTCAGCACTCAAAGCAGTTTGTGATGTTACTGTTTCACCATGCCTGTGAGAGGATTGCTATAAAATGGTTTTCACTCCACATTTGCAAATCTACCTTGCTTTTACTCTATTATCAACATTTTTTTGTTGATGTCAGCTTGTTCCACTAACAGAACTTTCTGTTCTCCAACCACTATAAATCTGGCTAATGGTATTTTCATTCTTTTCTGCCTAGCTATTTCCCACCCTCATCTTCTTTTTGTTTTCTAGTGATGGATGCCTCTCTGACTCTCAGGTGAAATTTATCGGCTCCTTCTTGTGTTTGATGGGAATTCTGAAACACAAGGATTTCCTAAGAAGAATTTTCCACCAGGAACATATGAAGAGTTTGGAATCGAAATTACATTCATTCCATTAGCACCTTGATCTAAAATGATGGGGGTGTGAGGTATGGAAATAAAAGGAAGAGCAAAGAAAGGCAATTGTAAAAAAAAATGTGACTTTTTAACAAAAGAAGACTTCAAAGCTCAGTCACTGTTCTAGACAGCAGCAAGCTAACAGCAAAGGACAGTGAATTAGGGAAAGGGGTTTTATAAGAGAAAATGGCATGGCAAAAAAAAAAAAAAGGTGGGAATATCTCTGACAGCACAGCACAAGCAATACTGAAGGGAGCCTGTGATCATATTCAATTTCCTCTGTCATTACAGTGAAATGGAATGATTTTCTAGCACAAGAACTATAAGGTATATTCATTTTGGTCAGTAGCTATTTTTTGCAAAAATAATAATAATAATAAACCTTCCTTATTAAATTTCTCATTGAACTTACTTATGTCATTTCAATTTGTCAAGTTATTGTTGCTTTTTAAATGACCATATTTCCCAATATAGCACCATGGGAGCCCCTGCCAATATTAAACTTCCAGGAACCTTTCCTGGTCCTAAAAGAGTTTCCTATGCTCCTATTTGATTTCTCTGATGAATCTTTAGGGTTTACTTGGACTACTTGCTCCTTTGATTTCACTCTCTCCACATTGCCCACCCTGCAGAATGGGTCCTCGTGTCTCAGAAAAAAAGCATATGATCATGTAGCAGCTAGATTCCTATTTCCCCTCCCCTTATTACCTATGGGTGCCCAGAAATCTATCCCAAGATCTAAGTATTTTGTAGGTCAGAATCTTCTCTAAACCATAGTTTGCAAGTCCCCACTAAAGTCTCAGTGTCTCTCTCTCTCTCTCTCTCTCTCTCTCTCTCTCTCTCTCTCTCTCTCTCTCTCTCTCTCTCTCTCTCTCTCTAAATATACCAGATGGCTAACTTGCCATTCCAAAGCAAAAGAATAAAATGAGGTGTTTAGATGAGATGACCTGTCAGGTCCCTCCAGGCTTCAGATATGTGAGCTATGAGCATTTCATGAATTAAAATAGTATTTCTCCCTACAAACCTGGAGCTCACTCTCATTAAAGTATATATAGCCTGCCTCCAATGGGAAGAATAGAAATATATAGGGATCATGAATCATGATCAGATAGGGATCACATACCTATAGAGTCAGGCCACATGTATGGAGTAAGGAATATGGATGTAGGGGGCCCCTGGTTCTACCATCATTTTAGCTTTTCGAAGAAGTTTTACTATTGGGGGAAGCTAGGTGATGCAGTGATAAAGTACCAGCCCTGGATTCAGGAGGACCTGAGTTCAAATCTGACCTCATACACTTGACACTTAACTAGCTGTGTGACCCTGGGCAAGTCACTCAACCCAATTGCCTCACCAAAAAAGAATAAAGAAAAGGAGAAGAAGGAGAAGAGAGTTGTTTTACTATTGCAAGTGTCCTTAACCTTTTTGTGTGTCATAGACCACTTTGGAAGTTCGGTGAAACATACAGATCCCTTCCTAGAATAATATTCTTAAATGCATAAAATAAAATACATAGAATTAGGAAGGAAACCAAATAGACTGAAATATAATTATCTTTATATTTAAAAAGGAACAAAGTCCATGCACCACAGGTTCACAACTTCTGAGCTAAAGAAAGTTGGTTTCGGGGCAGCTAGGTGGTGGAGTGGATAGAGCACCGGCCCTGGAGTCAGGAGGACCTGAGTTCAAATCCGGCCTCAGACACTTAACACTTACTAGCTGTGTGACCCTGGGCAAGTCACTCAACCCCAATTCCCCAATTGCCTCACTAAAAAAAAATTATAAAAAAATTTTTAAAAGTTGGTTTGAAGTTGCAAATTGACACATTCAAGTTTGGCAAAATCTCTATCAAGTATTTGAGCCACATGATATCTCAACAAGGAGTTTATTCATTGGTCCAGAGAAAAGAGAAGCACTCTTCAGCTGACCACACCTAAAGAATCCATGAGAGTTGAGGACTTTTTGAGGACTCAGTGATTTACTAGTGCAAATTCATGTTAGTCAACAAACCCTTTAAGTGTTGTTTGCTAGGCAAGGTGCTAAGCTCTGGGAATATAAATATAAGCAAAATGAAAGACAAGAATCCCTCCCCACATGGAGCTTATACTCTAATGGGAGAGGACAATACATTAATGGAAGCTGAAAGAAGTGAAGATAGTAGAAAGAAGTCAAAGGTGTCAGGAGCCAAGAGTGAAATGGAATGAACATGACTGCCCTGGGCATTTTCCTTAAAACAGAAGAGGAACTAACTAATCAGAGGAAGGATCACAGAGACTGATTGGTCTTCCAGTATAAATTGGCTTGTGAGGAACAGTGGAGAAAAAGAAGTCAAGATGGGAATAGAACTCAGAGTAAGGATAGAGTGAAGAACTATATTACTATTGCTAAATCTCACAATGATCTCACTCGAGAAAATAATTGAAAAGAAACAAAAACAGAAGCACAAGAAAGATCTGTTTGGCTTAAACCCACAGAAAACATTTTGAAACAGTTGGGATGAAAAATATGGACAGGTGATTAAAGATTTAGTCATTTGCCTCACACAGATATTAGCACTGGTCTGTGCAGACTCAAGCAAATCCTTTATGATAGATATATTTGCTAGCATATACAGTGGTACCTGGCTACTTGTCTTTAATTTGCCCCAGAAAGAAAAGGGGTAAAACTATGAGTACTGAATGAATTTTTCCCATAAGGAGTAATGTAAATTGAAATTATCCATTTCTGAACCCCAGAAATTTCATATTTTACTCAGCAATTTATAAATTGATGGGGTTAATTTTTTTTTTTTTTTTGCTGGGCAATGAGGGTTAAGTGACTTGCCCAGGATCACACAGCTAGTAAGTGTCAAGAGTCTGAGGCCGGATGAACTCAGGTCCTTCTGAATCCAGGGCCAGTGCTTTATCCACTGCACCACCTAGATGCCCCTGGGGTTTATTTTTGATACCTTAGAACTAGACAAACATAAATAAAAAAAATAATTAGATAAAATAAAATTTTTCTTTACTTTACCTCTACTGAGAGGAGTTGCTGGTCTAATGGGACAGTGGCTAGGTAGAGGAGGAGGAGGAGGAAAGAGGTTATTGCTTGGAAAGGGAGTCACTCTCCAAAAAAACATCAGGTACTTGCCCAGGGGTTCTTTCTCTTTTCTGTCTCTTAACACAACCCTGCTAGACACCTATCAAAAGAAACTTGCTTCTGCCTATGATTCAAAATGTTTCTCAAGTGAGACATTGTTTGATAATTAAACAAGTCCAATTAAGCTTGAAATAAAAAAGTAAAAGAAAGTACACAGCAAAATATGTGGGGTTCCACATTAAGCATGAGCTACTGTGAGACTAATGCATTGGTCTTTATTTCATCCAGAGAGATGGGAATGCAGGGCGGCGTCTTGACACATACAGGTTTTAGCAAGTGCAATGAGTACCCAGAAAGCGTCAAGTGCTGAAGCATATTTTTCTCATCAAAATGCATTGAATACCTAATTCGATGAGATTTGAAGCCAATGAGTGCCAAGGTATGACTGTATATGCTAGTTTAGAAGACTTGGGAACAGTTCTGTACCAAAAGAGTGGAGATCACCAGATATTTGTTGCATTTGCATAATGACATTTTCACGAGGACATGATGACAGTGAGACTCAGTATCCCATACAGAAGCTAGAGTTTTGGGCTTCCAAATGGGCTATCACTGATTAATTTTAAAAACTTTATATTGTCAATGGTGAACAGACAATAATCCATATATTTTAATCACTACCAAATTATATACTACCTGATAGAGATGGGTAGCAGTAGAGGTAGTAGCAATTCAATAGAATATCAGCCAGGAAAAACTAATGTGGAAGAAAATGCCTGAAATGATGATACCCACTGAAGGTGTGAAGATTCCCTATGACACCCACGTAGAGAGTTCACAATAAAAAAGGGTAAAAAGTTTCACCAGTCCTAAACCAAGGGTCATTACCTGGCTTAATGACCTGCTCAATAGAGAGTATACTCAAACTCTGCTACAGCTAAAAAGAGAGAGAGTACAGCTAAAAAGTAGGGGAAAAGGAGGAGCACTTAGCAGAGTTCCTGACATGTAGTAGATGCTTAATAAATCCTTGTTGACTGACTGACAAATACCAGCTAATAATAATAACATTAATCCTCAAAACAAGAATATCTTAGTAGAGGTCGCCATAACAAATACTCATAATTAACTTCCAGACTAAATGCAATGAAAAGCTTTCCATATACAGAGAACTAGAAGAGTAGATCAAAAGGATATGGAAACAGGATGAGGTGTAGATTATCCTTGTTGTCTTGCCTGCTACTAGGGTTGTACCAAGGAAACTTTTAGTGGCCCTACAGAGGATGAATGTACATTCTAATAATTGTTTTCACCTGTAAAAGGCAGTTATTTTTATCCATCTATGAAATAATCCATAGGACATTAAATATAAAAGTATAATCACAGAATAGTGATTTGTTCCAGGACCATTAATGAAATTATTAATATTATTATATTTTATTTAATATTTTTTTCTTGAGTTGTTTCAGTCATGTCTGACTCTCCATGATACCACTTCAGGTATTCTTGACAGAGATACTAGAGTGGTTTGCCATTTCCTTTTCCAGCAGATTGAAGGGATGAGGAAATGAGATAATAGAGTGGTTTGCCATTTCCTTTTCCAGCAGATTGAAGGGATGAGGAAATGAGGCAAACAGGGTTAAATGACTTGACCAGGGTCATATAACTAGTAAGTGTCTGAGACCAGATTTGAACTCAGATTCTCCTGACTCCAGGGCCAGCAGCTGGGTGGTACCATAATGCATAGGAGTGCTGGGCTCGGTATCAGTAAGACTCATCCTCCCGAGTTTAAATCTGGTCTCAGACACTTACTCGCTGTGTGACCCTGGGCAAGTCCCTTAACCCTGTTTGCCTCAGTTCTTCATCGGTAAAGTGATTTGGAGAAGGAAATGGCAAACTACTCCAGTATCTTTGCCAAGAAAACCCCAACTGGGGTCATGAAGATTTGGACTCTTTATATTAACATCTAAATATAATATTATTAGAAACATTTATATAATATGCTCATATGTATTAATCATTATGAATATAATAATTATTAATATTTGGTTAACATTATTCATGCCACTTTAGGAGTGATTTTCCAGTACATTTGTAAAGTCCCCATCCCAATCCACCATAGCTGCTTTTTATATCTGGTTTTTATTGAGATTTCCACAGTAGTAGCAAATCAATCAACAATGCTAAATAGTTAACAAACATTTATGAAATGCTTAGTGATTCTCAGACACTGTGTGAAGCACTGGGAATACAAGAACAAGCCAAAACAAAAACAATCCTTGCTTCCAAAGAGCCTATATCCTAATGGGGGAACACAACACATGGAAAGAGTCAGGAGTGCACCTGGGAGAAGAATGAAGGAGAGGGTATGCCTGGCCTGGGCACTTCTTCAAAATGGTGGTTCCAGGAAGAATTCATCATTGGAAGGAAAGGGCCACTAGGACAAAGGGAATTTCCAAGGTGAGAAAGCAGCTAGAAAATGGCAACAAAGTAAGGAGTGAATCCAGAAGAGGAATGAGGGATGGCTGGCCTAGGCACATCCTCAAAATGGATACTTTTTACAAGGAAAGGCACTTAACTCTCATTGTGGCACAGGGGGGCAGAGAGGAGGGGTGAAAAGAGAAGAAAGGATGTATCCAAATCACTGTCATCCCCAAAAAACTTTGTTGACTATAAAGATGCCCAGGATCTAGTCTCTGGGTGGATTGATCTTCATTCC
This sequence comes from Dromiciops gliroides, assembly GCF_019393635.1. Classification (NCBI taxonomy): domain Eukaryota; kingdom Metazoa; phylum Chordata; class Mammalia; order Microbiotheria; family Microbiotheriidae; genus Dromiciops; species Dromiciops gliroides. The sequence goes on along the minus strand of NC_057866.1, from coordinate 176,289,360 downwards.
AGGCAAGAAGAGGTTAGGGATCAATGATTCAAGCAAGAGGCATCCTCTTGCCCTGGTAGTTAGATCATGCCAGTCGGTCATTTCTCCAGTTCTTTCATGGTAGGACACTTGTCCTATATAACCTGACAAGAAAGTAGGCCATGTATTTCAAAGGGAGAATGGGGTATCACTTAAGTATATCTTCTCTGATGTCACAGGCAGGGGAGCGCCAGTTGTCAAGGTTGGAAGCCACATGGAAATTTCCCCCAAGTAATATTTCAGATATCAAGGGGTTCCAGAGAAGGGACAGCGTGGTGGTACAAGATAGGAGAAGGAATTTCCAGAAGAGACAGCCTAAAGACTTAGCCTACATTTCTTCTGAACTACCCAACACCCAACATAACAACTTGCTTTTCATGAAACCCTCCTTCAGCCTTTTTAGGCTCTATAAGAGGTTTTCACTGGATAGTCTAATTTTAGAAGAGCATTTGACACATTGTAGAGGGGGAAAAAAGCTACTGGCTAAATTAATTCAAATTGGTTGGACTGTGAGCTGAGTCACATTCTCTGAGAAGGCTAGAAAATTACATTTCACGCAGAAACCCTCATTATTGCTTCTATCATGTGCTAAGTCCCATAACACAAGACTAGCTGTGGAGAGTTCTCTCTCAAGGCACTGATCCCATCATCATTGTCCCTTTGCACCAGAGAAAAGGTTGGCATAGCCAACATCAGCATGGAAAGAGCAGGTTGAACCCAACACTTTATGCCATGTGCTAAGTGCTGGGGATACAAAATAGAACAGAAAGACACAGCCTGCTCTGAAGGAGCTCACATTCTGATAACAGAAGACAATACATATAGGTGGTTCAGTTGCAGGACAAGTGGAAAAACACCACCTTCCCCCCAGACCCCCTTTCCTTAATGTTCAGCATCAAAGGGACCAGCAAATGAAGATAGTACCTTCTTTAATGTTATTTCCACTGATAAAATCATATCTATTTCTGCATATGACAGAAACGTGACAGTGTCAAGGACCTTGGGGGTGGGAAACATGTTCAAAGGGTGGGGCTGAGTCATATTGCACCAATTCAGTCAGAGCTTCAAAGAGAAGGAACCAACGCCAGGAGAGAGAGAGACTCAATTTTCAGGCTCTTTCTTTGCTTAAAGGCTTGGCCATTTATTTTCCCATGCTGTCTCTTGTTCCTCACCCACTCCTTATGTTATGTATACATGGAGGAATCTAAGGAGAAATCTTTGTGGCTTACTGGGTACTTCATTCAAATTCAAATGACTGCTTTCATGTACCATTATTCTGGTGGGGTGGGCATTGTGGGAAAGACAAGAGTAGAAGTATCATACAATATAAGCCATCTCTCCTTGAATACTTTAAAAGATCTGTGATTTCATTGGTGTGCATATTCCCCTCTGCCCCACCAGTCTAATGTCATGTAGACTGTCTATATAACTTACTGTGTCCGAAAATAATCCTCACTCAGTAACCAACCTTCTGAGGGAACCTCTCTGAACTTTAAGAGGTTGACACATAAATGTCAACTCATTTTTTAAAAATTATTAAACAAGGGGCAGCTAGGTGGCACAGTGGATAAAGCACTGGCCCTGGACTCAGGAGGACCTGAGTTCAAATCCAGCCTCAAACACTTGACACTTACTAGCTGTGTGACCCTGGGCAAGTCACTTAACCCCAATTGCCTCACCAAAAAAAAAAAAATTATTAAGCATTTGCTATCTAAAAAAATCACTATGCTAACCACTAGAGATATAAAGATTAAAAACAAATGAACCCCCAGCCCTCAAAAAACTTGGATTCTACTAGGAAGATGGGGAGGAAGAAATACAGCATATCCACAAGCTCTCAACATGACAGACATACAGTCTTTTCTGGCCAATCCTAAAATTCTTTCTAGTTGGGTAGTGTCCACCAAACTAGACTTAGATGGCTCTGTTAGCATAACCTTCAAGAAACCAAGGTGACAGTCATGCCATGAGGAGAGTGCCAGTGAAGGATTAAAATAAAGGAAACTGTCATTATTGTGGAGGACTTATTTGAGACTAGGTATTCCTATCTTGCCCAGACTGGAAGCATAGTGGGTCACTCATGGGTCTGACTCCACTATCAATCAACACAGAGCTTGACCTGCTCTATTTTCTACCATTGGGCAGCTAAGTGGCACAGTGGAGAGTTCTGACTTCGAGTCAAAAAGAATTGAGTTCAAATCCACCTTCAGACACTTACTGGCTGTGTGACCAAGTCACTTAATCCTGCTTTCCTCAGTTTCCTCATCTATAAAATGAGTTGGAGAAGGAAATGGCAAACCACTCTAGTATCTTTGCTAAGAAAACCCCATAATGGAGTCATAAACAATTGAATACAACTGAAATGACTGAACAATAAGAAGTAAAAAAAAAAATTGGGAGCACCCAGGTGCCACAATGGATAGAGCACCAGATCTTGAGTCAGGAAGAGTCATCTTCCTAAGTTCAAATATGACCTCAGATACTTACTAGTTGTGTGACCCTTCGCAAGTCACTTAACCCCATTTGTCTCAGTTTCCTCATCGGTAAAATGAGCTGGAAAAGAAAATGGCAAACCACTCCAGTAACTTTATGAAGAAAATTCCAAATGGAGTCACAAAGAGTTGGAAATGACTGAAATAACTGATTGACAAAAACATTTTCCCACCAGGACCAGACCCCTCCTGGGAAACCTGGTGGGCCCCAGATACTGGAGATTCACCCTATGTGGTGGTTGACAATGTGGATATCCACACTAAGTAAGGCTTTAGCCTTACCACAGTTTAGAACTCCCAAGCTCAAATGTTCTACCAGCATCAGCCTCCCCAGTAGCAGCAATCATAGGCACATACCACCATGCTCACAGAAGGTGCCATTATTCAAATAAATTCATGCCAAATCAAATAAAATTAAGCATGGAACTGTTACTGCTAAGAGCAATAGAACTATATTGACTACTTTAGCTACTAAGCCTAGGGATTCTACCCTCTAACTGCTAGGTTGCTTAATCTGGTAATGTGGCAGCTGGTAGCCCCATGGATAGAGCACTGACCCTGAAACTGGAAGGACCTGAGTTCAAATCTCACTTTAAACAGTTACTAGCTGTGTGACTCTGGGCAAGTCACTTAACCCCAATAACCTTAACCATCCAGGGCCATCTCCAGTCATTCTATTATATATCTTGCCACTGCGCCCAGATTGCTCTGGAGGAGAGTGAGGCTGGTGAATTTGCGCAGCCCTGCTTCCCTTAAATCCAATTCAATGCAAGTCATGATATCACCCTGATGTCATGGTCCTCTTCAAGAATGAAGGACAAACAACAACAATAATCTGGTAATGGAATTATCAAGAGGAATTGGAGGGGAAGGTAATTTAGGGCACAAATCGAGAAGAGTTGTTCTGATTCTCCTCTATCACACTCATGAAGACCTTTCTAGAGAAACAGTCCAGGGTAAATTGCATAACCCAACCCTTATGCTACAAAGAAAAATAGGAGGCAGAATGGCAAATGGGAAAAGAATGGGATTGCCTCTCCAAACATCCAAAAGACTTAGTGGAAAGCAATCACTAAGCATATGGTATATTGCCCAAGTGGAGAGAGGAAGTCATAGGCAATGAGCTAAATTAATGAGAGGTCTCCAAAGTGTGGCCGCATTCTTCATATCAAAATGCAGCTTCTGACACAAAAGTGACCAAAATGAGGCAATATGTCCTTCTCTGATGTTTTGTTATTGCATTGAAGTGGCCCTAGTTTTTTGATGACTATGTAAGGACAGTGCAAGCTCTGATGGGTCCAACCAAGCTGTAAAGACATTGAGTAGGAGCCTGGTGGAGGATGTATTAGTTATCCAATGTCCAGTCTACCTAAGCTAAGAAAGACTCACTAAGTTTTCTGCAGGGCGATGACTTTTTTGACCATAGCCACTCTGGAAGTAATCTACCCAAATATGGGGTAGGGTTGTTATTTGAGTTGATAGGAAGAAATTCCTTACTTGATGAAATCAAAGATCTTTGAAATATTGCAGTGTTACAGATAATGTGACAACCATCTCAGAATGTACATCTACAGAGTAGTAGAAAGAGAGCCTCTGGACCATTAAAATAAATTATTTGTAGTTTATTTTTATTTTTTGCAGGAGCAATGAGGGTTAAGTGACTTGTCCAGGGTCACACAGCTAGTAAGTGTTAAGTGTCTGAGGCTGGATTTGAACTCAGGTCCTCCTGAATCCAGGGCCAGTGCTTTATCCACTGCGCCACCTAGCTGCCCCTATATTTTATTTTGATACCACAGACATATCACAACAGATACCCAGACAAATCTCCCATGAACTAAATTCCTTAAAAAGTCAAGGAAAATCACCTAATCATTAACAGAAAGAGTGAACAGGTGCTTTAACATTAATAACTTGGTACCAACATAGTCTGTATAGTTGACCTGAATTTTGCCTCTTAATTTCAGCTTTTGTTAAATGTGTGTAGTCAATGTGTCTTTCCTATAATCACTTCATATAGGGAAAACTTTTTTTTCTGTTCCTATGAATTCTTCATTTTTTTTCATTCATGGGGGGGGGGGGAAGGAGGGTTAAGTGACTTGCCCAGGGTCACACAGCCAGTAAGTATCAAGTGTCTGAGGTTAGATTTGAACTCAGGTCCTGCTGAATCCAGGACCAGCGCTTTATCCACTGTACCACCTAGCTGCCCCCTTCTTCATTATTTATTGTGTAAAATATTTCATTTCATTCACATGTCATAATTTTTTTCAGCTATTCTTCAGTCTTTGGATAGCTTTCTGTTAATACAAAAATTCTTGCTACAAACATTTGTATATGTATGTCTCTTCTTGCTATCATTGACCATCTTGGAGCATAAACCCCATAATATTTAGTAACTTTTCTTTATAATTCCGTATTGTTTTCCAGAGTGATTAAATAAAATCAAGCTCAACCAGTATTGAATTAATGTGCCAATCTTGTCATGATACCCTCAACAATGAATTTTCTGATCTTTTCAACTTAGCGATTTTTTAGCAATCTTGGAAAATCTTTCACTTACTGGTTTCCCAAACTCTTTGTACATCTCTTTCTTTCTCTACTTTGTGTCAAGGAAAACTGGTTATTGAACCAGGACCATCATCATCCTGGTGCCCCACCGGATGGTTACTCCAGTTACTTACAAGATGGTGGATATACAAAGGTTTTTTGTTTTTGTTTTTTTGGTGAGGCAATTGGGGTTAAGTGACTTGCCCAGGGTCACACAGCTAGTAAGTGTCAAGTGTCTGAGGCCAGGTTTGAACTCAGGTCCTCCTGAATCCAGGGTTGGTGCTTTATCCACTGCACCACCTAGCTGCCCCAGATACAAAGTTTTAATTTGAGGATTAATTAGTATTTGCAGTGGCTGATATTTTGCAGTCTTCAACTGCATGTTTGGCACCTTATTCTTTTGTTGAATTACCACAAAGGAGGGGAAAAGGCTATATCCAATGTGTTCCAACATTCATTTATCCCCATCTCTGCATGGTTAAATTGTCAATCAGCAATAATCCAGGTGATAATGGTATAACAATCAACTAAATTACCATTGGTAATTTATGAAATTGATGAACATCTTAGCCAGTCAATGACAATACATTTCAGTAGAGTTTTTCCCCCTAAGCTTCATAATGATCCCTGGGATGCTAATACTACCAAACTCCTGCATATACCCCTCTTTCAGACCCTCTTCTTGTCTTCATTTCTCCTTGGGCCCTGAACATAGGAACACAATAATACCAAGATGTTTCCAGCCTAAACCTCACCAGAAACTGCCCTAGACAGTAGAATATGAAAGACAGGTGAGAGAGGAAGAATTTAGGACCAAAGAAGATATAGAGAGAAGCACAAAATGTAAAATAATTTTAATTATATATATATATAGCTTTCACACAAACAAAACTAATACAATCAAGATTGTCAGAAAAGCAGAAAACTGGGAAGGAATTTTTGAACCAAGTATCTCATTTCTCAAATACAGAGGGAACTGAGTCAAATTTATAAAAAAATACAAGTCATTCCCCAATTAATAAATGGTCAGAAGATATGAACAGGCAGTTTTCAGACAAAGAAGTCAAAGCTATCTATAGTCATATGAAAAAATGCTCTAAATCACTATTGATCAGAGAAATGCAAATTAAAAACAACTTTGAGGTATCATCTCACACCTATCAGAGTGGCAAATATAACCAAAAAAAGGAAAATATTGGATGTTGGAGAGGATGTAGGAAAACTGAGATGCTAATCTACTGTTGGTGGAGTTGTGAAAAGATCCAACCATTCTGGGGAGCAATTTGAAACTATGGCCAAAGGGCTATAAAACTGTGCATACCCTTTGATCCAGCAATACCACTGCTAGTTTTTTATCCCAAAGATATCCCCCATAAGAGGAAAAAGACCTATTTGTACAAAGATATTTATAGCAGTTCTTTTTGTGTTGCCTAAGAATTGGAAATAAAAGGAATGCCCATCAATTGGGGAACAGCTAAAAAAGCTGGTGATGGAGATTGTGCTATAAGAAATGACAAGCAGGATGATTTCAGAAAGTCCTGGAATGACTTATATGAACTGATATATAGTGAAGTAATCAGAACCAGGAGAACATTGTAGTTACAGCAAATATTGTTTGATGAAGAACTGTAAGTGACAACTCTTCTCAGCAATACAATTATCCAAGACAACCCCAAACAACAAATGATGAAGCATACCATCTACCTCCAAAGAAAAAACTGACATTGATGGAATACAAACTGAAGCATGCTATTTTTCACTTTCATTTTTTCCCTTTATTTTAGTTTTCTTATATAAAATGATTAATATGGTAATATTTTACCATAATATTTTACATAATTCTATAATATTTTACATAATTCTACATGTATAACCTATATCTGATTGCTTACTGCCTCAGGGAAGGTGGAGGGGAAGGAGGGATAAAATTTGGAACTCAAAACTTTAAATAAAAATGTTAATTATTAAAAAGAAGTAAAGAGGGGGCAGTTAGATGGCGCAGTGGTTAAAGCACCGGCCCTAGATTCAGGATGACCTGAGTTCAAATCCAGCCTCAGACACTTGACACTTGACACTTACTAGCTGTGTGACCTTGGGCAAGTCACTTAATCCCCATTGCCTAAAAAAAGAAGAAGAAGAAGAAGAAGTAAAGAAAGACAGGCACTACTAGGAACTGCAGAAGGAAACTGCTTACTTAGTTCATCTGGGCAAAGCCTTCTTACTAAAATTGAATCCACAAGAAGGAGTTCAAAGTAGTTTGGGCATTAACATAATTTGGCAGAGTGGAAAGATGTGAGTTCAGGAACACCTGAGTTCAGGGATGTCAAAAAACTCAAATGAGTTAATGGATATATAGCACTTTGTAAACTTTAAAGTGTTATATAAATGACAGTTGGTGGTGGTGGTTAGTCTACAGTCACAAGGCCTCCAATCTGGTGATGGTTTCATTCCTTGAGACTTTTACTGTATTTCTGATGAGCTCAAGGAAGGGAAAATGTATATATACACTTCTAAGTTAAATCTGTATTATCAACACTTTCTTAAGTCTAGATAATCAACAACAACAACAACAAAAATCAAGCCCTGATTTGTATATCTGATTTTGGAGATATAAAGGGTCACACTGAAAAGTTAACAATTGGTTTTCACAGGTGAGTTAGAACAGACTTCTGCATATCCCTGGCTAAGTTCAAATCCTCCCTCAGACACTCACTAGTTCTTTAACCCTGGACAAGTCAGTTAACATGTTTCAGTCTGTTTCTCTTACTGTAAAGTAGGAATAATGTTAGGTAAGATAGTCATGGGTTTCTTGTATCAAAAAAGATAAGACAGGCAAAACTTTGCAAAACAAAGCACCATATGAATGTTAGAGATTATAATTGTAATTTTCACTCTTCTGTGCCTACTTTTTGGCCTTAGAAATCCCCTGGTACAGGGGGCAGCTAGGTGGTGCAGTGGATAGAGCATTGGCCCTGGAGTCAGGAGTACCTGAGTTCAAATCTGGCCTCAGACACTTAACACTTACTAGCTGTGTGACCCTGAGCAAGTCACTTAACCCCAATTGCCTCACTAAAAAAAAAAAGAAAGAAAGAAAGAAAGAAAGAAAAAAAGAAAGAAAGAAAGAAAGAATTCCCCTGATACAGAAAAAGTGTTTAGTGCTCTTGAAAGATTATATAGAGAATTCATTCTACAGGCAAAGCCCTCAGAAGAGATTTAAACAAAAATTAGTTTACTGGCATCGATTTGGTCGTACATGCATAGATTTAAAGTTGAAAGGGGTCTTGGAAGTCTTCTATTTTTTTTTTTAATAGAGAAATTTAAGCCCATCCATGTAACTTTTTTTTTTTAGTGAGGCAATTGGGGTTAAGTGACTGAGGTTAAGTGACTAAGTTGCCCAGGGTCACACAGCTAGTAAGTGTTAAGTGTCTGAGGCCGGATTTGAACTCAAGTATTCTGCTCCTGACTCCAGGGCCGGTGCTCTATCCACTGTGCCACCTAGCTGCCCCTCCATGTAACTTAAAAGACTTGTTCAAGGCACATAGTAGGTGCTTAATGCTTGTTCTCTTCTCTTCCTCTTCTTACCTAAATTCAGCCAAGCAGGAAAGAACCAGAGTAAGAGCAAAGCCCTGGCTGACTAGTGCCTTTTGAAGGTACCCCAGTTCCAATTGTGTAGTCAATCAACAATCAATCCCTTCATCATGTGGTTAGCAAACAAGGAACCATCCACAGAACAGTCAGAACACGTGTGCATGATCTAAATCATGGAGCAGGACACTTCTATTATATATCATCATTCCTTTCCAGAAGCATTTTCTTCAACCTCTTCCCTATGAAGGATTGTATCAGCATCTTCCCTTCTCCATTAAACATGTAATATCTAAGTTTAAATTGAGTAGAAAGAATAGGATACATTTCTCTCTTTGTGAACAAAGTTTCAGACCAATCCATAAGTTAGCAAAATTAACTGGCCTCCATGGCTATATAGCTCCTCCTCTAACCCCAGTACTATCCATTGTGCCCTTCCCTTGTCTAGGTGACCAAGTTTGGCTTCCTTCAAATACTTCAGTGTTCCTTGCTCTTGCTTTACAAAGTCAATTTGGGACATGCCTCCTAATTGTCCTCAGGCATGTTTTCCCTAGAGTCTTATGTCTCCAACAACAGGGAGAACATTTCCAAGAGCCAAAACAAACAAACAAACAGGCCTCTTTGTTGGCCTTAACAGTTGGTTTTCCCAAGTTTCTCCCAGTTATAAAAAGATATTTCCACTGACAGGAAATAGTTTCTTGACTGACAAACTTTCTCCAGAAAGGCATTTTAACTCCTTGTCTATCAGCATTGTCTGTGCAGAGGAGAATCACCTCATCTTGGCTTTGAAGGGCTCCTAATAGATTTTCTCTTCAGTAATTAGGGGTTCACGCCTGCAAGAACAGCTCTCCATGACATACTCTGAACCTGGTGCACCTCTTAAATCAGTCTGGTTTGGAAATCCCCATCCTTCCTTCTCAGTTAGGAATGTTCTTTTTACTTAATAAAGGGAATGGTTTCCAGGTACATGTGAGGAATTAAACAAAACAAAACAAAACAAAAAAACAGACATCCGCTCTGATTAATTTTTTTTAAGGTATGGCCCACAACCCTTATTAGCAGTAGGTGGTCCCTTTCAAAAGAAATCATATTTAGCCTAATTTGACTTTATCTTGGGTTGATATAAAATGGCTCATTGTGTATTTCAAGAGCTAAGGAGAACAAATGACTTCATGATTTAACTATGCATTATATTCAATCTTCTCAAAAAAACCACAAAAAATCTTTCAAGACCCAAAATTCCAAGCCCTATAAAATATCTTTGATTCTCCAAAATGCTAATGGAAGACCCAAAATAACTCCTTCTATAGAGAATCCAACAACATAACCAGAAGCAGACTCAGAGAGTGATTCCCATTTCCTTCATCTGACCGTCAATCAAGGCATGATGTGGTAGAACAAGGACTAAACTTGAAATCAGGAAAATTAGGTTCTTAAGCCCAGTTCTCACACATACTGAACTCTTAACCTCACACACCTTCAGTATCCTCATCTGGAATAGGAGCTGTCATGGGGAAATCACCTAAGTTCCCTCAACCTTAATTTCTTCATCTGTAAAATGGTATTTCCACTGCCTCCACTAACAGGTTGTTATAAATTAAGTTCTTTGGAATCCTTATAGAAATGTGAACCAATACTACTTCAATACATCAAATGTCTATATTCTCTGAATGTGGGCATTCTCTTTCCTAGCTGGTAGAGAATGATCTGGCTCCAATGTAGTAGCTAAATCTCAGGGAACTTTGTGAAGCCCTGAAAGAGTAAATAATTTGTCTATGGCCAGGAATCTAATGAATCTCAGAGACAGAATTTGAGCATAGGCCTTACTATGACTATATATTCTGTGACTACACTTTGATGTACCATTATTATGACATTACACTTATATATAGATTTATATATAATGATTTTAAACAAGATTTGTTCTCAAGGTTGGAGAGGCAGTAAAGTTTAATAGAAATTTAGGACACCGTTTACATCTTCAGAGATAAAACCAATTGATTAGTTCATTGATTGACTTCAATATGTTTATACCACCAAAATTGTTCCAGGCGTGGGGAGAAGAAGGGGAATTATCTCTAAAGGCTGAAAGCACAACTGATCTTTTGCATTTGAATTGCTGTATCCTGCTACCAACACAAGAGGTCTCTTCTAACACACCTAGAGGTTTTGTCAGATAAATTCATAATCCACATGCCCAAATACATCATATGCAAGATTTGAAATCAGAATCTATTTTCCCTATATTTGTTTAAAATTATGTAAAGCCCTTCTTGGGGGAAAGAGAAGCAAACAATGTTATCAATAAAATTTCAAAGATATTAAGTTAGACCACAGTATAGGTGTAGGACCAAGGGTATCCTGAAGCTAATTTAAAAACTGGCTTGCCAAAGTCATTGTTAAGTTTGGTGTGAGAATTTATACCGTATAAATCTACTAATCAAAGACTGATTTAGTGTTTTGTTGAGTGTCTACACTTAAAAAATGATGGATAAGACATTAATATTGCAGATAAAACTTAAAGATGTGTGTTGGGGAGATTTGGATGTTAAACATTTACCAGCACACTCCTGTGTAGGTCTGACTTCTTTTTTTGTGGGGATGGAGGCTTGAGAATTCTTTCATTAATTTTTTAACGTATTTTTGATCAGCATATAAGCAAACAATAGGTTTTTTGTTATGGGGGGTTTTTTTTGCGGCGCAATGGGGGTTAAGTGACTTGCCCAGGGTCACACAGCTAGTAAGTGTCAAGTGTCTGAGGCCGGATTTGAACTCAGATACTCCTGAATCCAGGGCTGGTACTTAATCCACTGCACCACCTAGCCGCCCCAAACAATAGGTTCTTAACAAAAAGCTATTTGGGTGAATATAAAGTAAATAATTTTAAAAAGAAATTACAGAAATCCAAAACTTTTTCATTATTTTTCATGCCTATAATTTATCATATATATATATATATATATATATATTTTGTACTTGATTGTCTGCCTATAATAGCCCCCATCCCACCACTTAGATTATAAATTCCTTGAGGACAAGGGACATACTTTTGCTATTCTTTGTATCCCTTGCACACAACATAATACTTGTTGACTTGACTTCCATTAGTTCTTGTATTTTCAGATGGTAAAGTATTTTACAGTATGAATTTGGTTTTCTTGAAAGTCCTGTAAGTTATCTAAGATTTGAATGAGTCTATTTAATAAGATTTAATTGTTGATAATTGTGGTACTGGTGGTAATGATTTGTGAATTATAAATGACACCTGAAATCTCCAACTTCAAGACTTTCAAGAAGACCAGCTCTCTCTCTCCTATATCTGAAAAGACAAAGTCTAATGAAAAAGCTTCAGTTTTGCATTTTTCCCCATTTTCATTGTTTCTAAATTCCATCCAAATAGTTTTTGGTGAAAACCTGATGTATGCCCATTTCTTGGAGAAAAACACTAAAGAATAAAGCACTGGTCCACTCCACACTACCCTTATGCCCTAAATATTAGATTTTGGATGGATGACATGAGAGTGGAAGTGAGTAAGGATATATACCTCCTGATGTGAATTGATAACTTTTTTTACTATACCCAATATGAAAACAAAAGTAATTTCCTACCTAGCCACATTGACTAAATGTCCGTGATTCTTTAGGTGGTGTAGGGAAAACTCAATGTGTTTAGGAGGCAGCATGATGTAGTTAAATGAACATGGCATCTGGAATCAATGGCTGCCACTTACTCCCTATGAGACCCTAGTTGAGTCATTTCATTTCTTTGAATATGAGTTTCCTATTGTGTTAAATAAAGGGGTTTGACTCTGAGGTCCATTTCAACTTGAAATGTATCATTCTTTGCTCTTTACTCTTCCCATATCATCATTTTTCTGCTATGTTTATGCATTTGGAGAGGTAGCCTGCTGGCATAAATATTTACCCTGTCTCACCACCAATATTCTCTCATTTCAGTCTACACCAATGTAACCATAGAAATTCCAATTGGAGACGTTGGGACTCAGAGAACTATGGATTACAATTCTAAATCAAGTGTTGGATAAGATCATAAATTCTTACCTATCCCCACTCCAAACATAAAACTTTGGCCCTCCTATGTTGGGTAGAAATCTAGATAGTTATTGGCCAGTCAATTATGAAATTCCCTTTGAAATGGAGCTTAGAGATAGACATTCCCATGACCACTATTAGGATTTACTGTAAAAGCATGGATTTTTAGAACACTATTTTTAAGATCACTTTTGATTTTGCTACTCACGAGTCACATGAATAAAACATGGAAATTTTTATAATATTAATTAGCCTTTTGTCTATGTGAGTTTAGTTTCAGAAAATGAACTCACATGGACAAATTTTCAAAAATCACCTTCTTCCAGTATATTGGTCTTTAGCTAAATGGAAGCATTGGACCAGATAATATCTTTTTGGTGAAAAAAAGTAACCTAGTATTATTAATTCTGCATATTGTGGAATATTTTAAATGACTCGGGCTAATTTGGGCTGGAGGACTAATTCAGGGACTTTTTACTATTTGGCTATCTGACTGCTATTAACTTAGTATGGGCCATTTATAAAGTTCTACCACACTGCTCCCAAATTGATAAGCAAAATATTAAGAAGTCTCTTAACTAAATAATCAAAGCAGAGTTTATTTATGAGATACTATTTAAAATTAAGAATACAGGGAAATAAAATGTACAACCTGACTGCGTTCCGGGTGCTTTCACCTGCTGCCCCTAGAACTTTTTCAATACAATAAGGGCCTTAGCCGCCTCTTGCCTTGGGGCACTCAGGTCTTTTATTCTAACTCTGAGCCCCTTTCACTTTGTAAATCCCCTTGCTTCTAACTTTCCTCTCCTTACTGCCACCGCTGAACCCCTGTTTCTTTCTCACCTACCTTCTCTCTGCTCCATCAGTCTCTGCTCCTAGTCTTTTAGCCTTCTCCTGCATCCTTGTAGCCCCGTCTCTAGTCTGCCACCATTTAGTCTTGTCTGACAGTCCCCAGTCCTCTTCTCAGCCTCCTGTCCTCTCAGTCTGCCGCGCCCCCAACCTTTCTAACTCCCAGGTCTATATGTACCTTTTCTTCTCTCCACTCAAATCTCAGGGCTTCCTACTCCCCCACAGACCAAGAAAATCCTCCAGCCAGGGCTGCGGCTGGTGGTGGGGGGTGCGCTTGAACCTCACGTGCTACACCAGAGCCCAGCCTGGACAAGCCCAAGATCTCTCAGATACCTCCACTCAGGTTTGAGGAAGCTGGGGGTTTTTCCCCACAGCTGTCTGACCTGGCATTTTGTACAGCCCACGGGGCTTTTTGGCTCAGCTGAAGCAGAGGGGGAGGGGCACCAGCCCCTCCCACACAGAAGAGACTCTGAGGGCCTAAGGCTTTCTAATCTCAGCCCAAAGGTAGGATCCCCAAATCAAAATAAATTTCCACAATATGATATATGCTGATAGTACCTATATACAAGCTTTTGGGGTTTTCTTATGGTATAGGGTCCACAGAACCTATTTAATTGTTATTAGGGGGATAGGGTTATTAGGGAAATAGCCTAGCACATAGTAGGTTCTTAAATGCTTATTGAATGAATGAATGACTTATAGCATGTTCTTAGTAGAAAGAGCACCAGGAAAACTTATGATAGTTAATTAATGGTAAGATAACTAAATTTGAACTAATGATTATTTTAATCCTTGATCTAATCATTATAATAACAAATTGAAGTAAAAAGGAGGCACCATGGGGCAGTGGAAATAACCCTTCACTGGGACTCAGTGGATTTGGGTTCCAGTTCTAGATCTAGCTATCTAGATCTAACAAACAAGCTCTGTGTTCTTAAGCAGGTCACAGCCCTTCTGGACTTCAGTTTCCCCATTTAGAAAAATGAAAAGTTTATGTCTTATGATAATTCTAACACTGATATCACCCCTTTTGGACAGTGAAATGGTGAGCTTTTACCACCTTTATCAATTGCCCACGGGGAAATTAGGAGAGGCAATCATACATGTATGAAAGGCCAGAAGTGCTTCTAACAAATGGAGTTGCTGTAGGTTCTGCAAATGTTTAGCTTTTGATTCTGCTACACCTTCCTGGTTTATGATCCCAAGTTGGCCTGCTCTTTACCCTGTGTCACCTGCATCACCCTGATTCCCTGATTACTCCTTCTGCCTCTGGCTCTGTTGGACTATTTAGGATCATCCACTACCAATCTTTTCACAACAGAAAATTCCCAGTTCTTTCCTGTTTCTGACTCCACCCTCCCCCACCCAAAAAAAATCAGATGACTATCCCCAGAGGCCAAGGACACTGAGCTGGTATCATGAAGGACTCTTAGCTATCCCAAATTGTACTTTCCACCTATAGGTAGGTTAGACTGGACAGGACAAAATGACAGCTTTAAAATAATTCTAATTAAAATATAACCAATATAATTATACCTTAATAAAAGTATACTTTTGGGGCAGCTAGGTGGCACAGTGTATAGAGCACCGGCCCTGGAGTCAGGAGTACCTGAGTTCAAATCCGGCCTCAAACACTTAACACTTACTAGCTGTGTGACCCTGGGCAAGTCATTTAACCCCAATTGCCTCACTAAAAAAAAAAAAGTATACTTTTTAAAGAACATGTACAAGTGAAGGGGTCATGGGTTGTTTGTGCTTCTTTCAATTATCCATGACTTGAACATATTTTGAATGTAGGTGAAGAGATGGGTAACTAGGTGGTGTAGTGGATAAAGCACTGGCCCTGGATTCAGGAGGACCTGAGTTCAAATCTAGCCTCAGACACTTGACACGTAATAACTGTGTGACCCTGGGCAAGTCACGTAACTCTCATTGCCCACAAGAAAAAATAAAAAAGAAAGTGGGCAAAGAGACACAGAATCACAGAATGTCCAAGCTAGAAAGGTCCTCAGAGGCCATAAGCAGAATCCCCACATGATTATAAGGTCCTTGAGGGCAATGACTATTTGTTTTGCATGGTCTTTGCATCCCTTGAATCTAATGAAGTCTTTCCTGTCATGTATCTGTTTGTTTGTTCGTTTTGTAGGGCAATGAGGGTTAAGTGACTTGCCCAGGGTCACACAGATAGTAAGTGTCAAGTATCTGAGGCTGGATTTGAACTCAGGTCCTCCTGAATCCAGGGCTGGTACTTTATCCACTGTGCCACCTAGCTGCTTCCTCCTGTCATGTATCTGGGGAAAAATGGTTCTTGGGTACTTTTATTCTTCATTCTGCCGTCTGGAGTCAAAAAGGACAAGGCAGGGGCAGCTAGGTGGTGCCATGGATAGAGCACTGGCCCTGGAGTCAGGAGTACCTGAGTTCAAATCCGGCCTCAGACATTTAATGCTTACTAGCTGTGTGACCCTGGGCAAGTCACTTAACCCCAATAGCCTCACTAAAATTAAAAAAACAAAAAACAAGAAGGACAAGGCAAATCCTACTTCCATATGGTAACCTTTCCCTTCAAACACTTGGAGACCGCTCTTATATGCCAATAGCTTTTTTTTTTTTCTCCAGGCTTAATATCTCCAGTTCCTTTAACCAATCCTCATATGAAATCAAGGCCCTTTACCATCCAGATCCTTGTCAGTTTATCAACGTCTTTCAAAATGCAGCATCCAACAATCAACTCCAAGGGACTAGCTTTTCTTAGATGGAAGAAATTTAGGGGAAAAAATAGCTCTATGTATGATTGATAACTTACTGTTTCATTACTATGACAAATTTCATTTTCGTAAATTGCCTTGGGTAAAATCAAGAATAGCATATTCAAAAAATGACTTTGTCCATTGGATATACCTTTGGGATAGAATGCGATTGAATTACCCAACCCCTCACATCTATGAAATGGATCTTCATGTATGGCTATGGAAATCCATCTAATTACTTCATAGTCACACCTTATAATGCTAGTACATAGCAAAGGACATTTCAGCAATAGGAAAGTGGCCTTTGGACAAAGCCAAGCTATGTCTACCCAAGTGTACTTTGCCCCATTTCTTAATAGGAAAAACATTATGGAAGAAATCATTAGGATCTTATATTTAGAGTCAGAAGGATCCCCAAGAGGCCATTTACCTTTCCCTTTTTCCCCACTCCCAACTTCCTAATTTTAAAGGTTTAGAAACTCAGGTCAAAGAGGTAGAATGGGGACTTGAACCCAGTTCCTTTGATTCTGAATCCACTGTACCTTTTTGATTTCACCAGAATAACATAGGATACACTTTTAAAAAGGGAATATTATTTATTTTATCAGGGTTTTGAGACAAGAGGAGAAGCAGAACCAAAAATAATTTTTAAAAAGTTGCTCAACCATAAAGATCCAAGGGAAATCCACCCCTTTGGGTGAGCAGTCCCGTGGCCTTAGACAATACTGACCTTCTGCTGCCTGGTGTCGTGGGAAGGAGTACATATCTTGCCCTTTCTCTCCTCTCTGTCCATCCTTCCTGATGCTTCAATGTTATTATTGTGAATTTGCAAGGAGCAACAATATGTGTATATGTGGAGGGGTGCTCATTGACAACATTCCCATTTATATCTTCCATACAGGAAAAGAAGTATGGATACAGGGATACCAATCTGTATCACCACCACCACCATCCACACAAACACACAACTGGTAACTAGGTAATATCTGTGGGAAGCAAAGGGATGCGAGAATATCTTGTTACTTTTCCATGAATTTACACACACACACACAGAGACTTAAACATTTTATACTTATATAACACTTTAATATTTGCAAAGTACTTTCCACACATTTTCTGTAAAAGTTTTGCTGAACTGAACTGAATTCAAATGGATTGAACTGACCCCCTCAGCTTTCCCGGTGAGGTGCATACCATTATTATCACCCCTGATTTACACTCAAGAATAGGAACTTTGAGATCCTCTTTTGTAATCCTGTCATACAAAATTAGGAAAGTCTTGAGATATGAAGTGACTTACCTTAGGTCATGTAGGTATATTTGGGACTAAAATCCAGATCATGTAAGGTAGCTAGATGGCTCAATGGGTAGAGCAGGGAATTTGAAGTCAGAAAGATCTGAGTTCAAGTTCTGCCTCAGACACTTACAAGCTGAGTGACCCTTGTCAGGTCACTTAACTTCTATGTCCTTGCTTCCTGATCTATAAAATGGGAAGAAAAATAGCATATACCTCACAAAGTTGTTGTGAGAATCAGATGAATTAAGATATGTAAAGCACTTCACATAATACTATATAAATGCTAGCTAGTTATTATTATAAATTCAGAGCTGTTCAACATGGAAATATAGAACTAAATCGTGCATACCCTTTGATCCAGAACCTAGGTCTGTATCCCAAAGAGATCACACGCAAAAGAAGGGAAAAGGACCCACATGTACAAAAATATTTATAGCAGCTCTTTTTGTGGTGGCTAAGAATTGGAAATCGAGAGGATGCCCATCAATTGGGAAATGGCTGACCAAGTTGTGGTATATGAATGTAATAGAATATTATTGGGCTATAAGAAATGACGAGCAGGCAGATTTCAGAAAAACCTGGAAAGACTTAAATGAACTGATACAAAGTTAACTTAGCAGAACCAGGAGAACATTGTACACAGGACTAGCAACATTGTGTGATGATCAACCATGACTAACTTAGCTCCTCTCAGCAATACAAAGATTCAAAACAATTCCAAAGTACTCATAGTTAAAAATGTTATCCACATCCAGAGAAAAAAACTATTGGAGTCTGAATGCAGATCAAAGAATACTATTTTTACTTTATTTGTGTGTGTGTGTGTGTGTGTGTGTGTGTGTGTGTGTGTGTGTGTGTGTGTATGTTTCCTTTTGGTCTGTTTCTTCTTCACAACATGACTAAACTGGAAATATGTTTTACATGAATGGATATATATATAATATGTGTGTGTGTGTGTGTGTGTGTGTGTATCCTATATAAAATTGTTTACCATTTTAGAGAGGAGGAAGGTGAGAGAGAAAGGGAGAAAATTTGGAAGTCAAGATTTTTTTGTTTTGTTTTGTTTGTGAGGCAATTGGGGTTAAGTGACTTGCCCAGGGTCACACAGCTAGTAAGTGTTAAGTGTCTGAGGCTGGATTTGAACTCAGGTACTCCTGACTCCAGGGCTGGTGCTCTACCACTGTGCCACCTAGCTGCCCTGGAAGTCAAGATTTTTTAATGAATGTTAAAAATTGACTTTACATGTAATTGGAAAAAATAAAATACTATTGGGGGGGGGGGCAGGGCAATGAGGGTTAAGTGACTGGCCCAGGGTCACATAGCTAGTAAGTGTAAAGTGTCTGAGGTCAGATTCGAACTCAGGTCCTCCTGAATCCAAGGCTGGTGCTTCATCCACTGTGCCACCTAGCTGCCCCCTAAAATACTATTTTATTTTTTTTCTAAATACTATTTTAAAAAATAAAATAAAAATAAAAATTCAGATCTCTTGACACTACATTCATGTACATTTACAGAAGGAAATGGATCCACAGGAAAATTGATCATGATTGTTTCTTGTACATGTAGGTATTTCAGATAGTCCTTGATAGAGTTATAAATCAAATCTCTTTGAGAAATGCCAGTAGATGGAAAACTGTCAAATGACCAGAGTCCAGAATGTTAGTTGCCATGTGAACTAACTTTGACAGCTACTGAAGTGCTAGATTAGTTATCTTAGTGGTTTAAGAAGGTTTTAAAAAAACTATGAAGTCTTTTTTAAATGCCCTCTGGTTCCTTGGCACATCTACCAAACTAGATCCACCTTTTTTTTTTTCTTTTTCAAGAATGTTACCTTAAAAAAAAAAAAAGAACTCCCACAAAGCTAGTTTTCCTGCTGTGTGAATTTTCAGGTGTCCATTCTTTTTGTTCAGTTTCTTTTTCTAAGACAGGCTTATTTAAGGATTTTATTTCCCCTTCTGTTAATCTGAGCAATTTATATTTTTGTAGGTATTCCTCCATTTGATTTGTCAAATGTATTGGGACATAGTTGGGCAAAATAGCTCCTAATTATTGCTTTAATTTCCTTTTCATTAGTGGCGAATTCATTCTTTTCATTTTTGATACTCATAATTTGATTTTCTTCTTTTTTAAATCAAATTTACCAAAGATTTATCTGTTTTATTTTTTTCATAGAATCAGCTCTCATTTTTATTTATTAATTCTATAGTTTTCTTATTTTCAATTTTATTAATCTTGCCTTTAATTTTCAGAATATCTAATTTGGTATGCCTTTTCTTTTTAAACAGTCTTTTCTCTCCCTCTATTCTCTCAAAACATATAATATCCATTCCTCCACTTGCCTCGTTTTCACTCACTTTAGATATTAATGTAACCAGTCTGCAGGGATCTGCAATGCCTAGTTGCGGCTATATAGCCATTTAAGGAATCAATTCATTTCATGAAACTGGTGAGTCTGTCAACATAGAGTAATTTGGTTTCCAAAAAGAAAAGGACAAAAAAAAAATAGTAAGGACAAAAGCACACATTATTCCTGCTATGGGAAATGAATCTTTAAAGAGTGAAAGGGAAAAAAGGACCTGGCATTAGTATCCTCCCTCCAACCCCACCCCTATTTGAAAATTTTAATTCTCCTTCTCACAAGCCTATTGTGGATAGATTGATGAAGGGTAAGTCCCAAGGAAAAAATGCTACCAATGACCTATGATTCTGACCTGGCTTAGAGAGATGGCTTAGAAAAAGTCTCAAGATTTGACAACGGAGGATCCTGAATGGGCCTGAGGCTATGGAATCCCTTCTCAGCAAATTGATTTATTTCTAAATATCTGCCTGTTGTTGAGAGCCTGCCCACAACAAAGTGTGAAGCATAATAGGAAAACGTGAGGGGAAATAGAACTGTTTTCATGAAGAAGGAAATAATCTGTTTGATGATACTACTAAATTAAAACTGTAAAATAACTATCGGAAGAGAGGAGCCCAAAGTGGCTGTGCTGCTCTTGAGATCCAAATTGCTGCCAGAACAATAGGACGGAGTCATCTGGCTTTGAGTCAGTAAAGCCTGGGACTGAACTCATGATCTCTATACCATGTGGAGAATCCCTAAGGTTTAAAGTCAAAGGTGCATGTCATTCAAAGGGCAATGAAATGGGGAGGTTGTGGAATTTGCTGCTACAATAAAATCCCAGATGAAGCTGCCTTTTTCCATCCATGTGTGTGTGTGTGTGTGTGTGTGTGTGTGTGTGTGTTGAAGAGAGAAGAAAGGGGTGAGGAGGAAGGATTGCAAAGGGAAACTGTTCAGATTAACTATAAAGAAACAACACTTAATTTAGAGCAATTCGGGAAAGGCTAATTCATAAATTCATAATTATGCAAAGCTGATCAATTCTGGGCACAACATCACTAGTTGGAGGAGAAGCATTCTTAGCTACTATGCCTTCTAGTAAGGATTTTTAAAATAAATAAATAAATAAATTAGGATTGTTGCCTCTTTAGCTCTCTGGACATAGACTCACCTCTTAGCACTTCCAAAGCTCCATGATTTCATCTGTGTAGCTGCTCTGCTCCAGCCATTTCATGGATTGAAGTTTCTTTTTTCCTTAGTAGATGACTTTATAAGTTACTGTAACAAAAAGGAAAATGGGGGAAAATCAACATCTATTACATAATTTTTGATGATTAAACTCAGAATTTAGGTAGGCTGACCTCTGGAGTCAAAAGACTCAAATCTTAATCTTGACTGCTTACTATCTGAGTAGCCTTAGGCAAGTCATTTCCCTAGTTGGCAATGGATAGAGTGCTGGATTTAGGAAGACCTGAATTCAAATCTAGCCCTAGACTTTTACTAGTATACACATCTTAATTTCTGTTTGCCTCATTTTCCTCCTGTGAAATGGGGGAAACATTAAACTCCTACCTTTCAGGTTTAGTATGAGCATTGTTTGAGATCATATTTCTAAAGAGCTTAATACAGTCCCAGGCACATCACAGAAGCCATATAAATGCTTATTCCCTTCCCTAGGCCTCCATGATGACCTTAGAGGGACTAGATGATATCTGAGGTCCTTTACAATTCTATATCTGTGATACTGTAATTTTTTGGTCCTTTAATACTATATAGTTCATCATTAGACCTACATACAAAGCCTTTGTATTTAGGTAACACTGTCCAGGGCTTGTACTCCGCTGTTTTAGCCTCCAAGAATATAGTCATCCCCATTTACAAGATGTATAAGAAACTGATTCAAATTTATAAGAATAAGAACCATTTCTTAATTTATTAATGGTCAAAGAATATGAACAGGCAATTATCTATGGAAGAAATGCAAGCTGTCAATAGTCATATTTTTTAAAATGCTCTAAACTGATAATAAAAAGAGAAATACAAATTAAAACTACTCTGAGTTTCTTCTTCATACCCATCAAATTGGCAAAGTTAAAAAATGGAAAATAACAAACACTAGAGGGATTGTGAGAAAACAGGCACATTAATGAACTGGGGGTGGAGCTATGAACTGGTTCAGCCATTCTGAAAAGGAATTTGGAACTAGGCCCCCAAAAGTTACAAACTATTCACCACTACCAGACCTATAACTCAAAGGGATCAAAGAAAAAGGAAAGGGAACCATTTGTACAAAAGCATTTGTAGCAGTTCTTTTGAGTGTTGGTGAAGAAATGGAAACTAATTTGGTCCCCCCACCCCCCACCCCCATCAGATGAAGATATGGTTGAAAAAATGATATGTGAGTGTAATTGAATGGTATTATGCTATAAGAAATAATGGAGATAGTTTCAGAGAAACATGGGGAAATCTGTATAACTAGGAGAAAAATGTAATAAAAACAACATTGTAGAAATGAATAGTTCTAAAAAACTTGAGAACGGTGTTCAATGCAGTGATCAAATCATAATTCCAGAGGATGGATGATACAGAGGGATGGTGGACTCAGATTGAGACATTTTTTGCACATGGTCAATGTAAGAATTGTTTTCCTTCTTTATGTATATATATATGACAAAGCTTTGTTCCTCTCCCACCCATCCCCCAACTTTCAATGGGCAGGATAGAGATGGAAAGGAAAAATATGTTTCTATTAAGTGAAAAAAAATAATTAAAAAAGTCAAAGAATAAATAATGAAATATACCTCCTTACTCACAGAAGAGAGGTAGGGGTAGAAGGGAAGCTATATGGACAGAATGTTGCCTGCATTGTCAGATAAGGTATTAGCTGTTTCGGGGCCTACATCATGGTCCCTTTGAGCACCAAAATTTATGTGTGGATACATGAATTATGAGCTGCTGATCCAAATACATGTCAGTATCTACATTTCACTTTCAGGTTTGCTGTCAGGAAATAAATGTTTCAGTCAGTACCACTCTTGAAAAAGTGTATTATGTTGTAGCAACATTCTTTGTGTTAGCAAAGAATAAGAAATAGTAGATGTGGGGTTCAATCTGGATGGGTAAATAGGAAATGATTTTGATATAATGACAAAAGAATCAACAAAATGTATTTAAAATCTAATTCAGCAAGCATCAATTAAGCATTCATTCCGTGAATGGTACATACAATGAAGATACAAAAGTAAAAATGAAATTCAAGTCAGTCTCTGACCTAAAGGGGTTTATATTTTACTTGGGGGTAAGGATGTGTTACAACTTGTACACTCAGTAAAATTTAGGAAGGAGAAAGAACTAACAACTAGGTGAATCCAGAAAGAAGTAGGATTGTAATGAAGGCTCTAGACAAAACCAAATGCAAATGTGATATTTACACTGACTTTCTCCTCCACTCTCCAATACCCCATAACCACTATTTTCAAGATAGTAGGAAATTCTTTTTGAAGAAATGATAGGTTTTTTTTATACTTAAGCATCAATGGGGAAGTTCTCCTTCATTAATGTAAATCACAATCTTCTATAGCATAGTGCATTAAAGAAAACATCTTAGTGATATCTTTTGTTGTTATATCACATTCATTTGTAACCTTATCCTTCCTTTCACCAACCTAGTGATCTTTCTCTTTTCATAACAAAGATTTACAAAGAAATTGAGGTGGGGGAAAGCAGTTTAATAAGACCAACTCATTGATTGTAGCAATATACTAATATTCATAATCTCAACCTCTCCAATGAAGGGATAGAGGTACATTTTCTCAATTCTGTAGAGCCAATCTTGGTCGTTGTAATTACAAAGCTTTATATTTCATTTTTTTCTCTTCCTTTCATTACTTATGGTTATTGTGTTATTTTCATGATTCTTCTTACTTTGCCTTGCCTAAGTTCATATAAACCTGATGCTTCTCTGAATGCTTCATCTCTATCATCCTTCTGAGTATCGTAATATCTCATTACATTCATGTACCACACTTGACTTAGTCATTCCCCAAATCAATGGAAATCTACTATTTTTCTCTCTTTTCTCTTCTTTCTTTCTTTTTTTGGCAGGGCAATGAGGGTTAAGTGACTTGCCTAGGGTCACACAGATAGTAAGCATCAGCCCCAGTTGTGTCCTCTTACCCTTTGAGCTGACCAGTGCTGTTAGGAAAAGCACTTAAAAACCTAGGAAGATTTGGGGATGCCTGACCACTTCTGTGATGTTACTGCACTGCTTTCTCTGGGCTGACTCCCCACTGGATGTTGCTCTCTATTGGACCTGCACCTGGGAAAGTCTTTGGGGCTCCCCACTGTCTCAACTGCACCCTACTAAATATTTTGTCTCTGTGGATCCCCCCCACACACACACACACACCTTTCTTCTGGGCTTCAGTCAATGTCATGAGATGAGGTACTACTTCATCTTCAAAAGAGGAAGAGGAGGCTCTACAATTTCTCTTTTAACTTGGCCAGCAAACCCTAAGCTTCATCACTTTAGGAAAGATAGGACCCTCATAGCTCTGGTTACTAGGCTAAAGAAAATCAAAGAAAATCTCATAAAGACAAATCTTTCTCTCCTAAAGTCCTTATCTCCAAAAGCAAAGCTCTTTTAGAACACCAACTCATTAAAGCTGCAAAATATTTCATCCTACTCCCCATTTTGAATTCACTTCCTTCTAACAAAATCAATGTCTCTTTCCTAAGTCTCTATTTGAATTTGTCTTAGAGATTTCTTTTTAACTACCATAATTTCTAATTGCCAACTTGCATATCGTTCAGATCATTTTAGGGGCTGCTTTCTAAGAATCTGCAAACGATAAATTTGTTCAGAGGTAACAGAGTTTTCAGGAAGCCCCCCAATTCTTTGGGTCTTGACATACAAATGAATCTGAACAAGGATAAGACCTAAGCTACAGGAAAAAGTCAGGTAGTCATTTCCCTTCTGGACCATGTTCCTGCTTTGTTATGTACATGTGGCTGAAAACCAGTCTCCTAGCCTTTGAGATGGTCTAATTTTGTAAATAACAGAGTGCCAGTGAAGCTAGTCTCATGGGTCAGCTTTCATACTGGTCAATGAGCCCCTCACCCAAAGAACTCTGAGATAATGTATGCATGCTAAATACTTTGAAGCTATAAAGCACTATATTATGTGAGTTACTCTGATATTAATTGCTTTATAAACTATAAAGTGTAATACAAATGGGAACCATT
The DNA here is from genome assembly GCF_019393635.1 of Dromiciops gliroides. NCBI lineage: Eukaryota > Metazoa > Chordata > Mammalia > Microbiotheria > Microbiotheriidae > Dromiciops > Dromiciops gliroides. The sequence continues at coordinate 176,264,193 of NC_057866.1, read as the reverse complement.
ATTGTTGCCACTGACCTCATCATTCTACTCTAATGCCTCATGTGGCACAGTTTCCAAAGGCTATGTCAGTGAGGCACAAACCCCAGTAGATCCTGCCAACCTGGAATGTATTTGAGTATAGACAGGGGTCATCCATGGATTTCAAGTTGGAAAGAACCATGGAGATCATCTACCTCAACCCCCACCTTTTCAGAATAAGGAACCTGAGGCTTAGAGAGGCTATGATTTGCCCAGGATTTTATGTATCTTAAGGGGCAGAGATGAAATTCAAGTCTAGATGCAGTGACTCGAAATCCAGTATGTTTTCAAATGAAACAAACCGGCCTACTTAATTTCAGAGAGACTCATCACCAAAATATAGATGAATAAGAATTTACTTACAACTCACAAAACCATCTTATGCAGGCCTTCTTAACCTAGGATCCATAATCTTACTGGCAGCATGGTGGATAGGATGCCAGGCTTAAAGTCAGGAAGGGGCAATGAGGGTTAAGTGACTTGCCCAGGGTCACACAGCTAGAAAGTGTCAAGTGTCTGAGGCCAGACTTGAACTCAGGTCCTCCTGAATCCAGGACCAGTGCTTTATCCACTGTGCCACCTAGCTGCCCCCAATGTTTGTTTAATGTAATTCTAAGAAAAGGTCCATAGGTTTGACCAGACTGTCAGAAGGGTCCTTGAAACACAGTAAAAGGTTAATAATTACTATCTAAGGTCATTGAATTTGGTCATTAAGTTAACCTTTGAGAAAGCAGTTTCAGTAAAATGGTGGGAAGGGAGTCAATTTACAATGAGTTGAAGAGAGAGTTAGGTGGTCAGTAAGTGGAGAAATCACATGTAGACAACATTTTCAAGAAGTTTGGTTGTGAGTCTTTCACTTCCATGTCTTTGTAAAGGATGTCCTTCCCACAGCTGAGAAGGACCTAATCACTAGCTTATTTTTTAAAGTAATAAACATTTTTATCTATAGTTCTGGGTTCCAATTTTTATCCCTCCTTCCCTCCCTCCTCTCTTCCCTCCCTGAGCAATCAGATATGGATTAAACATGTATGATTATGTAAAACATTACAATATTTGTCATTTTGTATAAGAAAACTTGAATCAAAAAAAAGAAAGAAAGTGAAAAATAGCATGCTTCAGTCTGTGTTCCATCAATATAATTTCTTTCTTTGGAGGTGGATAGAATGTTTCATCAATAGTCCTTTGGGATTATCTTGGATCATTGTATTGTTAAGAATAGTTAAGTCTTTCACAATTCTTTATCAAACAATATTTCTGTCTCTGTGCACAACATTCTCTTGGTTCTGCTCTCTTCACTATGCATAAGTTCATACGTGTCTTTCCAGGCCTATCTGAAATCATCCTGTTTGTCATTTCTTATAGCACAATAATATTCCAAACCAGCATATACCACGGCTTCTTTAGCCATTCCCCAATGGATGGGCATTCCTTTGATTTCTAATTCTTAGCCACCACAAAAAGAACTGCTGTAAATATTTTTGTACAGATAGGTCTTTTTCTCTTTTGGAGGATGCCTTTGGGATATAAACCTGGCAGTGGTATTGCTGGATCAAAGGATATGTACAGTTCTATAGCCCTTTGGGCATAGTTCCAAGTTGCTCTCCAGAATGGTTGGATCTTTTCACTACTCCACCAACAGTGGATTACACTAGCTCCTTTCAAGGCTCAGCTTAAGAGCCTCTTCTCTCACAAAATCCTTCCTTATCCTCAAGTTGTGAGCACCCCCATCCCCACCTCCACCCTGTAAATTACTTTATATTTACTTCGTATGTAACTTGGATTTGCATATTTGTGTACAAGTTGACTAAACTTTCCTCTCCAATTGAATAGAAACTCCTAGAAAGAAGGGAGGTGACATTTGTTTGTTTTTGTTGTCTTTCCTAAACTTAGCTTAATGCCAGGGACATCCCTATTTGTTTCAGCACAATTGTCATTGGACCATTTGCAAAGTAATTTGTCTGATAGACACAAATTAAAATTCTGATCCCCACAAAAAGTAGAGAAATCTTAACTTCTTGAATAGAAGTCAAATGAGATGAAAAGAAAATGAGATGTGAAAAAGTAATTGTATGCTGCCAGATAGTCCAGGAAAGGTTTTTGAAGACTGAAGGATATAAGCATATTTATAGAAACTTGAAGGGGACAGTGGAGAAGCAAAGGTTGAAAATGCATGTGAGATATGGCATTATTGAGACAAAATCTGAAGGATAAAACAACCTATGAGGTACTATGAGCTAGACACTATTATTATCTCAATTTTATAGATGAGGAAACTGTGGCTCATAGAAAGTAAGTTATTTGTCCCAGGGTTGTACAACTACTAAGTGTCTAAGAGTCTGGATTTGAATCTAGGTCTTCCTGACTATAAGTCCAGCACTATATCAACTGTACCACATAATCTAAGGGTACATACAGAAGAGTTAGTCTTAGCAAGGAGTAGGAAAGGAGGAGTAACCTTCTTTTGAAACAGGATGGAAGGAGAAAACTGGGCCATGATTCTAAGAGGTTTTGAGAAGTAGAAGAGGGGAGTTGTGGGAACTTTCATCAGATGGCTCTAAATTTTCAATGAAATAGGAGCCATGTCATAATTTTGAGGTCTGAGGGTCTAGTTGGTGGCTTAAGGAGAAAGGAAAATATTTTGAATTACAGAGAGATAATAAGTATAGAACAGATGAATTGCTAAGAAGTAATGAAAGTCCAACTGAGGTTATGCACCATAACATACTGATGCTACCAATGTGCATCTCACTTCTGCTAATCATATGCAATTATGTTGGTCATGAGCCCAAGACATTTTAGGCCTCACCTCTCTTTAAAATCCATTTTGGTGTAATTTGTCATAAGAATATATATATATGATGGGCCTCCAAATATTCATTCATAGTTTTAAATGATATGTAGAGTGTTAGAAGATTGTGGCAATATTTTGAAAAGGAAAGGGTAACTTGGTACAGAGAGAAAGTACCAATAGAAATTAAATAGAGGAGTAAGCTTTTGCATCTCCTTTTCCATTTGGCCAATTTTTTTTTGTGAGACCGTGAAGGTTAAGTGACTTGCCCAGGGTCACACAGCTAATAAGTGTCAAGTGTCTGAGGCCAGATTTGAACTCAGGTCCTCTTGAATCCAGGGCTGGTGCTTTACCCTCTGCACCAACTAGCTGCCCTGCCAATTTTACTTTTGAAGTAGTTGATTTCTTTGGTGGATTTTTTCTCATTTTTGGCCAATTGTATTTTTTAAGGAATTGTTTTCTTCAATCAATTTTTGGGCTTCCATTTCCAAGCTGATGACTCTCTTTTCATAATTTTCTTGCATCACTCAGTTCTTTTACCTTTTTTCTTCTACCTCTCTTATTTGATTTTTTTTTGGGGGGGGGATGAGGCAATTGGGGTTAAGTGACTTGCCCGGGTCACACAGCTAGTAAGTGTCTGAGGCCGGATTTGAACTCAGGTCCTCCTGAATCCAGGGCCGGTGCTTATCCACTGCGCCATCTAGCTGCCCCTCTTATTTGATTTTTAATATCCTTTTTGAGCTTTACCAAGAAGGCCTTTTGGTCTTGAGACCAATTTATTTTCCCATTTGAGGCTTCACATGTAGGCATTTTAATAGTGTTGTCCTCATCTGAGTTTGTATTTCAGTCTTCCCTGTTGCCATAGAAGCTCTCTGTGGTAAGGGTTCTTTTCTGTTTCTTACTCATATTTTAACTTATTTTGTGACTATTAAAGTTGAGTTCTGCTCTTGGGGCACAGAGGCCACTGTTGCAAGCTTCTTGTGCTGGGGGATAGGGGCCTGTCACTGGCTTTCTTCTCTGAGGCCTCTGTGGCTTGTGGATTCCTCACAGTCCTAGACCTGCTCTCTGCCCTGGAATAGCTTGGCCTAGTTGCACCTGTCTTGTGGGTGGTTCTCTAGCTGGCAGTTTGCCCTCTCATCCAGAGCTTGATGGGATCCCATAACTGGCCTGCTGTACCACCAACCTGATAAGCCAGGACCAACAGGCCTCAGCTGCTAATCTGTGGTATGGCCAAGAGCCTCCTGCTGACATGCCCAGACCCCTTCCTTGCTCACTCAAGTGACACAGACCTTTCCTGAAGTCTTCTAAATTATCTCAAGTTGGAAGATTGTGTCTCTCTATCTTTTTGTAGATTCTGTAGCTCCAGAATCCATTTAGAAGCTTGACTTAATGTTGGTTCTGAGGAAATTTAGGAGAGGTCAGGCAACTTCCTGGCTTCTCTCTGCCATCTTGGTGCTGCCTCCAGAAACAACTCCTTACAAAGTAAAATTAGCCAATTGGAAAAGGATGTATAATAGCTGACTGAAAAAAAATGCCTTAAAAATTAGAGTGGGGCAGGTAGAAGCTAATGATTTTATGAGACACCAGGAATCAGTCAAACAGAATCAAAAGAATGAAAAAATAGAATAAAATGTGTAATACCTCATTTGAAAGACAAATGACATGTAAAATAGATACAGGAGAGATAATTTAAGAATTGTTGGACTAACTGAAACCCATGATCAAAAAAAGTCTAGACACCATATTCCAGGAAATAATCAAGGAGTACTGCCCTGATATCCTAGAACCAGAGGATAAAATTGTCATTGAAACAATCCACTCCTGAAAGAGATCCCAAAATGAAAACGCCAAAGAATATTGTAGTCAAATTCCAGAATTATCAAGTGAAGGAGAACATACTGCAAGCAGCCAGAAAGAAATAAATTAAATATCATGGAGCCACAATCAGGATTACACAGTACCTGACAGCTTCAACATTAAAGAATTTGAGGGCTTGAAATTTGATATTCTGGAAGGCAAAGGAACTTTGATTGCAACCAAGAATCTAGTACACAGCAAAACTGAACATTATCTTTCAGGGGAAAAGATGGACATTCAATGAAATAGGGGACTTTCAAACTTTCCTGATGAAAAGACGAGAACTGAATAGAAAATTTGACCTTCAAATACAGGACTCGAGAGAAGCATATAAAAATAAACAGGAAAAACTCCTCATGTTATTCAATAAGGTTAAGCTATTTACATCCCTACATGGGAAAATAATATTTGTAACTCTTGAGAATTATATCTCTATTAAGGTAGGTAGAAGGAGTATATGTAGACAAAGCATTTGGGTATAAGTTGACTTTAATGTGATGATATAAAAAGATTATGGGGTGAAAAAAGAATTATTCTGGGAGAAGGGGAAAGGGGAAGCATAATGGGGTAAATTACATTACATGAAGAGGTACAAAAGACCTATTACAGTAGAGGGAAAGAAGGGAGGGGTGAGCATTGTTTGAACCTTACTCTCATCCAATTTGGCTCAAAGAATGAGTAATGTACACACTTGTTTGGATAAAGTAATTGATCTTACCCTTTACGGAAATAGAAGGGTAAGGGAGAAAAGGGGGGGGGCACTGATAGAAGGAAGAACAGAAGTAGGAGGGGGAAAGGAAAGAAAAGGGAAGGGAGCTGATAAAAGGGAAGGCAGATTGAGGGAGGCAGTGGTCAGAAGCAAAACACTGGTGAGGAGGAACAGGGTGAAAGGAGAGAGAAATTTATAAACAAGGGGAAAAGGATGGAGGGAAATATACAGTTAATAATCCTAACTGTGAATATGAATGGGATGAACTCTCCCATAAAGTACAAGTGGATAGCAGAGTGTATTTTTGTTTGTTTGTTTGTTTGTTTGTTTTAGTGAGGCAATGGGGGTTAAGTGACTTGCCCAGGGTCACACAGCTAAGTAAGTGTTAAGTGTCTGAGGCCGGATTTGAACTCAGGTACTCCTGACTCCAAGGCCAGTGCTCTATCCACTTCGCCATCTAGCTGCCCCGATAGCAGAGTGTATTAAAGACAAGAATCCTATAATATGTTGTTTAAAAGAAACACATTTGCAGCAGAAAGATACAAACAGAGTAAAGGTAAAAGGCTGGAGTAGAATATATTATGCTTCAGCTGAAATTTAAAAAAAGAAAGCAGGGATAAGCTCCCCACTCCCACCCTGGCATGACATAGACAATGAAGTAATATCAATACTAAACATATTGCACCAAGTGGTATAGCATCCAAATTCTTAGAGAAGTTAAGTTATAGGAGGATATAGAAAGCAAAATTATGCTAGTGGGGGATCTCAATCTCTCCCTCTCAAAACTAAATAAATCTAACCACAAAATACAAAAGAAAGATGTTAAGGAGGTGAATAGGATTTTAGAAGGGTTAGCTATGATAGATCTCTGGAGAAAATTGAAAGAGGATAGAAAGGCATATACCTTTTTCTCAGTGATCCATGGTACCTACACAAAAATTGACCATGTATCAGGGCACAAAAACCTCATAGTCAAATACAGAAAGGCAGAAATAGTAAGTGCATCTTTTTCATATCATGATGCAATAACAATTACATATAATAAAAGGCGATGGAATGATAGACTAAAAATTAATTAAAAAGTAAACAATCTCATCCTAAAGAATGAATGGGTCAAACAACACTTTATAGAAACAAACAAGTTGTTGTATGGAACATAAAGAACATCCTACAAAACAGTAATTTTTTCCAGACTTTTTTCTCTATTATTTTCTTTGGGGATCAGAATTTTAATTTCAGTCTATGATGTAATAAATTTGCAAATGTGTTAGTGGCAATGGAAGCAAAACCAGCAACCTGGCCCAGTGGTAGAGGTAAGAGAGTTCTGGTGTTAGACTCAGTAGAGACCAGGATTCAAATTCTGACCCAGCATGCTTATTAGTTTTGTCAACCATAGTCACAGAGGGAGACTTGTTCTTTCTGAATCTCAGTTAGTTCATCCATAAATTGGGGATAATACCTTTTGTAGGCCTTACTCACAGAATTGTTGTGAGGATCAGATGAGATAATGTATGTCAAGCAATTTATGAAACTGGAGATGTTTAATAAATGCCAGCTTTTTATTACATAACTACAAAAACTAACTTTACTACACTGTTAGTGAAAAACCTAGTTCATTAAAAACAATAAGCTAGTTAACTAAAAAAAGTCTGAACTTCAATCATAGCCCAGAGAATTTCATTTCTCAAAGAGTTTTCACATGATGGGAAGTGAAATTTATTAATGTGATTTCCCTGATGACAGACTCTTCCAAAAAAAAAAAAAATAGAAATGAGAATCTTCTCCATAGCAAAAAAGTCTTGACAGGATCTTGAGAAACCCTGTCTCAATAGATTAGCATAACTCACCAAAGCTCAGGCTTACCTGGGCTTAGCTTCAGGAGAGCTTGGTTGATAGCTCAGTATGTGACAGATTTTAATATTTATCAACAGGGTTGCTGGTCACTGGAGCCTGACAAGGTCATTATTGAATGTGGTGCTGTCTCTTCCAAAGGTGAGTGCCTTTCCAGGGAAGGCAGAAGTCTAGTGTCCAGTTTTCTGATGTCTATGCAAATGGATTGTCGTATCTGTGTGTTAAAGTACACACTCCTTATTTTATTTTAGGAAATGTAGTCATCAAAAGGAAATACTCCTAGAGTCATTGTACTTGAGTATTCTGCCTCTTGTACATAAAGAGTGTTTCAATAAAATCCAGACATTTCTTGAATATTAAGATATTACCTATGTATCTGGAGATGTCATCATTTGTATAATATGACATATCTGTGATGAGACAATATTAGTAGAGAAACTATGTGAAAAAAAGTGGGTAAAAAAACCATCTAGGCCAAAACCTACATTCCATTTCTGGTTTTCAATCAATCGGTATTATTACATGTCCATTATGTGCTGGGCTTTGGACTATATTTCTAAGGTTCTTTCCTCATCTAGTATCCCACCATATTTTCTTTTACCAACTTCCCAGGAACCTCTACAATACCTGCAACTCAAAGGAATACCCTGAATAGAATTCCAGCAAAGGAGGAAGGATTCAGGGTTCAACATTCTTTAACATTTTCCTTTCACACTCCATTTTCTGGCTCAAAGCTTTGCCTCCCTCTATCCTGATGACATGAAATCCCTGGTCACCCTTTACAATGCTAGTTGTACTTCCATTCATACCTCTGATTCACTGGTTGATATGTATGTTGAAAGCCCCTAGTATAAGGGCAGTAATTGTGGTGGAAAGAGTGACTATGAGCCAGGTTGTAAAGACCTTGAGAAAAGGCTCTGCTTTCTAGATCATCAAGGAAAATTTAAGGAATAGTTAAAAGGGGATGGGGGGGGGGTGGGGATGGATTTTTTAGTGTGAACACAAAGAAGAAAAAAGAAATAAAGAGAATCCTGGCCTGTATCCAGAGATTGGAAGGTGGAAAAATGTCACACAAGGGAGAATACAAAGAAAGACCAAGGAACACTTAGAGGTAAGAAATCTGAGATTCTTTCTAACAAGAAGGTAGCTAGATTCTCTGAAGAGGAACCTTGAAGGCACAATGGTGCAGATTCACATGGCTGTCATCTAGATCATCTGGGAAGGGTCAAAGGAAGAAGGGTCAAGCATAGATCGTTTGTGATCCCTGGTTGAGGGTTAGATTTATATGTAGATATATACCTGTAGATATATTTATATCTATACCTATATATGTGTGCAGATATATCTACATTTAAGGAGTTAGCTATTTGTTGATTTGATAACAATAGAGATACGTTGTTTTCTTGGAATGTATCTAATATCTAATGGAGATCCTTCAAAGACTTGTCAGAGTATATAACTACTATTTCTGGTGACTCATATGGGCACAAATGAGATTGCCAAAAGGAAACTAGAAAGCACTGCTAAAGTCATGAGCAAGAAACTAAAAACCTTAGAGGTGTAGGTGGTACTGTTGCTGTCCATAGAAAGGAAGGGATTAGAACAAGAAAAGCAGATTTGGAAACTGGTATAAGAAGACGACATTGGAAAATGGGTTAGTATGTCTAGATCATGGTTTACAATATCAGAAAGGTCAGCCCTTGTCCAGAGATGATATATTTTTAATAAGGTCTAGCAAGAATGTATTTGCCTAGTGTTTTAACAAAGCTAATCAAAAGGGCTTAAAATTCAAAAGGAAAGGAGGCAGAGAAAACTGCCAACAAAAAGAAGTGTGTGTGTGTATGTATGTATGTGTATGTATACATATACACACATGAATATGCACATACTTACATGTTTACATCTATAGATATTTATAGATATAGAGGTATATATGTGCACATATGTACATATATGTGTATTTATATACACTTAGATACATCCAGTTGGATACCATGGAGAATAGTTACAATGTAGGAAGAGACAATCAAGAGAGAGATAGACAGAGATACAGAGAATCAGATATTCAAGTAGTGAAAAATGCAAGAAAGGAGTTAGCAATAAAACCTATCACAATAGGTGGCTTAGACACAAATACAGTAAATAAAGGCAATTGAGAAAAATGAACAAATGTTTTTTATGAGGTTGCTTTGTCTCAAGAGAGTTGTTGATTCATTTTTAAAACTTCTTAGGACAGAGAGAATACATATCTTAAGATAACTCTATGTAATGAGTTAGTCACTGTGGCAGTGACTAGGAGTTGGTATTAATGTGGGACCTCCATCATTCCCCCCCACCCCACCCCTGCCTCCATCTTTCCAGGTTTGGTTTGACAGGAGAGCCACTTCCAGAGGGAAGGTGCTAAGGAAGTGGCTAGAAAGGACTCTATGTCAAGGAGAATAAAAGCCCGGGGCACAAAAAAGGTGAATAGTAAGTGAGAGTGATTGGTAGCTCATCATCATAGCTCAGGAAGAACTGAGTTCAAAATCAGCTTCAGACACTTTATGGCTTTGTGACTCTGGGTAAGTCACTTAAATACTTCCTGCCTCAGTTCCCACAACTGTAAAATGGGGATAATAATAGCATCTATATATTAAGGTTATTGTGAGTATCAAATAAGATATTTGTAGAGTGCCTGGCATATATGCTTGTTCCACCACCATCCTCCACCAGAGCCCTGTTCTCCTTCCCCTTCCCCACCCAAGGACTGTTGGGCTTAATTCCCTACCCTCCAATCACTTATTGAAAAATGTCCCCAGTCGTAAGACATAGAGATGTGTAGAAAAATGGACAGGAATTGAGGGAATTCACATTGGAGGACCACAATCTTCTCAGGAAAGTAGGAGTCAAAACTATCTGCCAAGAGTTAAGTTAGCTTTGTGGGATTTAGGAGAGAAGAGGAAGAGGTTTGTGGAGAGGGTTGAGGAAGATGTTAGCCTCCAGAGGAACTCAAATGGCCTGAGTCTCCAGCATGGCAAATATCTTCCTCAGCTTCTGTAGACTTCTAGAGATAAGACATGGCATTTATTTCATGTCACAAGTTTCTGCCAAACTTGTAATTCTCTCTATGGTGGGGTTTCTTAACCCACATGCACAGAAATCCATGGGGCTAATGGATACATTTCTGGGGTCTATGGACTTGTATAGGAAACAAATTACATTGTATTTTCACAAACTTATAGCTAAAATGTTTAATTTCCTTTAATTGTGATTTTTTTTACAAATTATTCTAAAAGGATGCTCATGAGCTTCACCAGACTGCCAGGGTGGTCCATGACAAAAAATCAAAAAGGTCTAGCCCTAAGATACCTTACATGAGGATGAATGAAGTATGTGTTAAGGGCTTAGTAAATGCAAAGCACTTTTTGCTAAGTGCTAGGTATACAAATTACAAAGGTCCTAAGGAGTTCCCATCCTTTTTCTCTTTTGGAGGCAATGGGGCTTAAATAACTCGGCCAGGGTCACACAGCTACTAAGTATCTTTAGTTAAATTTGAACTCAGGTCCTTCTGACTCCAGGACCAGTGCTCTATCCACTTTGCCACCTAGCTGCCCCTAGCATCCATTCTAATGAGAAAGACAACACCTATGGTAGGTTATACCTGCAAGTCAGTTGGAAAAGTCCCATGGTCCATAGGGTGCAGTGGAAAAGCAGATGTTAATGCCATCTCTGTTTGTGATGTACACCCATTTGGTGATAAGAACTTTCTTTTCTTGGTCTTCAGTAGTGATAACCATAAATTTACTAAGAACTGACTGATCCCCACCTACTCCCCATTCCCAGGACAATGAATTGCCTGGGGCTAAGCAATCCTTGTCAATTCCAGACTCTGGATTGATTTAAGTATCTCCCCTAAGAGAACTATCCCTTCTCAATGATTCCCCACCTTACTCCCTGGACTTTATTTTATTATGTAAAAGGACCTACCTATATTAAGTGGTTTCTATTTAGAGTTAAGTAGCATCTATACTTAACTCAGGAGCAGTCCTATACTTTTCTTTTGTTAGAGGTTCATTTACATTAAGTAGTTAAGTAGTTTCTGTACATGACTCTGGAGCAGTCTTTTGGTTCCCTATTGTTCTGTTACCCCATAAAAACCCTTTCCTCAGTTCCCATCTTTGGGTATGTGTAATTTAAAATTCTAAATGTGGGTTCTAATCTGTTCTCCCAGTTTGGGGGGAAACTGACTAAAATCACTGATAAAACGAGTTTAGATTTTAAAGGGTGTATTGAAATATAGAAAGAGAAAGATTGAGAAAAGAATTCTTACAACCTCACAATCCTATCTTTCCTCAGCTCCTCTCTGTCTTTCCCTGCTGTCACCACCAAGTCAGGAACCAAAAAGACAGCACTCTTCGGGCAGGCTCCCCTTTCCTCCTTCCTGTCCCCTCCCAGAATGGGGAGGTTCTTCAAGCTGGTCGGTTGATTGGGCCGGAAATTCAAAGATTTTTTAGATTCTGAGAACCATGCTTTCTTAAGTACTCTCAAGTACCAGCCAGATGTGCTTAGAATCTAGTCAACTACTAATCCAGTCAAATCAGCCAGTAATCCACTCAGGTGGGCTCCTGAGTATCTGCCCTATTCTCACCTATCACATTCCATTATCTTGACAGGTATTCCTAGCTTCTTGCTTCACGATACCAGGAGCTATAGTTTCTCTGCCCCAATTAAAGACCTTATTTTCTCCTATATTGATTGTTTCCTTAATTTACAGGTTAACAGTAGCTATGGTTGCAGTATTAGTTGCCAGACTGTATCTCCCAAAGGACAAATTTCCAGGATATGGTTACAGTTATATTTTAATTCCAATTAGTATTATTATTTTAAAGGTTCTTGGGTTCAGGGTCCTGGGCTATCTCTAACACAGAGCCAAAGGGGAGGGGAAAATGATAGTTGAGGCAGTGGTGGTGACAGGGTACCTAGCTTCCTCAGCTAAGACCGAGGCAAAAAAAAAAAAATCACATAAAGGTACTAGCTATACACACACACACACACACACACACACACACACACACACACACACACACACATATATATATTTTTCCCTTCCACCTAGTCTTCCTTTGAGAGAGTATTTAAGCTGTAATCTGTAGTTGTAACCTTCCATATTTATTGTCTCCCTCACAGGAATGGGAGATCCTTAAGAGCCAGGATTGTCTGGTTTTTCATTTGTATCCCCAGCACTTAGCACAACAATGGGAGTTATTTTCTCCTTAGTGTCACCACATTCAGTATTAGTGGTACTCTTAGCATACCTCCCAATATGGGAAACTGAGGCTTGGGGCCAGCAATGTTAAATGGGGCTAGGGAAAATGGATCTCCACTTGATCCTGTCTATGCTTCAATAAACATCTCAAATCTCAGTATCTCTTGGAAGTTACTTCTGGCACCTGGCAATTTGATCTTGAGCACTGATCAGTCGATCCATGAAGTTAACCTCAATTTTGTGTGGCCTTTGTGGGAATGGATACAGAGTCCATAAGAGACGAACAATGGGGACATACTTGAAGTTAGATAGCCTGCAGCTCTACTGAACTCAGCAGGATTTTGTGTTTTCTCCAAGCAGCATTCAGCAGCAGGGCAAAAAAGGCAGATAATGTGGGTGGCCTACAGTTGGGGGATTAATAGAGCAAGAAAAATAGCTACATAAGGCACTTGATTACAAGGCTTTTGGACCTATAAATTGTTCAGAGCTTTTTGGAGAGCAGTCTACCAAAAGACAATAAGAATTACAAAGGTTTCTTCTGAACCAGTGATCCTACTATCATAGGACTATACCCTAAAGCTGTTATTTAAAAAAAAAAAATTCCTGTAGAAAAGCATTCAGAGCTTCTTTATTTGTAAAAAGCAAAATACTGTAAACAACCTCTATGTCCAATGCCTGGGGAATAGCTGAACAAATTGTATCATGTCGATGTAATAGGATATTATTGTGCTGTTAAAATGACAAATATAAATCCAAAGAAATGTAGAAAGATTCTTGTGGAGCAATTCAAAGCAGAGAAAGTAGAATTAGGAAAACAATGTACACATTGACTATGACTACATAAAAAACAATAACAACAAAACTTTATAGGTATACAGATAGGAACAAAATCAGACAAGCAAATAAATTATTATTATACCACTAACAGATTATATCTATATATAGATATATGTTGATATATGATATCTATATATTTATATACTTTATAAATGTTTAGTTTAGATTAGAAGGTTTTATACAGGGCTTTGTTTTTTCTTTTTATTTGTTAATAAATATGTATGTATGTGTGGATAGATAGATAGATAGATAGATAGATATAGATAGATAGATAGATAGATAGATAGATAGATAGATAGATAGATAGATAGATAGATAGATGTGTGTGTGTGCATGTGTAAATAAAATGAGTAAGTGCCTGAGGCCAGACTTGAACTCAAGAAAAATAGTCTTCCCAATTCCAGGCATTCAATCCACTGTACCACCTAGCTGCCTGATATGGGGTTGGGACACAATAGAGAAATTAAGGAACTATTAGAGTTTAAACTGGCCAACACACCTAATAAGTAAAGAGAGATTAAATTCTATCACAGCAAAGTCAGTTAGGTGTGGCTACTGACTGAGCTCCCTGACTCTCCACCCCAAAGGGAACTTTTCATAGTCAGGTGGTCACTCCATCCTTCCCCCCCCCCCCCATTGTCCTCTATAAAAGCTTTTGCCTTTCTTTGGTTGGACTAGCAAGAAGTCTCTAAGATATCTCTTTGCCTTGAGGGAAGTACTTCTCTCTTGGTCACTTTCTCTAAGTGCCCAAATAAAAGACTATTTTATTCTAATTGGATTGTGTGTGAGAGAGTTGTAATTCCTTAAAGAGAAATATCTAAGAACCCCCACCATCTATTTTCTGGTGACATGACCATTGAGCTCCATTACTAAGGAGCAAGTTCCATGTCAAATAGGCTTTAGGACTCTGGTTACATATAGGTTTATTTTATATCCTATAAATTTGAAACAGAAATTCCATTTAAAAATACTATGAAATGCATAAAATACTAGATATACACAAGAGCTACATAAATACAACCATAAACAATTATTTTTCAGAAATAAAGACAGAACTAATCAGAAAAATATTCATCACTCATGGGTGGGATGAGCCAATATAATCAAAATGATAATATTACCTAAATTAATTGACTTATTCAATGACATCTCAATCAAGCTACTGAAAGATTACTTTCAAAACCAAGAATTAAAAAAATGTCAATAATATCAAGAAAAATAATGGGAAGAAAATAGGAACAAAGTGGAGTTTAACAGTGCCAGATCTCAAATTATATTAAAAGTAGTTTTTATTTAAAAAACCAAAAAACAAACTTGGTACTGGTAAAGGAATAGAGGCATTCATCAATGGAACAAACTTAGTACATAATATATAGAGACAAAGGTATCTAAAAACCCCAAGTATTAGAATATTAATACAAAGGCAGCTAGGTGATGCAACAGAGGGCTGGTCCTGGAGTCAGGAAGACTGGTAGTCAAGTCCAGTCTCAGACATTTACTAACTATAAGATCTGGACAAGTCATTTACTTTTTAATTTTAACTTTTCTCTACTTTTATTTTCTCAACTGTAAAATGGGGATTAATAATAGCATCTACCTCCTAGAGTTGTTGTAAGGATCAATAAGATAATATCTGTAAAGTGCTTAGCATAGTAAGCACTTAATAAATGTCGCTTCCTCTTCTTTCATTCATTCCCTCCCTCTTTCATTCCTTCTTTTCTTCCTTCTTTTCTCCTTTTTTCCTTCCCTCACTCCTTCCTTCCCTCCATCCCTTCCTCCCTTCCTTTCTTCCTTCTTCCCTCTCTCCCTAATTCCTTCCTTCCTTCCTTCCTCCCTCCCTTCCTCCCTTCTTCCTTCCTTCCTTCCTCCATCCCTTCCTCCCTTCATTTTCAATAAACAAAAAATCACAGAATTTCAGAAGTGAAAGAGATCTTATATGAACAAATATTCTTTCAACAATATACCTACTTTGATATTTTCCCCTAATGGAGAGAAGAGGTAATAAATGCTTGTTAATTGAAAAAAATATTCTTGGAAAAAATATATCTCATAAGTAATCAGCCAGCATTTACTTGAAGGCTTCTAATGAGAGAGAATCCATTATCTTCAAAGTCAGCCCAATTCACTTTCAGAAAGCTCTAATTATTGAGTTTTTTTCTTCAATCAAATCTTGATTTGCCTGTTTTCACCTTCTACCCATTGCTCCTAGGTCTGCCATCTTAAGGCAAGCAGAGTTTATTTGGCTAGGCACATAAAATTATTAAATTAATATTTCTATAGTACTTTTTTCTTTCTTTCTTTCTTTTTTGGTGGGGCAATGAGGGTTAAGTGACTTGCCCAGGGTCACACAGCTAGTAAATGTCAAGTGTCTGAGGTCAGATTTGAACTCAAGTCCTCCTGAATCCAGGGCCAGTGTTTTATCCATTGCACCATCTAGCTCCCCATTTCTGTAGTACTTTAAGGTTTACAAAGTGTTTTCTTAGGGGGCAGCTAGGTGGCGCAGTGGATAAAGCACTGGCCCTGGATAGCATAATAGTGTTCCGTCATAATCACACGCCTCAATTTGTTCAGTCATTCCTCAATTGATGGGCTTCTGCTCAATTTCCAATTCTTTACCACTAGAAAAGAGCTTCTATAAATATGTTTGTACATATAGGTCCTTTTCCTTTTCATTTTTATCTCTTTTTGAATACAGACCTAGTAGAAGTATTAGCTATCAGTGTTTTAACAACCAATCTCACTAAAATATAATAGGAAGCATTAAATATATTTTCACTCAGGCTTCTTTTATTTTTTCTTTAATAGCATTTTTTATTTTTTCCAGTTACATGTAAAAATAGTTTTCAACATTTGTTTTTATAAGATTTTGAGTTCCAAATTTTTCTCCCTCCCTCCCTCCCTTCCTCCTCCCCAAGACAGCAAGCAGTCATTATGATATAGGTTATATATGTACAATCACATTAAACATATTTCCACATTAGTCAAGTTGTGAAAGAAGAATCAGAATAAAAGGGAAAAACCTCAAGAAAGAAAAAAAAAACAATGAAAAAGCAAAAATAGTATGATTCAGTATGCATTCAGATTCCATAATTCTTTTTCTGGATGTGGAGAACATTTCCTATCATGAGTCTTTTGGAAATGTCTTGGATCATTGCATTACTGAGAAAAGCAAAGTCTATCACAATGTTGCTGTTACTGTGTACAATGTTCTCCTGGTTCTGCTCACTTCAGTCTACTTAAGTCTTTCTGGGTTTTTCTGAAATCTGCCTACTCATCATTTCTTATAGCACAATAGTATTCCATTACATTCATATACCACAACTTGTTCAGCCATTCCCCAATTGGTGGGCATCCCTTCAATTTCCATTTCTTTGCCACCACAAAGAGAGCTGCTATAATTTTTGTGCATGTAGGTCCTTTCCCCCCTTTTAAGATCTCTTTGGGATAAAGATCTAGTAGTGGTATTACTGGGTGAAAGGGTATACACAGCCCCATAGCCCTTTGAGCATAGTTCCAAACTGATCTTCAGAATGGTTGGATCAGTTCATAACTCCACCAACTATGCATTCATGTTCCAATTTTTCCACATCTCCAACATTCATTATTTTCCCTTTTTTTGGTTATATTAGCTAATCTGTAAGGTATGAGGTGGTACTTCAGGGTTGTTTAAATTTGCATTTCTCTAATTGATAGTGATTTAGATTATTTTTTTCATATGGCAATAGATAGCTTTGATTTTTTCATCTGAAAACTGTCAGGCTTCTTTTATGCCACAGATCTGCTTCTGTATCAATTTCCTTTCCTGTCTCATATTCCTTTGGGACAGATTGTTTCAATGTGTCTCAGTTACCAAACCAGACCTCTTCACTTTTCATTGAGATGGTTGTTTCCACTTCAGTTCCCACCAGACTTTGTTCATTAGGTCATATAGGTCCAATAAAGCTAAATCAGGCGTATTAGAGATCATGTGATTATATTTCCTCGTCTCTCACTAGGCAGTGGCCACAGCCAGATGCAGATGAATCTTAAGTCCATCTTTGAGACCCTAGATGACTAAGGGTGGATTTCATCTCAGTCTGAGCCCAGAAGTCTGTGCATTTTTTTGGAGAGAGTCAGCATGGCTTAGTAGAATGTAATCTAAACTCAGAGTCCTAAGAACTGGATTTCTGCCACATCCTAGAAATTTCATCAGCTGTGTGACCATAGGAAATTAACTTAACTACTATGAAACTCAACTCTGTTTCCTCATATATAAAATGGCCTACCTCTCTCATAGGTAAATTATACTACCTATCTCACAGGATTGTTATTTGGAAGGAATTCTGCAAAACTTTGATTCAATACAACAAGCAAGTATTAAGTACCTCCTATGTGTCAGGCACCATGCAAAATGTGGGGATGCAAAGAAAAAAGTGAAATGATCCTCAGGGAACTTACATTTTACTTAGGGGATACATGTACACAGATAAGAAAATAGAATTGAACAGTGGCCATTCCATGGAGCATGCATGACATTGGGCAATCACCGAGACTACTTCTGGGTACCCATGCTCAGTACTAGATAATCTGGTTCTTCAGAATGATACAACAATCCCTGGATAGTCCCTTGGTTACTCTTCCCCCTCATACCTACCTTCCTCCTGAGGGCATGGAAAAGTATCAGATTGGAATGGTTACTGGACCAGGCAAAAACTCTAGCTCAGTAGACTGACAGCAGCAACTTCTCTGGCTCCCTCTTCCTTCTTCCAAAATATGTACAATGTGAGTTTCTTTGTCTCTCTCTCTCTATCTATCTCCAATTTCTTTTTTTTTTTAAGTGAGGCAATTGGGGTTAAGTGACTTGCCCAGGGTCACACAGCTAGTAAGTGTTAAGTGTCTGAGGCCAGATTTGAACTCAGGTACTCCTGACTCCAGGGCCGGTGCTCTATCCACTGCACCACCTAGCTGCCCCTCTCTCCAATTTCTAACAAAGGATAGGAAGAAGTATTTCCCCCATCCCAGAAGAAATAACCACTACTTAGGAAGCCCTTCAAGGACCTTTTCAAGGTTCCTCAGATCTCCTCATAAGGTTTTCCTTGCTTCAGAAACAAAAGCTCTCAAGCTCCTCTCCAAAGCATTAAAACGGTAACAGGGCAATACAGCGTAAAGCATGAGAGACTTTGTGGCCAAGTCTGACCAGGTCACTTCCCTGATCCAAGAACTCCAGCAGTTTCCTCCCATTGTCTATAGAAAATTTAAACCCTAAAACACATTGAAGAACTTTGACCCACCCACTTTCCTTTTCAGTCTCATTACATATTATTCTCTTTCATTACTTCTATGTTGCATTAAACTGGGCTGCTGGCCAATCCCTAAACTCCATTCTTCATCTCCTGGCCTGTTCATTTGCCTGAGACATTTGCTCTGCTTGGAATAGACTCCTTCTTCACACCTAACTCTCAGAATCCTTATATTCCTCCTAGTCTCAATTTAGGGATTGCCATCTTTCCCAATTCCCCCAGTTATTAGTCTTCTCTTTTCCCAATAATTTGGCTTGCACTATACTCATTCATCTGTAGGTGTCAGTCGGGGTCATCCCCTTCCTTCCGGTCCCACAGGTTTGCAACCCTAGAGTGAGCCCCTCTTCTTCACTCTTCTGTCATATCCCACATCCTCACAAATGTGAACTCTGACCAAGGCTATATCCAGAACATTTCCCCTTTTCTCCACTCACACACAAAAGTTCATACCTTCAGCAACTCTCCTCTGGATTACTGCAATAATCTCCTAGTTGGTATCCCTGTCTCATCTTTTTTACAGGCTCCATCTGATCCTCTACAAAGCTGCCATGTTGATTTCTTTCTCTCTTTCTTCCTTCCTTCCTTCCTTCCTTCCTTCCTTCCTTCCTTCCTTCCTTCCTTCCTTCCTTCCTTCCTTCCTTCCTTCCTTCCTTCCTTTCTTTCTTTCTTTCTTTCTTTCTTTCTTTCTTTCTTTCTTTCTTTCTTTCTTTCTTTCTTTCTTTCTTTCTTTCTTTCTTTCTTTCTTTCTTTCTAATTAATTTGAACTCAGGTCCTCTTGAATCCAGGCCCTGTGCTCTATCCACTGCGCCACTTAGCTGCCCCTCGATCACTTTATTTAAAAAATAAAAAAGCTTCAGTCGCTTCCCATTGATTCTAGGATAAACTACAAATTCCTCTCTTTGGTATTTTGGGCCCTTCACAATCTGGCTCCAAGTGATCTTTCTATCCAAATAGGTAGCCAGCCAAACTGGCTACTTATTGTGTTCTCTCTATGCCATCCCATCCTCTACCTCCTGCTTTTGCACACAATGTCCCCCCTGTCTAAAATGCAGTCCCAAGGGGCAGCTAGGTGGCACAGTGGATAGAGCACAGGCCTTAGATTCAGGAAGACCTGAGTTCAAATTCAGCCTCAGACACTTGACACTTACTAGCTGTGTGACCCTGGACAAGTCACTTAACCCTAATTGCCTCACCAAAAAAAAATAAATAAATAATAAAATAAATAAAATGCAGTCCCACCTCACCTCGCCATTTTATATAGGGCTGGTTCATTCACCCCAGCCAGCACTAATGGTGGCAGGTCTGGAGTTTTTCTTGGGGTGGGAGGAGTGAGGAGGTGATTCCCCACAACAATCACCCCATTGCAACTCTTTTTAGTGCTAATTCTAGTGTGGAAAAATACATGCCTACGCTTACAACTTCATCTCCTATGCCCTCACTGTGGGTTTCCCATGTCCACAAATCAGGCACAATGACTCCATGAACTCTTTTTTTTTTGTTTTGGTAGGGCAATGAGGGTTAAGTGACTTGCCCAGGGTCACACAGCTAGTAAGTGTCAAGTGTCTGAGACCACATTTGAACTCAGGTCCTCCTGAATCCAAGACCAGTGCTTTATCTACTGTGCCACCTAGCTGCCCTGACTCCATGAACTCTTAAGCATAAAATATTTACTAAACAAGAAGATAAATACACAAATGATGATAAAATGATACTAAATGGAAGGAAAAGCAGGAATAATTCAAACGTAACAATTCAGCCATAAACATGGGTCACACTCTCCCATCAACAGGCAAGTATGTCTGGGCAAGACGTACACACATTTACAGAACCTAAGAAATAAAATGACCACATCAGAAAGGGGTAGTACCATAGCTACATATTATGCTTAAAACATGAAACAATAGGGGGCAAATAGGGGGCACAGTGGATAAAGCACCAGTCCTGGATTCAGGAGGACCTGAGTTCAAATTCAGCCTCAGACACTTGACACTTAACTAGTTGTGTGACACTGGGCAAGTCACTTAACTGTCATTGCCCCACAAAAAAACCCTTAAAAAACAAAAAAAAAAAAACCATGAAACAATAACCCATTTTCTCTATTATACTCTCCCAAGAGGTAAAGACTTATGTGACTACTTAATTTTTATGTTAACCTCAAATCTCTACATCTAAGCAATTCACAAAATCCCAATCTTCTGTCCATCTTGGGATTTGATTTTCTTAGTCCTTTCAGTAATATCATCTTTCTGGTTATGACCATCTCCTTTAAGAAGGGGCAGCTAGGTGGCACAGTGGATAAAGCACCGGCCCTGGATTCAGGAGGACCTGAGTTCAAATCCAGACTCAGACACTTACTAGCTGTGACCTTGGGAAAGTCACTTAACCCTCATTGCCCCCACAAAAACAAAAACAAAAAGGGTGTAGTTGCAGGAAGCATTGTATAACTGGCCCCCCAAATTCCAGACCTATCAAACTCGAGGATGGAAAATCTAGTTCCCAGGATTTCTGTTCAATGGACTGTATTGAGGGCAAGAGAAACAAAGAGGAAGAAGGAACTCTAATTTTTTTCTGCAGGTGAAGGGAGTATTGGGGAGGTAGTCACTAATCATCTTTGATACCACCCTCAATCCTAAGAACACATTAATACCAACCAATTGATGGACAACGTATGTCGTATGGCAAGGGGCCAGGGTGAAGGCCCATTCTATACATGTTCCCTGGCATGTTCTATACATGTTCCTCTGGCACATCTACTTCAAGGGCTGCCTCCTACCTGAGGCCTTTCTTGTCCACTCACTTTTTTTTCCGGGGCAATGGGGGTTAAGTGACTTGCCCAGGGTCACACAGCTAGTATGTGTCACGTGTCTGAGGCTGGATTTGAACTCAGGTCCTCCTGAATCCAGGGCTGGTGCTTTATCCACTGCACCACCTAGCTGTTCCCTTGTCCACTCACTTTTAACTGATCTCTACCTGCTCCCTGAAATTACTTTCAATTTACATTTTAAAATATAATTTGTATATGAGAGGTAACATGGAGAATAGGATGGAGAGCTGACATTGGGGTCGAGAAAACTTGGTTTTAAGTCTCATGTCTGAGACATACTGATTGTGTTACCATGAGCAAGTGGCTTTGTCCCTCAGTGCCCAAGGCAACTCTCTAAGACTGTAAGTTATGGAATAGTGGCAATACACACATGTACATACATGCACACACATATTTGTATGTATGTGTATATATGTATGCATGTCTATGTGTTACAAACACACGCAGATATGTCTATATATATATAGTTATATATAGTTATATATAGATATGTATAGATATGTTAGACTGTACCCCAGAGACTTCCCCAACCCCCAGACTGACCCTTGACCCCTCACCCTTGTATTCCTGTACCCCTGGGACTCCATGTTCCCCGTTTGATCTTTTACCCCACAACCCTAAATTGACCCTGCACCCTGAGTACCCCAGCAACCCTACATTCACTTTTCCTCTGCCCCTATTCCTTAGGTCCAATATTTCCATGCTTGAGAGTCTCCTACCTTATGCACAGGGCCCTGCCTCTTGTCTATATGCTCAGTCACAGGATTCCTCACATGAGGGAGAGGCTCAGCACCCCTCCTCTCCTCCCTACCATCTTCTAACTAGCGACCCTGCACCTACCTTCTGGAAAAATAAAATTAAAAAGTATAGAAACATACACACATATATAAGAATGTGTGTATACATACATGTATACGCACATATACAAATCTTGAATGCATATAAATGTACATACACACACACACGCAAGAATCCCTTGTACCAAAGAAATCAAAGAACTACTACTATAACAAAAAAGTGTGCTTGTGCATGTGTGTGTGTACATGTAACACAATGGAGCTTTTACAAAAAGATATTTACTTCAAAAGGCATAATCACAAATATACAAAAATCCACAAAGCACCCCCCCCACAGAAGGATATCCCTCCTCACCCACTGTACCTCCTCAGCCTCTGAGGCAGAGAATAAGATTAATAGGTACAGGGGGCAGCTAGGTGGCACAGTGGATAAAGCACCGGCCCTGGATTCAGGAGTACCTGAGTTCAAATCTGACCTCAGAAACTTGACACTTACTAGCTGTGTGACCCTGGGCAAGTCACTTAACCTCCATTGCCCCGCAAAAAAAAAAAGGTTAATAGGTAAGTACAGTCCCAGGTCCAAGTCCCAGATGGTCCCCTTGGGCTAGAGCCTCAGGCACCGTGGCTTCTCAGGGAGTACATGTCAGCCTGGTTGGCTGCTACTACTGCACCCTGATCCTGGCTCCTCAAGGCACCAAGTCTCAAACATCCCATCCCATCTCTGGCACAACAAACTGAGGACAAACAACTCTGATCAGAAACAAATAGCCCTTGGTCCATTTCTCATAACTGAGGTAAAAGAGGGAAGCCAGGCATGAAAAGTCACTCTCTTCTTCACCAGTCTGGTTCATGGTGTCCATGCAGGGCCTAGCACTTAGGAACACCACTTTTGGTATAGTGGAAAAGAGGGCAAAAGAAAGTTCAGTTGCACTACTTTTAAAGATACAGGTAGGGGCAGCTGGGTGGCGCAGTGGATAGAGCACTGGCCCTGGATTCAGGAGGACCTGGGTTCAAATCCGGCCTCAGACACAACACTTACTAGCTGTGTGACCCTGGGCAAGTCACTTAACCCCAATTGCCTCACACACACAAAAAAAAGATACAGGTAGCCCACATGCTAAAGGACCAGGGCTCCATGTAAGACAAACTGGGCATGCCCAAAGACCGAGTTACAAAAAGTATTTACTTATCTGTGTACATCCTACTTCTACCAGGAGAGTGCAAACTCCTTGAGGACAGGGGTTATGTTTCATTTTTCTCTTTGTCTACCTTAGCATGGTGTTTTGCCCATAGTAGACTCTCAATAAATGCTTGTTGCATTGAATTGAATTGAATTAGGGGGGCACCTGTCTCCAAATCTCACATTTTCTATCTATGTAACCATGCAAAAGTTATAACTCTGTACCTCAGTCTCCTTATATAAAAGATGAAGGGTGATAGTATCTGTCTAATCACCAGGGAGAGCTAGAGACTAAGTTCAGGAACTGGTAGTAGCTATACAAAGTCCTCCAGCCACACTAATGAATGATGTCCTGAAGATGCTGCACCCTTCCCCCCTCCCTGCTCCCCAGAGGCTGGTTTTTTAAGTGTGTCGTGTCGTGGGAAGTCTGCGGCTCATAGCCTCTCAGGCTAAAGTGGTTTTCTTTCTCATAGAACAATGCTTTTCAAATAATTTTTTTTTTGTTAGGGAAAAAAAAAAGCAATTCTAGGGATTGAATGGGAACCCGTGTTCTTCTTGAAGGTTTATGAAGGCTCCTTCTCTGCTTCTGTGGCATCTGTCACCAGCTTAGTTTTGCTGAACAAAATGTCTCCCTTCTCTGAAAGAGGAAATGCCTCCTTTTTTCTTATCCTATCTTCTTTATAAACACTGCAAATAGCCTGCAACAAGCTTCATCACAGGCTAATGACTTAAAATATAAGAAACGGCATGCTCCTCTACCCTGTTTACCACTCAATAAATCAAAAAGGGGGACAATGCAAGAAGAATGAATGAGTGTTCAAAATGAGAAGCAGCTCCCCAACCACCCCCTGGATGAAGAGGAGGAAAAAAAAAAAGGAAGATAATGTAATTTGGTATCTTGTGTATTTCACTGGTCCTCTGGCCCTTCACTTTAGCCTGTTGTACCAAAATCACATGATTGACTAGGGCTACTCAGTCTTGATTCTTAGCAAACAGCCTAAAGAGGAATTGTCCCCAGTCCCCTTCCACTCCAGTATGGTCTTAGCACCCCTTGTGATAGATAGCCTCTTAAAATCCACCTTCTCTTCAGAGATCCATTCAACCACAAGGTCAGGAACAACTCCCCAGGAATTTAGGGAATATAGGATAAAACCTATTGGTCATCAGGTAGGTCCTTTCCTCAAGTTACTCCCGAGTTACTGCCCCTTGTACATGGGTACTTACACACACATACATGCAAACACACACACATATACATAAACACATTTATATACGTATACTTATTTTCATAAGCTGTTGTGAAGAACAACCTAGATTTTATATATATATATATATATATATATATTATAAATTTGCAAAAATGTATCTACATAGATAGATCTTTGCATTTTTTCTTTTAAATTTAATATTTTATTTTCTCCAATTACATGTAAAAACAATTAACATTTTAAAAAAATTTTGAATTCCAAATTCTCCCTTCCCCCCATTTAGAAGGCAAGCAATTTGATGCTATACATGTGTAGCTATGCAAAACATATTTCCATGTTAGTCATATCATTGCAAATTTTAAAATGCTTTTCAAATGTATATACTATTATTATAAAATGTGATTAAAGAGTAGGCATTTTAAACCCTTGATAATGACTCTATATAGATGTAGATAGATCTATATATAGAGATATCTATCTATATTTATAGAGTATATATGTATGTATGTATGTATATATCAATACTTTGTGAACCTGAGTTTCAAACGGTCAGCTCGAGAATATATTCTAGTTCCAGACTCCCCCCCCCCACATGACATTAATTAGATACATTCTCATTCACTTTAAGCTCTTACCCTTCTCAAAGGGAAAGAAAATAATGCATTGACTTAAACAACATAGACTTAACTGCTTTCCATGGTATCATTTTCAGTTCCAGATGGGCTCAAGCTTTTTGAAGAGGAAAGATTGAAGCCAACATGACCTCCTCACCTTTCTGTAATGACCACTCTACCCTGTTTTGGAACTCTATTTGAAAAAAGAGAACACAAATAGGGAAATAACATTGAAAGACATCAGCAGGGGTAGCTAGGTGGCACAGTGGATAAAGCACCGGCCCTGAATTCAGGAGGACCTGAGTTCAAAAATCCGACCTTGCACACTTGACACTTACTAGCTGTATGACCCTGGGCAAGTCACTTAACCCCCATTGCCCTGCAAAAAAAAAAAAAAAAAGACATCAGCACCCTAATCATTGCAGTCACAAATCTTAACTTCAGAGGACTGCCAATGAAACATCTCCTTCCTCTCAGTAGAGACTTCTCTGTTGGACTAGAGGTGCAGAATGAGACATATATGTGTTAGTTTATTTTGCTTAATTGTACTTCTTTGTTACAAAATAAGGTTTTGGGGGGGGCAAATAGAGGTGGGATCATTGGGAAGTAGAAGCAAAATAGTATCAATAAAACTTTTTTTTTTACCACATGTATGACATATATTGAATTGCTTGATATCATAGGGAGAGTTGAGGAGGGAGGGAGGAAGAAAAATTTAGAAAACAGAAGTACCTCAAAGGCCATAACCTCATCAGAGGGGGCTCAAGGAGGGAATAACACACACATCCAATAGGGAAGAGTAATCTATTTAACACTTCAGGAAAGTAGGAAGGGAAGAGGATAAGAAGGGAAGGGTGAATGAAGGGAGGGTAGAGCGGGGGAGGGGCCAGTCAGTAGAAAAACACTTATGAGGAGGATTAGGGCAAAATAAGGTAGATAATGGAATAAATATTATTGGAAGGGAATGGGATGGAGGGAAATAGTTATGTTGATTGACTACAATATCAAAATATATGGTACCTACTCTGTTGGGCTATTGTGAAGAAAATTCTGTCAGGTTCAAGGTACTATATAGAAATTGTGATGAACAGGATGCTATCAGAAAAACCTGGAAAGACCCACATGAACTGAAGCAGAGAGAAATGTACTGTATACAAAATAATAGCATTAGTGTAAGATGATCTGCTGGGAAGCACGTGGTAATTTTCAACAAGGTAATGAACCAATATAACTCTGAAGAACCTAGGAAAATTGCATTACATCTACAGAGAAAGAACTGATGGTATCTGAAAACAGATTGAAACACATTTTTTTTTTGACAATTCCTTAATCTGAAGTTTTGTTTTTATCTGTTTCCACTGAAAACCTAGATAAGGTAGAATTGTTTGCCATGATTGCTCATGTATAATTTATGTGGAGTTGTTTGAGTTCTTGGGGTGTGGTGGGAGGGGAGGGAGGAAGAGAAGTTGGAACACAAAGTTTAAAAAAAAATTAATATCAAAATTTGCTTTTACATGTAATCTGGAAAATAAAAGTCTAAAATTTAAAAAAATAAAACTTTTTTTTAAAAAAGAGGGAACATAAGCCATGCATGAAGAACATGGTTTAAAGAGTTTTCTAGCTTGTCATGAGACTAAGTTTAATACTCCATAAAGAGACAGACCAATACAAAGGCTGACACTCCATTTACTGCTAACAATTTGAGACATTCCAGAGTGCCTGTTAATTCATCTGGTAGTGTGACTGCAAACTGCTGTTGATAACCTCTGAAATATTGCGAAGAACACAAAGAGAAGGCTGGAAGAGCTGAGGATAGAAACCACTGATGCCTGTCATAACAAATCTATCCTTGCTCATAGTAGGAAAAAAAATGTCTTTTAAGCCATAGATGTTTTTTAACTTGACATGTTGTTTTGATTATGATGCTGGCAATTTTGTGTAGGAAGATAACAAGGGATTTTTTGGGAAAAATTACACTTGGCCAACATAAAGTGATAGTATGCAAATGAGGAATGGATATTTTAATAATCAACTTTTTAGATGATTATATATTGGAAGGGAGGCAGTGTGGTACAGTAGAAAGAGCATGTACTCTAGTTAGAGGATTTGAGTTAAAAACTGTAACGATTGGAATAACGCCACCTGCTGGAGACTTACTATAGAAGGGTTCCGCCCATGAAGTGGAGGTCTTTGAGGGCAAGACCAGGAGTCTTTTCTGTGGCGTCAGGAAGTGACGCAGGCTAGTGGGAGGAAGAAGGAAGAGACTGGCAGCTCGGTCTCACGCTCTTGCCTTTGGACTCTGGTGGAGAGCGGAGCTAGAAATGCGCTCTCCCTTTAATAGATAGGAATCTAGGCCTTTTTCTCTCTTTAGCAAATTCTTATTCCCCTTAATAAATGCCTAAAAGTCTAACTCTTGCTAAAGCTTATAATTTATTGGCGACCACTCATTAGATATTTTAGACAGTTTAGTTAGAATTTTAGCCCATAACAAATCCTACATCTGATGCTTGCCATCTGTAAGACTTTGGGCAAGTCACTTAACCTTCCATTGGCCTGTTCTCAGCTGCAA
Organism: Dromiciops gliroides; assembly: GCF_019393635.1. Lineage (NCBI taxonomy): Eukaryota > Metazoa > Chordata > Mammalia > Microbiotheria > Microbiotheriidae > Dromiciops > Dromiciops gliroides. Next base: position 176,236,417 of record NC_057866.1, on the reverse strand, counting down.
AATGAAAAAATTGGACTAGATGGCCGCTGTGGTTGGTCCATCATTTAACAAGCATTTATTAAGAATTTACAGGGGCAGCTAGCTGGAGCAGTGGATAAAGCACTGGCCCTGGATTCAGGAGGACCTGAGTTCAAATCCAGCCCAAGACACTTGACACTTACTAGCTGTGTGACCCTGGGCAAGTCACTTAACCTTCATTACCCTGCCCCTCCCCCCCCCCAAATTTACTATGTACCAGGCATTGTGCAATGCATCCAAAGAAAGGCAAAGAGAGTACTTGCCCAACCTTAGTTCACGTTCTAATGGAGGAGACATGTAAATAACTACATATAAAAATTACCTCAGAGGGGAAAGCACTAATTGCTATGGGGACCAAGAAAGGCCTCATGTGGTAGAATGTAGAATTTGAGCTGTCTTGAAGAAAGCCAGGGAAACAAAGAGGCAGAGGAGAGGGGGCAAAACTGTCCAGGTACGTAGGATAGTGAAAAGGCACAGAACTGAAAAATAGAAATATGTGAAGAATGATTTTAAACAGACACATATTTGTGTCTAATGGTAGCCATCTCTTTGGTGGGAAAGGTGGGAAATGGGAGAAAAAAAATTCATGATAATGTAATAAATTTAAAAGGCATAGCAAGTTGTACATAATAGATTTACAGTTTTATGTGTAATCATACTTTTTATTATACTATGTTTGTTTTATTTCATAAATTAATAATATATTTTTTTTAAAAAGGCACATGCAGATATGGAAGATCAATTGTCTTGTATGAGGAAGACCAAGTTAAGATGGTGTAACTGGATTGTAGGATAAGTGGAAGAAAGGAGACTGTGAGGAGGCTGAGAAGGCAGGAAGGTGGCAGGCTTTAAACACCACATGAATTTGTATTTAATCCTGAAAATAACAAAGTACACTGGAGTTTATTGAGTAAGGTGGGGTATGCAGAGAGGGACAACACGGTCAGACCTGCACTTGAATAAAATCTCTTTGGCAGCTGAGTAGAAGATGGATAAACATTAAGAGGTTACTGGAATAGTCCAGATGAAAGATGATGAGGACTTGAATTAGGATTGTGGCTGTGGGAGTGGAGAGAAGGGGTCCTATAAGAGACACACACACACACACACATATTTTGGTGAGGCAATTGGGGTTAAGTGACTTGCCGAGGGTCACACAGTCAGTAATTGTTAAATGTCTGAGGCTGGATTTGAACTCAGGTCCTCCTGAATCCAGGGCCAGTGCTCTATCCACTAGGCCGCCTAGCTGCCCCGACATATACCTTTTTGAAGATAGAAATGACAAGATCTGACAACAGACTAGATATGTAGGGTAAGTTTTGGATAAAAGTCAACAATACTGAAGTTGTAAGCTAGGTAACTGGGAGGATGGTGGTGCTCTTCACAGGCAAGTTCAGAAGAGTGGTGGGTTTGGGAGGATAAATGTTGAGTCTGAGATGCCTGTGAGACATTCGATTTGAGATATCCAAAAAGCAGTTGATATAGGACTGGAGCTCCAGAGAGAGATTATAATATCCGTTTGTGAAACTTAGACCTATCACAGACATTATGTCCAGGTTCTTGATCCACTGGAGTCAGGAACTAGCCCTATCAGCATTAAATGGTTTAGAAAAAAAGAGTATCAGCAAAATTCTGGGTTCTGTTAGAATATTTTTAAATTGACTAGCTTAATTTGGGGGGGGGGGGCTAATCTGACTGGAGAACTAAACTGGGGACTTTTGACTATTTGGCTATCTGACTTTGTTAATTTAATGTGGGCCGTTTGTAAAGTTCCACCACACTGCTTCACTCTCAAATTGATAGACTAAAGATTAAGAAGCCTCTTAACCAAATAATCAAAGCAGAGTTTATTTATGAGATACTATTTAAAATTAGGAATACAGGGAAATAAAGTGTACAACCTGACTACTTTCCTGCGGTCTCTTTCCACTGCATCTCTTTTGCATCTGCTGCTCTTCGAACTTCTTGAATACAATAAGGGCCTTAGCCGCCTCCGGCCTCAGGGAACCCTGGTTTGTATTAAGGCCTGTAACCTTGTCAGACCCGTCTCTCCTTTTCCCAGCCGAACTCTCCTCTGTCCTTGTCCCGGCTCCCCTCTAGTCAGCCTCTCCTTCAATCTTGTCGTCCTCGTCCTCGCTCCTCTAGTCCGTCCCCCCTAGTCAGCCCTTCTCCTCCTAGTCTATCTAGTCCGTCTTCCTCTAGTCCCCGCTCCTTGCTCCTCCCAGGTCTATATATACCTTTTCTTCTCTCCACTCAAATCTTGGGGCTTCCTTCGCCCCCACAGACCAAGCTAATCTGCCAGCCAGGGCTGCGGCTGGTTTTGGGGGGGGAGGACACTCCCACTTCACGTGCCTCAGCACAGGTCAGAGGGAGTTGGGGGCTTTTTTTTCCCCCCAGCTGTCTGACCTGGCGTCTTGTATAGCCCACGGGGCTTTTTCGCTCGGGCTAAAGCTGAGCAGGAGGGGGAGAGACCCTGAGGGCCTAAGGCTTTCTAATCTCAGCCTAAAGGTAGGGTCCCCAAATCAAAATAAATTTCCACAGTTCTAAACAGTCAACTAGAACTCAAGTAACACACCATATTAATTTTAAACATTTGAAAGTGTTCCTGTGGAAGATAGCTTAAAATTCTTCTGCTTGGCCCCAGTTGGCCAACTAAAAGAAATGGGCAAAAGTTACAGACAGGTTTATATTTGAATATAAAGAAAAACAGGATCATCCAAAAAGTAGAATAGGTTACTTCCAGAGGCAGTGAGACAGTTTTCAAAGCAAAGGCTGAGTGACCACTTCTCAGTGGCCACTGAGGATTTTTATTTAGGTAAGGAAGGGTTGAACTAAATAACACTGAGTGGCCTCTGGATTTCTATCTTTGAAAATGCAGATTCTCAAATCTGGCCTCAGACACTTAACACTTACTAGCTGTGTGACCATGGGCAAGTCACTTAACCCCAATTGCCTCACTAAAAAATTAAAAAAAAAAAAAAAGAAAATGCAGATTCTGTGATTTGGGGTGTGTGTGGAGGGGGGAGGATGTCAGAGAATAGGACATGTTAATAATGCCCTGATTTTCAAAGGCACCACATTTTAGGGGAAACCTTGGCAAAATGGACCATTCATAAGTGGCTACTTGGATGGTGTGGGTATTGGAAACCATTTCACTCAAGGATGTGTTAGGGCAAAAAAAAGAAATTTACATGACTTCATTATATATTTAAAAGTTTTACGTAATAGATTTGCAGCTTCATGTACAATCATATTTTTATTATACTATGTTATGGAAATGTTTATTTTATTCCATAAATTAAAATTAAAAAAAAAAACAACAAACTAGGGAACTAGAGGAGAATTCACTATCTTCAAATAGTTGGAGGGCCAGTGGGAGTGAGTTGCAAAGAAGTAAATTTGGGTACAATGTTGGGAAACATTTTGTAATGAGTATAAAGTTCTTTGAAAATAGGATAGGCTGTCTCCACAGGTAGTTGCTTTTTTACTAATGGTCTCCAAATAGAGAGGCTAGATGAAAACTTGTCAGGGATGTTGAAGATGCTCCTGCAGAGGTATGTAGAACCTATGAGGTTCTACAAATCTATGAGAACTAAAACTAATTTTCTTAAGGTAACAATTGAATTTAAAAAAAAAAAGCTCATATTCCCCCAACAATGGGGAGGCTATATTACTTTTCATATGCCTACCTGTTGCTTCTGTTGTGAATGAGGCTAAGAAAGTCTTTTTTTCATCACTCCAATAATGCAGCATGACACATTAAGGATAGAGACAATGCTTTCTGTTATATTTATTTATTTTCCAGCTTCGTACAAACTGGATGTAGAAGCATAAACATAGTACATTTCTACCATTTTCAACAAAAATATAACCAATATGTACAATTATTGTATTAAAAATACAAAAGGGATACAGACTCCACCAATGTCTTTCTAAAAGACATACAGGTACAAGTAGTATCAAAAGTATGAGGAAATCACCAGTTAATTAATTGTACATTCTGCACTGGACATCACAGAGTGAACTTGAGTTTAGCCGTCCTAGGTTCTACAATTACTTAATGCTTATATAACATCTGTGCAACTTGTGATAGAGCTAGATTTCTGTCTTTCTATATGCACATGAGGTCCATAGCCTATATAATAAAACCGGCAAAGAATGCATATTCTATGTAAAATTACAAATGCGTAATTGACAATGTGATATATAAGCAAGTAGACAAAAGCCATGATTACAGGAGAGGATTATTAAATAAAGCACTGACATTGTTTCATACAGTGAAAAATCACTGCAATTTGACTTTAAAAGTTGAAGCTATTCACGTTTTATCTACTGATCAATATGATCAGCTGAGTTTAATGGAAAAAAAAATCCAAGACCAGCAGTTCCTCACATTTGAGTACTACTCGGATTGGCAGCCTTCACTTTTTCCGGAGTCTGTGCAAAAACAACACAAAAATAGAGTGGAGGGGTCATTTCAGTCATTATGGGGTTAATAGCAGCTGTGAGCAGGTGGTTGCTACACGGAGGCCTCTCTCTACACATGCAGTGTTCCTAAAGCCATTGAACAGTCTCATCTTTCAGTGAAGAGTCTGCATTGCAAAGGCGGGTATATCTAACCAGGTCATTTATCTTTGATCACGTAATAGGCTTGTGGATTCCTTAATACCAAGCCAAAAGAGGGAGACTGACTCAGAAAGCAGTTCAAACAGCTGGCATCAAGCCATGATATTCCAAGCTGCTTTTTACTGCATTATCCAGTTATCACTTTTCTCTGAAAATAACTAAATCTCTAAATTAACAACAACAATATCAACAAAAAGGTCAAAGAAATATAACTTAAAGGTGGGGTTGCCATCCATCTTCCTGAAGCAGGATCTTCCTTGTAAAGGAAAGTTCTCCTGGGCTCCACAAGGCTCAGACACAGGACACATAAAGTCCTATTACCCTCTACTGGATACGTGCAAATGCTTAGTTCTGCATAAAGGCCCTGCCCACTGGGGAAGGGGGTGGGGAGGAATCTTGGTAATTTAATGATTGGCTAAGATTTCATGCGACCAGGACGGGGCATTTCCTGGGGCAGGTTACCAGGGCAAACAGAGACAGTATCTCCTAGCTGGGCCTCCTATGCTTCTCTGTATAGCTACACCATGTCTGGTTTATTTGGTTTTACAAAACCCAGGCTGGCAACCCTACTTTAAAAAGGTACAAAATAATACTGTAATTCTTTACACATTTATAATAACATTTACTCTCTGAACACAATGTTTAGAAACCATAACAAAAATAGGCATTGTAAACAAGCAAACGAGCACTGAATTCAAGAGTATTTCGTCATGTTTTTGCTTTTCTTCCTTGGTAGGTTCAAGGCCCCAAATCGTTCAATGGCTGGCTTATCTCATTACCCCAATGAGACCAAGTGCTAGGATTATGATTAAACTCTCAAAGGAAGGTTTAAAAACCAAACCAAACAAAACACCCCTTCTGGGCATCGAGAAGTGCAGCCCAAGTGAATCACCTGGATGGGTGGTGAAGATCTTGGAATTTGGAATGATATCGCATGAGGTGGTAGACAGTGATGGCAGGAGGCTTGGAGAAGGCTGCACTGAGCATTTGAAGCAACACAGTTTGAAAAGTGCCAGGGCAATTTCTTCACAGTATTTCACATGCAAGAGGGATGGGGAGGAAGGGAGAGAAGAAGCCCCATGCTGCTTTAAGGCAGGGAAGGAGGCAAATCGGTCCACCATCCTTTGGATTTGAGTTCCAAGGCTCCTACACTAGGGACATCTTCTTGTGCTCTCCTTTTTGAGGTGGCTCACTCTGGATCCAGAAAAGCCCCAATTCTCAGACAGCAGAGACTTGCTCATCTTCTGTAAACACAAAACAGGAAAAAAAGGGAGGGAAAAAAAAAGAAAGAAAATCAACCCAAAGGAAAAAATTTCAATCAAGTTCAACAAATATTTAAGTTCCTATTGGGTGCCAATGCAACAGTCACCATGTGTGTCATATAAAATTATTTCTATATAAGCAAGGTAAAGTACTCTCCACTTCTACTGATCACAGGATCACCAGTTTAGTGGTCGAAGGGCTCACAGAGGTCATTTAGTACAAAGCCCTTATTTCACAGATGAGAAACTTGCCCAAGATCACAGAGGTGACAGTGGTGGGTGAGATGGGGACCCAGGTATTGTGCCTCCAACTCCTGTGCTCTTTCTGTATAGTAAATGCTAACCTTACAACAACTTCTTTGTCTTTCCTCTGAACTAAGATTTGAAAGAGCCAAAAAAGGGGAAGTTTTCAAAAACAATTCCAAGCCCTCCCCCTGCCCCACATTTCTATTCTGGCATGTCAAGGTTTGCTAATCTATAAAATCCCCAGAGGGGAACCCAAGGATTTCATTGTAGTTAGTGCTAAACATGTTACCATCTGTCAGTCTATAAAGTTTTACATTTATTCATCAGACCTTCATGAAATGTGCTGAAAGAAAACAGGTCAGATTATTTCCACAGAGGAGCTTCAGACACCCATGATCACTGAACAAATTAATATATTCCTAAAGTTCTACTAAAGATGAAGATACAGGTAAAGGCTAAAACTGTGAGTTACTAAATGTGTAGGTTTTTTCATCCATACTTTTCAGTGGCCAATGAAATGCAGAGATTATTTTTGAAAACTTTTTTCTAAACTAGCAGTAGCCAGGTCTACAAAAATGAGGTAGTGGATTCAGACAAATAATGTTCAAGGTTTTGAAGCTTAATTTCATTAGATAATTCCTCCACTTCCTCTACTTCATTTATATGACTATAGTCAGAATCATTTCTGTTCATTCAAGGATGGAATTTGTAAAGGCTGATCAGATGAAGTCCTTCCCAGAATGAAAGTCTTTTGACTTCTTTTTACCCACCCAACCTCAATATCTCTCCCTCCTTCCTTCTCCCTCCTCACCTGAAGAATATCACATCTTCTTTGTAAAAGTTTCCCACTCTCAGTGGGCAATATGACCTTTTTCTTTTGAGCATTTTTCAAGAAAAATAGTCGTGTACATACTCTATCATTAGTGATTACTAAAGTCTAAAGAAAACTTTTGGGCATTGTGAATTATACCAGTTTATCATTAATGAAAAAAAAGGAGACAAAAACTAGAGCTACCAACACACTTACAACTCTGAAAGGATTAGTTAATATATGATATAAGAGATTTACCACCCAGGCCTGCCCTGTGCTGTCCAGATCACCATCTGACTGTGGCATTTTCATCCATTTTACTGTAAATTTCTTAAGAAGATCATGCTGACACACATGTACGAACACACAAGTGTACACACATACGTATCAATAGCTTAAAGGTTTTGAAACTGTAAAGTACTGTGGAAATCTCCTATGCTATGTCAATGCAAATTAAAGTAAATTACCATCCTCCTCTGTGGAAAACCCTTGAGGCTGATAGGAAGCCAGGCGCGGGTCTGACTCATTTGGTTTATGCCACTGAGGTTTGTTCAGAGGCCGGCTGCTTGGATGACTGTGCGGTTGCTGTAATGTGGAGGGCCCAGGCGTTTCACATGTCCGGGCTACCATTCGAGACCTCTGGAGTGCGACATTGTAGTCTGGAGGTTTTCGGCTGGCTGGATGGGAATGTCCTTCTGGGAAATCAGTGATGGGGATTCCTACATAACCTGGAGGGGTCGGTGGTGGTTCTCGATACCTGCCTTCTTTTCGTGCTGTAGTAAAAACAATGTGCCGTTATGAGAAAATAGGACTCACCCATTAGAAAGCAGATCACCCTCAACCAGCCAGATTTAGGTTCAACTTTGGATGGAAAAGGAAATGTAAAGTCTGCCTTAGATAGATTTTTAGACTTTGTTCTGTTTGGGGAATTTTAAGCTCCTAGGGAGGTGATGGAAGATGGGTTTAAAATAAAATCCTCAGGACTGGTTTTGTGAATTGATTTCAGGGGTAGTAAGGATTTTTTACTAAGGGGAGAGAAGTGAGGAACCTCCCTTTAGAGCCTATTGATCAGGGGTTCTTAACCCAAGATTCATGGAAAGATTTCAGGGGATTCATTAATTTAGTTGTTTAAAATATATCTTATACACACACACACTATCACTAAATTTCAATATAACATATATCTTTTGTAATCCTATATATTTTATTTTATGCATTTAAACACATTCTAAGAAGGGGTTCACAGGCTTAACCAAAATGCCAGAGGACCAACAACACAAAAAAAGTTAAGGATACCTGCTCCTACTACAGATTCAAATCCTTTGGAGCTTCTCCTCCAATATTGGGCTCTATAGAAATCACTCTGACTCCTCTGTACCCTCAAATTCTGCTATGGCTCCAAGAATTGCATGAGAATATGTCTGGTATATGAGGTCCAGGTATAATCTTTGAGGGAAAAATGGAATGAATTTCACCCCCATCTGGGGAGGTGAGGGCAGGGGGAGAGTAACTACATTGAGTCTTCAGCTGCCCTTGAAGGTGGGGCAAAGGTTTATGATTCTATTATTGGCTTCATGGGTAGACCAAGGGAATTTTCTTTTTCCCATGGAAATTGGGGGTGACTAAAAACATAAACATGGAGGGAAGAGAGGGTCATATTTCCTCATTTTTCTCTGAAATGGAGATTGCCTACCATACATGATTAAAAATTGAGTCCTAAGTGACAGGAAATGAAAGAGGAATTTTGACCTTTTCTCCATGATAAGATTCTAAGATTCAAGGATAAATCCAGAAGAATATTAAGAGAGGGATCTGAAAATTTGTTTGTTAAATATTTTAAAAGCTGTATTTCATATGATTTGTTTCCTTTCATAATCTCGTGTATTTTATTTTATGTGCATTTAAATACATTAATCTGGGAAGGTGTCATAGGCTTCACCAGACTTCCAGGAGTCCATCACAAAGGAAAAGGTTAAAAAACCCTGTCCTAAAGTTCTCACCTGGAATGAGCCCATATAATAATTAGGGCTCTATGAGAAACAATTAATTAGGACCCAAAATAGAGGATTAGAGAGAATTCAATAGCTAATTATATAAAATTGATTTTTTTTTAAAAAGTTTGCCAATTGAAGAAAAAAGTTAGATAAGCATTTTCTTCCATCCTAATCTCTTCAGTTTCATGCATGAATAAGAAACTGAAATATGTGCATATAGCTAAAGAAAACGGTTATGATTATCTCTTTTACCATCTCCTTTAAACCAGTCATATCAAACTCAAACAGAAAGAGGGTACATTTAACTATAAGGATCCTTGCAGGCAACATTGACTTAGAAAACCCCTTATTAAGGGGCAGCTAGATGGCGCAGTGGATAGAGCACCGGCCCTGGAGTCAGGGAGTACCTGAGTTCAAATCCGGCCTCAGACACTTAACACTTACTAGCTTTTTGACCCTTAACCCCAATTGCCTCACTAAAAAACAAAAAACAAAAACCAAAAAACACTTATGAAGACACCTATGTTATACTGAATTTTTATTTATTTTGTTAAATATTCACCAATTACATTTTAATCTGGTTCAACAATACTCAAAAATGTTGACACATTTTTTTCCTGTTTTTCCTCAATTACATGCAAAACCAAATTTTTTTACATTCATTTTTAAAACTTTGATTTAAACCATATTCTTTTACTTTTTTTTTCTTTTTTATTTGGTGAGGCAATGAGAGTTAAGTGACTTGCTGAGGGTCACACAGCTAGGAAGTGTCAAGTGTTTGAGGCCAGATTTGAACTCAGGTTCTCCTGAATCCAAGGCTGGTGCTTTATCCACTGTGCCATCTAATTGCCCCCAAACCATATTCTTGATTATTTTTATTTTTTGGCAGGGCAATGAGGAGTGATTTGCCCAGGGTCACACAGCTAGTGTCAAGTGTCTGAGGCTGGATTTGAACTCAGGTCCTCCTGAATCCAGGGCTACTGCACCACCTAGCTGCCCCCCCAAACCATATTCTTAATGGACTATCCTATCATTCCACTTACCATCTTTGTCACTGTCCAGACCATAACTCCCTTCTCTTGTCACACCTATTATCTGTTCTCTCCCCTATTTGAAAATAGACACCTCGAGGACAGGACTTACTAGCTTTCATTATTTGTAGCTGCAATGCTCAGGACATGGCTAGGCACATGGGGAAGGCTTAATAAATGCTTTTCATGGATTCCTTCACTTTTTGGACACAGCTTTCAGAAAAAATATTAGAAGGTATTAAGTGCTCACTATTCAAGTTTACAGGATACAAATTCGACAAACAACTCTAGTCCTTTGAAGGACAAAAGAAAGAAAGTTCCTATGCTGAGGGGAGTGACATGTAGGGTGATTTTTTCAGAAATCCTGATTCTATATCTGTATTCACATTTTAGTAACACATGCCCTGAGTTTCCCTTAGAAAATATAAGCCATAGGTACCATGGGAACCAAGGTGCATGAGATCTGTTCATTTCAATGAAACTAACATTTGTTAAGCACCCACCACAAGCTAGACACTGCTTGGGGCTAGGAATGTAAAAGTAAAACATAGATGGTCCTGGCTGGCTGGAGTTTATATTCTACAGGTACACAGAGAGGAACAATCTAAGAGACAAGAAGTGGTGGGAGCAAAGTACAAGTCTAGACAAGGTGTTGAATAAGGTATGAGAAGTGGGGAAATCACTTTCAGCTGGCGAAGGTTGAGAGAATCAGGGAGGGACCTGGGTCCAAGCCCTTCATCCAACCCCTGTTAGTTGGAAGACCGTGGTCAAATCACTTATGAAATTTGAGGTGAGTTGCTGACTTCTGGGGAGAGAATTTCCTGTCCTACTGATGAAATCAAAGGTCTCATGCTAACTAGCTAGCTATATTTGACTAGAGTGACAAAAACTATAGTCAAGGAGGATAAGAACTAAGAAAAGATGCCTGGATGAAGCAAGTAAAAGAGTGGTTTGATTGGAATGATAGAGTGTGATGCTACATTTCAAGAGATTGAGGTAGGTGGTAAGAAAATGCTAGCAGTGAGGACATGCCATTCTTTCTATGATTTTAACATAGGAAGGGCAGATAAAAATGATTTTTTTTTAAAAGGATAGGAGAAATATAAACAGTTTATTTTTTGCAGGCACCAGGGAAGAAATAAGGAGACAAAGGGAAATGAAAGATAAGATTGAGATAATAACCCCTGAAAGAGAAGGGAAGCAATGCAATCAAGGAGAACATAGCAAGACTAAGAGAACATCTACAAAAACTATATCAAAAGAGAAGAGGATAGGTGAAGATCTATAGTTTTTAGATACAAAATAATTTTCTTTTGTTCATTCATTCATTTATTTACTTATCCATCCATCCATCTATCCATCTATCCATCCATCCATCCATCCATCCATCCATCCATCCATCCATCCATCCATCCATCCATCCATCCATCCATCCATCCATCCATCCATCCATCCATCCATCCATCCATCTATCTATGCGGGAGCAATGAGGGTTAAGTGATTTGCCCAGGGTCACACAGCTAGTAAGTGTCAAGTGTCTGAGGCCACATTTGAACTCAGGTCCTCCTGAATCCAGGGCCTGTGCTTTTTCCACTCTACCACCTAGCTGCCCCCTGTTTTGCTTTAGTTTGTTAGAGTAGAAATCTTGGGGAGAAAGAACAGGAGCTTGAGGAAAAAACTTGAGAACATGCATTATAGGGAATGCGACAGAAAGTTACAAGAGTTGAATAAAAGAACTGTCAGATCCTATCTGAGGCCTAACAACATTAGTATATATTGGGGTGAGCTGCTGGCTTCCTCCAGGAGCTCATAAGAGGGGACTTTAGGGTGATAAGAATATAACAGGAATGAGAAGGTTGTGGCACAGTGTGACTAGTGGAAGGGCAAGACAACAAGGGATTCAAGTATAGAAAGGCTGTACCTTAGAGCACTGGCCCTGGATTCAGGAGGACCTGAGTTCAAATGTGGCCTCAGACACTTAACACTTAACTAGCTGTGTGACCCTGGGCAAGTCATTTAACCCCAATTGCCTCACCAAAAAAAAAAAAAAAAGAAAAAGAAAAAACTGAATGAAGAAAGGCTGTACCTCATTAAATTGGTTAACTATATATTAAAAACTATGAAGAGAGGAAAGTGAGATCAGAATAAGATTAATTGACTGGGGGCAGCTAGGTGGCACAGTGGATAAAGCACCGGCCCTGGATTCAGGAGGACCTGAGTTCAAACCTGGCCTCAGACACTTGACAGTTACTGGCTGTGTGACCCTGGGCAAGTCACTTAACCCTCATTGCCCCATTTAAAAAAGAAAGAGTAACTAACTGGAAGAACAAGGATGGCTGAGCACATTGAGAATAAATGGCAAGTTTAACGGCAGAATCCTTAGTAGGAGAAGTAGGAGATTCTAATCAGAGTTCAAGATCATGGGATGTGGAACAATTTTGGATGGTAGCGAAGAGAGTTTTTCCTCCTGTTAAAAAAAATTACTGACAAAAATCCCTTTGCCTAGATGCAGATCAAATTTAAGATGTATAGACTACATGAACCCAAATATAAGAAATTAGAGACATTCTTTAAATGTTAAAACTTCTGTCCCCACTGATAGTCCATGATGACTTTTCTAGTCTAGTCATCTTAGATTATCAGTGAGGACAGGGTTTTTAACAGTAGACTTTTGAACCACTGCTGAATCACATCAGGATTTTGAACTGCTGCCCAGGACCCATTTTAATTATAAGGCAATCTGATAATACAAAAGTTCTGAAAAGGACACGATCCTCTAAATGGATGTACAATTGTGGACATGGACAAGGTGAAGGGGGGGACTGCCTCCATCCAGAAATATAATACTCCACCTCTCATTCTATTTGTGGAAACAAAGTCAAGATTCAGATGCAATTCTAACTCACCAATAAGACCCTTTGCTGCGGTACTTGATGTCACAGATATGTGAGCAGGCATAGGAACAGGTTTTGTCTCTTCTGTAGTGACAGACGTTATGCTACTCGTCTCTGCTTCAATGGAGACATCCTTTCCGCCCCTTCGTTTGATGGTGCCCGTGTCACCCTCTGAGTCTTCTCCCCAGTATCCAGTTGAGGATGCCCAGCTTGCCCTTGATTGGGCTTGGTCAAGACTCTCTCGACTTTGATTTTGTCTGTTGTACTTTGTGCTATGATCAGGAAACATAACCGGGTCCATATGGCTGCTTGAGGCCCACAAGGCTGCACCGTCCCCTGCATCAAAGTGAGCATGCCCAAAAGGAAGGGTCTCCCAGCTTCTCTGGTGCGGTATAGTTTGTATATTATCATGGGAACCACTTGAGCAAGAAGTCCAGCTTCCACGGCCACTGTCTGCTGCATCCAGTGAAGCTCTGTCCCCCTGGTCCTGTGAAAGTTCTTCAGTACTTGGGGAAGAAATCACTGTAGCCCCAGCATATAAACCCCGAGTCTCTGACACTGGTGCATAGGACCTGAATGTATAATTGGAAAAATGGACAAAAATATTACTAGTACCGCAAATTTTAAAGATCCTCAGTCAAAAACCAACCAACCAACCAAAAACCCCCTCTCTTTTCTGGGGTAGTGGGGAGAAAGTCAAGAAAAGAGAAGAGTGGGGACACCTTGGATAAAGCACTGGCCCTGGATTCAGGAGGACCTGAGTTCAAATCCAGCCTCAGACACTTGATACTAGCTGTGTGACCCAGGGCAAGTCACTTAACCCTCATTGCCCCACTCAGAGAGAGAGAGAGAGAGAGAGAGAGAGAGAGAGAGAGAGAGAGAGAGCGCAGTAGAATAAGTTAACTGTCCATCATAACATAAGGGAAGGACCATTTTCCAATTTATTATTAAGTTTTATGTGATTATTTTTTCCTTTTCTCAATACCATGAAATGAAAAAAAATTATGAAGAATGATGATGTATTCATTCCAGCTAAACATTAGTCTCACAAGGTCAATGACACACTGACTGATTGGTTAAGGAAACACTTTCATTTAAACAGCATTGAAATTGATTCTGAAGTTACACATACCTAGGAGGAAAAATGAGCTTTAATATGACTTTCAACCTTATTAAAAAGTCAATGAAAATGGCTTGGGGTAGAACTTCTTCTAGGTATTCCAGACTGGTGTGGGAATTTAAAAATGGGAAGAGGAAGATTTTCCTGTCACATACACGAACAATGATATTGTTCTAACCATCCACACTAGAAAAACAAAGTGAACGAAAAACAAATTTCTCCTAGACTATGACATGCAGCAAGATAAGTACTTGTCAAATTATTCCACCTCTATGGTTATTTTGAAAAGGAGTTTCAGAAGATTTGAATGAGTTGGAACCAGCATTTTAAAGGAAGATAAAGGAATATAAAGAATGCTGTCAATGATATCAGAATACTCACAATAGCAAAACCCCAACTCTTTAACATCAACATCTAATTCAATTCCACAAGAATTTATTACGTTTATTAAATGTGCAAAGCTGTATGATACCTACCATGGATATAGAACCCACCCCCCAGCCCCCAAAAAAAGAGAGGGGAAAAAAGAAAGAAAAGGTCCTTGCCCTTTTGGATCTTATCTAAAATACCATGATCTCTGAAGAATAAATATTACAATATAAAGGAAAATTGTGGCGACATGTGGATTGCATTGAGCATTATTGATTGCTGAGCAAAAAGTAGAATTTCTTAAAAAGCTGAAGAAATGTATAAATGGAAAAAAGAAGTGTGATGGTCAATTAATAAGAACAATATGATGAATGGGAACTGTCAGTCAATAAGCATTTATTAATCACCTGCTATGAGCTAGTATGTTGTGTGCATCCTTTTGGGAAGACTAGAACAACATGGTTAAGAATTACACAGAGTGAGAAGGCATGAAAGGGTTGCAATTCACATCAATGATGTGAGTACTCATCAATGAAGACATGGATTCATTAGAGCTTGGAAGAATAAAAGTGGGCTTCTGGGAGGAATAAAAGGGAATTTGCCTTAAATTGAGGAAAAATCAATTAATTTAGAAAAGGAAACTTTAAAAAACAATTTTTAAATGAAAGCATAAAAAGATTCTTACCCTAAGCTATATTGATCTGGATCAAGCAGAGTCCGCCTCTCCATTCTGCCCATACCTAGATTAGTTTCCACAATGCTGACAGAATGCCGCTGTCTCCTCTCATCATGCAATGAGACTGGCATTGAGTCAAAGGAAGAATTGCTGACAATACTAGATCGAGAAGAGATTTCACTGTGACCCGAATCTGAAAAGTTATCCACAGTGCCACTAGGAGCCAAAGTATAACCTGCATGGGAAAGAGAATCACATTCATCAGTGACCATGAGCATCACAAATCTGAATTCTAACACCAAATGTAAGGGAAGAAAGAAACTGAAAAATAACACCAGTGAACAGAAGGGAAAAAAAATTAACACATTTTAAGCATGGAGAGAAAGTGACATAGAGGTCAAATGTAGGTTGACTTCCTCAATGAAGGATTCAGAAAAGCAATATTTGGAAACTGAGCTATGAACCTGCAATGGAATCTGAGCTTCACCAATGACTTGTAATGCCTTGATTTCTTCATTCATAAAATACACTTACTAGTGGGCTTTTGAGAAGAAAAGGGATACAGAATAATCTATTACTTCAAATTGTTTAATGTGAACAGAGTTAGCTATTCCGTAAAATGTCTATGCAATTTAAATGTCTTGTGATTTTTGTCTTTTCTTTAAAAATCATCTTCCAATTTTCTACTTGGGTCACTTTCTATCTTTAGAAATTTTGATGTGGCATGCAATAATTCAGTTTTCAGGTATGCTCTATTCTGCATATACTGCACTTTGTACAAGAGCTGCAGGGTAGCTAATGAATGCCCAATTTTCTAAAGTATGGAAATATGGTAAACAAAAAAATTAACATACAGTACTGTAGAATACATTTTTGTACTGTAATGAGAAGGAAAGGTAAGAAAGTATTAAAAGTATATCTAACCTTCTATTTGAAAATAAATTTGTGATATTTAAACATCATTTGTTTATATTTAGACAGTATAGAGTAAAGCATTAGATCAGATCCAAATTCCTTCTTTTGAATTTTACATACCAAGTTTAATAATAGTAGAGAGCAAGATGAAAAGTGTCATGGTGACCTGTCTTTCACCATAACCCTTCAGGTTGGTTCTGGTCAGTAAGAGCTCTCCTGTTTCCAGAGTAGGCCTGGGGAGTTAACTTAGCCTCAAGTTATATTATAAGATCCAAATTTCAAATGTAATTTTCAATTCAATTCAATTCAGTTCAATTCAATTTCATTAACTGTGACTCAAATTGGTAAACTGAGATTTTTTACTTTAGGTCACTTTTCTTCTCATATAATAGCCTTTTTCCCCTTCTAGGAAAGTAATCCTGATATGTTGCCATCATCTGCCTCTGAGCCTTTAGGACTATCATCTACATCAGTCCTATATTAACGAGAAGTAAATTATACAAAGATCCTCTGAATGAAGGGCAGCACTGTATATACACGGCATTCTTTTATCTATTTTTTTTTTTTTGGGGGGGGGGGGGAGGCACTTGCCCAGAGTCACACAGCTAGTAAGTGTCAAGTGTCTGAGGCTGAATTTGAACTCAGGTCCTCCTGACTCCAGGGCCAGTGCTCTATCCACTGTACCACCTAGCTGCCCCCGCATGGCATTCTTTATAAAAACTTCAGCAAATACCTAATTTATATCATAATATGTCCTCACTTCTATTGAGTTGCTAAAAATCATTTTGAATGCCAGCAAGAATAAAGATATTTATAGTCTTTTTTTTAAGTGAGGCAATTGGGGTTAAGTGACTTGCCCAAGGTCACACAGCTAGTTAGTGTTAAGTGTTTGAGGCCGGATTTGAACTCAGGTCCTCCTGACTCCAGGGCCAGTGCTCTATCCACTGCGCCACCTAGCTGCCCCCCCATTTATAGTCTTTTAATGTAAAGTTTCTAACTTCTATGCAGAAGATGGCTCTGCCTTCTTTTCAATATTACTGATTTTTCTCAGTAGTAAGCCTAATGCTGCTTAAGCTTTTTCATTTATAGGAAGATGTATAGGTATAATAGATATACACAGTAAGTGAACAATTTGTCACTAATATTTAAAAATATTAGTTTGGCAGGCAGTGTAATAATGATTTTTACTTACAAAGTGCTTTCCTCACCACACCCCCACCCCCAAATTTTTAGATAGTAATTAATTATGTCAATTTTATGGATGAGGAAACTGAGGCTCAAAAAAGATCAAGTGACTTGGCCAGGGTCAATGTGGCAAAGTAAATGGCAGAGTTAGCACTATAACTCAAGTCATCTGACTTCAATAATTATTACGTTACACCATGTTGCCTCTGTATCTTTGAAACAGAATTTCCCCATCTATTCATTACATTTAGACTTCCAGATTCCTTTTTCAAAAAAAGCACAGGTCTTGATAAGTTTTAAACAATGACTCAATCCCTAAAATGCTCACTAAATACAATTACACTGAGATCTCAGACTGGGTCTAAATTTTGAAAGCCATCATGGTATATTCTCCTCAAAAAGAAAAAAATTTTGAAACAAGAAAAAAAGGAAAAAAATAACCCTAGGAACCCTTTAATTACAAAGAGCATCGGCCACTTGAAGGAACTTCCCCCATTCTCTTTAAGATGGCTATCCAATTTTGTGAGATGATTCCTGTTATTCCCACCCCAATTTTGGTTCTATAAACCCCACCTATCCCATAGGTCCGTGGTGCATTGTTATTCTTGTTACTGTTCTCACTTCCAAGAGAAGAGGAGGAACTGGTTAGGTCCGACTGTCTGGAGCCATAAGATCTCAGCTGATTGCCACTGCCACCTAACAACAGGATGAGAAGAGAGTTTAGACACCTATTTGATAGAGACACTAGAGACTGACAACCTGCACAAAAATGTGCAGATGGCTTAACTTCTTGACATCCAAGCACCATCAGGCATGTGTCAGTTCGATGAAATGAATACTCATTTTTATTTTACTTATTTTCCCTTTCTAAAAGGGACAGGCGATTGTAGGTTTTAGGTTAATATCCATATATTTCAAAAAATGTAGGAGGAGAAAGTGCCCCTGAGGATTAACTGACAAGAAAAGGACTACCTGCTATTCTATTATAGGATAATTTCAAATTATGAAAGATATTCTGTCTCCTTAAAAAAATCAAGACCTGAGTTAATATGATGAAAAAGGAAACCAGGAAGATATGTAAAATGTTTGTTTTTTAAACCATTCTTCCACATGAAATGATTATTAATCCAAATTAGTTGTCTGTTTCTGAGAAAATGAGATTTGTCACATAGTGAAAACCAAATAAAACCTTAAAAAATGCAGTATTGGTACATTTCAAAAAATAAATAAATGCTCTAAGTTCTTCCTTAATATAATAATCTTACGGGGTGAGGGGGAAATTGACTAGACATCACAGTTAAATTACTAAAGAATAATCTTACAGAATACAAGCTGTACAACTTAAAAAATGCATATAACTTGCGATATCTGAAATGTCTAGCATTTGTTGAAAACTACAATCACAACAAACTCATTCATAACTGAATTCTACCTTTCCTCGGAGAGCTTTGTGGAGAAGTTGGAGGAGAAGAGAGTTGTGAAGATGCATTTGATATTGTATCATCTGCTTGTTTCTTGTGACGTTCCAAACTTCCTTCTTCTGACAAAGAAAGAATTTTCTTTAAAGCTTGTGGAGAGTTGATGCCTACAAGACAAGGAAAAGCAAACTTGAATTAAGACTATGTTAAATGAATAATTCCATTTTTTTTATTTATAAGATTATTTTTGCTTGTTTGTTTTAGGACCATTTATGTGTAATTTTTTTTTTTTAAATAACCTCCTCAAATGAAATGGTTTAAACTTAATTTCCCTAAGTTCTGAAAGTTGTTCATAGAAGCTAGTTGTAGGTTCAAAGTTGCTGTATAGGAGAAAAGTGGTAACTTCTAAAAGGGAGTACCTTTGCTTCAGGAACCCGGAAACAAGGTGAACTCACACACCCTCCAAAACCAGGGAGAGCCTGAGTGAACTTAACAATTTATATAAAGCACTTTCAACATAAACTTTTGGAGTAGGCAATGCAAGTAATATCATTCACATTTTACAGATGAGGAAACCGAGTGTTAGATAGATTAAAGTAATTTTCCCACAGTTACATGGTAGGGGAAATACTTTAATTAGGCCTTCTTATGATTAGTGTTCTTATAGTTAGTGCTCCTTTTATCACAGAGGAATATAAGTAACTGGGTGCTTTCTATTTTTTCTCTCAAGTATCACAATCTCCAAAATCAGTAGCCAGTGCCAAAGCATGCAGCCCAGAAACCCACAAACATTCGTCTATAGCCTCTACAACGATGATGATAATGACAGGCAACTTCCTAGCCATCTTTTATGTTGTTTGGACTCCCTTCAGCTCTGACCCAACATTCCAATCTCCCACCTTGGGACTCTGGGTGATAAGCATTCACCTGAACCCAAACGCATCTCCCTGAGAATATTCATAACATACTGCCTGTAAATACCCTTCACTAACCCACAACCTGCTTCCTTTTCTTTTTTTGGAATAAACATTTTTATTTATAGTTTTGGGTTCCAATTTTTATCCCTCCTTCCCTCCCTATCCTTCCCCATCCCAACCCCGACACCAGGCAGTAAGCAATCAGATATAGGTTATTCATGCATGATTATGTAAAACATTATCATATTAGTCATTTTGTATAAGAAAACCGGAATAAAAGAAAAAAATAAAAGAAAGTGAAAAATAACATGCTTCAGTCTGTGTTTCATCAATATCAGTTCTTTCTTCAGAGGTAGATAGTATGTTTCATCATTAGTCCTTTGGGTTGTCTTGGATCATTGTATTGTTGAGAACAGTTAAGTCTTTCACAGTTCATCAAAGCTGTCTCTGTGTACAGTGTTCTCTTGGTTCTGCTCACTTTACTATACATCAGTTCATACATGTCTCTTCAGGCCTTTCTGAAGTCATCCTGCTTGTCATTTCTTATAGCACAATAATATTCCACCACCATCACATACCACAGCTTGTTTAGTCATTCCCCAATTGATGGGCATTCCTTTGATTTCCAATTCTTAGCCACCACAAAATGAGCTGCTATATTTTTATACAAATAGATCTTTTACTCTTTTCCAGGATGCCTTTGGGATATATACCTGGCAGGGTTCAAAGGGTATGCACAGTTCTATAGTCCTTTGGGCATAGTTCCAAATTGCTCTCCAGAATGGTTGGATCTTTTTACAACTCCACCAAGTGTGGATTAGCATTTCAGCCTTTCCATATCCCTTCCAACACCCGATATTTTCCATTTTTGTTATATTTGCCACTCTTATAGATATGAGGTGATACCTCAGAGTTGTTTTAATTTGCATTTTTCTGAACAATAATGATCTGGAGCATATTTTCATATGATTATAGATAGCTTTGATTTCTTTGTCTGAAAACTGCCTGTTCATATCCTTTGACCATTTATTAACTGGGGAATGACTTGTATTTTTATAAATTTGACTCAGTTTTCTATATATTTGAGAAGTGAGGTCTTTATCAGAGATATGTTTCAAAAATTCCCAGTTTTCTGCTTTCCTTGTAATCTTGATTACATTAGTTTTGTTTGTGCAAAAACTTTTTAATTTTATATAAACAAAATTATCTATTTTACATCTTGTTTTACTCTCTATATCTTCTTTGGTCCTAAATTCTTCCTCTGCCCATAAATCTGACAGATAAACGATTCCATACTCTCTTAATTTGCTTATGGTATCATTCTTTATGTATAAATCATGTACCCATTTTGACCTTATTTTAGTATATAGTGTGAGATATTGGTCTATACCTAGTTTCTGCCATACTTTTTTCCCATTGATTCCCATGATATCCTTGAACTTTTGTTTTTCCAGATGAATTTTGTTATTTTTTCTAGATCTATAAAATATTTTTCATTGTTTGATTGGTATAACACTAAATAAATCAATCAACTTAGGTAGGATTTTCATTTTTATTATATTGGCTCTGCCTACCCATGAGGAATAAATATTTTCCCAATTATTTGGATCTACCTTTATTTGGGTGAAAAGTGTTTTGTAGTTCTGGTCATATAGTTCTTGTGTTTGTCTTGGCAGGTAGACTCCTGAGTATTTTATAATGGCCACAGTTATTTTAAATGGAATTTCTCATTCTATCTATTGTTGCTAGACTTTGTTGGTAATATATAGAAATGCTGATGATTATGATTTATGTGGGTATATTTTGTATCCTGCAACTTTGCTAAAGTTGTTAATAATTTCAAGTAGCTTTTTAGTTGATTCTTTAGGATTTTCTAAGTATAACACTATCATCTGCAAAGAGTGATGGTTTTGTTTCTTGATTACCTATTCTAATTCCTTTAATTCCTTTTTCTTATTGGTATAGCTAACATTTCTGGTACAATATTAAATATAGAGGTGATAAAGGCATCCTTGCTTCACCCCTGATTGTATTGGGATGGCTTCTACCTTATTTCCATTACAGATAATGCTTGCTTATGGTTTTAGATGAATGTACTTATTTTAAGGTAAGCTCCATTTATTCCTATGCACTCTAGTGTTTTTCATAGGAATGGGTGCAATATTTTGTCAAAGGCCTTTTCTGTATCTATTGAGATATAATCCTATGATTTCTGCTGTTTTTTTTTGTATTGATATGGTCAACTATGCTGATAGTTTTCCTAATATTGAAGCAGCCCTGCATTCCTGGTATAAATCCCACCTGGTCATAGTATATGAGCCTCATGATGTATTGTTGTAATCTTTCTACTAGTATTTTATTTAAAATTTTTGCCTCAGTATTCATTAGGGAGATTGGTCTATAACTTTCTTTCTCTGCTTTGGCTCTTCCTGGTTTGGGTATCAGCACTATATTTATATCATAAAAGGAATTCAGTAGGACTCCACTTATTTTCTCAAATAACATATAGTATTGGGATTAATTGTTCTTTAAATGTTCAGTAGAATTCATTTCTGGATCCATCTGGAGATTTTTTCTTAGGAAGTTCACTGATGGATTGTTCAATTTCTTTTTTCTAAAATTGGGTTATTTAAATATTTTATTTCTTTGGTTAATCAGGGTACTTTATATTTTTGTAGATATTCATCCATTGCATTTAGATCATCAAATTTACTGGCATATAATTGGGCAAAATAGTTTGTAATAATTGTCTTAATTTCCTCTTCATAGGCAGTGAGTTCACCCCTTTCATTTTTGATATTCGTGATTTGGTTTTCTTCTTTCCTTTTTTTTTTGATCAAATTAACCAATGCTTAATCTATTTTATTGGTTTTTTCATAAAGCCAGCTCCTAGTTTTGTTTATTCAGTGGTTTTCTTACTTTCAATTTTATTAGTATCTCCTTTGATTTTCAGGATTTTTAATTTGTTCATTTTCTAGGTTTTTTTTTTTTTAGTTGCATGCCCAATTCATTGATCTGATTTTTCTCTATTTTATTGATGTAAGCAGTTAGAGATATAAAATTTCCCCTAAGTACCACTTTGGCTGCATTCCATAAATTTTGATATGTTGTCTCATCATTGTCATTCTCTTTAATGAAATCATTGAATGTTTCTATTATTTGTTCTTTGACCTACTTTCTTTTTAGAATCATATTATTTAATTTCCAATTGGGTTTTAATCCCTCTCAATTTTCTATTATTGAATGTAATTTTTATTGCAATATGATCTGAAAAGGATGTGTTTACTATTTCTGCTTTTCTGCATCTGTTTATCCAACCCCCTTCTCCCTCTCCTCACAAGTGTTTTACTTATGATCACTGCCTTCCCCAATATCCCCTCCCTTGTATCAGTCCCCCCTTCCCCTTGATTTACCCTATAAAGAAGTTTAAAAAGGGAAGGGTACAGATAGATTTCTATATCTCAGTGTGTTTATTATTCCCTCTTTGAGCCAACTTTGATGAGAGTAAGTTTTAATCTTTGCCCATTCTCCCTATCTTCCCCACCATTATTATAGTTTTCATGCCTCTTTGTGTGTGTGTGTGTGTGTTGGGGGGGGAGAATTCACCCCATTTAATTTCCCCCCTCCTTCTTTCATGCATTTTCCTTCTTACCCCTTTGTTTTCTAGAGTGTCATCCCATGAATGTCACCTTATAACCACATTTTCTGTCTACATATACTCCCAATTATTCTTATAATAAAGTTAAGACTTATAAATATTATCTTATCATATAGAAAAATAAACAATTTAACCTTATTGAATTTCTTACAATTTTTCTTTCTTGTTTGTTTTTATGTTTCTCTTGAGTCTTGTATTTGGAGGTCAAATTTTTTATTCAGCTCTGGCCTTTTAATCAGAAATGCGTGTAAGTCCTCTATTTCATTAAATGTCCATTTTTTCCCCTGAAAGAATATATTCAATTTTGCTGGGTAGGCGATTTTTGGTTGTAAATCTAACTCCTTTGCCTTCTGGTATATCATATTCCAAGCCCTGAGATTCTTTAATGCGGAAGCTGCCAAATCCTGTGTAATTCTGACTGTAATTCCATGGTATTTGAATTGCTGCTTTTTGGTTGCTTGCAATACTTTTTCCTTGATCTGTGAGCTTTGAAATTTGGCTATGATGTTCCAGGGAGTTTTCATTTTGTGATCTCTTTCAGGCAGTGATGGGTGGATTCTTTCAATTTCTATTTTGTTTTCAGGGCAGTTTTCTTTGAAAATTTCTTGAAAGATATTGTCCAGGGTTTTTTTTTTTCTTTTTTTGGTCATGGCTTTTAGGTAGTCCAATAATTCTTATATTATCTCTCCTCGATCTATTTATTCAGTTGTTTTTCCAATGAGAAATTTTGATTTTGTTTTATTGTATCTTGGTGTCTCAGAGTCATTAGTTTCCATTTGTTCAATTCTAATTTTTTTTCCTTTTGGTGTGGGGCAATGAGGGTTAAGTGACTTGCCCAGGGTCACACAGCTAGTAAATATCATGTGTCTGAGACTGGATTTGAACTCAGGTCCTCCTGAATCCAGGGCCAGTGCTTTATCCACTGTGCCACCTAGCTGCCCCATAATTTTATTTTTAAAGAACTATTTCCCTCAGTGACCTTTTGTATTTCCTTTTCCATTTGGCTAAATCTTTTTAAGGGAGTTATTTTCCTCAGTCAATTTTTGCATTTCTTTTTCATGGTTCTTTTGCATTACTTTTATTTCTTTCCTCAATTTTTCTTCTTCTTCTGTAATTTGCTTTTTAAAGTCCTTTTTAAGCTCTTCCATGAATTCGTTTTGGGCCTGAGACCAATTTGCACTTTTTTTAAAGCTTTACCTGTAGCCATTTTATTACCATTCTCCTCCTCTATGTTTATGCTTTGATTTTCCCCATCTGCATAGTAACTGTCAATAGTCAAGCTTTTTTTCCCCCCTCTTTTTTTTTGAGGGGGGGGGTGCTCATTTTTCTGTCTTGATGTTTTCGAGAGAGTTGGGCTCTGTTCCTAAACTGTCCCAAATTTTTGTGGGGAGATTCTGGGTCTTGCTGGTGGCTTTCACTGGACTTTAGGGCCTAACTACTTGCTTTCTTTGTAGGGTAAGCATCCCTTCTGATTAGTATTGGGGGGTTAATCCTCCCTTTTGGTCTCCCCTGGGTGTGGGTTGGCCATCTCCAGGGGTGGTGTATTGGTGATGGGTTGCAAAAGTTAACAAAGTCTTTCTGGTGCCTGGCCCTGGAGGAATGATCTTATTGTTAGTCTACCCCAGGGGTGGAGCCCTGCTGCTTTGTTAGCAGGGCCTCTCTGTTAGCAGGCCCTGGAGGAGTAATTTTATTTCCAGTCTGCCCAAGCACAGGGGTCCTGCTGCTGGGTTGTTATGATAACCAATTCCCTCTGCTAACAGGCCCTAGAAAGGTAATTTTGTTGTAATCTGCTGGCTGTTGGAGCCCCTGATGCTGGTTTGCCCTGGAAATAGTCTCTCTGCTGGGAAGTCACAGGGGCAGGAACTTGGTATTGACCAATCTTAGGCAGGGCTTCACTATTGGTCAGCAGTGGGGTCAAAGCTTCCCTGGTGGTCTCTGCTAGCTGTGGGGTGCCTGGTGAGGATCCCTGCTATGCTGCTCAGGCTGCTCACCTGCCCAGGGTGCTGCTGGTTTGCAGGTGGGTAAAGCCTCACTGGTGATTTGCCCCAGGCTGAGCTCTGCCTCAGGCCCCTGCTGTGAGCCCAGAAGCTGCTGCTGCTGCTGCTCCTGGACCTCACTTCTCTCCTACCCAGGTAAGACAGACCTTTCCTGCCAGGCTGGTAGGCTGTTTCCCTGCACTTGGGATGATTCAGAGGCAGTTTTATATGGATTTGGAAGGGAAATTTAGGAGTGCTCCAGAGGGTTGCTTCCTCACTTCTTGGCATACAAAGTCCTGTTTCCTAAGAAGAGCAAGCCATTTATATTATGGAAACAATCCTTCTGACCATCAGTCTTTTATGTGTGTTAACTTCCCTATTAGAATATAAACTGCTTGCAGGCAGGGACTATCTTGTTTGATTGTTTTTATATCCTGTGAGTGAGATTTTCCCCACCCATTAAATATTAGTGATTTAACTGTGACAGTAATCAGTATTATTGACTACAAAATGAGATTTACTTAATTTTAAAGGTGATTTACTTAATCTTAAGTGTTCTCTAGTTCATTGGAATTTAATAATCTAGTACTGAGCGTAGATATTGTTTAACTTGTTCTTTTATGTCTTCTGAATATTCTTTTCATAGTTTGAGTCAATGTGGTACTTGTAAACTTGACTCTTGACCGTTGTCCCTCTCTATTGTGGTTACATGTTCAACTAAGGGTCATGTATCAGCTTTGTAGTGATGTCCTTTTTTCAAAAGGTGAATTGTGGTTAACCACATTAAGAATAGTATCTTCTGGGGCAGCTAGGTGGCACAGTGGATAGAGCACCGGCCCTGGATTCAGGAGAACCGGAGTTCAAATCCGGCCTCAGACACTTGACACTTACGAGCTGTGTGACCCCAGGCAAGTCACTTAACCCCCATTGCCCCACCAAAAAAAAAGAAAGAAAGAAAGAAAGAAATATGCTGCAGGACTGTTTCCCTCTTGTGATTAGTTGGCAAGATAGCCTTTGTCACTAAAAGGAATGTTCAAGTTTCAATGTACCCTCTTCTGTACCATTTGCAATTCTCTGAGGGTACAATGGGAGGAGTCTATGGGGTATAAATACCATCTCCTGGTACTGTTCGGGGTCTTTCAGGTCCTACCCCTGACTGACTGACTTTATTGTGAGACAGGTACCCTCTTCTCAATAAACCTATTTTCTACAGCTTGGAGACTTTGCCGTTTTTTTTCCTTTGTCAGACTTCGATATTTTTGTGACAATCCTCAATGCTTAGTAAAATTCCTAGAACATAGTAAATATATAATAATCTTCCTGGCACACAGTAAATGTCTAATAAATGCTTTCTCTATCTATAAACAATCCTCTATTCCAGATTATACTTCAAAATGTGCTCAATACTTTACACACATTGCTTCATTTGAGCCTTTGAGGTAGATATAAAAGTATTACTATCCCCATTTTACACACGTAGAAACTGAGACTTGTAGGAGTTAAGGAACATGTATGTCGTCACCCATCTAATAAATGTCAATGGTGGGATTTGGGCCCAGGTCTTCTTGGCTCCAAGTCTAGGGCAACCTTCTTATGAATGTCAAAAGATGAAAGTAGAAGCAGCAGCACCAATTTAAATGGTACATGCCTTTGTGCATATCCTTCCCTCTCTTGAAATGGCCGCCCCACTTCAGAATACCACTCCAAATTTGACCCTTCCTTTAAATGTACAGTGAAGGAAAAGAGATTGTTATCTGTGATGGGGAGCAGAAAAAAACTGTTAACATAGGGAAAAAAAGTTAACATAGGAAGAATGAGAAGGTCAGAGAGATAAAGGACATGGTAGGATAAATTTATCAAAGACCTTGAATACTAGGCTTAAGGCTCGACTCAACAACAGAGGGACGTTATTGGGCCTGGAGAATAATAGGTGCTTAATAAGTGATTATTAATTGATTGACTAAGGAAGATAAGTATGTGGAAAGCAACGTTTAAAGAAAGTGAAAAAGAACAGACTGATTAATAGATACATTAGTTAAAAGTTGGAGTGATTAGTGTTGAGGACCTAGACCATGAAGTGGGAAGGGTAAATCTAAAAACTAGTACAAAGAAAAAAATTGCCAGGATGTGTTGATGTACCAGGTATCATAAAAAGGCATCTTGGAATAAGTGGTAGAAACTCAGAACATCTGGGTTCAAGTCCCATGTGAAACACATCCTGGGCCTGTAAACACAGACAAACCTCCAAGTGTTCTAAGTATCCCACTAAGCCTATAAATTATTGATATACATTGAGAGAGGGAGTTCCTCAAACAAGGATCTCTCTTCACTGGTGAAATCAGAGGTCAACCCATGGGGTATGTTTATAGTAACGGGCAACAATAAGCTGAGACAATGGATTAGTCAGAGGGATGAGGGAGAACTAAATGAATACAGTGTCATTATAGGAAAAGGAAAATTTCAAGAGGAAAGGGGTGATGAACAGTGTTGAATGAACAGAGCAAAATCAAGAAAAATGAGGATTAAATAAATGCCTGTCATTCATGAGATTTAACAAGAAAGATCAATGTTCCTCTTCTAAATAGCACTTTCAGTGAAATGGATTGTCTGGATTAAGGGCTGAAGAGTAAATGAGTGATAATGACATGGATGCTTTGTATAAAGATTATTCATTTTAAGAAACTTTACAACAAATGAGCAAGTGGTTACAAGGGGTGCCAGGTTCAAGTGAAGGTGTTTCTTCCAATGCCCAAGAACTTTTTCTGATTAATGGCTGGGGGTTGGGGGGGGGAGGGGCAGGGGGCAGGAATGGAAGCCAAGGAAGATCTTAGAATGGGAGTAGATAAAATTGGGGAGAAGATCCCTTAGGAGGTGAGAAGGGATGGGATCTATAATGGGGTTGAAATTGATGCCTTCCAAGGTCCATTCATTAAAGTTCCACATCTATGATCCTGTGAAGCTAAGTTATAATGTACACAAGAGGCAAGGCTAAACCTCCTCCTATAATCCAATTTTCAAAGTTATTTTGGTTTTAATACTATCATGTTGTTTAACTTGTATTTGCTATTCTAAAAAAAAAAAGTGAATTCTATTTTTTTCTCCAAACCACACAAATACATACATATACCCCACAAAGAAGGTTGGGGGTGGTGGTGGTGGTGAATAATGACAAATTACTTTTCAAATGGAAAAACTGACTAATAATTTTGGTATTTAATAGCTAAAAATGTATTTCACTAACTTCAAAGTCAAAATATTTCTGCATAAAAAATAGTCTGTCAAATTCCATAAGCCATCGATCACAAGAAATTAGGGTCAATAAGATAAATAAATAACATTCTGAACTTTTACCACATTCAATTCACCTCTGACTTCAGGAATATTTGCATATGGACAAATAAGCTCATGACAAAAGTAATGACTTGCACTCCATAAATTGTCAATAGTTAGAAAACTCTACAACATATAATTTTTGAAGTATATTAATTTCTCCACCCACTGACAATGCAAGACACCCAGAATCATTTAAAGGCAAAGGATCACATAAGCTACTAGTTATTGAAATTCC
This sequence comes from Dromiciops gliroides, assembly GCF_019393635.1. NCBI lineage: Eukaryota > Metazoa > Chordata > Mammalia > Microbiotheria > Microbiotheriidae > Dromiciops > Dromiciops gliroides. The sequence continues at coordinate 176,207,733 of NC_057866.1, read as the reverse complement.
ATGAAGAAATCACATTTGAGTTAAAATTTTCAGAAACACAAATTTTCCCTATGTCCATATAGTAGAACATATTTACTGAGTATGAAAAAAGAAAGAAAGAAAAAAACACAACCAAGGTATGCGTCACCTACCAAATGGGGGGAGATCCTTTACAGGTACTTTTTTTCGTGATGGATAGAGAGAAACAGCAGGAACTTGCAATCCTGGGTTTATCTTATGGGCTGTTGGTGGCTGCTGCTGTGGCGGTGGCTGTGCTTGTACTTTTTGCTGTGTTCCTGCCCTTGAAGCTACTGGTGATGTGTCAGGTTTGCCAGACTTTTTGTCTCCAGGATTCTTAGGCACTGTTTT